>NC_044254.1:25322698-26015615 GCF_003957555.1 Calypte anna
TCCACACATTCATTTGATCAATTTGCAGTGTCAGGAAAAAAGCAGAGAAATATCCCATATCTCAGGCTGCACAAGGACCTTTGTGAAATAAAACTTCCCAGTATTAAGGTTCAATGCAATTAGTTTTCAACTTGTATCTGTTTCTCAGTCTCACAATATCTCTGATTCAGCCTGGTGAACAGGAACTGAATCAAAAAGCTTTGCTATTTCATAATTAACCATCAAAAGATGTTACTAACTTTCTTTCTGTCACCTTATGCACGTGCCCGGCAATGTCACCAGGTGATGTATGAGCAGCCTGAACCTTGCTTTGGCTTTTCAGAGGGCAACATTTTGACTGGTGCTTCTAAAGTGTAAAACTTTTCCACAATTTGGCTGGAAGTTCCTGTAGATTCTTGCAATGTGTCTGCTTGTGGGAGGACAGCAAGTGTTCTGGCTTAATACTGCAAAATGCTGGAGGAAAACAGTCATTGAAATCAAGGGCATTTATTCAAATCATAGCTCAAAACCCCTTCTTGAAATTGCTCCCCAGATATGATGGGAAAAATAGTGTATATTAAGTGTTTCCAGGGCTCTGCTATGGTATAAAAAGCCTGAGGTTGCAGCTTGTTAAATGCATAATGTCTAAGGCAAAATCATCCTGGATTAGAAAGGAGTGAATGCTTTACAGTCTTACCTAGAGATCCCTAGAAACACATACATGTACTCCATAAAGAAATACATAGTGACCACAGGCTTTAGTTTAATGCAAATATTAGGATTCCATTAGATTAGGAAAGTCAGTTCATGGAGAATTATTGATCACTGTAGGGATCACCTGTCTCCTGTAATTTATAGAACTATACCAAGTAGCTTGTCATTTGTGTTGCAATTTACACCACCTGATCAGCATTCTCACCAAGGTGTGACAGCATGATCTAGAAGTGTCCATAACCTGTTTTGGGAGCAATGAACAGGTCAGCAAACATCACACTTAAGTATTTCATGCTCTAATACACAGGAAACAGAAATTACAATGCCAATGTCTGCAGAGACATTTTGGTTAAGTCAGTTTTTACTGTTTGCTGTAACAAAACCTTTGTGCTGCTCCTCTAGAAACCATCCCATGCACTGAATTTGTTCACACATTCTGTGGCTTTTGTAGCTATGTCAGTCCCTGGCATCCTTGTATCAGCCCCTGTGTTCCAAGGAACGTGTAATTCACAAAACCCAGCAGGAAAGAACTTAAAATAAGCTCAGAGTTTCAAAAAGATCTGAGGATTTTAACCTTAAGTGATACATAATCTCTCT
The DNA here is from genome assembly GCF_003957555.1 of Calypte anna. Taxonomy (NCBI): domain Eukaryota; kingdom Metazoa; phylum Chordata; class Aves; order Apodiformes; family Trochilidae; genus Calypte; species Calypte anna. The sequence goes on from NC_044254.1 coordinate 25,323,989, forward strand.
GAAGCCAGTGTCTGTTCATCACAAGTACCATGGTGTGTGAGCTGACAGGCTGAGGGAGGTGACAGCTAATGTCACTCTTCTCTAACCTTCCCAAGAAGTAAGATGCTCTCAGCTGCAGAACAAATAAGAAAACAGTGCCACAGAGAAAATGTTCCTTTCAAGAAGGCTCACAAAATAACTTCCCTGAAGGCACCAAAGCAGGACTGCTTGCAGCCTACAGTCATAGCTCCTTATTTTCTCTCCAGCAGCTATGAGTAACACTTGTGCTGAGGCTTTTGCATCTTTCTGGAATAATACTCCACAAATGTTATCAAAATAACATTCAAAGGCCAGTTCCCCATCTTAGTGTTTCTTGGCTTTTAAATAATTGCCAAGTCCTTGCCATGCTAAATATTGCTTGGAGAGTAATCAGTTTGGGCTCCTACTGACATCACGTAACCTGAAATAAGTCAATAACTATTTGGTCCCTTGTTCTTTCCTGAACTATAGAGATAATACAGGTTTCCTTCTCAGGAGTTTGTAGAAAAGGTTGTTGCAAAGCAACAGAGTTTCCTGGGCAGGAAGCTCTATAGGAACATGGAGTGCTTCCAGTCCAAGGAGAGCTGGACGGAAACCAGCACAGCTTCTTTTCAGAGTTTTCTGTGAGACAATTAAATGCTCAGACCGGGCCGTTAGCTGTGGAACGAGGACTGTCAGAATACAGAGCTTATAACTTGCTTCTAGCACGTTAGCCTCCTCTTTGAGTTATGAAATTACATCATGGCCAAGCAATTAATATTTTTCTTCAATGCCTTTCTTACAGCAACAACAGCAGGTCCAAAGGAGGGCAACCAGGCTGGTGAAGGGACTTGAGCACAGACCCTATGAGGAGAGGCTGAGGGAGCTGGGGGTGTTCAGGCTGGAGAAGAGGAGGCTCAGGGGAGACCTCATCACTCTCTACAACTCCCTGAAAGGAGGTTGGAGCCAGGGGGGGGTTGGTCTCTTCTTTTCCCAGGCAACTCTCAGCAAGACAAGAGGGCATGCTCTTAAGTTGTGCCAGGGGAGGTTTAGTTTGGATATTAGAAAGAATTTCTTTATGGAGAGGGTGATCAGACATTGGAATGGGCTGCCCAGGGAAGTAGTGGCTCTCTGTGTCTGGAGATATTTAAAAAGAGACTGGATGTGGCACTCAGTGCCATGGTCTAGCAACCGCAACGGTGGTTCAAGGGTTGGACTTGATGATCTCTGAGGTCCCTTCCAACCCAGCCAATTCTATGATTCTATGATTCTATGAACATATTGTAATGGCTCTGTGAGCTGAAAGCAACTGTGCTGCTTGTGACTCACTGGATGAAGTGCGCTAGAATGCTGCGAGTGACGACTGCTGTACAACCACCCGGGCTTTTCATCTTCCTGCTTTCTTCTCTTTTACCAGATGCCTCTCAGTAGCTGAGGAAAACTCTCCAGAGTATGTATAAAGCACTGTATTCCAGTTTTTGTACAGACAGAATGAGATCTTACAGAGAACTCCCACAGCACTCATGAACTGGGGCGTATGTATGCATTAGGCTTGCGCTGTTCACAAATCCCCATCTGAAATCACCACTCCAAAGTGGCTTTAATTTTATAATTCCATATCACAAATTTCTTACTAGTTGATCTAAGGGAAAAAAGGATTACAAATAGACTATAATGCAAAACGGTATTAGCATATTACAAACAAAACTATAAAACAAAGTGTGTATGTAAGAAGAATAAAATCTAATATTTGGAACAAATATACCATTAGCAATTGTAACTCATGTTAGAGTAGAGGGTAATAACGACAAATTAGAAACATGTGAGAGAATCTGAAATTAGTGCAATTACTGTCTTTTGGTTATTGTGTCTACTTCAAGTGTAGATACTGAAAAATGAAAGCACTGGGAAGTTACAGATTTGGTGTTTGCAATTATACATCAAAATTTTGCACCAGAATTAATCACTAAAGTCTTAAGAGTCAAGGAGAAATCTTTTTTTTGTGGATTCTGGGCCGTATCATTGATACAGTGTCTGGAAAATCCAAGCAGGATACGAGTGTTTGATACTGAAACGTGTACCAGGGACTTTGTACAATCCTGAATCTTAGATTTCGGGCCTCTGGATTGGGGGTGTCATTATGGGTGCACACGAATGGCCTAATATCAGGACTGAACTGAACCCCTGGGTGATACCCAGCACAAACTATTGCAAAAGTAATACAACTGGATATAGTATTTTCTAATCTGTTTCTTGCTATGCCATGACTCCTTTTCCTCCCTCTGCCTTCTCTGCCCCCCAAAAAGCTGAACAGTGAGCAGAACTGTCTCAGTCTGAGGTCTAGTAGATGAGATGCTGGGAAGTGCAAGGAAAGGAGGAATTCTTCCTTGTCCATCTACCAAAGGGGGAGAAGAGCCACCTGGGAAAGTTCTCTCTGATGCAATAAAGTGAGAAATTGCCGACAGAGTGAATTTCTTTCCACACTGAACAAAACGTTTGTACAGTAACAAGGAACAGTATTATTTTGCTTTCTTGGTGTGGCAATTACACATACAAAGTCTCTCAGTCCATGTCTGGGTGGCTACAGGTACAAGAACTACCTTCACATTGCAGAGAGCAGTTGTTACTGACAGCTGAATAAAAGGCATGCGAGCTGCAATACTTCTTTTATTGCAATGTAGCACAGAAACAGAACTACCATCACCTCTGTTTTTCTATGTCATGCAGCTAACAGCATCTTTTGTCCAGAATCAATCCAAATGATATTTAATGACACAACATGTTGGGGCATCACCTTTTTGTTACATCTCAGAACAAAAGCAGCACTCCACTGGCAATCTTTTCACAGCTGTGGGAAGCATCCTGCGGCGACTGCTTTCATCATTTAAAGCCATGTATTCATCAGCCTGTTAAATTAATTAGAGTTGGTCACCATTCCTTCAGAAATTTATTGCTGCTTTATGAAAGGAGGTCAGCTGTATGCAAAGAGCAATACAAACAAATGAAAGAGAAAGCAGACAGTGGTTTAGGAGCTGCGAAGCTGAGCTAAACCCTTTTATTTCTTAGACAATCCTCTAATCCTAAAAAGATCAACAGGTCTTCCGTATTTCCAAGTGTGTTATGGTGATCACATATCTATCACGCTTTCTTTATGACCTCAGAGCCTTTGGAGGAACAACTTTCTTCCCAAGAGGACAGAAAATTTAGCCTTTGTAACATCAGATAAAAAGAAAGAGCAGGAAGATATGAGCTTTTTGGTAATACCCTCATAATATCAGGGCAAGATAAACAACCCAAGATTTGCAGTACAATTTTCACCTCTTAACTGATCTTGATTACATCTCCGGAACATACTCTCTAGGTTGAGAATAGAAAGCTGTCTGTGGAGTCCGTAGGCTTTGCTACAGACTGCATTAACTTTTACAATACACTGAAGTGAGACTAGGTTGTTGTGGGCATTTTGGGGGGAAATACTGATATCAGAAAGGGCCTTATCCATGAAATGCATATTACAGCATCACTGTGGTTTGTGAAAAAAAAATACAGGTGTCCCCAGAACAGGCAGCAAAACAGCCTGAAAATGCTTTAAACTCGTTTGGATGGTGTTTTAGGGTAACAAGAGTCTTCCTTAGTTTGGGCTTGCCTGTTTAACCAGTGGTACAAAATTGGATGATACTGCATAAACTTACCTGTACTAACACACTTGGCAGCTTTTATGAAAATGGTTAATTTCATAATATTTAAACTCTGCAGGTCTCTGAGTTCTCCAAGTGCTATGAAAAAAAAAAACACCTCACAACATCAACTTTCTGTGTGGCTTTAATTATTTGCAGTGTGCTGAGGATGATCCCAGGTGCCTGTTCAGTGCATTGGCTGGAAGTTCCCTGGGGAATCACTGACAGTCATTAGTCCTGGTGGAAGCAGCCCTGCTGTAGTGGTGCAGGTTCATTTGGACTGAGAATCTCCACAAGCCATTCGCAGGCAGTTAAGTTTTTGAGCATTACAAACTCAAAAACAAGATCAGGGCTTAAAATGTCACCCAATTCTCCAGTGCCTTGAGCCATCTGTAATTGCTCACTTCTGTACACATGGCTGTCAAACTGGTTTATTACTAAGCTGTAACAATACACAGAGGTAACATTTACTTGCCTTTCTGCAGTGAAACTAATGCCCAGAATAGCACCTAGCAAAGAACTGGGCAAAGTGTGATCCTCTAAAAGAGCTTTACCTTCTTGAACTGCCATAGAAGATTAGCTGTGTTAACAGAAAAATTAATCTCACTTCTGTCACCACTGCATCGTCTTAATTTTTTATTTGTAGGCTGCTGTAAACAAAACCATAGGCCTTACACCCCCAGTAGGGAAGAATGGTTTGCATACACTGCCACCTGTGGTTACAGCCTATCCATTTCATCACGGGGTTTTTTATTCCAGCAGGAAGCACACAGCCCTTCCAACACCTCTGCTAAAGGGGCAGTTAAGTTGGAAGAACTGCTTTAATTCATAAATGCTCGAAGACAGACTGCAGTCAGGTTCTATCAATTCTACTTTCAACTGTGGCAAAAGCCACATTAGTGTTGTATCTTTATTCAGATCATAGTCAGAGCATTAATGTTCTAAATCAGCAGTAAATTAGCAGTAAAACATAAACACACATCACAAAATTGGAATATATTTATACACAAACTTGGCTCCACCTGAATGCTTATTTATAAAATCAAAGTAGATGAAATAATTTTGTAACACATTTACAATCAGATAAACACTTGCACAAATTAAAAAATTATACTAAGTCTGTAAAGCTTGAGACTGAATTGAGAAAACTTCTCAAATGACAGTAAATAAATAATTGAAACATGAGCAAGATATCAAATTATTCTTTCTCCCTATGACAAGTCATCTCTTTTTTTCTCCTAGATAAAAATGCCATCTTGATGACTACGAAGTATCTAAATAAGAAAACTTAAATACAACCTTAGGATAAGAAACATTACCTTCAGCAAATAAACCTCAAGTTTCTCAAGCCATCCTGGTACAAAGCAGCTTTAGTGCAGATCACCCACGTGTACACACTATCAAAGTTGCACAACTGTTTGTAAGAGATACCCAAGTTTGGAATACCTCACAAATGTGATTTGTGTGTGTTAGAAGTGGTCTGTGCACAGACATTGAAACACTGGACACAAGGGCATTTCATGCATGAAACCATGGGGACAAACTTCCAAAAGCCCTTAAGTTTTTTTATTTTCTTAAAGAAGAGAAGGGATCTAGGCAACACACTTAGGAACTTGTGTTCAGTTATGCAGAAAGGCACAGCAGAGCTTGTGTTTTGTTGTATCCATAAAAATATAAGTTTATTTGCATATGCAAATACTTACAGGATATTTATTATATGTGAAAACTGTATGCTCACAATTTAAATAACAAGTTCACTTGCCATTTAAAACTGCAGTCTTGATAACTGCAACTGACAGTTTTACTCCCCGAATCTTAAAGACATTGAGGCTTCTTTCTGTTCTTTATGCAACTTCTTTGCCCTGTTTTTCAGTTCTTCTGCCTTAGCATCATTCTTCTCAATGCCATCTCCCAGCTTGTACATTCGACTGGCATTGGCACAAGCCCAAATGTGACCCAGCTCACACCCTTTCAGTGAGTACTTCAAAGCTTGGTTCATGTCCTTAGGGACCCCAGCTGCTCCTTGGAGGTAAATTACACTGAGATTGAAGCAGCTGGGAGCAAAACTGCCATCACAGGCTTTTGTGTAATAGTCTCTAGCCACAACAGGATCAGGTTTATCATCGTTTATTCTCCCATCATGGGCCAACAGCCCAACGTTATGGCAGGCATTTATTGACTTCCTCCCACCTTTCTCACATGACTTCATAAAAGAGGTGTAGGCAGCTTTCAAATCTGGGTCAAGTCCACCTGTCAGTCAAAAAAACAAAAGATTACTGGAAGATCAGACTAAAACAGTTTGGAGCTCTCTGCCTTGCAGCACACTTCCCAGTGCACTTGGGGCAACACAGCATCTCTCACTTCAGATGCTACAGAAAAAAGTTAGGACTTGAGAGAAACTCTCACTGTCTCAGTTTCACTATTTTTTTTAATGTCTTTTAAGTTAGGAAGCCTTCCTGCACTCCCCAGTGATCACAGCAGCTTACACAGACAATTAGTAGCTTGCCAGGCAAATTATTCTTTTGCCAGTATACCTATAGGTACACCAAGAGTATACCTATAGGTACACCAAGAGTAGTGCTGGCTTTTAAGTGAAGTAAAAATCTTTTTTTTCTTGTCTTCTTGGAAGAAGACTCCCTGGTTTAACTGCTTCATATCACAGTACCAGCAGATACATGTTGGGCAGAGTTGGGGCCTACTTAGGTGTCTGTAAGCAGTGTTACACTATAAGTTTATTTCTTCTTAAATTTCTTTTACTTTTTATTTCTTTCTCTACTTTCTCTAAAAAAGGAAGAGCAAGTTTAGAAGAAATTCAAATCTTAGGAGCTGATCACACTGTAAGATTCAGCACTGGACATATTTCTCAGTTTTACAGACATAATGACTGAATATAATACATTGTAACCTAAAGCTGATTCTTCAGGAGTCACAATCCAAGGTTTTCCATCCTTCCCCAGCTTTTATTACGTGGCCACAGAAGCAGCAGGCTGGGGAGTTTTCAAGGTCAGGAGATAACACAAGTATCCAGCACCTCTGCAGAAGCTGCAGCTGTGTCCTCACAGCCATCACAGGGCTCCCTCCCCACCCCGGTGCCCGCAGAGAGAGGAAACCAGGATGCCGGGGGGTGCCCCCCAAAACCCGCGATACCCCCAGCTCTGCCAAGCACCAGCGGCTCAGGCAGCAGTGCCAGGGGCGGCGGAGAGGAGGGGTTTAGAAGCAGCTGCATTAAACATGAGGGCAGCAAAGCGAGAGAACTCGGCGGCAGTGCCACAATCGCCAGGAACACCCATCCCCAGCTCCCACCTTTGCCGATGGCCTGGTAAGCCCCCAGTTTATAGCAGCTCTCGCTGTACCCATGTTCCTCACAGTTGTGCCGCAGCACCCGCACCGCTGCCACGAAATCCTTCTTCACGGCATCCAGGTAGTCGGCGAGGCTCTGGCAGCCTGTAAGGCACCGGTGAAGAGCGGGGTTGAGGCTTCCCGCCGGCCCCGGGGAGCAGGGGGCCGGGCTGGGTCCGCTTACCCTCCGGGTCCTTCTCCTTGAAGCACTGGTAGCTGTACTCGACGTGAAGGTTCTCCAGGTAGGCCTTCACCTCCTCCTCGTCCTCGAAGTTGATTAAGCCCGCCATGCCGCCAGGGCCGACCGCGAGTGCCGAGAAATCGATCTGGTACCGCCCGCCCGACCCGAGACGCCGCTATGGCTCCGCCCGACGTGATCCGGTCCGGCCCAGCATACCCCGCAGCTGAGATAGAACCCGGTACACATAGGCACAGGAAGCAGGGTACACGCGTTACCAACTCCCCAGCTGCTTCTCCTCGTTCTCCTGTGATGGCTGAACTTCAGCCGGATGTAATGTCAGGATGCTTGTAGAAAGTTCGGCTCGCTACCCGATTCCAGTGCTTTTGAGCTCAAACGGGATTTTCTGGGAATACAGTAGCACGCGAGGAATTTACGGGACAAACTGCTTAAGAGTTAAAATAAATGTCAATCAACAGTTGAGAAAGCTTTGTCCCAAGTTGTTTCACTAACACAAGGCCCGCCGGGCAAGCTTTTGGGATGAATAAAACCCTTTTGAACCCCGTCCACAGGCTCCCGTAGGAAGAAACGTGATTGTCTGTGGAAAGACAATTGTCTATTATTGTCTTAAACAGCCAGAGCTCGTTGTGAGACCCGCTTGGCTCGGACTGGTGGCACCACCTGCAGGGCTTGGTGCCGAAATGCCAGCGACAAGTTCAAAGTGTCAGGAAGTATGGAAAGAACATCCTGGAAGCTCCAAAATACATTAGCAGGGGGATAGAAAAATCTAAAAGACTAAGTAACAATACTAACCCCCTTCCTTTACTTATCTATCCATAATTATAGAAATTATTTTTTTCTAAGCAGGTTGGATTAAATTCGGTCAAATTCCGAACACAAAGACTTTTGATTCTGTTCCTGTCAGATCCTGAGCATGTAATTTTTTTTCCACGTCGACATCCTAATGTAAAGAACTGGGACTATAGCTGACCTTTGTTGCATAGTCCTCAACAGGAAAGTTGTGTTTGATAACGTTTGTAGAATATTTTATCATCTTCAAATGCCAGAAACATAAATGATTTTAGCAATTGTTCCTTAATGTTTATTTATGTGTTTTACTGGTTTGCAAACAAATATTATTTAAAGCTGCCATGTGTAAAATCAGCATGTCTTAATTTAGAATTTAAAAGGTTTAACCGTGAACTCTTCATGATTTCATTTTACTTGGACGGGGTAACTTTTTTGCTCTTTGCATCCTGAAACAAAAAATAACAACTGTATTCTCTTTACCGACACTAGATTGTACTATGTATTAGTCGGGAAACGTTGTCATCGCTCCAACTGTATCTGAAACCATAAATTATTTTGTATAAAATACGGCAAAGCTCCTCTCCAAGCTCGAAGCAGGTGTCAAAACCTATTGTACTGGAACCTAGAATTCGTATTTCCAGAAAAAACTCGTTTGGGCAGGAAACATGTAAATTACAGCGGTTTATCTGTCAGCAACAGGCAGAACGCTGACATTGGATGTCTGAGGTGACCCAGAGCCAAGGACCTGCAGCACCGCTGCTCCAGGCCCCGCCAGCCCCTGCTCCGACGGCCGCACCGCCGCTCCCTCTGCTTCACCCTTGCTCCGGGATGGAAGCGACTTCAGCGCTAGGGAAGGTTTCCACACACACCCTGACACCCGAGGCCAATGCGCAGGGGTGCGCTCCTGCTGACATTTTAGTCAGAAACGTGGATTTTAATGTTCTCGCTCACCCTGAGTTCCCCTGGCGCGGCCCCTTTAAGGGAGGCGGGCTTGGCGCTGCTTCCCGGCAGATTCACTTCCAGGTCGGAGAAGGGGGTAAAAAAACAGGGGGAGGGAAAGGAAAAAAAAAAAAAAAAAAAAAAAGGAGCTAAGCTCCAGGACCCGGCTGGCTGGGCGCTCGCCTCCGGCACCCAGAGCCGCGATGGTGAGTAAGCTCCGGGGGGGAGGAAGGGTGCTGAGGAGGAGGCGGTGATGGGGGTCGCCGTGGGGTGGGCGCGGAGAGAGGGGTCCGGTGGCCCCGGGGTGACAGATCCCTGAGGAGCGGGGCTGAGGTGAAGCCTCCCCGGTGGGGGGGGGGGGTGTTAAAGGGTGAAGGGGCCGTTATGGCGGTGTCGGGGGGGGGGGGCGGGCAGGTGAGGCCGTTGAGGCAGGCGCTGGGTGGGTCCGGTTCGGTCCGGTCCTGCGGGGACACGGGGGCTTTTTCCCTTCTAGTCCGTCACCCTCCGGGCCGGGCCGGCAGCCCTGGCTGCCCTCGCTGTTGTGTAACCGCGGTGACTGCCGCCCTACAGATTATATAAAAGGGCGATCGGCTGAGGGGAGCTCCGAGCCCTGGAGCGGTGTGAAGGGGCAGCAGCATTGCCCGGTGAGCCCCGGCATTTCCACAGCGTTGCGAGGGTGATGGGCCGGCCCGGCCCGGCCTCGCTGCCTCTGACTAGCACCTTGTGGGGTCCAGGGCTCTGCGGCCACATAGGAGCGGGGGGCAGAGCCCCTCACCCCGTGGGCATGAAGGACAGAGCAGGACAGGGCAGCCATCTGCCTCCTCCAGCCCGCCCTCCCACTCTGGGTGCAGTCCAGCACTCAAAACAGCGCTTTTCCCCCTTGGGTTTGCATTATCAGGGGGCTGCCCGGAAAAAAAAGAGAGGTGTTGTGGTACTCAGGGTATTTGGGCCTCGCTGGTGTGTGTTCTCGGAACCGGGAGCTGGGCCACACTGGCGGTGGAGAAGCCCAGCCTGGCCCAGCTGAAGTCAGGCCTGGGAGCAGCACATGAGGGTGTTGTGTTTGGTTGCTGCTCCGCTTGAGAGATGAGTGTGCATATTTGCTTTTAAAGGACTAGCAGGAACTTTCTGGGTTATCTAGCCCCGTTCCTTTTAATCGAATAAACGTTTAATCTTTATTTTAAAAGCAGGTACCTTTTGTGCCTGCTCTTGAACGAGGGCAGAATTTCATTGTTTGACGCTTTGGAGCTATGTAGTGACATCTGAATTTATGGCAAGATTCTAATTCGTGGCATTGCTTTGCACCATTGTTACTGTGCTGGCACCGTGCTTCACCTTAACAGCTTTTTTTTTTTCCCCTGTAGTTTTTATCCGCTGTGCAGTATTTATAGGCAGCATTCATATCTCTCAGCTTTTGATCTGCTAGGCTAAGAAAAGCTGGTTTTGTTTCCTATTCCCAATGTGCTTTTGTTCCCCAGAGCATTCTAGTAGCTGCTATGTTCAAACTGCAATAGTGCAGGTATCTCTTAACATAAATAGCTCTGAGAGATCTCCCTTTGTCTTGAAAATGACATAATACTTCCTTATCATTGCTTGATGCTTCTCCCAATGCCTCTTTGGCTGTCTCACTTTTTTTTTTCTTGTGGCTGAGCAAACTGTTAAGGTTCTTCTCTCCAGTAATTTCTAATTGATGAACTTGTATTTGAAACTGCTGATGTTAATCTTGAAATACTTGACCTTAACTGGGTAGTTTATTTTAACCTTTAATTTTAGACCTCTCATGGTCTCTGCTGACTTTGTATCACCTGCAGCTTTAAGCAGAATGCTTCCACTTGTTGTGCCAGAATAGTTCATATTGAATTTGAGTTTTGAGTATAATAATTCAATGTGAGTGGTTTAATACATTTCCTACTTATGTCTAATTCCATTTAATTTAAGTAGGATAATCACAAAGCTTTCTTCATAACAAACCGCTGCTCTGTTTATTTTTCACTCCCTTTTACTTCCTTTATTAGATAAACACTAAATTATCTCTTATTTCTTACTAACGTTTTGAGAGAAATAACAGCCATGATTTGAAAAGTCCCTTACCCTGTACCCCACCTCCTCCTCTGAGATTTCAAAGAGGAAAAAGCAGATGGCCCTGGAATACAGAGAGTTTACACATTGGGGTTTTCTCACAAGTCTGCAATAAGGTATAAAAACTGAGGCCTGTGTCACAGAAGTGATTCTCTTAGAGCTGAAATTAGTATTTGCCTTCCAGTGTTTCATACTGGAAGGGGAGAGAAATAAAATAACTACCTATGCAAAAAAGATTGGATTTTTAATGAGTTTGAGACACAAAGGAACTGCATCTTTCAATCTTCCAGGCTGGAGCTGGTAGGATCTGTAGTGATCTGTAGGATACCTGTAGTGAGGAAGGCCCACACAGCAGTGGAATTTAATTTTGTGCAAAGTTAGATGGCAAACATTAGTTAAACCTGTCTTTTGGTTGGTTGGTTGGTTTTTTTTTTTTAGTTAATGTTGTATAAGCAGGTGTTTGAGTGGTGGTGCTTCCCCAAAGTAACAAGACTTTGTTTTTGTATCATGCTCAGCCAGTTAACCAGGTATAATGTTGGGATTAAGATTCTCTATCTTGTTTCAGGTTCTCTAAAATGTCCCCTAAGCCCCTTTTTTCTTTTTAGCTGCACTTTGAAATACAGGGTAAGCATATTCTAGCAATATTTAAAGGTGATTCACGGAGTTTTTAAAAGAGAATATGGAGGATGGTTTTCTTTGTGAGAACCTTTCCATCTGCAGTAGTGCATGAGCTCCAAGCTGAACTGGGTCACATCACACCAAAGCTGGTATTGCATTTCAGTCTGCTCATGGATTGATTTACTTTTAGATGCCAGTAGCTGTGCAATGCACTCACCCCTCACCCCTCCAGACACTTTTTTTTTAATTTGTTTGTCTTCAGTAATACCAAGCACTTAGAAAATTGTCTTTTAAAAAAATTGGTTGAAGTAAACCTTGAAATGCCTGTCAAAACGAATTAATTTATTCTTTTTTTTACTATTTCACAAGCTAGTTAGTTTTAGATATGTCACATTACTCTTGTTAATATGTGCTTTAGCTAATGAAGACAACCAGGCTTTATCATGTAATACATAGTTCTCTGGTTTGGGGAATTTATTTTCATATTTGTTTTCTGACCACTAAATTAATTTGACAGAGTGGAAGAAGCCATGAGGTTACATGAAATTATCAGATAGTTAAGGTGGCTATGGAAAAGTAAAATACACACCATGAAAGTTCTACTCAAAAATTACTGAATGATCTTTATTAAATTAACACCCCCCCTGAGTCCTGCTCTGTGGTTGACACACATTTACAGTGTCTCATTATGGTATTAGAACCAGAAAGTGAAATAAGCTGAAAGGAAATGCCAGGTTTGTTTTCAGGTTAACATTCAAAAGCATAGCTAGAGAAAGGAACCTCTGAAGTCCTTAACCTTGTAAGAGTTTGTATACAACTGAAGAGTTTTACTGTGAGGTCTTTAACTGGACAGTAGTCTCCTTAAGTAAAGAGAAGTTGAGAAAAGGAATGCCAGTGTCTCACATAAAATGTTTACAGGCTGAATTCAAGCTGTTCTATTTCAGTAGCAGACAGCCTAGGAAATTATTTTTATGGTGCTTCTCAAGTGACTTTATTAGACAGAGATAAAAATGTTTCAGCTCTCTGCCCAGGTTACCTCGGGAGCCTTCCTTTTAGGTGTGTTTCTTCAGCCTTTATTCAACAAATTAAAGAAACATCACAAATGTCTTCTGTAGCTGTGCAAGTGGGGTTAATACAAATGATACTGTGTTGCTTGCAAGTGTAGTTGATCTCTGCTTATGGATTTTGCTCCTTTCTTTTATGAAGATGTCCTGTATCACCCTCTAAAGTGATAATTGTATATAAAAGTTAAAAAAAGTCTCCCAGTAATAGACTGGCCAGCTAAAGGTACTGGTTGAAAAAATAGTTTTCTGAAGCAGCCAATCTGCAAAGCTAAAAATTCCTATTGGAATGTACTCACTGCTGTATAAAAGTGGTTTAGCTTTTCTGGCAGAAATGACAGAACAGTGCCAGAAGGAATGAAGAGAGCCAGTATTCTGGTTTTGTCCTAGTTAAGCATCAAATCTGAAGTAGAAGATGTAACAGGAGAAGAGGATGGCTTTGCTTCAGTGGGCATGGTTTTCATATGCCTTTGAGTAAGGATTATGGAGTTTGAGTTGGCTGTCATATAAGTCCTAGCCATGTGTATTAATTTCAGGTTAAAAAGAAAATTTTCCCATTTCCTCTGAAAATTATTTCTTTAAAATAGTAAGTTGTTTTTTTCTCTTTAGAAATTATTTCAGGCATTGTTGGACAGTGTAAAGAAACAAAAGACACCAACACTTCCAAATTCTGTCCCTGCTTTTGATATCAGTTTAAGATTAGAGGCAGCCAGAATTACTGGTAATATGAGCAAGTTGCATCACAAAATAACTTCTGTCCCTTCAGCAATAAAATGTAATAATCAAGCTTTTAAAACCCTCACTAAATTAAACACTTAGTGAAACTGAGTCAAAGGAGTTGGATGTTGCATGTCAAACAGAAAGAGCTTGTATTTGATTTGGAGTCAGTGGATCCCAAACCTGCACTTAAGTCTTCAGGAGCTATTAAAGTGCAGTCTGTCATTGTCAGTAGGTGATTCATTAAAGATAAGCTCCTTTCCATCTTTGCCCTAATGTGGCACATCCCAGTCTTCAAATATATGCACCTTATTTTAGCAGACTTCTGTAATTTTCTTTATATTTCTTCTCTGTAACCTTTTGTATATTGCTGTATTTTTGTGAGGAATGTATTAGGCAAATGAAGCAAAAGAAGCCAGATGGGCTAGGAAAGGAAGGTTAAATCATCCAGGGCTTTCAGTATCAAAGGCAAGCTCCAGTTTTTGCTACAGATGAGATCTGGCAACAGTTGATGCTGTTATTTTCAAAATTGTCTGGGGGAGTATGTACCAGTCACTTGGCCTCCTTTTGTGTAGTGCTGGGGATGATTCACAGTGCTGGGAGTCATTCTTTATGTTGATTAATCTGTGTGGCAGAGAACAGTAGGCTATTACTAGGCATGGAATTAAAAAATAACAAAACCAAAACAAACCAACCAAAAAACCAACAAACAGACCACCCCAAAACCAACCCAACAAACCTCTGAGATTTTCATGTATCAGTGTACAGTCTCAAACCCTGAAGGAAAAGTTTGAGTTTATATTTTGCCTTGTCTTTTGCACTCAGGGTTCTGCTGTACAGGCTTTCCAGATGCTTACCATAGAAAGGAGGAAATTGGTATCTATAATCATGAGGAATACTCTAATAGTTGATAATTTAATTCCAAGTTTTGTGCGGCAATATATTTGAGTTTCCTTTTTTGATCTGAAGCTCTACCTGCCCTTTTTTAGTATCAAAAAGTTGCTCTGAACAACGTATGAAACTGATCTACATTTGTCCTGTAGACTGTTAGTAGACTTCAGATGTGAGGTGAAAGATTAAAATAGTTTAAATCAAGAAGTACAATTTGATTTAAATATTCTTTCAGTCCCTCTCACATTATTAGTTCCCAGGAGACTTCATAAATTCAAATAATTTTATCAGGAATTATTCTTCTTCAATGCAAGCAATGCTTAGGCAGACCAGACCAAACTGGTTGTGGTTTGGAGTGTCTGCCCATCCGTTCAGCCAGTTATTTAATGTGTGACCTCCCTTAGAAGGTTGCAGGGCTCTACAGGGGGTGTATCTTTTTGTAGGTTTTTTGCCTGTTCCAGTGAGAATGAGACTAACAAGAAATAATGATTTGTGTAAAACCAACATTATAGAGGAATGGAGGATTCGTAGACGAAAGGATTTGACTAAATCTCCTTTATCTCTTGTGTGTGACAGGAGGAAGCTTCTCCTTATTCTTTACTTGATCTCTGTTTGAATTTCCTGACTGCCAACCTAGAGAAGTTTTGCACAGAACGACAAGATGGGACACTGTGCTTGCAGGAGCCAGGAATTTTTCCTCAAGAAGTGGCTGATCGATTGCTGCAGACGATGGCATTTCATGGTAAAAACAATTATTGGTGGTCATTTGGGAGAATATTTTACTGCAATGTGATGCTGCAGTTCTGGTGTATTTTCTAGTAGGACCTGTTGTTGGTGTTGGTAAAACTGCTTTCCTTAATCTCTTAATAGAGAATTTGCATTCTTTTGGCTTTTGCAGCTGAAGAATTTGTGTTACTTTGGCATTTTTCAGCTAAATGGTGCATTGCCACATAGATAGTTCTAAGTAGAAAGTCCTTTGTCTTGGGTTTATTATTTTAATTTAATGTTCTTTTAGTTGAACATTCTTTAATAGATCTTTTTTCAATCACAATTAAGAAAAGATTTGTTTCTGCTACTTCTAGCAGCACTCAAGTATTTTAATATGTCCCACAGTGCACTTAATTGGATTTTCTTTACTGTGTCCCCTTGTGATTAAACTAGGAAATAATCTTATGATTTTAATTTTTAAAAAGTCTCATCCCTTGTGGCACTTTTGTTGATGTGGAATTATTTGCTTAAAAGCAGTCAGTTTCAAAAGTAGTATAAACTTCTATGGAAACCACACTCTTCTTATATTTTAGGGGCTGGTCTATGGTGTTCTCTGTCAGCGTATCTCTGAGGAGGGGAGATTAGCATTCCTTTCCTTGCTTTAAGCATGACAGAGGAAAATGTTGTGTCAATAAAAGATTCTTAACCTCAGGTAGTTCAGTAAGGACAAGTGTAGAGTCCTGCATCTGGGTAGGAATAACACCAGGCACTAGTACAGATTAGGGGATGTCCAGATGGAGAAAAATTCCTTGGAGTCCTAGTAGACTCCAGGTCAGTTCTCCACAGTCAGCAATGTGTCCTAGGGGTCAGGGGAGCCAATGCTATCCTGGGGTGTATCAGGAAAAGGGTGTCCAGCAGATCTGGGGAGGTTTTTCTCCTCCTCTTTTCTGCCCTGGTGAAACCACACCTGGAATGCTGCATCCAGTTTTGGGCTCCCCAGTTCAAGAGAGACAGGGATCTACTGGGGAGAGCCCAATGGAGATCTAGAAGGATGATTAAGGGACTTGAACACAGAAAACTGGGGCTGTTTAGCCTTGAGAAAAGAAGACTGAGAGGGGAAATGCCTGAAGGTTGGGTGTCAAGAGGAAGGGGCCAATCTCTTTTCAGTGGTGCCCACTAATAGGGCAAGAAATAATGGTTTCAGATAGATTATAGGGAGTTCCACCTCAACATGAGGAGAAACTTCTTTACTGTGAGGGTGACAGAGCACTGGCACTGGTTGCACAGAGGGGTTGTGGAGTTTCCTTCTCTGGAGACTTTCAAAACCTGGCTGGATTCATTCCTGTGTGGCCTGCCCTAGGTGTTCTTTTTGACAGGGGGTTGGACTAAGTGATATCTAGAGGTCCCTTCCAACCCCTTACCATGACAAGATTGAATGTATAAATTACCCTAGAGAAGAGGTAGGAGACTCATACCTGGAGATCATGGAGAAAAATTACTTTAAACAGACCAAGCACCATCTCCTATAGGTGCAGAGGTGGTGGGTTTTTATTGTGCAAATACTCAAATACTGGTGTTCTAGTTGTTTTAAGCTGTTTTTGGAAGTCCTTGGAGGAATGGTCCTAAGAAAAAGAAAGAAAGAAAAAAAAAAAGCTGACCCAAGAAGCCTTCAGTATACATCGCTTTCTAATAAGGAATTATTTAGAGTAGTCTCAAGAAATCAGATTCAAGGAAACTGAATTACCAGAAACCTCTTATGAGTGGGGCTGAAGGTGGTTCCAGACACTGAAACATCATGAACACTGTGTCAGAATGCAGGATGTTGAAAAAGTGCATGCCAGGTTGAGGGGGTGTGGGTAAGGTAGGCCAGTGACAAACCTTACATGAAAACATTAGGGAAAATTAAGAAGTGATTGAGCAATAATTTAACGAAATAATAATTATTTGTCACATCTAATTTTTCTCCTGGGGCCAGTTGTTTCACCCCCTATTTTTGCTTTCTCTGCAAAAGAAGAATGCCCTGACTGTGTGGTCAGAAATGCCTGAACCATTTGCTCTTTAGAAAGGTTTACAAATCTTAATACTAATAAGACTTTGTCACAGAGCCATTTACTAGATCATGACTTAAATCCAAATCAGAGTGGCAATGATGTTTTTATTCACATATACTGCAAATTTGTTTTGTTTTCTGTGTTCAGTGTGCCTGAAGATGTGAGATAAAAATGGAGTGGTGGCATTGGTAATCCTCTAGAGTGAAGCTAGGAGGACATGTTGTGTTCTTCATACTCCTGTTGTGTGCATGCTTATGCAACCATACTGTTCTCACACAACTTTCTATAAAGCAATAATCCTTCTGTTGATAAGATACAAATAAGAAATCTCAGTGTTTTAAGTATGTTTTGGTATTGTCAGTATGCTGCAAGAGAAGACTACTTCTGTGGCCTTCTTGCTATGGAGTGAAAAGAGGATCTCAAACAAGATTGATCCCCCCTTTCCTTGTCCTCCTCATTCTCCTCTTCGAATCACTTTTGGTTTCTTATATTCAGCTTGTTTCTGAGCAACACTCCTACCTTCTTCAGGGGGAATGTATGGCACAATTTAATTAGCATAATTTAGTGTATTGATCCTACTTAGGAATTCAATCAAATGGTATCGTATTCAGTTGAGTTAAAGTGAGATGAGAACTGATCATTGATTGCTGGTCCTTGAACCTATCAGATCTGTGACCAGGGAGGAGTATTTTGAATTTCCCTTTTTAGCACATTTCTAGGCAGTTCAGTGAGAAAATCCAGAAAATGCAGGCTGTAGTCTGAATGTTTTTTAATCATAACCACATTTTACTTATTGTGTGTTCCATGTTCTGAACGAAATGGGAGATGTATATGTGCTGCATCTTAATTTATGTGTCCTATTCTTAAACCCAGCACTTTCTGAAAGTGACAACAAAATCTTAAAAGTGGAATTTCAAATAAAAAAAATTGGGGGCCAGTGGTGTGATGATCCCAGACAAAATACCTGGTGATTCGTTTTCTTTGTTAACTTTGTAACCTTTGGGTTTTTGAAAGGAAAGTGATATTCCATAACCCTGGAGCCAAACACTAATGCTGTTTTCCAACAGGGCTCCTTAATGATGGAACCGTGGGCATCTTCCGAGGCAACCAGATGCGTTTGAAACGAGCTTGTATCAGGAAAGCAAAAATCTCTGCTGTGGCTTTCCGGAAAGCATTCTGCCATCACAAGCTGGTAGAACTTGATGCCACTGGGGTGAATGCTGATATAACCATCACAGACATTATAAGTGGACTCGGCAGCAATAAATGGATCCAACAGAAGCTGCAATGCCTTGTGCTGAACTCACTAACTCTTTCTTTGGAAGACCCATATGAGAGGTGCTTCAGTCAGCTGTCTGGGCTCCGTGCTTTGAGCATTACCAATGTTCTGTTCTACAACGAGGACTTGGCAGATGTTGCTTCACTTCCTAGGTTAGAAAGTTTGGATATATCCAACACCTCTGTCACTGACATAACAGCACTCCTCACCTGCAAAGACCGACTCAAGTCTTTGACCATGCACCACCTGAAATGCTTGAAAATGACCACAACCCAGATTCTAGATGTTATAAGAGAACTAAAATACCTGAATCACCTTGATATTTCAGATGACAAGCAGTTCACCTCAGACATAGCACTTCGTTTACTGGAACAGAAAGATATCCTGCCTAACCTTGTGTCTTTGGACATTTCTGGAAGGAAACATGTTACGGATAAAGCTGTAGAAGCCTTTATTCAGCAACGGCCCACAATGCAGTTTGTAGGACTACTAGCTACTGATGCTGGCTACTCAGAATTCCTAACAGGAGCAGGAAACTTAAAGGTTAAGTGGAAGAATTAATTTTACTGAAAAATTATAATGTGCAGGAAAAATAGAGCTAATTATTTGTAACAAATGTATGCGGGTGCTTCAGAGGGTGCTGTAGGTTCATTTATTTAACTGTTAATTGTAATTACTGACTTTATGTCAGATTTCTACTTAATCCTGGCACTGAAGCTGCTAAATTTATGTTATTACATATTGTAAGAAACATCTATTTTCTGTGCTTTTTCAGTGAGCCTTGGATCCTAATTTAATGTATCAGATTTAAGAGAGCTGAACTTTGTGTAGTCTGAGGTAATTTACTGGAATAATATTCTCTGGATTCCAGCACAGTATATAGCACGAGGCAACAGTATGCAAGAGGTGAAGGTACAATTTGCATAAGCTTTGAGGAGTTCATAATTAACACATCAGATACAATAAAATGTAATTACTGAGCTGCTGTTGCACTCTATCACCACTTCTATTTCTTATTACAATATTTCTGCCCACCTTGAAAGGTCTTTTGGTGACAGACATGTAAAAAGCAATTACTTAGGATGGAAAAACTTCTTCTTCTTGAACAAATCCTAGATTACTTAGCCCATTAGGATGTGATGATGTTTGCTGGTGTGTTTATTTAACTTCTAGTGCCAGGCAACAAGATGTCATTCCCTGTTTGGTAGAATATGCATTCTCTTACTAGAGAATAAGCCTATCCTGTCCCTGCTCTGAAGGGGTCAGAATTAAAGGAGAAAAAGATGTTTAGAAATGTCAGTGGTGTATCATCTTTGAGTCTGAGTTTTTTCTACTGTGCCATAAAGATGATGGAAACTGCAGAGGGAATGAGGAAGAGTTTACATAATGTGTCCACAGTTTAGTCTGTCTCCTGTGCAAGCTGAGTTTTGCACTTCAGTTTTAAAATTCAGAATGCTCTTGTTTACAGGCAAGAGAGGTCACAGCTACAAAACGTTAGAATATTTTTTTTCCTGGAACTTTTGACTGTTGTTAATGTCCCAGTTTCTTGAGTACTTAGCTGTCACAAATGATAGTGATGTGATCTCTCAAGGCTGTAATATATTCCTGATCTATAAAGTTAAAAAAAAAATTCTCTTGATGATACGGGATGCACAGAATGTGACAGTTCCATCTATGAACATTTGCTTACCCTTATGTGGCACATTAAGCAGAACAAGTTCTGCATGCTTCCCTAAGAATTTAAAAAAAATAACAGTGGCTGCAGCAGTGATTCACTAAATAGTAGGATTGATGAAAAAGCCATCTACAGTTATCCAATTTACAGTTACAAAGTAGAAGAAATATTCTTAAATAGAAAATACAGCAGAGTGCAAAGTGAAAGAATTTGCAGCCTGCTGCTGATTTAATATTCTGAGTTTAAGCTCATATTAATCAACAACTCAGAGCTTGCAATGCAGTCTTCACCTAAGTGAACTTATTTTCACATATAACTGAGGGCTGGTTTTAAGAATTATGTCCTCTGCAGAGCACATGAGTTAGTTCTTTTTGGTGCTGGAAAGCTATTGCTACAGGTACAGCTTATAGGAAATTTTATGTAGAGAAAGAATGAAATCTTTTTTTATTGGCAGAGTTAGACCTCAGAGCCAAGAAATTACAGCCAAAATGCCATCTTGTCACTTTATCAACTGCATTTGACAGAGCATTGAGTTAAAAATAGTGCATTTAGGCATTTGGTGCATCATAAGAGCTTTTGTTAGTTTAGAAGTGCTACTTCTACTTAGAGGTTTCATACAGCTCTACTTATAGACATGACAGAAGCCTAATTTTGGCTTACAATTTGGATACTGCTTTATGAAGAATGTTTGAATATTGTGTAGTTCTGGGTTAATATGGCCATGTTAATCATAATCATTTGCTTACTGAAGGATTTGGCTGAAAATGTCATTTTTGAAACTGCAGCTTTGCAGTCTTTAAGACCAAGTTTTTAAAAATAAAATGGTAACATCTTGAACTAAAGATCCTTTATGTGTTTTTAGGTGTCAGGAGAAGCAAATGAAACTCAGATTTCTGAAGCACTGAAGCGTTACAGTGAACGGGCCTTCTTTGTGAGAGAAGCACTCTTTCATTTATTCAGCCTGACACATGTAATGGAAAAAACAAAGCCTGAAATTTTAAAGGTGAAATAATACTGTTTTGGTGTTTGCCATGCATTGTTTCCTAAGCCCAAGCCTATCTCCTGAACCTTGGTATAAATTACTTTGCAACCTTTAAATTCCTTTTGTTGTATTTTTTAAGATGAAAATTGTAATGTTGGATAAAAATTAACAGGTATTTAAACAGTAGTGTGGTCGAGTTTTATATTAAGTTAACTTGGTCTGACTAATGTATCTCAATTTAGTTACATCTAAATGAATTTTTTGATGGAATTTTGAATATGATACAGTTTTATTCAGATGCTGAATCCCGTCATTAGAATATGTCTGCACTGGGTCAAATCAGAGGTCTGTCTAATATTATTCCCCAGGTACAACAATGCTGCCTTCTGATGCTTGCAGAACAGTAATAATAAGGAACACATTCAGTGGTATTTCTGTTCACTGTCACCTTCCAGTGTCATAACAGGTGCATAAATAATGTCAATGGTGTTCTATATTGGTCTCTAGCTTGGAAAATCCTAGGAACTTCCTTAGAAATCTATTTTAGACACTGTCTTTCCATGTCTAGACCGTCAGAGATAGTGTGATTAATGTGATCATGAAAGGAAGCATCAGTAAGGACAGATTTTTGTTTTTCCAGGTCTCTTTTGAAGTTGAAAAAGTAACCTCAATTTTGTTTGCTTCAACAGCAAACACAAGATGGCCTTGATATCAAAAAGACTTTGGCAGTCAATAGTCAACAAGAAAAACATTTGCTTAAGTCAGATCACAATCATCATTACCATCACACTTCAGAAACTCTGTTCTACCTCTTTCATCTCTGAAAGGGTTTGGTGATTTGTATCCCAGTATGTAAAGCAAACCCTGCACCTTTCTAGGAATCCCTTGCAGACCATGCATGCACTTCTCTCCTTTGAGAGGCTGCTGCAACCAGTGCTAAGGAACTTGTATAAATAGAAATTGTCAGCTTTGAGTCACTGAGCATAAGGAAGTCTTCTTCCTGAGAATTAGAATCACACCAGATGGATTTTGCACTTAAGTAAAAAGGAGGCAGAAACTGGGGGCTGTGAGTCATTGCTGTCACCTCGAGCAGCTTTTGGGGTGTCTGCACAAACATGTAAGTAACTCATGTGGGCAAAACTCTTGAATATTTCAGCTCGTGGTTATTGGAATGAGAAATCACCCCTTGAACTTGCCCGTGCAGCTGGCGGCAAGCGCCTGCGTCTTCAACCTCACCAAGCAGGACTTAGCAGCAGGGATGCCTGTGAGACTGCTGGCTGATGTCACTCACCTGCTCCTGAAGGCCATGGAACACTTCCCCAATCATCAACAGGTAAAGAAAGACAAAATTTCTTTATTGTCTGGAGGGTTCTTTGTCTCCTGGATCTTGCAAAAGGTTTCTCCGCATATCGCAGCCTCAAGAGCAGCTGTAAGCAAATGCTCACCCAGGTGTGTTTGTGTGTGGTTTAAGTGAATGCTGTTTCCTCTTGTACTTCCTGCCTTGCAGGACTTCCATGAACTTAAACCCATGAACAGAGTAGAAAATGTTGTGTGAGTCAGTTGCAGTTAGAGGCAATCTTGCTTAGAAGAACGGCAAGCATCCCCCAGCCAAAACAGAAGAAAAATGTAAACCAAGACATGATGCTGCTGCTGGATATCTGAGAAAATGATGACCTTTATCTTGATAGAACCATTACCCAGGCAGGATTAAATAGATATGCTCAGTGGTTATCCTCTTCTGTCTTAAACAAACCTCTCCTGGCAAATGTTGCATATACAAATACAGATTATTTCCTTATGGTTATTCAAAAATATGTGCTTGATGAGAATGACTGATGCATCAAAGGAACACATATCCTTCAGAGACTCCATGTGCAAATCCTTTGTCTCCAATTACTCAGTGCAGTTCTGAATGATCAGTACTGTGGTTGGAGTTGAGAGCTTCATCATACATCAGGCCACTGGTGACATTAGCATTATAGCATGTGATATTACTGCCTTTTGGAAGAGTCTCATCTCCTTGGACAAAGCTTAAATAGCTTTGTGTGATTTAGGCAAGTGTCACTGTTTAAAACATCAATTTTTAAGGTTAACTAATAGGAAGAAACACTGATTTGGCAGCCCTTCCATTCATATCTCTAGTTACAGCTACAGTTCTAGATAATATTTCAATGATGATACCAAATATTTTGGTCAGTTTCTAAAATTCTTTTAAATTATTTTTTTCAGCGTTCACATTCAACTTTAATGGGGCTTCTACTTTATTTTGGGTAGAAATTTGAAGACAACTGGCTTTTCCAAGACAGCTTAATTCATTCTGAGATGTACTAATTTACATTCAAGAAAGAAAGATTTTAATTTTTTATGACTATTTTTCAGAGCAGATCATGGAATTGTTTAATGATTCATAGCAGGAAAGTATTCTGAAATATGTATGTCTCAAAATAATTCCCTTTCATTTCTCCTAGCTGCAAAAGAATTGCCTTCTTTCACTATGCAGTGACAGAATCCTTCAGGATGTTCCATTTAACAGGCAAGTTTTCTACATTGGTTAAAATAAGTAGTAGCACTGCACAGCTCTTGTCTGTTTAGCACTGAAATATGTTTATGATTTCTTAATATTTGAAAAGTCATGGCTACCCTAGAGACTTGATCCTTCAGAAGGTTTCTTTAGGGTCTCAATTTTTCTGAGCTTAAATCATTCCAAAGTGCTGAATTTGTCTGGCTTACTGTATTTTGGGCCTGTAATTCACACCTCTGCTGAATGTAGGTCTGAAAAAAATCCTTTGGCATCCAGGTATTTTTTGCTTATCCTGGATGGGTCTATCACTAATTGCATGTAACAGAAGTCAAGTTTTCTCTGGGAATCTGATTTTTCTACTGAAATGTTTTGTCCATATGCTTTCAAGTGTATTGTTCTAATATTTCAG
This sequence comes from Calypte anna, assembly GCF_003957555.1. Classification (NCBI taxonomy): domain Eukaryota; kingdom Metazoa; phylum Chordata; class Aves; order Apodiformes; family Trochilidae; genus Calypte; species Calypte anna. Next base: position 25,347,914 of record NC_044254.1, read on the forward strand.
GATATTGTGCCAGATTTGACTTCCTTTGTTGGAAGCAATTCCTGTGCATGTTTTCATGTAATTAGAAGAGACCCTAAGCAAACAGCTCAAAGCTGACCTGTAATTTCACTGTGTACCTTGTTGGTTCTAGGCATACTTCTATGGTTTCTTTTGTAGTGCATGCATTTGTATCTGATGTGTCATCTATGTATAACTTTCTTTTACTGGGATGTATGAAAATTAAATTTATTTTTAACTTCCAGGTTTGAAGCAGCCAAACTTGTTATGCAGTGGCTGTGTAATCATGAAGATCAAAACATGCAAAGGATGGCTGTAGCCATAATCTCCATTCTTGCTGCAAAGGTACAAAATTTAAACTTTGATATGATCAAATAGTGTTTCTGATGTCTAAAAAATTGTTGATACTATTTTGTTTATTTACAGCTTTCAACAGAGCAAACTGCTCAACTTGGTGCAGAGCTCTTCATTGTTAGGGTAAGTCAAAAATACCATCTTCTCCAGCTATCCATGCTATTCATCCAGTATTCCCAAAGATGAAAAGTAAACATGAGGATATGGAGTTTTAAGAATTATAAGCAGGATTCATTTGAAAGTTCTGTAGAACAGAAAAGCCCAGAGAATTTGGTAGAGGTAATATTGGGGACAATATAAGATATGTGGCAATGACACATAACAGCACAGATGAAAAGAAGCTGGAAAAGCTTGACACAATTAATACAAAATAAAATAGCAAGATGTCTGTTGATTTGATACCTGTTCTATAAGATGAAAGATACTCAAAAGAGAATATTTGAAATAAATGGTTAGTGCTCTCAGTGTTCACATGGGGTTCAGAGTTCTGTGGATGTAATTACACATGTAATTATGGTGAAAATAAAGGAATTCCTCTATCAGGAAACCATGTTCAAAAGAGAGGATGAAAGTTCAATAGATGTTTTATTTTGTATGGTTTGAACCTAAAAATTTAGATCTTTGCATTACCCCAGGAGGTGCAGATGAAACAGAGCAGGTAATACATTTTCTGATAGACAGTCATAACTGTTTGTTTGTTTCTTTCTTTGTTTGTTTCCCCAGCAACTTCTTCAAATAGTTAAACAGAAAACAAACCAGAATCTTGTAGATACTACCCTCAAGTTCACACTGAGTGCACTTTGGAACCTCACTGATGAATCTCCAACAACGTGTCGCCACTTCATTGAAAACCAAGGGCTGGAACTTTTTATGAGAGTCCTAGAGGTGAGGAGTACAGTTTTGGTGGTGGATTATGAGGACAGGTTTATAATTAACTTTCTTTCAATAATAAGCACAAATGGTTACCTGTAATTTGTTTCTTTTTTCCACAGTCTTTCCCATCTGAATCATCCATCCAACAGAAAGTTCTTGGACTTCTGGTGAGACAAAAAAGGGGGAAAAAAAGCCTGAAATAATATGTATTTTTTAAATTTTGTTTTGTTTTTTTAACCCATGTTAATCTGAAATTTGCCTAATATTTTTGTTAATCTTTATCTTTCTGGTATGCATTATTCACCTTGGTACTGCTTTGGACTGTTCTACCAATTGTCCAAAAGCACAAGTTACATTGATTGTGAGAGTAAACAAAAAAGAGCTTTTAAGAAAGGGCAGGGAGTGAGCTTTCAAACGAGTACAAATGCAAAAGGAGTTTGGAAATCAGTGGAATTTGGAATTGTGCAGTGCTGAAACTTGCTGAAATTTTGTGTGTTTGAGGATGTTAAAACTTGCCTTTAGTTTAGTGTAATCTGCATGCTAATGGCCTAAAACTGATTATGAGAAAACCTTTGTTTGGGGCAAATTGCTGCATTAGAATGGAAATATTTTCAAAATAAGCAAAAACAGTATTTTTGCATCCAGGTGATCCCCTGGATGTGTGAAGATTTTATTTTGGTGTTTATATCTGTTTACTTACACAACGCAGTTCAAGTTTGTAAGTTTATCCCCCTCATACCATACTCTTTCTGTTGGTAACATTTTATATTTCCCCTTTTCCAGAATAACATTGCTGAAGTTAAAGAACTCCATTCTGAACTCATGTGGAAGGACTTTATAGACCACATCAGTAAATTATTGCACAGTGTGGAGGTGGAAGTCAGCTACTTTGCAGCAGGGATTATTGCTCATTTGATATCTCGAGGAGAGCAGGCCTGGACATTAAGTCGCAGCCAGAGGACATCTCTGCTTGAACAGCTGGTACAGAAGTGATGGTGAATTTTATCATAGTCTTGACCATTTTGTCAGTGTTTGTATTTAACAATGAGTGTTCTTGGTTCTGTATTTTTGCAGCATTCTGCCATCTTGAATTGGCCAACCCCAGAATGCGAGATGGTGGCTTACAGGTAATTATTGTTTTGATTTAGAGTTTGGAAAATAAACTGAATTGAACTTAAAACTTCTTCCTAAAGAAGAGGGAGCTGCTGGCCAGACATGGTTTTGTGCAGTGGAAAAACACCTATTGGCTTAAAATACACGTTAATTATCCTTCTGTGACCAAAGAAGGTTAAGAACTACTGTAAAAGAAAAATACATTGTTCTGACTGCTTTTCTGTTAAAGGTCTAACAGACTTAGACATAAAGATTAACAAGTAAAGTTGCATTTGATAGCACTAGGTTAGCACTATCTGCCCTAGACAAAGAAGCTTGAGACCAAACAATACAATTAGATTATTTCTGTTCATCAAATTCTTACAGTTTTCTCTGGATTTACCCATGCTTTTAAGGAGCAGGAGGTATGCAAACCCTATGGCAAAAATACACCATATAACCATATTATTCTTGTTAGCAATTGTCTTGAACATTAAAAGGCTCTCTGGCTGCATCTAAAATGGTGGTTTATTGAGTGTCTTAGCTAGCTAAGCCTGTAGCTGAGTGAGGAGACAACGTGTGACCTCTGGACTAGAGATACCCAGCAGTACAGTGAGTTGCTGCTTCTCTTCCCTAGGTCTTTCAATCCATTTTTTCCACTCCTTGGCTGTTTCATGACTCCTGGTGTCCAGCTGTGGGCAGTGTGGGCCATGCAGCACGTCTGCAGCAAAAATCGTATGTATTAAGATAATACTACCCTTAAAATTCTTATTTCTTAGCATGTTATTCACTAGCATGAAATGGGAAAAATAGGGATTCCTAGGATATTCACTCCTAATCCTGTGGAGAAACTATGTTTAGGCTTTGGCTAGATAGGGCAGGAAAAGAGAGTAATAGAAGTTTTTAATATCCTTTTTATTTGGGGGAATTTTGTGGATATGTGTTAATATTAATTACATTTTTGCCTTGCAAAGGTGTTTTTAGCCAGAAACTTAAATATTAATAGGCAACAAGTTTATTTTAAGTTAAGAACAGTGATTGTAGCAGGTAGCTATCTCTTACTATCAAAACAGAAGCTTAAAAGCTTAGGTAATCCTTGTCTCTAATCACCTTTTTGCAGTAACATGCTGTGACATGAGGGTCAGTTTCTTAATCTGTGAAATGATTTGAGAACATGTGATGAAATGCACAAGTATTGGGGAAAGAAATAAATCCCCTGAGCAAAATTAAATTAAGACAGGACAAATCTTCTTGGCTTTTAATGCTTTATTTTTTTGGTAGATAAATTTGTATGATGTGAATGTGTGCATTGCCATTAACCAGATAGAAAGCAGCTTTCTTCTGAAGTATGAAAAGTATTTTCTGTGCCAGCTTTTTAATCTTTTTGACAGCAATATGCCTATGCTTGTTTATTCCTATGCCATAAATCACTATTTCTGCAGTGAAGACACCTGTTCAAGTCCAAACCATAACACGGCAAGATATGTAATTGCACATGAAGTGCTGTTTTCCTACTCTTTATAGAGCTCCAAGGAGGAGAGTGTGGTGATTAGGGTGCTTGTGGGCTTGTTAGTGTACCATTGTTTTATGTGGTTTGTAGGGTTTGGTGGAAGAGTGATTGTTGAGTAGTAGGCTAGGCGAAGGTAGAAGAATAAGCCCAGTAAGGATAGGATGGCAATAATTGTGGCAGAGGTGGCTATTTCTTGTTTGGAAAGCTCTTGGATAATAAGTCATTTGGGCAGGAAGCCTGTTAGTGGAGGTAAACCTGCTAATGAGAGTAGTGTTATTATTAGTGTTAAGTATGGGGGTTTTTGTCCAGGAGGTTGTTATTGTCCATAGTTTGAAGGATTTTGTAGTGTTGAGGGTTAAAAAGATGGCACCAGTTATGATGCAGTATAGGTAGAAGGTTATTAATGTTAGTTTTGGGTTGTAGATGAGGATGATGGTTATTCATCCCAAATGAGAGACTGATGAGAAGGCTAGGACTTTCCAAATTTGTGTTTGGTTTAGTCCCATTCATCCTCCTAGTGTGGCTGAAGCGAGTGCTATTGTGGTGAGTAGAATCAGGTTTAGGGAGTGGGATGTGAGGAAGAGAATGGTGACTAGGGGGAATTTTATTACTATTACTATTTATTACTATTATTATTATTGCAATTGCCGTGGTTAGTAGTAGGGATGATGTAGGGTGGTTTAGTTGAGTAGTATCTCATTGTCCTGTGTGTCAGGCATTAATTATACTCGAGAACAGTAGTAAGGTGGAGGCAGCAGCTTGGACAAGGAAATATTTAATTGCTGCTTCAATAGCTCGGGGATGGTGGGACTTTGAAATAAGAGGGATGATGGCTAGGGTGTTGATTTCAAGTCCAGCTCAGGCTGATATTCAATGGTTGCTTGAAATGGTGATGATTGTTCCTAACATGAGACTTATGGAGAATGTTAGTTTAGCATAAGGGTTCATTAATAAGGGAAGGGGTTAAACCTAATGGAACACTGTTCCCAGGATACCTTGTCCACAGATCTGTAAGGACTTTTCCCACATTGAAGTAGAACTGTTCTGACAAAGTTATGTCTATGGATAACAGTTTTTGACAAAGACAAACACAACAGTTTTTGACAAACACAATTCTGTGTTAATGAAATTAAAGGAAGGTTTCTCCCCTAATTTGTGGCTCAGCTCTGTTAACTTAGTTTGGTACTATTTATACTACTTTTAGTGTTTATTTTGTGCTGCCCTCTTCTCTGGGCTTTCAACATGCCATGGAGGTTTGTATTGACAGTAAGTGACTGCTCTGTAGGTTGGAGAGGCTGGAAATACTTGCTTGGTGTACTCCTAATTTGAGATCAGGACAGCATTCCCAAAGTTCAGTTCTGATGCTAATTAGTGTAAGAAGCTTCTTGTCAAAGCTGCTGAGAAACCAAATGTTTGGTAGCAGATGTAATTAATAATCCTCTCTGAGGGAAAATGTGGTTAATTCTGAAAGAGAAGGATTTATTTGGGAGTAAAGTCTTAAGCTTTTGGTGCTTAGCACCAAGAAGGCTTCTTGTCTGGAGAGGAGATGCATTTTATTTTGCCTTCTTCTTTTAGATGAGGGTGAAAAGTAGTCTGAAATAAATGGGAATTATTTTCTTGTCAGGTTTTGTTTGGTTGGTTGGTTTATTTCTCCTTTTGCTGTTTCTCTGTATCTACCTCAATGAGCCAACTTAACTAAAATATTAGCAGCACTGCACTGAATGTGATTCCAGTGAAAGACCTAATGTCAGCCTCAAGTTGCTTCACTGACATGGATGGTGAAATGGGGCACATCTTAGGTAATGTTCTGTGGATTGCATTACAGTCATCCTGATCTCCCTGTAGCAACTTTTGAAGCTTGTATGCTACAGTAAACATATGGCTCTTTCTTTTCTGGTCCCTGCATGGAACTGATGTAGGCGTGCTTTCAATTTTTTAATATTGGTAATGAAAGTGGAAAGAAAAATACAATTTTATCCCTGAAAAGGCATGCATGGCAGCTCACAACTAGCTAAAGGCTGCCATCAATAGCATTTGGCAAAGTGTTTTTGAAGGAACTAGTTCCAGTTCACTCTACAAACCTGTACAAATGGTGTGGTATATTTGATACCATTTTTGGTATTGGTTCTGTACCACTGGTTTTGATAAAGGTGTGTATTACAAGACACTTTCCACATTAATTCCCCCCCCCCTTTTTTTCTTTTCTTTTTTTTTTATCACAGCTGCCAGGTACTGCAGCATGTTAATTGAAGAAGGTGGTTTACAGCACTTGTACAACATCAAGGAAAATGTCCAGACTGATCCACATGTCCAAAGGATTGCTATTGCCATCCTAGATAGTTTGGAAAAACACATAATGCGTCATGGGAGACCACCTCCATGTAGGAAACAGCCACAAAATAAACCAAACTGAAAGCTGCAGGTAGAGGAGTGTAAAGTAGTCTCTCTGTAATAATCCTTTCTGATGTGTGTGTAGTTGGAGTAAGTTGTAATATAGTGGTCACCATTCAAGTGATTTGCTGATGATTGTGGTACCCAGAACCGTGTACAGTAACCTGTGGTGAATGTCAGCTTTCACAGCAGCTTCATATGCAACTTGTAAAGGGTCACTGCCTGAGCTGGTGGTACCTGTAGGATTGCTGCTGGCTACAAAGAGATGGGACTTGTACAGATCATTATGCACATCTGGAAAAAAAAAAAAGACTTCTGGGAGTATCTTGTGTTGTGACTTGCGGGATAGAAAGTTATTTCATCCCTACGATTGCCCTTCATAACACTGTTTACCAGTTTGGTGTTTGAATAGAAGTGTGTGTGGTTGTGAGAATCAACACTTTTACAGATTAAAACAAAAGTTACATGCATGCAGGTTACAATGAGACTTGTAACTAAGGCGACCAAAATGTCCATTGTCTCATAACCCTTCTCAACACAAAAGGGGTCTTCAACCTCCTTTTCATTTTGCCTGCAAGCTGTGTTCTTTTGTTTTCCTTGCTGCTAGAACAATGCTTTTTTGCAGTTTGCCTCTCCTGACTCCTCTTTACTCTTAACAAGGTGGGGATCATCACTGCATCAGGGAAAGGAGAAACCTGCTAGAGTAAAGCAATAGAAACAGGATTAAAAGGAGACACAATACTAAAAGGATGAAATAAGCTTGAGATTTTAAACTCTGTAACAAGGGGGGGGTGTTGTTTGACTACTTTGGGTTGTGTGTGATACCTTTCTTTTGTTTATTTAGAATACTGATAGGGAGAGAAGGCTCTTTAGAGTAAAATACTGATTTGTCTTCATCATGAAGGGGATTGCGTGTCTTGATAGGAGGCCCAGGGTATTTGGTCACCTTATTTATAAGAGATTAATAATTGCTCTCATTTTCTGTAAATATTATGTCAGTATTGTGCAGTGAATTATATTTCCAAGTCATCATAGTGCAAAATACCACCCAATGTTCTGTGTAAGCCCTGTGTCAATTGCATTGTTTTGTGGAGTGTGAAATTTTACATGAAGATATTACTTGTAACAACTTCTTTCTTTCTCGGTTACCTACGGGTTTCAACTCATGTTGAATGAAACATTGCACAGCATACAGATGCCTGATCAAATACAAGTGATGGAAGCAAACTGCATGTCTGTTCCAATTCAGTTTTATTTCAGGTATTGTTTTTATCTGGTTAGTCTCTATACTTCCATGGCAACTGGTTGATAGTCAGAGACTTCTCTAAATATGTTGGTAATTGTGCTTGAAAGAAAACTTATGTTTGGTAGAATACTAGCAGGGATGGCTTCTTCATGATGACCATATTTTACTATTTTTAACTCCTTCCCTCTCTCAACTCCCATCCTTCAAATAAAAACATCATCTCTAATCTTCCATAATCTAGTTTTGTGTATTTCAGCAACTTCAAAACTTTTAACAGGTACTGGTCCAGTAACTGAATCAATGTTGTGTAATTGCTTTTTGTACAAAGGTATAATTTGGCTAGCATCATTCCCATGTGTGTATCTGGTTATATACAATTTTCTTGTTCTAAAAGGAAATTAAATTGGTTGTAGCTTTGAATTATGAAGATGGATTAAAAAAAAAAGGGGCCTGCAAGCCTTTACCCACCACCCTTCTGAGATGTCTGCTATGGGATTTCTGCTACAAAATTTGTTACATGAAATAGAACACAAAACTTGTCAAAATTGGTGTTAATAGAATGCATATAAATCAATTGCTACAAGGTTTTAAAATAAAGATAATGCCTCTCAATACAGTACTGTTTTTTCCTAATACCAGGAGAACTTCCTGAAGCATCTTAAGTAAAACTGTGGGGAAAAAAAAAATAATTGCTACTGCATGCAGCACAAAATAAATGTGATACAGGAATCAGTCCAGATGGTGAAGATGTCACTCAATGAAGTTCTGCAGCCAGCAAGCCCGGAGAGTGTGAATGATTTTCCATGCCCTTTTGTTCCCACATGATTCAGGCAAGCAGTGAGCAGAATTATTTTAAGCTGAAAAGTATGAATGCCACCAGGTGCCAGTTACAGAGAGGTCTCTTTTCATTCCTGTGCATCTTCAGGAGTTCCTGCCAGGATAGAATAATTCTGGAAGGAACTTTTAAACTTTGTATTTCACCTGTGGCATTTGCAGTTGTTCTTATGAAGGCAGAAGATCCTGACTCTGCTTTACCTGTGCAGATCTTTACATAGGAGATTTGTAACCTTACCACATTGTGCATATACTTCACCCACAGAATGATTTGCTTAACTTCTGGCACTGCTGGAATCATGGTTTGTGTTGGCTGTCATGGCATAAAGTGATGGCCAGCTCCAATATGCTAAGCCACATTTTGTAAGTATATTGTGATAACCTAAAAAGTATTTATTAAAAATACATTTCTCTGACTATAATAATTCACATTTCCTTGAAAACCCCTGTCTAGGGAAGTAAGAAGCTAAATATAGAACTGAATCACCTTGGAGGTTTTCCAGCACTAAGCAAGAGAAAACTTCAGCTTCTAGTGAGGCAACAGAGTATAGGTGATGGGAGAGAGGTAACATGCCTGAGATCTCTGGCATATGCTTATATGGTTGGCATCTGCACATCAAGGTATTGCATTTTCTCAAGCACTGATAGTGTTTTGCACAATTCAAAACAGATGTGGGATAGAACACCCTTGCTCTGTGTTAATAGTGCTACTTCTCTGATTAGTTGTAAGAAAATAACATTTTAGGTTTGTTTGGGTTTTTTCCTATCAACTTCTAGATGCAGCATATTTTCTAGATTTTTTTTTAAAATTTGCTTATGGTGAGTTAAAGCTTCTGCATACTCTGTACTTGCTATGTTTGACACCCATAACCAATGACTTAATGTGTATGCTCTTTAAAAAGATCAGCTCTGCAAAGTTAAATCTTTATTTGGGAATTCTTACAGTGAAGTGAACCAGTGGAGTATTCAGAAATGCAGTCCAAGGCAAGCAGCTAAGTGGAATACAGTCATAAACCAGATAAATCAGTGGGTCTTCTTAAGTCCCCCTTTATCTTCAAAAATAAAGGGGATGCTAGGAAGCATTATTTGCCAGTAAACTGAGGTGGTCGTTTCTCCCTGAAGGCAGCCATCCCTTCCTGACGGTCTCTTGTGGGAATATTCTACATTGGGAAAAAAAAAAACAAAAGGTATGTTTGTTTAATGTTTGTTTAATTGCCAAGTCTGGTTTTTTTTTAAATACTAAGTTAGCAGTAGTGAGCTAAGACTACTTTTCTTTCCATCACATATTAAGTCCAAAGTTTTGCAATTAGGAAAATAGACTGGGTTGTGGTGTAAATCACAAGCAAAGCATCTAAGACAAAGACTAGAGAGCTACATAGGAAAACAGTTTTTCATAAATTTAATACTTCACCATCTTAAAATACACTGAGTGTCACGGTAGTTCCATTTGCTGAGAAATGTGCATGCTCTCCAAACTTGTCAAAGAACAACTACAGAAGAATCTGGTTTTCCATTAAACTTAAAACCGTTTGTAAAGCTCACCCTGTAATTACTGTATTGTTGAAACTAAGAATATACCATTACTTTAGACAGAAGGGTGCTTGAGAAAGGACTCTGGTCTTGGGCAGACTGAGAGGCAGCTACGCATATTCTGAAACAGAAATCTAGATTTGCACTCCTGTTCTCAAAGCTATAGATTTAACTTAGTGTTCCCTTACAGAGAGGAAAATAGAGGAGGAATTGAATGTCTATACCATGAGTATCTGGCTCTAGAAAATGTACAGTTGTTCCTTTCAGGAAAGTATTCTGAACATAACCTACCTGGGCATAACACATCCCCTCAATAGCCATCCCTGATGCAATGTCAACCTGGAGATGAGAAGGAAGTGAGATTTGTCTGCAGTACAGCCCTCAAAACTACTTCATAGCCCTCAAATCAATAAACATTCACACAAAGTGAGTGACTTTCACTCCTGGGTTAGAATGACAGTGTTAGCATCTGTAGGAAAAAAAAATCTTGTCATATTAATTTTGTCTTCAAATCAAATCTTTAAACCCCCTGAAATGGTTTTAAATGCCTTGTCTAAACAGTTCTAACTCGCCTGTTATAAATGATTTTACTGTCTTAATTTGTGGGAGCTGCTTATCTGCTAATTTACCTCAGTATTAAAAAAAATTAAAACAATTACCTCCATTCCTCTGTTAATTGCCAGTTTTCCCATTTTCACGGCAAATGGAGCCTTTATTAAGGGAAAACAAAACCATAAAACCAAAGCACATTTAAAAAGCCACATCAGCTCATAACATTGTCATTGTTAATATCATTATCTATAGACCTTTTAGTCTATAGAAATTTGCAGTAAGTTAATATATTTTTAAGGCAATCTGGCATTATCTACAATTAATAGATGTACACTGTGCAAGGTTTCAATGTGTTCCACAGGTCTGTGTAACCACAGCTTAGAGGCAAAAACATTATCTGGGTTAAGCAGCTGGATGTTAACACCTGTTCCTACAGAAATTGCATTCACACAGAAGGACAGAGTTAAGAGACTTAAACAGCAGGGACCAAAACTTTAATATTTCACAGAAAGGAATTTCAATTGTGTGTTTGCTCTCTCAGGGGAAGCTGGAAGACCTTCTTTACACTGACCACAGGAATTACACACTTACCTGAGGAAGGATTTCTTCAGCCAAAGTTAATGCCCTCTGGTAAGCTGCATCTCCCTCACTGTTCTGTGGCACTGCATGATTTACTAAGCCCATGGAGAAGGCTGCTTGTCCATCAATCTGTCTACCAGTGAAAATCAGTTCCTTTGCAAGGCCTATTCCAACACATCTGGGCAGGCGCTGGGTTCCACCTTATGACAACAGCAAAAACACCACTTTCTATTTCTGAGAAATGCCCAAAATAGCAGTAGTTATTTTATTTCTCCTTATGTAAGGAAGTTTGAAAAATAAAGGGATCATGCATTTCTTTATTAATTACTAGCTAAATATATTCAACATTTTGCAAGGCACCTGAAGCCTTTGAGTATTTTGATAACCAGGAAAAGGTGTAAAGGTACTTTCCTAAATTCACATCAAGTCCAAGACAGGGCCTTGGAACCAAACTGGGTTCATAGATCTCTTGGATCACTCTAAGACTCTACTTCTAATTTACATTCAAAACACTGGGAGTGCTGTAATAGCAAATTAATTACAGGTGAGAAAGTAAGAGACTGAAGATTTAGTGTTGGTTACCTGCTCCAGGAAGAAGCCCTCTTGTGGTCTCAATAAGGCCCATTTTAGCTGATGAAGCTATTTAAAAAATAAATAAATATAGGGTTTAGTTACTTTTTGATCTGTCCATCTGTAAATTTTTCATACTGAAATGATACTGAATAAAACTATAGAACTGTCAATACTGAACTGGAACTCCATTTCTCCAGATAACTAGAAAGTCTGAAAGTGCTTAATGTCCATCTCAAGTCAAATAAGAGATGTGTAGTCTAGAAAAATGAACCTTGGGCCCACTGGGGATGAAATGTAATGGATGGAAGAATCAAAACCAAAGACCTAAGTCTTCCAATCCCAACTGATTTAAGTAGGGAAGATTAGATCTAGCCAGAATGCTGATCCAATATTACACATGCTAATAAATATTTATTTCTACTAATAAATAGTTCTCTGAAGGAATCCTAACCTTGTCTAAAAAGAGGCTTTAATTTTTAAGTATGGAAACTGCATTCCCAATAGTTTCTCCATGTAACAATTTCCAGAACTCACTTCCTGAACTGTTTAAATTCCTCTCATAGCCTTCAGGATTCCACTTAACAGCTGTCATGTGTGAAAGTTCTCTATAGAACAGTCACCAACTGCAAGAAGAATGCTGCATCAAGCATCACACAAACCTGCTACTCGAAGGTCACAGGCCAGTGCCAGTTCCAGTCCACCCCCCAACGCGTAGCCATCTATGGCAGCAATGGTGGGAACAGGCAGGGCAGCTAGGGAAGAGAACAGATGGGATTATATGAATGGAAGCAGGCTTCAGAGGCTACAGTTCTGTGCTGTAACTAACTGCACCTTGACTGCTTCTGTGGTTTGTGAGACAGGATTGTTCTCTCTACATTTTTTGTTTTTTAATTACTGCAATTCTGATTGGTATTTTAGTCAGATTTCTCTTTGATATGCCTCTCTAGTGAGAGCAGAATAATTCATAAACAGGAGGAAAAAAAATCACAGAAGTCCACATTTCTTTCAGAATAAAAATAAAAAAAAAAGACAAGGGGGGAAGGGGCTGTAGATACAAACCCCCTATCATTCAACAAACACATTTAGCAAATCCAGAGATCCATATCCATGTTCTTAGGTCACTGCCATATCATGAGTGCTTCTGAGTATGTGCTGAAAGTGGGACAGTCAACTTAGCTCATTTTGTATTGAAGTGCATCTTATCCTTGGAGTGGCAGCAGGATAGTTGGTATTTAATTCAAATCAGATCTTTGTTTCAGACATAAGCTGGAAGCATTTAGGAAGCTACTCCTAGATGGATAACCTGGTGGGGCTGGCATCCTTCACAACATTTCTAAATGACTCAGTACAGGTGGTTAGGACAAATTTCCAAAATGAGACAATATTTTACCTATTTCATCCATGAGATGTCTTAGCCTTCTAACAAAATGTCCAACTTCTTCATCATTCATCTTTGCACGTTCCTTTAAGTCTGCTCCTAAGTAAGAGTGAAAAACGTTAGAATCCAGGAACAGGGAAAAAGATATCTGAACTGTGTTCCTTCCTGTCCCTCTCAGAAGCCAGACCATTTCAGAAGTCTTCAAATTCCATTTTCTGCTTAAGTAAGGTCAGTGGAAGTTGGGAGCCTGTACGTTTGGGCTGGAGAAGTGGCTGGGGTGCTCCTCAGTGCCCTCAGAACAGATTTCATAGAGGAGCATCAATCACAATCTGTAAGGAAGATTATCCAAAAAAAGGAAGAAACTGAGGACTCCAACATCAGAGGCCCCCATGCTTGAAGGAGGTTATAAATGGAAAACAAACAGTAGCACCACACAGCCACTCCATCACACATCTTCATCACTGAAGCCAAGAGAGAAGGAACAGATGAAAACAATGTTATGTGCTACACAAAAGCCATCTTGTTTTTCTCTTAGCATTTCTTATTGCTTTATTTTTGCACTATTTGATCAGCACACAGCACTAAAAGCCATCGATTTTTTTTAAATCATAGTTTGCAGAGCTTTTGTTACTTACCAGCACAAAATACACCTTTCACCTCACTCTTGAACACCACCACCCGAACCTTCTCATCAGAGCGGAGTTGTTCCAGAACACTGAACAGCTATGAGGGAGCACAAATGAGAAGAAAAACTTGTAGCATATGGATGTATGTATCTAATTTTTAGCAAGCTGATGAACTATAATAATTTTTTTTCATTCCTTCTGCAGGTGCCAGCAGGAATTTCCTCAGAAACATGTTTTCCCATCACTTTTTTTCTTCCATTCAGAGATAAACCTTTGCTGTGCTGTAAACTCCCCTTCCTGTCCAGGCATCATGAGCCAGACTTTCTCCAGCATGTATCAGCCTTGAACAGATCATTTGCTAAGGTCAGACAATGAGTATGTTTTTATTCTAATTACTCAAGTGAGGATATTAACTTGTATCCAAGTTACCTAACTTAAATAACTCTTATGACTCTGTCCAATCCACACCTGAAGTTACTGCAATATTGACTTAACACAATCTCTTTTTCTCCAGGCTACCCTGCCTTGCCCTAGTTCAGTTTCCCACTGATCTGCAGCAAGAGATTTAAGTTTTAGCTTCACTTTTACCACAACTATTCTTATTGCATTTAGTTACTGATCATGATTCCAGACATGTTTACTGGCCCATACTCACTTCATTTACAAATACTTTTCCCAATGAATTTCTTGCGTGGGGTCGGTTCATTAGGATTTCAGCAATACCTTAGTAATAGGAGACAATTTCAGTTATACTTCATTTAATTCTCTGACACAGTAATTAGACTGGGAACAATATCTGCATATGCTGCATCTTCTCTTTCCTGAAAATGCATAGAAAATATATTCTAAAACAGTTATTTTTTAAGTGGAGGTGGTAGACTATTACTATGAAAACCTAGTTATGCAGGTCATGTGTAAAATTCATTAGCTGGCACTGTGAATAATAAGCAGACTTTAAAAAAAAAATGAACATGACTCTTAGAATCACTGCACTTCAAGTCCATTGCTTAATGAAGAAAACCATCCTCTTGGGATTGCTGTTTGCATGAGAAGAGCACAGACTGGTCACACTGGGTTCATGTTACAGAACCATTTTGAAACTGCAGCTCTATTTAATGTGGTGTTCCTAAGCTCATCAGTTGAAAGAACTTCAAGTTCCTAAGTCCAAGCAGAAAAATGAGACCACATCTATCTACTTCTTCCTTGTACCGTGTTGTATAAATTATGATCCAATGGTTTCCGTATGCTTCGGTGACAAAAATTGGTATCTCATTTCCTTGTCTGGACTTGTGCTCCCTTCCCAGGCCTTAACTTTTTAAGAGGCTGCTGCTGCTGCTGTAGGTGCACAGGTGAACCTTGTGTCTGTAGTGCCTGGTCCTTCTGTCTTTATTTCTCTGCCAGTCACTAGTTAGTAAACAAGAGTTAGTGTCACAGAGGAACAAAGAAACGGGTGACAGCAGCCAAGAGTGGCAATTCACAGCTGCCAAGAACTATTTACAAGCTCCTGCAATAGTTTCCCTTACCAGAAAGCAAGTCCATTGACAATCTGAACCAAAACTCAGATGGCTTAGTGACTCTCATGCATAAATACGCAGACACCCTCTGGTCCTGTCCTGAGCACTGTCCATGAGTGATATCAGAAAAAAACTAAGGTCTGCAAGCCAGAGCTTCTTGTATGGAGATCTCCTGCACACATAACTTAAAAAAGGCACCTGTTTGACAACTGTGCTCTTGGGAAAAAGTATCAAGATGTAACATATTGCAAAGATATTGCAAGGCACCTGCCTGCTAAGGACGAGGCAAGGCAAGCAGGGTTCGGGGGTGTCAGCAAGGGACAGCTCGGCGGCCCCGGGACAAAGTGCTCGAGCAGTGCTGTCGGGACAGCGGCAGCGTCCCCAGGGCCCGCCTGAGGGACAGCAGGAGCTGGCACAGCCCAGGCTCATGTCGGGACTTGGAACACAGGCGGTCCCGCTCCGGTCGGTCCGGGAGCTGCGGAGCTTTCCCCGGGAACTGATGAAATTAAACCGAGGCACTGGCTGCTGCCTCCGCTTTCAGCGCCACAAGACTCCGGGCACCCCATCGGCTCCTGGGAGGTGCCTTTAAACCGGCACCGGGGCCTACACCCGACCCCTGCGGCCCCCGGGCTCTCCGGACTCACCGCTGCGCTGCTTCCCGCCGGCCGCGCCCACCAGCACCTCCGCGCCCCTCCGCGGGGCTGCCCCCAGGAGCCCAGGGCCACCCCAGCGCAGCACTTCGCGCCCCGCCCGCCCCAGCCGTATCATGATGGCGCCGCTCCCGGAGCTCCGCGCCTGGGGTTTCAACCCCGAGGCAACCGGGGCGGGGCCGAGTGGGCGGTGTGTGCGTGGGAGTGGGGGAGTTTCGTGGCGCTGCGGCTTTAAGAGTCGGGGAGGCGGTGCCCTTCCCTTCCTCCCGCCTTCGACCCGCCCCTCCGCTCCGCTGCCCGCCTGAGGGGGTCTCGGGCGAAGGAGGGGGTGCGCACCCCCTGACCGCCGCCATCATGCAGCGCCGGGTGTTCGTGGTGGGCGTTGGGATGACCAAGGTACGGGGCCCCAACACCCCCACTCCGCTCCGGCGCGGTGTGTGTGAACAGGGGGGGTTCGGCCCGAGCGGGACTCGTCTGAGCGGTGTCCCTGAGGCGTCTCTGCTTCCTGCGTCCCCTCTGGGAGCGGCTGAGGGGAGCGGGGGGGATGGCGGAGCTGTGGGAGCCGTGATCTCCCTCCCCGTGCTGGGAGAAGGTCCCTCGGATAGAGGAGAGGCCGTGTGGGGCCTGCCGGGCCCCGCCGGATGGGTCTGGGCTGTAGCGGCTCTGTGTAAAGTTCAGCTTTGGCCCGCGGGTCGGGGAGGAGGGATCCGGCGGCCAAGTCAGGCTCTGGGAAGCTCTGTGAGCAGACTGGGAAGGCCCAGAGCGTGTCCCTGTGTCACTGCCACATCTGGACCGGGACTCGTCCCCTGGTTCTGAAGGGCCGGGCAGGAGGTGGGCCCGGGGGAGAGCTGGCGGTGTCCCGGGGGCGACGGGGATCCCGAGGATCCTGGTGTCCCATCCATCAGGGGTGGGGTTGTTATCCATCTCCAGACAAGTCATGGGTCTTCTTTAAGACTCAGCAAAAATGATCCTCAGCTTCCAAGAAATTGCACTGTTTTCTGTTTGTAGCCATCACAGTAAAACTTGGGAATCGTGCAGGTTTTGTGCATGCACTTTTAGGTTGATCGTTTGCATTATTTGAAACTGTTCAAAACCCTGTTTCTAAGTTAAATATGAAGCTTTACATGTGTCACCTTGGTAAAAGATGCATTAAGTCGCACTATGATTTGTTCTTCTGTTTCTGTTGTGTTTAATTTTATTTTTTTCCTTTTTTTTTTCTTGTCAGTTTGCAAAGCCTAATGAGAAAAGCCTGGATTATCCTGACATGGCTAAGGAGGCAGGTAATTTAATAACAAAGCAAGCATTTAGTTTGATTGCTCACACTTAAAGCTTAAGTCTTACAATTAATCTTTTTATGATACATATGGAGGAATAATTAATGTTCATTACAGATACATATGAAAAGCAAATCTAAAACTGAGAAAAAAGATGACTTTCACAAAATCCATAACTGTCTAGCTCACTGCCTTCCAGTCCTGAAGTCAAAAGGATAGCTTAAAATTGAATTTGACATATAGATAATTTAATATATTATTCAAACATACTTTTATGGGGACAAAAAAAATCATTCATTTTGCATGAAATTTTCTGATAAAGGAGCTTGTTCAAAACTCAAAATAATGCAAAATTATCCTTGTTAGAATTAAGATGCTGCCCCACCATGTAATTTTTGCAGCTCTCTCTGTTTCTCATTCGTGAATGCATGAACCCCAGAACTACCAGTTGGTATCTTATGGCTGTGAGAGATTTTAATTTTTATTTGCATTTTTAAACTTTTTTTTTTTAGGCCAAAATGCTTTAGCTGATGCTGGGATTCCTTATTCAGCAGTGAAGCAGGCATGTGTGGGCTATGTTTATGGTAAGCAGTAGAATTTGGTTTGGTTCTGAAATCTGTGACATTCACAGAAATCTATGTGGATAAATTTTATCCACATCTGTGTGGATAAAACATGAGGGATCCCATCAATTTCAGATTACAATATTTAATTGTGTTAAGCTTGTAGGACTGTCAAACCTTTCTAAAATTATTGTTGTCAGTGATCACAGTTCTGTGTCTGTTTCTTTATGGAGTTTATAGTTCTGCTCACAGGTATGGAAAGACTCCCATAACATTGTGTCTTGCAAATGTTTTATACCAGTAGCAGATGTTTTATACCAGTTTCAGCAAGATTGGGTGATGTATTTATCCAGACCACACCTCTAGGATCTTTCTGTCCAGTCCAGTTACCTTCTGTTGGTTCACAGCCTGTTACCACAGAAGCAGGACAAATCTGATGATTTTTATCTTGATTCTGAGGTTCTTGTAGTGTGGATACTTGAGAGATACTCAAGTGTATGACATCAAAAGTTCAAGTTTACAGTTTAAGTGGTAGTATTGCTCATACACAGTAGGTTTTCTTTTTGGTTGTGAAGTTTGAGTAAGTACCTAATTTCCATGTGTGTCTGTGTAAAGGTGACTCAACCTGTGGACAACGGGCTATCTATCATGGTCTGGGGTTAACTGGCATTCCTATCATTAATGTTAACAACAACTGTGCTACTGGATCAACTGCTTTGTTCATGGCCAGACAACTGGTAGAAGGAGGTGAGTTATGCTTCAGGGCTGGGTTTTACATATTCTCTGTTCCTATAATCATAACCTGAATGAAGAGCAGAACTAGTGAATGTGTTACTCAGAGTTGTGTTTTATCCTTTTACACAAAATTTTGTTTTCTGCCTCAATCAGCTGAAAATGTTGGTTAGTTGTATATACAAATACTGGACCAAGCACTTAAAATAATGCTGTCACTGTGAACTAGAGCATTGTGTGCACCTGAAGAGACTGTGGTGCAGTAAGCTGGGGTAAATGGGTATAATTGTCCCCTCCTGTGTCAGGAACCTAGTGAGTAGTAAGCCAGCTCAGGATTTTCTGAAAGAATTGTTTGGGTTAGTGCAGAACAAGTTGCATCATTGTACTGTGAGACACTGAAATATGAAAAGGAGAGAAGAATCTGCTAAAAAAATTAGCTTTTTTTTTTTTTTAACTTGCAGTTAACAAGTGTTTGACTAACGCATTTTTCAAAGGGGGGGAAGAGACCAATACCATCTGACAGACTATGCTCTGAACTGACAGACAAGTTTCCTTCTGTTTCTGGAGTTCCTTTTTAGACTTGGATTCTTGCACTTTCTTTATACTTTCTGTAGGGAAAGCTATAGTAACATTCTCTCTGATTATTTTAGTATTTGTAGCAGGGATATAAGTGCTTGATCACCTAAGGGAGTGTCTATCAAACAGTTTAAAAATAAGTACAAACCCTGTAGTGATCTCTAATTCCTCAATATCAGTATGTTTGTATCAATACCGCCCTAATTTGTCTTGTTCACAAATCAAAAAGGGAGGAAGGGCAGCCCTTTGGTCTTTATCTGTATTTCTTGAAATTGAATAGTTTTTGGTATGTAATCTCATTTATAATTACATTGTGTTTTAAATAGCCACAAATCTTATTTTAAGGTTTGGCAGATTGTGTTCTGGCTCTTGGCTTTGAGAGGATGGCAAAAGGATCCCTTACTTCAGGTGTAAGTGTCTGAAACACTTCATACATGTCATTGTAGATAAAATACACCTCCTCCTTCCCTGAGGCATAGTCTCATAAACAGCAGTTGCCTTAAGATGTTGCTGTAGATTATTACAAAAGAAACCATTTATATTGATACATAGAAGCCTTTAATGAGTTTTATGATTCTGGTTGCAACTATGACACAGATTTGGCATGGAGTATTTTAGAATTAATTTTGTGGCATGTCATGCTTTTACAGGCAGAGTTAATAGGGAATAATGAAAATACCAGAGAGAATAGGGAAGCATTCAGAAATTGAAATGTCTTTCTCAAAATGACACAGCAAATCAAAGGAGTCTGGGTCTTCTGGCTTTTGGTTTGATGGTTACTCAGTTGACCACTTAACACACTTTCCCAAAAACTAAAGGCCCTGTAAGCCTTTCTTTCTTGTCTTTTTTTAGTTTCCTTTTTTACTGGAGATGTGTGTGGGACTTTTTAAATTGCCTTACAGCAAGCATTATTAGAGCCCACTAACTATGGCACTGCCAAATTTCATCATATATGCAGAGATTTGGGTCAGAATTGTTAAATTTAAAGCTGATTGAAATAAGTAAGAGTTACCATTAGCATGCTTTATGATATTTCATCTAAGCTCCATGGAAAACACTAATGCAGTATTAATTTTGTAACTTGGAACTATATTAACTAAAGGACTTTAAGTTGAGGTGAAAAATACCTAAAGTCCTCTGCTGAAAATAGTGACTGTGGTAGGAATCAGATCGGGGTGGTCTTTCCCATGAATCAGTGCAGTAATGTTAAACATTTTATGTCATTTTACACTTTCTTATAGTTGGGAAATTAGGAATGCTTCAAAACATGTCACTGAAGTGCACACACTGTGCAGTAGCATTGCTAAAATATCAGAAAAACCTCTATTTTGCTTGAAATGCATCACTTCTGTGGTGTTGTGTAAAGAAAAGGAAATGGCAGCTTGCTTTAAAAACTTTCTTTTTAGTTTTCAGACAGAACTAACCCAATGGACAAACATTTGGAAATTATGATAAATAAATATGGTTTAGCAAGTGCTCCAGTAGCACCTCAGCTGTTTGCAAGTGCTGGCAAAGAACATATGGAGAAATATGGTATGTTAAAATAAATTTTGTCATTGTCTTCTTTTAATGAAGTGATTTATATTAAGGTTTTGTTTTTTAAAAACGAGAGTATCTTTGTCCTTTCTTCTACCTAAAAACTACAACTACAACTTCTGCAGCTAAAAGACACAGAAATACATTTGGATAAAGAGTTACCTACAGAAAAGTTGGTCATGTGTGGGCAAGCAAAACCATCAGGAGAGGAAATTAAGGCTGTAATACAGTGTGCCTGGTAATCCCACTAATGTTGAGGTTTGTGCTTTTGCAAGGTCTTGATTATAAAACTTGTACATTTTTCCCCTGTATCTTAGGATGGGTAGATAGGCTTGGGACTGGATTGTTTGACAAAAGAGTTTTAGACTCCAAATATTTCACTGCACCTTCTTTGCCCTGGGAAGAAAATGAGTCCTCAAGTTGCAGCAATACAGTAATACCTCGAATAAAATATACTTATTTTCTTTATGTTAATGTTAAATATGCATGTGTGATGTTCTGTTAGCAAAAACTCAATCAATTTCAGTAGTCTTTATCTAATTTTTAGACCTAGGATGAGTTCTAAAGAAGGTCTTGATAACAACGACTCTCTTGAAAAAATGCTTGTAAAGGTCAAATTCACATGACAGTCTTTAAAATGCTATCCTAGTACTGTTTGGGTAAACCAGTACTTCAACACAGCTTTTCTTCCCCTTCCAGGGACAAATCCAGAGTACTTTGCAAAAATTGGATGGAAGAACCATAAGCATTCAACTAACAACCCGTGAGTAATGTTCTCTGCCTCCATATTGCATGTTACAAAATTATTGAAAACCTGCCTGTTAGTTCTTATCATTACACCCAGCATAAAATCTATATCCAGTGCTTTGTGGAAACTGCTACAGAGCTGCTGTGTGATAATTAGTATGTCTACTTCTAAGTGCTGTAGTAAAACTAAGGTATTTCTTAGTCATCTCAGGTCATATTTGTGTTCTTTGTAGGTACTCCCAGTTCCAGCAGGAGTACACGTTAGATGAAGTGCTGCATTCTCGCAAAGTTTTTGATTACTTGACTGTCTTACAGTGTTGGTAAGAAGAGGACTTAGCATTGTGAAATAAATCTTGATGTTGAGACAAATGTGGTAGGACATCTATTTAAATAAAAGTCTGCTTCCTTGTAAATTAAATGTTACAGATTATTTTACTTAAATCTTCTTATAAAAAAACCAAATGAGAATTCTCTCTCTTGACCAAAAACTAGATGCTTGTTGACAGTACAATACAGTAAGCTGAAATACTTTGTTTTTTGAGGCTCTTTTGTCTTTATCTTTTACCAAACCACACTCACTGTTGCTAAGTGTAAATTCTTCAGCCTTTCCTGTACACTCCTGAAAGGCTGCTTCTGTGTTCAAGGTTTGTAGCCAACAAAACACTTTGATCTTTCTAAACTGATAAACCTTAATGATACTTTTCCATTTTGATGTCATGCTGTTCAGATGTTTGCTATAAATATTTCTGAAATGGACAGCATTAAAAACTGAAAGTGTCCAGCAAGCATGGATAGAACATACTGTTCCAGTGGCATCAGCCAAAGAAATTTTGGTTTTGTTTTTGTCTGCTTGGGTTTTTTTGTTCAAAAGGTAGTCTTATGGAAGATTGACATTAATAATTTAGGATGATGACATCATTATTTTTCTTTCAATCAGTCCAACTTCAAATGGTGCTGCAGCTGCAATTTTGGCTAGTGAGGAGTTTGTGAAAAGACATAAGTTACAGCCCAAAGCTGTGGAAATTCTAGCTCAGGTGATGGCTACTGACTACCCAAGCACATTTGAAGAGAACAGTTGTATGAAGATGGTAAGTTTACAGTTCTGTACTCCTTGGTATGCCCCAGGGTTTGTTTTTGGTTTGTTTTAGTACCTGCAAGTCCTAATGATACTGAAGACATTCAACAATTTGAACAGGAAGAAATTTGAGCAATCTGGTCTCTTGGATGGTGTCCCTGTCCATGCAGGGAGGTTGGAACTAGGTGATCTCTAAGGTCCCTTCCAACCCAACCCATTCTCTATGAAATATGATTTGTCTCATGTGAACCCATTTCTTTAATTTCTCTGTTTACGAGTAATGAAACTTAAAGCAATTTTAATTATGTCTGTAATACTGTAAAACTAAAGCTGAAATACCATGTCAAGTACACTCATCATTACTTGCTTGATTAAGTAGAGTTGAAGGGAAAGACCTGAACTGCAAAATTTGGGTCTCACTGCAAATTGGCTACAACTATTGGCAATAATTGGATGCTTTGTCAAACCAGTAGAATACCCAATAGTTTCTATTGCGTCTGTGTGCTTTTTGGATTACAGATATAAATCTAGTCGGATGAATGTTAGAGAAAAGTAGCAGGACAGTGTGAGGAGTTTTGTTTCAAGGCTGTTGGTCTGAGTCATGCAAAGGAGCAATTTGGCTTGTGAGAAAGGCTGAGAAAATAGAGGATATGCCCCAGAAAATTTTCCACGTGCCAACTGTGAGATTTAGTATGTATTACTTCTTCCTGTGTCATTCATACTGCATAGATATTGAAGACAAAGATATTAAAGACATAGATATTAAAGACAAATGCATTATATGTGATGCATTAAAATAAATTAGACCACCTACATGTTACTTTCAGTTACAGGATACAAAGCAGCAAGTTCAGAAGCTCAAGTGTAGAGATGAAAACAGTAGCTATGTTTCTGTAATGGTATTTTAACTTGCAGTTTCTTCTTTTTGCAGGTTGGCTATGATATGACTAAAAAAGCTGCAGAAAAATGTTTTGAAAAGGCAGGCCTGAAACCTGCAGATGTTGATGTGATTGAACTCCATGACTGTTTCTCAGTTAATGAGTTTATTACCTATGAAGCTCTGGGACTCTGTCCAGAAGGTAATAGCATCAATGCAGGTCACTGTTTTATTGGAATAGCATTAGAAATACCTTTTTATCTGTTAATGCTATTAGAACTTTGTCTACTGGACAGATCTTTTATATTCAGAAGTCTAATTAGCTGATCTCAGAAGAAGGAAAAGCAAGTTCCCACTGTAATTAACTAAAGAAAACCTGCAAACTCTAGAATTAGTTTAACAAGTGGGCATGTTACTGTTATTTCTGAAGAATATTCAGTGCATGTTAAAGTGTTGGCAGTTACATGAAATAAACTGGCTAGCATGTGCAGGTGCCTTTTTAAAAATCCTCAGACATCTTTGCCTTTGAAATACAGAGATGTCAGCAAGTTGTGTACGTGCCTCTAAAGCCAGCTATATAGCAGTGCACAATCAATCCAGATCAGATTAATTTCATCAAAATGAGTGGATTTACAACAGGCTAAAGGAGTTTAGTGCTATGTATGTAAGTCAAACCATTAGAATTTTCTGCAGAAGGGGGTTTTGTTTGCTTTCAGATAACTAATGCATGAACTGCTTTGGTATTTGATATATTTGAATTTTCTTGGTTTGTATAAATAGTAATCTGATGTAATCTTTCTTGAATTTGTTTTTAAGTAACTTTGAGAAACTATCATATTCTGTCACTAGATGGTGTATCAAGTCTAAGCTTTCTTGCTGAAACAGGGAAGTTTATAGATCTTAGGAAGACTTCCTGGGTGTTTGTAGGTTTGCAAATGTTTGCCTTTGAATTCTTGCATTTCTCCTGTTTCCTTTGTTGTGTTTTTATGGTATCTGCATAGGTACATTAAGCTCTTTAGCTTTGTTCCTTTAACTGGAAATAAAGAAGAATCCCAATGGTACTAAAAACCAACAACCCCTTTTATAAATACTGTTTTATAGGAAAAGCAGCTGACCTGATTGACAGAGGTGACAATACCTATGGAGGAAAATGGGTCATTAATCCCAGTGGTGGGTTGATTTCAAAGGGACATCCACTTGGTGCTACAGGTAGGCAAAACCATTTCACTCAGTTGTGCTGGGGAGATACAAGATACAGCTCCTGTCCAGGCAGGTGCTTCCCACCTGGATTTATCTGTAAAAACCCTTTCTAAGAGGGAAGGCAGCTCTGGGGTGGATTCTTATTTCTAGCTATTGCAAGTATAAGGGCAGGTTGACCTTAAACTGAAAGAGCTGGAGTGTGAATTTGATCATTACTACTTATTTTATTTTAAAGGTGCTACCTTTTCTGTTGCTAAAGCAACCTGCAAAACAGGTTTTTTCTAAATAATTGTTTAGTAGTACAACATTCTGATGAATGTGGTTTCAATAACCATTTTCATATGTTGTCATCCTTGAAAATTAAGATTTTTGAGATTTTTAGTGATCTGAATTGCCTTGTACCCTTGATAGCTGTAATAAAAGCTATTTCATGTCAAAATATTTATCTGGTGTTTACAACAGAAGCTCAGCTGTTTACTGTCTCCCAGCAACAGGTTTTCCTTTTTTTCTTGTTTTGTTTTTTTTTGTTATCCTTAAACTACTATGCTTGCTTCCAAATGGGTTGGCTCTTGGATAAAACTTACTTGGATTTGTGAATATTATTCACCTTCCTCGTTTGGAAATGTGAGATTGTCAGAAGAAGAAACCTTGTAAAACAAAACAACAGCCCAATAATCTGCAGTTTGTCACATCAGTCATCTTCAATTTCCAAACCATTCCAGGGCAGGCTGCACCACAACACACAGTCTCTCCTAGAGGCTGAGGGGTTATAAATGGATCCTGTGAATTTTAAAACTTCTTACTCATTGTCTTGGTGATATTTCACTTGACAGTGGGTAAAATTTGGAAAATAAAATGCAGATTGATCCTCTCCCTGGCCAAAAGGGCCGACACAGTTGTCTAGAGGAAGAGGTGGATGTTTGGGGGGGTGATGGAGGGAAGAATTTGAGGTTTTAAGGCTCAGTGCCAGTGCTTTATATTTGCTCTGAAAACTTGTAAATGGAAAAATTTATCATGTACTGGACCATATGAGAAAATAGGTGTGATACAGGAAAAATAACATTCCTGGATTCCCCAGAAACTCTCTCACAACACTTGGCAGTGGATGTTGGTACACAGGTTTTGCTCAGAGGTGAAAAGGCTGTTGTAGGGAATGTATTTTATTTTCCATTGTTTTGAGCTTGGTCTTTAAAAATACTGTAATTTCATGGAACTGGAGACCTGTTGCTATTTGTGTACCATAAACCCTGTGGACAGGATGAGGGGCAATGGTTTTAAAGTAGAGAAGAGCAGATTTAAATTGGATGTTAGGAAAAAAGCTCTTTACCACGAGTGCCATGGAAAAATGGAAGAGGTTGCCCAGGGAGGTGGTTGAGGCCTCATCCCTGGAGATATTCAACCCTACTCTAGTTGAGGGTGGGTTGAGCCCTCGGGAGGTCCCTTCCAACCCAGATTATTCTATGAAACAGATGGGATGATGAATGAAAAGACCTCTTAGTATTGAGAAAATACAGATTTCTGGTGATCTCGGCTCCGGAACCACCGGCGGGGGGATGTTGAGGGGGGGGGGGGGGGCGCTCAAGGAGGGGGTGTTAAAGGAGATTTTGGGGGGGTTGTTGAAGGGGTTGCAGAGTTGGGGTGTTGGGGAAGGGGTGTAGTTTATTTTGGGGTGAAGCCGTATGCCGGTGCCTGCTGCCCTAACCCTCTGTGCTCGATTCCCCAGGCCTGGCGCAGTGCGCGGAGCTCTGCTGGCAGCTGCGCGGGCTGGCGGGGAGGCGGCAGGTCCCCGGGGCAAAGGTGGCTTTGCAGCACAACCTGGGCCTCGGCGGGGCCGTGGTGGTCACCATCTACGCCATGGGCTTCCCCGGAACCGGCAGGTGAGACCTGGCCAAAGGGGGAGCGATTCTTAAAAGAAAAAAAAAAAAAACCCGGTGTGTGCCCTGGGAGAGAAGCTGCGGTGTGAGGCAGCTGTGAGGGGCTGCCCCCGCGGCCTTGAGTGAGGGGAGAGGCCCTGAGGAGGGAGAACACAAAAGTAAAGCGAAAAGTGAAGTTTGGGATGAAAGACCTTAAAAATCAGGCGGCTGGGTCTGCAGAAAAAGCGTTGCTGAGTGGAAACGTGTGTCCAGGTCTCGGTGGAAAGTTTAGGAGGGGGTTCAGTAGTGGTGTGAGCTGGGCTCACTGTGTGGTGGCTCTGCTCCTGTATCTGTGTTATACAATTTATCCCTTTTTTTCTTTAAGAAATAGTGTTTCCTGTGTTACCGAATTTATCATTAAGAATTAACGTTTGCCACGGAAGAAGTGGCACCGTGGGCTTGCTCAGCAGTGAGAACTGTGGGTGTACCTAAGGCATTTCAGGTGTTTGCAGGGGTTGTAACTTACACGGTGTCGTGTTCCTGATGAACAGGATGCCCTGTGTGAGTTGTAAGTTATTGAAAAGAGCAAACTAGCCCATAAAAATGGCTCACGTGATTTCCTGTAAGGGAACGTGGAGTTTTTGGAGGGGGAAAGAGCCACCACCACCAAAAATAAACCTTCCAATAACAGAAGAGGCCCCATTAGAATGAATTTATTGAAATTCAGGACTTGCCAAAAAAAGCAAGACGACCATGGGCACAGAGCTCACTGCTTTGTTACTACTTTGGTTTCAGGAAGGATTGCTTTCAGCTGAATGGGTTATAATGTAGTATCTAAGTACTTCTTAAAATTCAGGCATGCTACTCTTCCAGTCCTGGCTGAAGAATTTGCACTTGAAATTGTAGCATACTTCAGAGTGAGAGGAGAACACTGCCATGAAGCTATATTGCAAGCTGCCATGGTTTTATGCTAGGATGGACAGGAATTAAAGCCAAAATTTCAGCAGAGACTTTAAATACACACATCCCTTTATATTTTCATTTTCAGTTTTGCTGTGAAAGACTGATCTGCTCTTTGTGGGTATTGTGGTTTTGATTATAAGGCTCAAAGCCAATACTTTATATTTGCTTTGAAAACTTGGGAACAGTAAAATTTATCATGTACTGCACCATATGAGAAAACAGGTGTGATACAGGAAAAATAGTCTCCTCTCCTGGATTCCCCACAGACTTTTTCACAACACTTGGCAGTGAATGTTGGTACACAGTTTTTGCTCAGAGGTGAAAAGGCTGTTCTAAGGAATATATTTTATTTTCCATTGTTTTGAGTCTGGTCTTTAAAAATATTTTAATTTCACGGAACTGGAAACCTGTTGCTGTTTGTGTACCACTAACCCTGAGGTACTGCTAGAAATAGTGCCTTCCTGTCAGGGAAAGTTGGGACCCTACAAAAGTTTTGTATGTATAGATAATATTATTATTATATTATTACCTTTTAGGGAAGCACCAAGTCCCTTAGCTTTGTGTGTGGAAGCTACCTGACACCAGGAGTTGCACCAATGTGTGTCACAGTTTGGAACAAAACAGAGCTAATCTGTTCAGACACCACTTGTGTAATTGAATGATGTTTTATATTGTGTAATTAAGGCAAAGGTGGTGGCATTACATGTTTGTGAAGATGCCTGCACCATTTTTTTTTTCTGCCAATGCACATGGACTTAATAATTGGATTCAGATCTGGCCTGTAATTTGTGGCTTTAGGAACAGCTGCCAAGAATGTACATCAAGGTAAATGAGAGCAGGACGCAATTTATTATTGAAAACAGTTCTGCCTTTTTGGCACCTTAAAATTCTACATCCTGTTAGTACAGC
This sequence comes from Calypte anna, assembly GCF_003957555.1. Taxonomy (NCBI): domain Eukaryota; kingdom Metazoa; phylum Chordata; class Aves; order Apodiformes; family Trochilidae; genus Calypte; species Calypte anna. The sequence continues at coordinate 25,375,918 of NC_044254.1, forward strand.
CTTGGATTTATTAGCAAAGTTAATGTGCCTTCTTCAGGTCAGACAGTCCCTACTATTGCTGCCCTACCATGTATCTGTAGAGAAGTGTTAGTACCACACAAGGAAGCATCAGCAGCATTTCTTAAGTGATTCTGTCACTTCAGCAGCATCAAACCTGACCACTGTTTGGAATTCTGCTGCCAAGAGGTGGTAATAATTGTAAACTTGTTTTTCCTGCTGCTGGAATTGCCATTTCTTTGGAAATCACTGTACTTGCCTTGGCTCTGGGTGTCTGCAGAAATGAAGTGAGGTTTCACACTGCTATCAGGCTATGCAAGGTGAATCAGAAATGAAGTTCCTCTTGTGGCAGTAAAGAGACCCACATGAAATGGGAGGGAAAGTGGGATCTGTTTTCCCAAAAAACAAAGGTATTTCTCTGAGGTGCTGCATGTGCTGCACAAAGTGTGGCAGTAGTGTGGGTTGATTTATCTTAACGAGATCAATGATTTAATGTCATTATAAAATCAGTGTCCTGTCCATACATGTGGAAACATTTGCATACTTGAAATTATTGTGATTCAGGCTGTCAAGCCTGTAACAGAGTAAACTGCACTTTGAATTGATAGATGGTTGCTCTACACTGCTGAAGTGTTTCAGTGCTAGTGCTGGGCCTATTCCTCATACTTTGAAGGTGCTGGAAATGTGATTAAAGGTGGGTAAATACTGGATTTTTCATTTCAGTGCTGGCCGTGTTGCAGCTGTGCCTCTCAGCGCAGCTGTCGATGGATTTAAGTCACAGTTGGTCTTCAAGGAGATTGAAAAGAAGCTCCAAGAGGTATTTGACTCCTCCTTCTACCTACAAGAGGATTTTAATTTATGATGGAACACCTGTGAAATCTGAGGAAGTAGCTTCACAGTCACTTCCTCAGTGATGCTCATCAAAACAAGTGTTACAGCTTTGAATTTCGCTGTGTCAGAAATCTCTGTGCTCTGCCATGATTTTAAATTGTATTTTTTCAGACAGTTCCTACCTGCATAAGGGTTTTGGAGTAAAGGCAAGTTTAGGTTCTATGTGCAGAGCTTGTTAACTAACATGACAATTTATAAAGTTTTTGTTTGGTGTTTGTTGCTTGCTTCGTAAGTGTGATTAGAAGAAGAGAGCACATTTTGTCAGACTGACATCAAGACTGTTAGGACAGTGGTCATTTTTCTTAGCTGATAGATTAAATACACATAATTTGTGTTTGTAGAAGCTTTTTTTTAAGGGTTGTTTAAATGAAACCCAGTAGAGAGAAACAGATGTTAGTAGAAAGGGTAAAGATTTTAAAGTATTTTGTGCTTAATTCAAACTATCTTAAAATTACGTTGAAGTAAATTAATAATTTGCATGCTATATGGTTGTTACAGGAAGGAGAACAATACGTCAAGAAAATTGGTGGAGTCTTTGCCTTCAAAATAAAAGATGGTCCTGGTGGAAAAGAAGCAACTTGGGTAGTAGATGTGAAAAATGGTAAAGGCTCTGTGGCAGTTAATTCAGGTCAGTCCTATTTTATGTATCTTTGCAGAACACACATAAAACTAATGAAAAGCATTATAAATTCTTACTCTGTTTAAGGTAGAATGATCTTTAGAGTAAAAATGGTGCAGAGCTATCTTAACTATTGACTTTTCTTGTTATTGACACTTCAGTCCATAATGTTTTGAACCAAGAATTAAGCATCATTAGCTCTGAATTCTGTCTAGATATTTGCATGTTTCCTTAGAGGCTCCAGACACATCTGTTGTATGACTATTATAGATACCATGATTTAAAAAAAAAATCAAACCTCAAGGTTTTTTTAAATTTGGGACAGAAATGTAATCTGTAGCTGTTTCTTCAGTTGCTTTGATGGAGACACTGGTGGGTGGGTAAGCTGGTCTGTCTGGTCAAGTTACTTCTCTGCAGCTAGTTAAGCAATAGAACTTAACTGATTTCAATACTGTATCAGCTAACATAACCTTTAAGTGCCATTTTAAGAAAGGCAGAGTTAAATGAGACACAGACTGGGTGGTGGTGGGGAACACCATAGATGTATTAGAAACAAAGGTACCCTTGCCATTAAAGTGTTTTGTCTCATAGCTGAAGTCATGCACTTAGTAATGTAAAGAAAAGCCAAAGACAACAGCCTGTCCTCAGAACCTCATACACCCATGAACCTGTGTCATAAAGCTTTTAATTAAAAACATGACAGGATTTGATTGGGAAATCATTGATCTAAGTTTTTACAGAAATAAAAGCACTGTTTAGTCTTGTGCTTACAATGTTTCATCAGAGATTTGAGCTTAATAATTTGAGTGCAGATTTTAGCTCTTTAGTATATACATTAATATTTCTATCAGAGCTTAAAACAATTTTTTAGCTTGTTTCTGGCGAGAGGACCCTAAAAATGTCTGGATTTAAATTAATTTAAATGAGGGCTTCTAGAATGCACATGTTGTTCCCATTGAAGGAGAGGGCAGGAAATGCCTGAAATTTCAGTGAGTGCTTTCCGAGTGTCACAGGGAAAGCACATTTATTCTGAGTTAACAGTAGTGAATTTAAGCTTGATAAAGCTTATGATGGTCAGTGTTTGCAAGTAACAATCTGTCAATTACAAGTGAATTATTAGTTGTTTTGGATTCGCTCAGCACCTTTCAGAAAGGTCCATCTTTCTACAGTGTTGGGATGGTCTGTGCTGCAAGGTGGCACAGCTGCCTGTTGGCTGTTGGATAATTGCCTGGTATTTTTCTAGTAGCCCTTATTTGTATGTATTTCAGGTACCATTTTGCTAACCTGTAGGATCAGCAGGTTCTTCATGGAGCTGCAGCTTCTGTTACTATTTCATCTTTCATTTTAAATGTTCATGGTTAATTCTGTCTTACAGACAAGAAGGCAGATTGTACAATTACAATGGCTGACACTGATCTGTTAGCTCTCATGACTGGCAAAATGAATCCTCAGACAGTAAGTACAGCAAAGATGAGAAGATTGACTTTTGTTTTGAGTGTGTTTAGGTTGAAATAATTTAAATAAATCCCCTCTTCCCAAAACTGCCAGGGTTGATGTGAAAAATGACGTCTTGACTTTATCTGAACGAATAGGCCTAAGTTAAGATTACTGAAGAAAGACAGAATCTGCTCTTCTGAACAGTTACATATTATCTCAGGCATATCCTGTAGGTAGTCCAGGAGGATATTTTTCTTAGCTGATAGATTAAATACACATACTCATAGTTTGTGTTGTGATGCTGAAAATGGAAACTGAGGTGAGCACCCACTGCCTGTGATTATTTGGGTTTTTAATTCCTCAGTGCATCAAAGCAGCTGTGGTATACAAGTAAACCAGATGGTTAAGTTAATTTAAAGTTGCTCTTCTGTACTTCTAAATTTGAAAATCCTGTGTCTTCTAAGTTTCTAGTGATCTCATGGTAAATAAGAATTTTTGCAAACTAAAGGAGTGTGTCTAGGGAAAGTTTGAAGGTAAAACATGTTAATGAAATGTTCTAGTGCAAATGTAAGAAATGCAGAAGCAATTAGAATTTTATGTTTACAATGTAGGTAATTTAGTGCATGACATTCATCTTTTCTGCAGGGTCTAGAGGAATAACCCCAATCTTCAGCATGTCTGCTTCACAAACTAATTGGTAAAACTGAATTAGTAAGAAAAGCAGTGATGACTGGAGGCAGTTTGAGTAAGAAATCAGTTGTGGCATCTGCTGTACACTATTGCTTTATTGTCTTCAAATGGAATAGTGAGCTTTTATTCTATAAATTGCCATCACAAAAACATTGTGTATTCTGCCTGGTTTTATATAAAGGTCCATAGTTATGATAATGTGAGAAACATGCAATACCTATTTTATTCTCATTAATTATCACAAGTAAAATGAGCCATACAGCTTACTCAGATTACTCTTGTACCATGTACTGTCAGAAAACACATTTGTTGATGAGTGTGAGGACTGTTGGAATCATAAAACTGCAGGACTGGACGTGCAGAAACATCACTTTTGGAAGGGGTGCATTTGGGGTATTAGGTTGTATTCCATTTCATAAAATGTATCTTTCTTTTTAGGCATTCTTTCAAGGCAAATTGAAGATTGCTGGGAACATGGGCATGGCAATGAAACTTCAGAGTCTACAGCTTCAGCCAGGCAAAGCTAAACTTTGAGCTCTTTAGAGTAAACAGTCAGTATGTGATATTCCTAGCAGAGAAAGTAGAATGAAATTAGGCATTATCAATAATATGGTACATGATGGGTTAGATTGGACCTCTCTCACCTAAATTCTGTGGTTAGAGACCTTAATTCTTTTAGTATATTACATCAGTTTGTCTGTGGCAAAGATTTTTAGGCTAAGCTTGAGGCACTAACTCTTACAAATGGTATATGATGGGTTATTTGTGACAATTTTTGTTTCAATCAATATAAAAATTTTTATAAAACTTTAGAGTTGAATGAGGCTGCTTACTTTTGTTCAGGTTAATTGGGAAGAGAGTGACAAAGATTATAAATAGATTGACATATCAATTGAATAAGTTGCATTTTTTTAAAAGCTGTAACAGCAGGCCATATATAAATGCTTTCAGACTTCTAACAGATTTGTTGCTGGTTAAATTAAAATGGTCTTATAAAGGGGATCTCTTAACATTTGTTTAGAATAGGTTTTAGGAATTTGCTATAAAATACTTTTGTTACTGCTACTACTACTTTGGAATTAAAAAAATAAACAAAATATTCAGAAGTGAGTAGGAATTAGGATGTTGCTTTGGGATTCATAGTATTTGGTAATACTTCACCTTGAAAAAAAGATTAGGTTCTCCAGGAGAGCAAAGAGGGAGTCTAACCAATATTTTACCTTTTTTTCTCCTGAGAAAATCTGGTGTTGATCATTATGAAATTCTTATCAGTAATATAAAAGCTTTAACTTCTGTTTTTGGAAAATGTACTCTGGTTGGGAGTTTAATAGAAAATTAAATATACTTTTCCTGTTGTTCTGTGTGTTGTTGCTTTGGGTTTGTAAACATGGGTTTCATGTTAAGACTCTATTTTATAGATTGTTGTGAAGGGTTCCTGCAGTCCTTCATTTTTTTAATTTCTCAGGCATTGTCTGTCCATAAACTACATCTTGTTCAGTTATAGGCACCTCACACATGTGGTCCATGACTAAGGAACTATATGCATAAACTTTCACTTCCCTGGTTTAACTAAAATAATAAAAAATTTGCTAATTCAAGCCAATCATTCTGCTAATCTGGTGTGAAGAGCTAGCAGATTGCTGAGCTATCTGCTCGACTGTACTGATAGCTGTACTGATTCTGACCAAATTTCTACCTAGCCCGCTCTATTTTCTGACTGTTGATACCTTGGAAGGAATAGTAAGATGGCTTAAACATCTCTCTACTTAGAATATTTCCCTAGCTGCCAGTGATTTTATTTTTCCAGTTGAAAAAACTTAATGAAAAATTGTATGTCAGTATCTGAAGGTCTTGGTGAATAGTGTTGCATGAGTTTGTTTGGTCCTGTTCTGAATCCTCAACAGCTTTTTAGCATGGGTCAAGAATTTCTGTGCCTTCCACCTCTTGTTTTTTGTTGCTGGGGTTTGTTGTGGTGTTTTGGTGAAATGAACAGCTTTGAAACACTCATGGTATTTATTATCTTGCCCTATCACCTTCAGGCTTCACAGCTTAAAGAAGAGGACATTCTCTTTAACTGTGTCTCATGGGGAGACCTTACAACCTTTTGGCCACCCATGTTGCCATGTTGTTGCTGCATTCTGATTGTCCTATGTTAAAAGGCTTTCAAGAGAAAAGAGCAGTTTCTGCTTTTATTTTTCTTTCTGTAGTTGAGAGTTTCCACTGTGAGTTTTGAGATGTTTTCTTTGATCTCTTAAAACTGGGACCTCGCATCTTTAATTTCTGCTCTCTTGACCAAGCAGCACTAAGCACCTCTTCTTCAGCTAAAATAATCTGAAACTGCATCAGCCTTTCCTGCCAGGTTTGTGTGTTACTACAGCTCTGTAAGGTTAACTTGATTCCTTGAGGGAAGTTACACCTTTAGGCATTAAAATGCTCCGGAGTGGGATTGTTCCTATATGGAGTCTTTGTAGTTATTGTTGGTTTTTTGCCAGCTGAGGTGAATATGTTGATCATATTCAGACATGATGTCAGGCTGGCAGGTATATCTTACCTTTACTTTCTTTAGTAAAATAAAGTAATTTTTCAGAGATGAATATTTGTAATTAAAAAAGAAAGACTTTGCATTGCTGTAAGAGAAGCAGATAGAATTGTCAGAGTTAAAGCCAGTGTGCAGAGCAATGCCTGACTCAGCAGATCTGGCTTGCAGGAATTTGAGTGAATGTTTTGGTTTTGGAGTACAGATTTTCTTTTTAAACTTGAGTTTTGTCCTGCTGGTTTGCCTGGTGAGGAAGAGGTGCAGTGCAGTGTGTGACACACATTATGCTGGATGTGTTTTCAAGTGTGATCACTACCTTCTTATGATTAGAGGTGGCTTTAGAAGAAAAGCTGATGGTCAGAACATGGCTGCTTTCCATGAGGAAAGAGCCATACTACTTCAGGAAATAATCATTCCTGTGTTGATCAGAATAAGAAATACAAACTGGAGACAAAATGCTGAATTTGGATTATTTGCAAGAGATCTCTGTGGATAAATGAAGGCATATAGGGGGGAGGCAGTTAGTGCAGCTCTGTGTTGTGTGGGGCTGACCTTGCCTCTTGACAAACTCTTGACAAATGGGGGGTGTGACACAGCCTAGTGCAGGTGGTCACAATTGCAGGTGTTGGAAGGGGAATGGAGAACCTGGCAGGTGGCTCACTGGGGCTTTATTTAGAGTAAAACAGGTCCTAGGAAGAGGTAATCTGGGATCCCTTTGGTAAGCAGCAGAGATGAGTTTGCTCAGGTGAGAAAGCTGTGAACAGCTGAGTGTGATTTGACAGCTGGGGTAAGGGGCTATTTTGGGTGAGAGATCATTTCAGGATGCAGGAGGGTGGGACGAAGGCACTAGACTGCATTTTCCTCCTCACAGTAGAAAAAAAACCTCCAAATAATCACAAGGCTGGATTTGTCAATTTCCCATATGACCAATTCATCTGAGGTCAGCTTAAACTGTTGCCTCCTTGGAACAGGAACTACATCTCTTCCTGTTTTACAGAGCACTGAGCTGGATGTCAGCTCTTGTTAAGCAGAAAAGAAAAAGAATGCAATTAGCCTGGTGGATAAAAGGCAGGAAAAAGTCTCTTAAACTATGAAAAATCAACACTTGAGGAAGCAGAACACATGTGGAGAACAAATGCTGGAAAAAATCCCAACTGTTTGGAACAAATTCCTTTATTACTTAAATAAACAGCAGCATAATTTGTTGGAGTGACAGTGTGAGCTGTTCTCTACCCTGTTTGTGTGAGAAGAAATCATTGCTACTTAAAAGCCAATGGCTTTATATGGCCCTGGGTGAGTTCTCTGGGAAATGATGGTTATACACTGTGATAGAGGAGCAGAAATAGTCTAATAATGCTGTAGCAGGCCAAAAGGAGCATCAATAGTATAGAGCAAGCACAGAATATGCTCTGTCTGTACCCCATATTTCAGGTAGATTAAAAGCAGTCATGGATATTATATTATTTTTTAAGAGAGTACATGTCCTGTGGGAGAACAGACATTTTAAAGTTCACTCAGATCAACACACATATGCCAGTAGGCTGATAGCCAGGCTCTGTTGTGCATACTTAGGTTTGCAAAATACTTCCTTTCCTGCTTTGGGGACAAAAAAGCCTTTTACTCTGGTGTTTTGATTCTTCATTTTGAAGCAAATCACTGCAAGTTACTTGAAAGAATTGTAATTTTTTTCTTTTCTCTCATTTTAAATAAAGTTACTGTGTCAGCACATAGCAGTGGGCACTTCAGGAATGCCAGTATTTCTGTACAATCTTATTTAAATTAGATAAAGTTGAGAATAAAGAGCATTTTACTACCTTTTAAGTTACATCCAGAAGCTGTATCTGAATGTCTCATACCTCAGCCCATGCTGATCACAGGTGAGCTGATGTCCACTGCTCTTGGAGCTCATGCTTCAATAGATCTCCTTATACCTTTTGTTCCCTGCCACATTGTTCCTTGACTGAGGTGTCTTTGAGTTTCTCAGATCACATCTGAGTCTGTGATCTCTTTAGGACAGTGACAATAGTAACAATGTCAGAGCTGAGCAGGTCTCATGGACTTGATCTACCTCTGTGCTGATCCTCTGTGCAGCCTTGGTGTAACTTAAATAAATTGTCTGGCTTTCTCAGTTGTAGTAATGGAATAATACAGTGTGCTGCATACTGCAGCTTGGCCCTGGACGTGTCCTTGGACTGAGGTCTGCAGGAGTATCTTTGAAAAATAAAACTCCCAAGTTAGCATAGTCTGTCCTTGACAGCCCCTGGGACTTTGTTCTGCTGGAGCTGGTGCAGAAGGTTGGGTCTTGCACAGTGCACTGTGTGCCAGGCCCATGGCAAAAGCTCTAGGGTGTGCTGTCACATGTGCCTTAAACTGAGACTTCACCTTCAGTTTTTCTACCTGCAGATGTTTCTTCGTTTAGGCTGCAACCACCAATGTCATCCATCTGCAGGGAACATGAAGGAGCACAAAGACTAGAGAGGTTTCCTGCAATTAATTCTCTGTTGTGAGTCTTGCAGTGGAAGTTCTTTCCTCTGAAGGCACCAGAAAGCTGTGGTGGTGGAAACAGTTGTTGCCTGAGTCCACATCCCATGGTCAGGAGCAGCCTTTGGCTTAGTGGTGGATCACACAACCTTTAGATACGTTTGATTCCAGCTCTTGTTTTCCTTGGGGTTCTGATGGAAATGCAGCACTGGGCCTGGGGTAAGAATTCCATGTTTGGCATAGGTCAGTGTTAGAGGTGGAGGAAGTAAAAGCTTGGAAAAACAGCCTGTATAGGCAATTTGTAGCATAATGTGAAGGTGTAAGAGTTACCTTTGCACATGGGTATCTGGTTTCTTGTACTGATTCTGTTCTGGATAATCCTGGGCTGGTTATGACACTTGGGTGCCTCTGTTTCCCCATTAAAAGTGGCATAGCACCCTTTTTTATAGTATATTACCTGCAGGTGATACATAACAGCTACATATTATACTTACAAAATAAAAACAGAAAAAAAAGCCTTTTTGGGGAGGGGTGAATCCTGCTCTCTTCCTCACCCTTGTGGGCTGTTCTGGCCTCAACAGCAAGCCAGGTAATCACCCTACTCCTCTCTGTCTGCAGACTGGGGTAAGATGGGGTGGTACTCCAACATAAGCATGCTCACATGGTCCCTGAAAACACCCTAAATTTTGTTGTTTGGAATCAAGGTACTGTAATATAGAAAGGGCAGCAAGCTGGATCTCTGAATCATTAAGGAAAAGCAGCCAGCTTTGTTTTGGTTTTATTTTTATTGTAGTAAAAACACGCTTTCCACTCTTAACTTTTGAAACTTACACGTGGCACAGAGAGGGATCAGTTCCAGTTGATATGAGCCTGGAAGAAGAGAGGGAGGAAATAACTTAATTGCTTTAGACTTTAGTTCAGCTGGAGTTGAGAGGAAAGAGTCAGTGTCCCTTTTTTGGAATTCAGCAAGAAGGTTGTGTTCTTGGTGAGGACAGATCCTTTGCAGATTTTGGGAGGTACTGTACCGAGCTCTGTGGGGCATTCACAAAACAGGTGGCTTTATATTTAAAATACTAATTCTGCTGTCAGTAACAGAAGACTGCATTGCTTTCTTGGAAGTATTGCTGCATTTAGAGCATACTATGTTATAAACAGCATGTTGGGGGGTTTTTTGGGTGTTTTGTTTTTTTTTTGTTACTTTTACTAAAAGAGGAGAAATAAGGAAGGGGAGAAATAAGGAATGTGAAGCTCCTATGCTAAACGTGACCAGGACTGGAATGTCTGTGTGTGTGTGTTTTGATGTTTAGTGCTGTAATATGGGATATGGGGCTTATAAGATAAAGAGATTGGGTAGATGAGGTGTTACATCCAATTTGGAGACTTTGCCTCTAAAACATTTTGTAATTTCAGCCTATCTATCCCTGGTCCCTAAAGATTAGCTGATGGGTTGAAAACCAGGGGGTTAAAGGGGAGGGAGATAAAATTCAGCAAAAACTGCTCATCTGTCTGTTCCTGGCTGATTTGAACCAGACCCCCGGGGAATGGGAAGACATTCCCACTTGGAATTCAGATTTTGTTTTGGATGTGGCTAACATTAAAGACCTAATAGCAGGCAGTGCAGCTCTGGTATCCTGCAATGAAATGCTAAAGCAGACGCTGTCTCTGCTGCTCTGCTGTCAGTTCCAGCATGCTTGCTTTTGGCAGCTCCTATGGATCTTGCAAACTGTCTTGACAAAAAGCAATGGGAGATTGTTTCTTCCTCAAGTCTTTATATTCAGACTATAGCTGCTTCCTCTTTCCTACTCACATTTTCCCATATGGTGACTTTGGAAAATTCCTCTCTGATTTCGTTGGGAAGTGCAGGAAACTCGTTGGTAGAGGGTTGCCTATTGCTCTCTAATTCTGCTGCTCACATCTGGAAAGGATCTGGCTTGGAAAGGGGAGACTTGCTCTGAGCTCAGCACATGTAACTGACATGGCATGAGCTGAGAGAGTCTGGGGGCAAGAGAAATGTTCTTCTCCATTCATCTGATTTCTGAAGGCAAAGGTGAGTTTTTCAGTATTTTATTTTACTTTTAAAAGCTGGATTATCAGACAACAGCCAGAAGCCTGTCTTTCTGCTGCAACTCTTAGAAAGGATATTCAATGTAAGTAACAAACTCTGTTAACCTGTTGATATTGAAGATGAGGATGTTTTTCCATCTGTGTGTGTGTGTCCCCTGTGAGAACAGGGACGTGTGTGGGCATTAACAGGTACACAGATGAGGGAGATATTTTGAATGTGATTCTGTTGTTTACTGAAGTAGCTGCAGTCACAGAAAATCATAGTAACTCCTGAAACTTCTGAAGCTAACTTCTTGAGACTGTGCCTTTTGTAGCACTCTGCCTCTGGGGCTCTGTGGCAGCAAAGTGCAGAAATCAGCAGTCGTTCTGTTGGGACTTTAAAAGATGCAACCAGGGAAAATCCTGAGCTGGTTTCAGTGCAATCTCAGTCTTTGGATGGAAGGACCTGATTCAAAGCCCACTGAGGAGGAAAGAGGACCCTTTTTAGTGGATTTTGAACTATTCTTTTAGTAAGGTTTCTTCATAAGTTTTTGGATCAGGTTCCCCCCCCATGGGAATGAGCCTAAATGCAGTGAGGTAGTTCAGACTTCCTTTGAACTAAAATAAAATCAAAATCATGCCTGGTTTTACTGCCTGCACTCCAGATGCAGACACTTTCTGTATCCAAAGTGTCTCCCTGTGGCACCAGAGCAGTATTCACTTCAAAAGCATAGTAGCAGAAGCATGTATGTTGATGACAACAAAGACAGATCACCTCAGAAAGCTTAGTGAGCAATAGATAAAATATTTCATGTTAATTTTTAAACATTTTCATCTATATATGTGGAAAAGTTACCATGTGGCAAACCTACAGAGCCCAATAGCAGCCATGGGGTAACTTTCTGCTATGGGAACAGTGTTGGTTTTGTTACAGGAGAGCTGATTGTGAGCTGCATTTAAAAGGTGTTGGGTTGTTTTGTGGTTCAGGTTTTTTTTTTTCCAGTTTCTTTTGTAAGTATCTGTAAGAGGAAGCTGATCTATAGGAAAAAAATATTGTTAGAGATCTGATATAGCATGCTGAGATTATTTTCTCTTAAGATTTCTGAAATATTTTCTGTGATTAGGTCACCAAATAATAAGGATTTTACTAATCCACTGTTGGTATACTCACGTGGCCAATTTGATCTCACTATTAATATCTAGCTGCCATATAAGGAGCACCATCAGATCTCTGGAATGTTACATAAAAGAGATTAATTTCATTATATTTAGCTTTTACAGATATGGAAGCAGTATAATAGTGGAGCAAGGGGAAGAGGAATCAAGCAAACAGTGTTAAATGCTTAAAGTCACCCAGCATGTTTGTAACAAAGGTCAGGACCAAACCAAACCCATCCATATCTCAGGATGCTCTGTCCTGTACTCCCTACCTTCTCCCATTTCTCCAAGTGAAAGAGTTTAAAGAAAGTAAGATATTCATGCCTCTGACAGAGCAGAATCTCTCCAGTACCTCCCAAGCACCTTTGTGAGCCTCAGAAAGAGTTCCAACTGGTGCAAAGCAGCTCCATGGAGATGCACCAGTTCTGACATCTGCTACTCTGGGTCTAGTAGGTTCTTGTTTCTGTAGTAAAGAGGGAACCTGGGCTGGCAGAAGTGAACAGAGTACTTATTTTGTATCAAGGTCATTAATAGTATTTTCTCATCCTAAAAAATTGGCTTAAGTAAGAATTTCTCATCACTGTCATGTACTTTTGAGAACAGCTGAAAGAAGACAACTCTTTACCAGCCCTTGCTGCAAATCATTATGTATGAAATCTTAAGAAAGGCAAAAAAATGTGACTGAGGGAGCTGGATTAGGGCCGGCTGGTCAGTCCAGTAGATATTGAAATTCTGTTTGAATTATTTTAACCTGCTGCCAAGAAAGATAAAAGCTGAATGTTAGTTAGCTGGGTCTCTAAGGTTCAGATCAGCGCTGTCCAAAATCAATAGGAAGCCCCTTTTTTTTTTTCTTTAGCCATGAGATTTTGTTATTATTGGATGCTTGGGAAACTGCCCCTCCAAGAAGTATTCTGACAGCATGTGTCACTCTTTCCCAGCACACCTTGTTTGTTTTTATGAGAAGAGTTTCTTCCCCATGCAAAGCTGCAAGGAGCACCATGCTCAACAGTTACACAGAAATAGCATTGCACAACCTCCTCTATAAACCTCTGGGATCTGGCATTTCTCAATATGAAAAAAGCAATAAATAACTCAAGGAGTCTGGGGTGGTGTGGATGGAGGATGTTGGAAAATAATGAGGTTGGGAACCTGCAGCCCACAGCAGGGTCGAGCAGGCAGGAGCCACGGCAATGGTGGAAGCCAACATAAACAGAGCCATTGCCTGACATCCAACCATTGCCTCAAAACAGGCTCAGCTTCTGCTTCTGTTACTTACAGAACACGAGTTGGCAGACAGAGCCTCAGAAAGAAAAACTCACTATAGGGGACGAACAAGAAGTTTTGTTCTTGGAAGGTTTTTTGTGGTGGTGTTGCTGCGGTTGGTGGTGTTGGCTTTTTAACCTCCAAACATTTTGACCTCCCAGTAACTTAAAACTCAGCGCATATTGTCAGGAATAAGAAACTCTGTAAGTTATAAATATCTTGTAAGTTATAAATCAATAACGTGAGGGGCCAGGGGGGCGGCGGGGGGGATGCTGCAGCCGGGGTGCCGCCGGAGGGGCAGCGCTGGAGCCGGGCAGCGAGCGCTGCTGGGTCCCAGACATCCCGGCGAGCAGGTGGAATCAGCGGGAAAGGCGGGAAGGAATGTGGCGGGGATGGCACCTGGGGCCGGGAGGTGCTGGGGGGCTCATCCCTGACCCCTCTCTCTCTGTTCGCAGGGGCGATGCCGGGCGGCGGGCGGGCGCTGCTGGCGCTGGGGCTGCTGGCGCTGGGCTGCGCTGCCCGCGACGGCTCCCCCGAGGGGGCCCCTCCGAGGAGAACCGGCCCGGCCCCGGGCCCCGCCTGTCCCCGGGACTGCGGATGCAGCCAGGAGGGCGTCGTGGATTGCGGCGGCATCGACCTGAAGGAGTTCCCGCTCCTGCTGCCCGAGCTGACCAATCACCTCTCCCTGCAGGTAAAGCACCCGGACCGGACCGGGCCGCCGGGGAACCCCCCGCTGACACAGGAGACCCTGGCCCAGCCCCAGCTCCTTCCCGCTGCTTTCTGGGCTTCGCCTGGGAGGCAGGAGGTGGCTCGGGCCCTCTGCTTGTGCTCCACAACCACTCCGGTTATCGGTGTCAATTCTCTCCCCAGACAACCCTTGAGGAAAAAAGAGGAATTTTTTTTTTCTCCTTATTCTCTCCCCAGCTCCAAGAATTTTTATCCGAGGTGCTCATTGCTGTGTCTGGTGAAGGCCTTCCATTTTGAGGTGTCTTTGAAGAGCGTGGGCTAAATGACTTCATTAATGAGAAATTGTCTGGCAGCACAACACATGTTAGCTGAAGTGTTTTAAACACGGTGTACATGTCCAAACACAGCCCCAGCCACTGTCCCCCCAAGTCCTGCCTCCCTCCAGCTCCCTCCCTGCAGCACACAGACTCTGAGGAGCAGGCATCACAGGGCTGGGGCCATGGGGACACCCAGGCAGCTGATGCCAGGACACTCTTGGGTCATTTTACCTGGGCAATTAATGATATTCCTACAGCAAATGGTTACTCTGCAGAGACATCATATCTTGACAGGACAAGGAGGTGAGATTCATGCTTCAGATGCACGCTGCAGTCCAGCTTAGCCAGCCAGCAGGTTTCCATGCTCTGCTGTTAGTTAATTCATCCCTATGAGCAGTATCTGGGCAGGAATCCTTTCCCAGCCTGTGCTCCAGCCCCTCAAGGCGTGGGCAGGGCTGGAGCGTGGCAGCCCCGTGGCTGTTCCTCCTCTGAGCAGTGGCAATGGTTCCAGACATAGTGTTGCTTTGGCCCCAAACCAACTGTGTTTTGTTTGTTGCTGCCATTTGCCAGCTCGTTTCAATGGATGAATTGCAGATTTTGTTCAGAGCTTTCCACCCAAGTGCAGCATAATTAGAAAAAAAATTGTAATGTAACCTGGCACCTTCCTCAGCAGATCTGTCCCAGGCATGTGCTAGCCATGACTCCTGCCTCTGCTGCCAAAAGCAAAGCTTTTTGGAGCAGCAGCTGTCATTTGGTGTGTGTTGGCCTGGCTTCCAGTGCAGTGGGTCCTTGACTGGTCCCCTAGATGCTAAAACACTAGAGTCACTTATTCATGGTCTAAATGATAGTCAGCAGGTTAATGAGAATCTCATGGCAGTCACACCTGATGGTAAGACCAGAGCAAGTCAATCCAGTTTGACTCTCCCCACCCATGAGAAGTTGTTTTTAAAATAAATAAGAGGAGTCATAAACTTGGAAATCCACAGTGCCAACCTTGTAGCAAATGCTTTTCAGCAGCTAGGAGGTTTGGCTGTGGCAGATGGATTAGAGGACTTGCCAGGCATAATCACGCTCTGAGTGCTACCAGTGGTACCAGCTGTGTATTTCTGAGGATGAGCACATGCAACAAGACTTGGTTTAAGCTTTCAGACGCTGCTGGGTTTGGGTAACTTGGGTTTGGTATTTGAGTTTGGCTCATTACAGAGACAAGTCTGTTGACAATGATTTGACATGGTGGGTTGGTTTCCAAATTTTATTGCAGTTCACAGTCTGGGTTTATTTGGATCCTTCTTGGATTGCTTTGCTGATGATTAACAGTCTCCATTTTCTTAGAATAACCAGATAGAAGAAATATTTCCAGAAGAGCTTGCTCGTCTTTACAGGCTGGAAACTCTCAATTTGCAGAACAACAGGCTGACATCAAAAGGTAAGCTGGCAGAGCCTTTTGCTTCCACACCACCAGGTTATGCAGTGAGGCTGGTGACAGCTGATAAGGAAAGTCAGAGAGTGACTGACTTGGTGAAAGTGGATATATAAAAGTCTCTTCACTCCTTTGGCCATCACACAGACCCTGGAGTCACTTTATCATCCGAAACATAATACTCAGAGTATAAAAATGCAGCCTTACTGAACCAGTGGAGGAGACCTGGCAGCTGTACTGTGTACTGTGGTGTGAGAGCTCATCCAGGAAACTCCCTCTGGTCCCACAGGCACATCAATGCAATGCACTCCAGAACCAGGAATGTCTACATGCTGAATGGTTTCCTTCTGACTGACTCTGTTTCTTAATCCACTTGATGAGTTCAGTCTAGCCAGTCAGTGCAGCTTAGTCCAGTTCCATCCTTGTTGAGTTTATTACTCAAACACGAGTAATATGTATTACAAATAAAACAACTTCTGCCATTCTTCTAAAACCACCTGGATTTTTTGTAGGCTGGTTCTGCTTGGTAACTCACGCACTTATTAGAGAAACTTGATGAACAGTAAGGAAAGCAAAAGAAACAGGAACTGCAGTAAACAGAGAGAAGGATATGCAATACAAAAGATGGAGATTTTGTTAACTTGTGTGTCAACATTTGCTCTTAACACTGTTGCTGTCTTTATTCTAATGATAGAAGACAGTCTGCACTGAGAATGTGGCATATTATGCATGTTGACCCAAAGCACAGGGAAGGCTGCACTTTATAGGTTCAGACTTTGACGTTCTGGGTCTGGATGTTTCTTTCACAAGCTTCAGTGCAGCCCTGAGTTTTCAGTACATTTTGGCATGGGAAATAGCTTCACTTTTGACTTATGGTTATCTAAGTGCCAGATGAAAATGTTACTTGCAGCCTTTCCATGGTGACAGCAATGGTGTTTGTGTGATCAGCTGGATGTGGAGGGATTCAAATGAAAATTAGTACTTTTTGGGAGAAGGTAAGCTCCAAGTTGGATCAGCTCTCTGAGCTGGTTACTGCATAGCTGTCTGGCTTTGTAGGGCAAAAGAATGAGGGAAGGGTTTATGACATGCAGATACTGGTGTTATTTTGGCAACATTATGGTCACAGATCAGATTGATCTGATCCTTAAACAGCCTCAGATTATGTCCTTCCAAGAAAAACTATTTGTAGATTCATGAGCAAATGACAGACTTCTCAGCACAGTTGCTGTGAGCACCAATAATCAGCCATGCAGCAAGTCTACACAGCTCTGTACCTGACCCTTGCCACAAGTCTTCCATGCTTAGGATTTTTTGTTTGTTTGTTTCTTTATTTTTTTTAACTAAAAAAAATTAACAAAACCTAAGGACAGCAATGCATCTGAGTCAGATTGCTTCAGTGGCAGTGAAAAAATGTTTAAATCTCACATTAAACATACTACCTGAGAGAGAAAGCTGTATTTTCACTCAGAGAGGCAACAAGGTGCCAGCATCACTGATGAGTTGTTCTTGTTTTTCAGGGTTGCCAGAGGAAGCATTTGAGCATCTGGAGAACCTGAATTACCTGTACCTGGCAAACAATAAGGTGAGGGATTCAGAGGGCTTTCAGAGTTCTTTTCTAATCATCTTCTGCAAGTTAAGGAAGCAAGTCTTCAATTCTTTAAAAATATATATCCTACATAAGTAAAATTGTGCTAAAGGGATACTCTAGTGCAGGTTCATTTAAGGTCAAGACAATCAGTATGCTAAAAAATGAGAATGCACATATGCCAATCTATTTTGAACACTTATTTGTGCAACTGGTGAAAGGTTTCCCTGGTGTTTGTAGGGAGGTACAGAGTTAAATCACCACTTGCTCTTCCACAGGCTTTGGTTTGGCTGTGTGCAGATTTGGTAGCTTGCCTGTATGCAAGTAAGCAGTGGGGTAATGATGTGAATATCTCATCTGCATAGCTCATCAGATGAGGCTGGTTGAAAATTTATGAACAAACACATCCTGATACCTGTGTTTGAGCCATCAAGATAGCTCTGTAAAAAGCTATCCAGTTTTCCCTTACTCCCATTCTTACTAGGTTTGGTGTGGGGGGATATCCACACGCAGTGAAAATGAGCAAGTAATTAATTTATTCTTTTCAGCTGCAGTGGTAGGAGCTGAATTGCTTTTTTAATGGAGCTGCTTTCCTATTAGTGACCCGAGTTGGATGTCATGACAGAAGCTCATCTTTCCTTCCAAGACTAGGAAATGAAATAACTTCTCAGATACCCTTGCATCTGGGTGGTTTCCATTATGGCTTTCTTTTTCCCCTGTGATTGTCCACAAGTATTTGCTACAGATGGAACTGGGATGCCACAGAAAAATATAAGTTAAAACATCAGGCAAAGCTTCTTTTGTCTACAAAAACCCTTCTCTTCCATCTCTCCCCCCATATATATATATTTATACACATGTCTGTACATATATTTTATTACCTCTTAAAACCCATGACCTTTTGATGTTTTGTTCAGACACCATGTGGCCACATCAAGGTTTTAGTCAGGCCAAGACATACCCAGAATCACTCCATCGATGAGTGATTGAGACTAGAACCCATTCCTTAGTAACATTGTGTTCTTTTCTCCCTTTCAAGCACCATTTCCATATAACAGTCTTGGCACCCAGTAACTCCATAAAAAGGAACAAGCCAGACTGTGACTAATATTCCAGAACTTTGCACTCCAACTTTCCCTGTGTGACAAAACAAAGTGTTTGGTTTTTCTGGCTTTACTGCAGAGAGAAAAGGATCCCAAAAGAAAATGCAAACATCAGCGAATGTCAGAACTTGTTACAGTGAGAAGTTGTGGACCCACAAAAATAAGACATTTCTTTATAAGTCACAAGCCAGGACAAATCAGATTGGCTTCAAGCTCATCCACTCTGCAGCAGGAAGCACTGCAGATCAAGTAACAGTGGTGTCTGGAGGAGAGCAGGGATTTGCTGGTAGTTTGCTCCTTGTTGTATGGATTATCTTAATGCTGCTTTATCTTCCAAGTGTGATCCCATCAGATGTAGCTAAACTACCTTCTGTTAACCTACCATCACTGGTCAGAAATATAACAGGCTAAAATTCTTCTGGGGCTGATGAGTAGCAAATAGTTTCAATAAAGAATGTATGCTGTAGTTTCCTTAAATTGTTTACCCCTCTCTCATAATTTGTATGGCACAGTATCCACAGTAAGCCTTGTTAGTAACAGAAATCCCTTCCACCAAGCTGTAGAGCAGGTCCTGAGCTCCCATTATGATTATTTGCCACAAGCTGGTGACTTTTTAACTTTGCCTTGCATCTCCAAAGTGATACAGTGTTCATCTGGATCCAGTACCTCTGCTTACATCCAAGCTTGTTATAAGCAAGAAAACTTGTTCCAAAACTGGTAATAAATTTTATATAATCCTTCTGAGCTCATTGGTTAACTTGTTAATTAACAGTGGAGAAACACTTTCTGGAAAGGAAGATCCAGCAGTGAAGCTGCAAGAAAACTGCATCTGGAGAGGTGCAGGTTGCACCTCATAGATGATTTCCTAGACAAAGCAACTCAGTCAACTTCATTTTTTCCTAGCAGTCACAACAATCCAGCATTAGTGCTTCAAGCAGTCAGCACGCAGAGATCTGTTAGTCCCATGACTAAGTGCTTAAAATGCCAAAGCTAAGTCCAGAGCAGCTGAAAGCTCTTTCTGGATGAAACTTCTTTCTCTGTCCTCTTTCTTGTGGTTTTGATGGCAGTCATTTCACATATCTGCACCTTGCCCTTTTTTATTGTATAAAAATTAAGGCTTAATAGAACATGTTTCAGGAAAAAAACTAATGTGCCACCAAGTATGAAAGTGATTGTCAAGATTCCTGTGTCTGAATTCTCAGTATTCTATTACAGTACTTACTTCTTTCTGAGGCACTGTCAGACCTTCCTAGTCAGAGATGAGTGCTTTTACCCACTTCCCTGAAATCACATCTCCCAGGTCAGGAGCTGAGACATAACTGTAAAGACACAAGCAGTGCTGTGGCAACAGCAGCAATGTGTAAAATTCCACTGGTTACCTACTATCTGGAGATGTTGATAGGACTGTGATCTGTGGGAAATATCTTTCTTGTGTTTGTGACCATTCAACATTTAAGACAGCTTAAGGATGGAGGTTTTGTTACAGGTAAAAATGAGAGGAAATAATGTACTTCTGAATAATGTCTTCTAAAAAATAGCACTGTATTGGGAGCCCAGTAAAATGCGAAGTTCATGGGTATAGTCCATCAATGCACACTTGACAAACTAGTAGAGAGAGATCTAGGCACTCTTTAAGTAAATAACAGTTTAAGGTTTGGGTTAGGCTGTTCTCTAGTAGAGTGTCTGTTCTCTCAGACTGTTCATATTCTAAATATTTTTGTTTGACACATCATTATTAATAATCAATTGCAGTTTTATTGTGATAAAAAATTTTAAAATATGTTTTCATATTATATATAGGTCTTGCTGTGCCTAGCTGGCTGTAAAGATGAGGTCATCTTTCACACAATAGTGCTGTGAGGAGGGAGCTTCACAGATTCAAAGAATTTCAAGCTAAATCTCTTCAGTTTCCTAGAGTTTCCCATCCTGATCTCAGTGCTTTAGGTGACAAAAACTTAAGTATTTCCCTAGTAAAGGTGTTCTTGCCAGAGCCTTTCAGAGTAGATAAAACAGTGTAAGAGTCTCATTATTAGTAGCATGAACATCTGTAACCATTGCACCTTCATACTGCAATTCAATTTCTGCATACCTACCCAAAGATCATACCTGCTTCAGCACCAGAGTAAGAACTTCTTTCCCAAGGGCTTCATCTTGATACATAAATTTCTAGGGTTTATTCTTTCCCCAAAGCTGTCCTCCAGCCTGTATTCTTGATTATCTGGATGGTCTGGGAAACAGAGCTTTTTTAATCATTAGTTTTCACCCCACCAATTTTTGTTTAGATGAAGATATTCCTATAATATTTTTTTTTCACATCACTGGTGAAAATAGCTGTAGACCAAGAGCAAACACATCAAATCCCATGCCTCTCATCAACTATAAAGTTTGGAGTATTTTGTTTCTGATGCATCACTTGTTTACTGAACAAGGTACAGTAGCTCTGTGCTTTGAAGTCCCATGTGTTATTCCATCATTTGGCTCAGAAGCATCCCTGTCCTTTGGGAACCTGAATCCTCCATTGAAAAGGTCATCAGGAATGGATGCAACATTGGAACAGACATATGAGGTGCTATTTCCCCCCAGCTTTCATGGGGGGGTAAGCAGTAGGTCACTCTGAGGTGGGTCGGGTATTTTTGGCACAGCAGACTGAAGAATTAGGAACAATAATAAGCAATGTGTTTGCTTTTTGAATAGCAGTTTCTTGATTTTTTCCACCAAAAAGAGACAGGACTCTTCCAACCATAACAAACATTCCCGTATCTTGGAGCAAAAGTCTGTCTCCTTCCTGGAGAGATTAGTGAGTGAGGACAATTTGTTTTTGTTCATCCAATCTCTGTTCATTTTCATTTATTTTTGCCTGTTTAGAGAAAATAAATTTTCAAGTGTTTTGTTGCTGGTCTAATACTTGGTTGAAACATTTGTTGCCTTTAATTAGAATTCACCCCTATATTTCTTTTACAGCTCACAGTGGCTCCAAAGTTCTTACCAAATACCTTGATCAGTGCAGATTTTGCAGCCAATTATCTCACTAAGATATATGGGCTCACATTTGGACAGAAACCAAACTTGAGGTAAGGGATCAGGAAGTAGAACAACAATAGTGTTCTGCCACTGCTTGGAGGCAGTTGGTGAGTGATAAGAAACTATCTGACTATACCATGTTATTGCCTACTTATGTTTTTTGGAAAGAAGCTGACTGTTTGTTATTCTCAGCATGAAAGCTCAAATAATCTCTCAAAGACATTTCAAGGGCTTTTACTGCCTTCCAGATGCTTTTGCATAGATAAAAATTAAGTTGTCTCCATTTTATTTCTGTTGTGAGTTAAAAATAGAAGAGTGTTCATTAGAAAAATAGCATCAGGTTGAGAGTACAATACTCAGTACTTTTGAGTATAACTCAACTGTATTAAAGCCAAACACTTCAGCACCTTCAGAAGTGGTTCACACCCTCAGGTCAAGTTTCAAAGGTCTCTGCTAGTTTCAGCTTGTGATTTTTTTCTCAGCTGTATCCAGTGCAGCACATTGGCCCATCTCAAACTCAGATGTGCACAGGCCAACCTCTATGAGACACAGTCCTTTCCAAAGGCACTTTGAGTAATCCAGATGGACACTGCAGCACCTGAAGCCTGCAAACTGCTGCAGTCCAGGTCAAACTGTTGATAGCAATTCATGCATCCAAGTTTGGAAGCTGTTTGGAAGCTGACCCAGTTGAACTCCTAGAGCCCAGTGCTGTGATGAACTGAGAACTCTCAGCTCCCACTAAATGAGCTGAGACCTGAAGCTACTCTGTCCTTACTAGGCCTTTAGTCTCCTAGACTTTTGGTAGCTGAAAATGCTGAGTCACTCACAGATTTCTGGCAATATTTTACCATGAAAGAAGCTAGATTTATACATGTAGTCTGCCTTTAATCTGAGTTGCAGGAGCTGCTGTGTTTTGTTTTCATACTAAAATTCTTGCTCTTTTCTGAAGACATAGTCAAACTCTACTATAATGGCAATAATTTTAATCAGAATAATAACTCATTGATTTCTGAAATTGCTAATACAAAATCCTAACACAGTTGTTTCAGTTGGTTTATTTGCCCCCAGCAGAGTTCATGGTCTCAGACCGGTTCTTTGGAAAGCCAAGCTTTCAGAAAGGCAAATATTTTTGAGTTAAAAGTACAGCTGACCATGCAGGGTGAACAATACTTTCAGTGTGGCTCTGAACTCCCTGGAGTGTGAGGTTGCACGATTGTGTTTCCATACTGAGCCTTTCCTTCCTTCTAGAAAGATGTTGCCAAGTTCTCTGCAACTGGTAGAGAATCCAAGAACAAGTTGAAAAAGCACACTTTGCTCTTCTGCAGTTTTACCTGTCTCTGCAGTTTTAGCTGCTGCATCTTGGGGTAAGCACAGGAAAGGCAGGGATAATCAAAGTCAATAAAATCCTGTGATTTCTTCTATTAAGAAGAAGTCAAATTAATTCATTTACCAGTTAAGCCCCATAGAGATCAATTGTTTTATAAAGAATTAAAACCCATGTAAGGAAGAATTGATCCATTTTTTAAAATCTGGTTGGAGAGACTTCTGTGAATATGAAATATTAAAATTAAGGAGGGCAAAGGGAAAATAATAAACCCTCTTTATAAACCTCAAAGGCTTATAAAAAACCAAAATTCTTCCAAAGTCAGTAAATCTGCTTTGTCTTTCTGTAAGTACACTGTGCTTTTCTGAGTCCTTGGAGTGGGAGAGAGACTGTTTCCTGAGGTATTTGCAGGCTTCATGGAAACAGAAAGAATGGAGAAGTGAGAGGACCCTGTTTTACGAGATCTACAGGTTGATTTAACGAACCCAAGAAGCCCAGATTTGATTCCAAATAGAAAATAAAATTGGAGACATATCTGTTAATCAGAGTTAAGTTCTAACCCTCTTTGAGTGAGACCACCACAGTGATGTTCTTTGTTCCAAAGCACTGCACAATCCCAGGCTTGCAGTCAGGTTCTTGTTAAGAAGGTGAGGCTACTGGTAAAATTTCAGTTCACTCTCAGGTCTGAATTTTGAATAGACCTAAATTTCAGAGAGTATTTGGACCAGCTTTTTGGTTTTGTATCTATATACTTTGCTAAATTAAAGAGCACATTCTAAAATGTAATTTTCTCCAAACACATAGAAAAGATTGAAATACAGGTTTTATCAGCTTTCTCTTGATAAACACAAAACCCCAGATCTCACTCTCTGTTTAACTTCATCTTTTTTTCTGCTTCCAACAGATCTGTGTATCTTCATAACAACAAACTTTCTGATGCTGGGTTACCTGATAATATGTTCAATGGATCTAAAAATGTGGAGATACTCATCATGTCCAGCAATTTCTTGAAGTATGTTCCAAAGAATCTTCCACCAGCACTATATAAATTACACTTAAAGGTAATAACAGGAAGATTTTGTATTCCTTTATGATTTTGACTGTTTGTATGGGATTTCAACTGAACAGCCAAGCCTTTTCAGTGCACTTGGATGCATTCCCAGGCCTGTTGTAAAGTCCTGCCTGCTATATTCTCAACAGTAGCTGTCTCCCATGTCCTTATTTAGTAGTTCATAAGTAACCATGGTCTTGCAAAATGCCAAAATGCCCACAGGGACAAAAATGCTTTTCTGTGTTTGTAGGAGAATGTATTGCAAATACCTGTGTGGTAGCATTGTTTGTCCTTTTCCTGTATAAAATGATGTTAGTACATATTAGTACAAGAAGGCAGATCATCCTTCATGGCTGTCCAGTCACTGGCCTCCCAGTTAAGTTTTTCACCAAAGTTGCTGTTTTTCCTGACAGCTGCTTACCCACAGTGTGCAGGCTTTGCTCACTAACTCATTTTACATAGATCACAAATGCTAGGAAACAGTGGGCTTTGTTTGCTACTGAACTGGCAGTTCAGACAACACAGAGACAGTTTGGATCAGTGATTCTTTACTGCTTCAACTTCTCCAGCAGCAGTGCAATAGCAGAATCTGTACTTTTAACTAGTCTCCAGCATTTTTAATTCCATGTCATCTGATTTTGATAAAAACACTTCATCATGTCTGTGCTAGAGCTCTCAGTCTCGTTAACTATGGCAGAGCTGCAGTGGTGTGGGGAATCCTGGTTGTGCTTTGTTCCTGGTGTTGACAGCTCCTTGGACGTGTGTAGACTGGAGTCTTATCAGCCCCTGGACTTTGGCAGTTCTGAAAGCTTCCCAGCTTTCTTTTCCCTTGAAGGTTTCATTGCTAATTCCCATTAAAATCTCTGGAAAGAGTCTTCACCAGCTTGAAAGAAAGTAAAGGCAAACAGTCTGATCCTTTACGTTGCTGGAATTTCTCTGCAAAGTGTGAAGTTACTAGTTCTTTGCATTTTATTGTCATTTATGGGTAATCATTATCTCCCAAAGGTGTCTCAGAGTTTGAGGACAACTCTTTGGATTTGCATCCCTCCCTGCTGACACCAGTTATTGTAAGGGCAGAGGAGCTGAAGAGAGAAATGAGCATTTTGTTTTCAAATGCACTGCCTGTCAGTAGTAACATTTACCTTGATATTTTGACCAGAAAAAAAAAAACAGGAAAATGAGAAATGAGAGACACACAAGTGTCCAAAGGGTGTACTTCAGATGTGACACATCTTTTTAGTCTTTCAGTTTTCACTGGGACACTATAAAGTATCCACTAAATCTAGTCCAATATATCCATCACATTACTGTGTGTATGTGGACTGTGGGAAGTTTAACAAATTCAGTGTCAGTGTTTTATATATCCTTTTATAATTCCTAGTGCTTTATATATATTTTTATAATTCTTACAGCTGCTCTATGGAATTTCTAAGTGGAAATCAGTTTTATATTTGATTTGTGTCTGCCTCCTGACCACCACAAAGTGACACTAAGGCAATAGTCATTATTATTTCAGAATGTACATTGCCAGAACTGTACCTTTTGGAATGCCATCAGTTCTGGGAGGAAGGCTGGTTCCCAGCTTCCAATTGAATTTTTCTTTATGGTGAAATCTGTCTTAACAAATCCAGAAATTTTGAGTAAGTTCCAGATGTAGTTGCCTAAATTACATTATACATTTGCACATGGAAGGAATATGGGTACAAAATAAAATTATGCAGGCCAGGGAAGAGGGCAGGGCGACAGAGTCTTAACTCCTTAGCTCAAAGATTCTGTGAGGAATCAATAAAAACAGGTTCTAGTGTTTCATTCTAATAAATGTATTTATTTCTTTAGCAGAATTATAATGTTTCCCCAAATCCCTTATGTCCAGACCTTTTGCAGTTCAATTAGCTGGTATTAGTTGAGCAGAACCTGGATGTCTTATGTCATTTCATGCCAAATAATGTGCTTTGTGCTTCTGGTCACTCTAGAACAACAAGCTAGAGAAGATTCCCAAAGGAGCCTTCAGTGAACTTACAGGCCTGAGGGAGCTGTATTTACAGAATAACTACTTGACTAATGAAGGAATGGACAATGAAACTTTCTGGTGAGTCTGAGATCTGTAGTTTGCACCTCTGCTTGTGTATGACTGTCTCTTCTTGTAGGGTGGTATATTTAATGAAAAAAGGTACACCTTAAAAAGTACATTTATTAAAAGCTGCATGACATCACACATTTCTCTGCTGAGTCTATATAAAAAGACTTAGATTCAGATACTGCCATTCAAAAGCAAAGCTCTGGGTGATTGGTTTGAATTCACACTGCAGAATACTTTTACACAAAAGGTGAAACACCAAGCATCAGGCTGCAGCACTGCCTAATTGCCACAGAGCAAATCACCACGTACTGAATATCTTCTGAGAAAAGACCACCTCAGATGATGTTGAAGGCTCATCCGTGTTCTCCCATACCAGTCAAAAGTGAGGCTATGTGGGACTTCCCAGTTTCTAGGACAGTTCACTGCAAGTTAAGGCCAGACTATCACCTTTGCTAAAGCCACTTCTGTATTTCTGTGAAGGTGACGTGGACACAGCCACAGATACACAGTTGGGAATTCATCTGTCATAGCTGTACCCCAGTGCAGATGGATTGCTGGAGCAGGAGGGGACGCAGTGGTGCTGCTCAATAGCCAGATGGCTGAAAGAGCTTTGCTACAAACTGCTGCAACACAGAAATAGTGTTTGGCTGTCCTAAATTTAGCCTGAGACTTAGCATTTCAAAAAGCTAATATTTGTGTCTCTGCTTACACTGAGTTCTATCCTTTGTTCTACCCAAAAATCTAGATCACATCATCTGTCCTGCCTGTAACTTAATTCTGCAAACTTTTCTCATCTCCAGATGTGAAAATGTATCAAACTGGGCTTTCCTTTTCCACATCCCACTCCCAGGAATCTCCCTTAGTCATTTACTATAGCTGTGCTATGTCTGCCTCCAGGTCATGTTGGAGGCATCATTTCTGTCAAGATTTTGATAAAGAGAGCACAGTGGCCATAGCTAAGGCACCAGACACAGGCAGCAGAGCTGGTGGATGTTGCTTCTTGCTCAGCACTGTGCTACTGAGATGTACCCAAGGTGGGGCAGTGTTACAGCTTGCAGCAATGAAGTGCTTTACCCAGAGATTATAGTTGCTCATTCAGAGCATGCTTGGGTAGTTGTGAATAGCAGTGTAGTATCCAGGAGGTCATGTCTGTAATGCATTAGTTCTTGCATTTCCTGAAAACTTTCTAGTTATCTGCTGTGGGTTATGTAGTGCCATGCAGAATAAAAGTCTCATTTGAACAGAGAAATGGACTTGGAATACAGGGAATAGAAGGCTTCTTAGTCCTGGCGTGTAATACCATTGATCCACATCCAGTTGGTATAAGTGGCTGCTCTGAGGATTTATTTTAGCTTCAACTCAGTCTGTGGAATCCAGATTCAGTGGCTTACACAAAGCAGCTCTACTCCTGACTCACTTCCATAATGCTGGAAGGTCAGGAGAAGTTCATTACCTTAGCCTAGGACACTGAATTAGTATTTCTGTTTTTCATAATAGTAATATTTCATCATCTAAGAAGCAGCCTTGCTTTTCAGTTTCAATATAGATTTTCAGAGAGACAGACATTACTTATTCTCAGGGTACTTTTCAGTGAATGTTTTGCTGTTTGGGTGTCTGTGGACTCCAGCAGGTTCTCTTGGCAGTGTGACTGGGGAGCAATGGCAGCACAGAGTCCTAATCCTTAATGGCAGCATGGAAGCTCCTTCTTGTGCTGTCCAGGTCAATCACATTGTAGGAGAAAAAAAGGGCACTAATGAGAATTGTGCTGGGGAGAAAGCCTGTAAAGCAAAGAATGGAAAATCATAGGGGAAGTTGGTTGGTGTTTCACCTTGCAGATCCTAAATGATGTGTTTTCTTTCCCGCTTTCCCAAGGAAATTGTCTAGTCTTGAATATCTGGATTTGTCCAGCAATAACCTCTCACAAATCCCAAGTGGTTTACCTCGAAACATTGTCCTCCTCCACCTGGAGAAGAATGCAATTAAGGTGATTGGCAGAGATGTCTTGACTCAAATTAAGAACCTGGAATACCTTCTGCTCCACAACAACAAATTAAAAGCCCGAGGCATTCACCCCTTAGCCTTCCAGGGCTTAAAGAAGCTGCACACTGTTCACCTGTACAACAACATGCTGGAGAGGATTCCCAGTGGGCTGCCTCGCCGAGTGAAAACACTCATGATCCTTCATAACCAGATATCTGAGATTAACAGGAATGACTTTGCTACCACTTACTTTCTTGAAGAGCTGAACCTGAGCTACAATAAGATCAAAACTCCCCAGATCCATCGGGAGGCTTTCCGTAAGCTGAGGCAGCTAAAGTCCTTGGATCTTTCTGGAAACCATCTCCACATGGTGCCCTTTGGCTTTCCAAAGAACTTGCAGGTTCTGAAGCTGAAGGAGAATGAGATCAGCATCATCCCAAGAGGGACTTTGTCTGGGATGACAAAGCTGCGGGAACTGTATTTGAGCAACAATAAATTGAAAGTAAATTCCATTTATTCAGGAGCATGGAGAGAACTCAGCAGTCTCCAGGTAGAAAAATCGCCTTCTCTAATGGCTTTAGTAGTGCTGGTGTCCTCATCTGTTTCCCTAATCCAGTTTGTATAGCACCAGTACTAGGTGCACACAGTTCTCAAGTTTTGGGCTGGCATTGCGAGTGCTACACCCTCTGTTTCTAGAGTAAAAATTCTGTACTGCAGTGCCACAGGTGGGTACTTCCCACTGCCAACTGGGGAGGTGGTCCACTATGTACCAGTAACTCTGGGAAATGTAAAGACATCTTTGTTTCTGAACCCTAACTATGTCCTGTATCTTCAGATAAACACCAGTGAATGTTGTCATTAAAACTGAAACTAATGCCTTTCAAATCAGCTCTGAAGAGAAACAGCAGGAGGAAGGAATGGATAAACAAAAACACTCTTAATTCTCAAAGCCCCCACATCAGCTTAGAGTCAGACAGGCCAAGCTGTAGGATTTAGCAGCTCAGCTGGCTAAGGCACCTGGATAGCAGCTAGGAGGTCTGGGTTCAATCAGCAGTCTTCTCATTTGCTTAATTGTTGGAGAAAGTTAAACACAAACCATAAGGCAGGCAGGAACCATCCCATTTGTGCTGTGCAAAATGACCTTTCAGAATTGTTATGCTGGCTGAAGGATTTGTCTGCATTTCCTTTTAGGCAGCAGCCTGCTTCCTGCAGTACAAGGTATTACCTATGGCATATGGCAACCATCTATGGTGCATATGATTAGGCAGAAGCAAAGTTTGTCAATCTGAGAGCAGAGAAAGGACAAGGAGCATATGTCACACTGGCCCTCAGTGTGTTTTCAGACGATCCAAATGCTTACCTAGGTGAACGTTTCCCTTTCTGGGAAATTTTGTTGTTTCTGGGAATATGCAATAGCTTGTTTCTGAGTTAATGTGAATCAGCAATGCAGCAGCAGTGTCTGTAGAGCTGTTGGTTTGCATCAGCTGAAGATTTCATCCTTAGCTTTAGTAACACAATTTCCATTTGTTGGGTGCCTCATGGATGTATGTATTTTTATAGATTTACTTTTATGTGTGTATATACATATATAAAAACCAATGGATAAACTTCCAGAGGAAGGGTGTGTCTGTCTAGAGGCAGACTTTGGAAGTTCAGTTTTTGTCAAATCTCTATTTTAGTGTACTGATAATATTTAAATTCAATTATTTGTTTGATCCCTTGTTGTCTCCTGCTTGCAGTCACTAGACATGGCTGGCAATCAGCTGACTTCTATCCCATCAGACCTGCCAGAATCTCTAGAATATCTTTATCTTCAGAACAACAAGATCACTACGGTTTCAGAGGATGCTTTTGAATCCACACCCAAAATAAAGGGGATTTACCTCAGGTAAGGTCAAGTTTCCACTTCAATACACAAGATTGTCTTCATCCATTTTGTAACTGCTTTTCAGAAAGTGTTTAAAGTCCTAACTTTCTAAATAAGCAACTTTGTTTTATAGTCCTGGGTGATGAATGATGTTCATCTGCTTAGAAAAGACTTGGATGCACATTGTAAGCTCTTTCTGCTCAGAGAGTTTGTCCTTTCTTTGCTTATTAGAATGGATTAGGGATGTCAGAAATTCTGGGAAGTTATTGTTTAACATTATGTCATTTTCCAATATTCAGCTGTGAGCTAATGGTTTACAGTCCACTTGTAGGACTACAGCTTTGCCTGTGTCTGTTAGCCCTGGATTTTGACAAAATCCCCTCAAGAGAGGCATGTATGACTAACTCTGAAGTTGTCCACATTACCCTTGATAATTTTGTCAGAAACAGATGACAAGTTACAACTGTGACTGTTATGTAACTAAGTTTAGAAGCTTTTCTGGTTTTTTTTTATACTCTGGCAGTTGGATGAGGACTTGGTTTTTACAGGTGACAGATAGTAACCTTTTTTTACATACAGTGTAAACTCCCAGTAATGTAGCTGGTTTAAGCAGAGATTTATACCTTCCCTGGTTTGGGCAAGAAGTAAAGCAAAAATCTGGCCCCATAATATATTCAATTTTACTCCTGTGGAACATCACTGAAAATATTGCTTAGAGGTAATTTGTCAACCCCTAAAGAATATTTGATTAACCTGTTCTCATGGATGTGTTCAAAAATCCTAGCTTGCCTGTGGCACAAGACTAAATATGGCCTTACTTTGTCTGTATGCAACTAAACTGTTCTGTAGTTCTGAATCATACCTTTTTGGATGAACTTTTCCATACCAAGCAAATAAAATTACAAAGTCTGGTGTAAATTAGAGCAGTCTGTCTATTCAGCTGCTCACAGTTATGTGATTTTAGTGAATGCTTGGATGCAAACCAGAGACTACATACCACATTCTATATTTCTATATAAAGAGAAAAAAAGGAAATTTGCAAAACTGTTTTGCTAATATATTTAGGAGGCAACTCCACCCAAGCTATGTTGTATTTCCTAATGGGAGGTTATTAATCACTGTGATGTTGTGAAACAATAATATGCATCTGGAATATTAGACAGAATACAACTGTTTGAGAGTAACAGACCAAGCAGGGTATGTGAGAGGTTCTTAAACTGCTGATTAATTTATTTAGATTCTTGGAAACCCAAGTACCAGAGGAACAACTGTTGCATGATGCTTTGTTTCTAAAGTGATACTTTGCAGTGGTATTTTGAATTTTGTTGAAGAACTAAACTATCAAGTGATGACACAGATCTTGTGCAGAAGCAAGTTAAACTTTGAAATGTGTATGGAGCAGATGCTTTTACTCTCTGGGAAGGAGAAAAGAGAATACCAAAAGAAAGAATTTGTGGGGGAGGAATTCCAATATTATGATCTTTTTCCATGCAAAATACAGCTATAGAGGAGGGAAGAGGGCCTGGGGTGGAGGAAGGTGGGAGTTTTTTTGAGAGCTTGGTCAGTGAACTTGAAATCAGAGCGAGACACTTAATGTTTCCCAATATTTTCCTGTAAGGTCCTTTGGGATGATACAGAATGCTATCAGCAGACTTTGTCCAGTCACTGCACTTGCCTGCTTGCTAATCAGTACCTGCTTTTCCTTTGGTTTTCCTCCCAGAGGAGTCAGTACTCCTAGAATGCTGTACTCTGCAGAATGGTTTCCTCCTACTCTTATTTTTGTGCTGGATATAAAACCAGGTTCATTTTAACAGGAAGGCCTTATTGTTTTGTTTAAAGGTTTAATAAAATTGCAGTTGGAGCACTGAAGGAAAGCACCTTCCAAAACCTAAAGCACTTACAGGTACTGGATATTGAAGGGAACCTTGAATTCAGCAACAGTTCAAAGAATAAGGATGACTCAGAAGAGGAAATTGAAGATGAGGAAGAGGAAGAAGAAGAAGAAGAAGAACTGAGATAATTGTCAACTCACAAGCACACCATGTGGGAAGTAACAGGTATGGTTTAGTTAAATCAAGGACTCAGTTCTCAGACCCTTACTTAAGTAACTCCCATTTACAAGTATATGGAAACATAGCAAGTGGTTGCCTAAGCCCTAGGCTTCCAAGACTTTAGCTAAAACATGACTGGGAAATTCAGAATCTAAAAGGGTTGAAAACACATTATTTTGCACAATGAAACAGGCAGTATATATTTGTTTTATCCGAGGCAGTGGGCTGTTACAGGTAAATATGAAAGTCACTATTTACCAGTTCTGATTGCCAAATTGAAGAGGTATTTTATTACATTTTTAAGGAACTTGTTCAAAAGGTAAACAAAGAACAAACTGTAAAGCTTAGTGCTGCAGAAGACCTCATGAGCTGAAACTGAATTAAGAAAAATTAGACTGTAGAAGAAAAGATCATAGGAGAATGATGTATGAAGAATATGCATTTTTCCATGAGATAAAGAGGGATCAGGTTAATGAATTTCTTAAGCATTCTGTGTTCAAAAGATGATGAGGTTCAGGGCACTTGAGATCTAAACTTAAAGACCTGAAAATAAAATGTTTGGTTTTGTCCCTAATCAACATTTTGTGATGACACAAAGAATTGCTAGGAATATTACTAATACACTGAAAAGCTGATGGGGCTTGGAAAGGGCAGAAGCTGTTTGGAAAGTCAAACATTACACATTAGGCATCTTGGTTGGGCTATTTGAAATCTTTGTGAGAGAAGAAATAGAAATCTACAGACTTACAGGACATACAACTTCAAGGCATCTCTGGTTTGCTTTGGGGCAAGTGTGACATGTCAGCAGGTACTAAGTTAACTTTAGCATATTCTGAATTCTATATTCTGTCATGTAATTGATTTTGTTTTTCTGATGTTTTGCAGGAAAGTGTATGGAAAATTACATATATATGTCTGTGTGTATATATCTATATAGATATACAGAGAACACTTAGCAAAATGTGCAATGAATTACGCAGGAACTGTCGTGGCACTGGGCCAGGCTCATGGAAGACAGTGTGTTACAGTGCCTTATTCAGGGAGAGACCCTGAATGCCTTTCCAAAGCTTCCAAATCATCTTATACAAGACCCAGGATCATAAGGGATTGCTCTGGAACTCACAAAAGCTGGCTTTTGTTTCTTCTGTTTCTCTTCTTTCACTGTTTCCATCTGTAATAACAATACGGGACTGTTTGGAACACATGCCTTCAAGTGCTGTTTTTGTCACTGCATTTTAAGTGAACCATGTATATGCTGCTTTTCTTTCCCTCCACCCTACAAAAGCTGTTGTTGATCAGGCAAGATGGATATTTGCAGTAGTTTCATGTGTGGAGAAGTGTATGAGGCATTTTGGTGATCGAGCAGCAGTAATAATTCTGGATGCAACTATTCCTCTGTTATAAAAATGTGTATATTTGGATGAGAAAAACAAAGTAAGGCTGGATCCCATAATATTTTATCTCTACTGCAGTATATGCCTGTTTTAGAAAGATTTTAAGGTAAAAAAATTGCTCTTGTGAATATATATAAAAAATCTGTATGTCTGCCTTCCAGAGTTTTGGTAAAGTTTGTCTTTGTTTGGGGTGTTTTTTGCCCATGTGGCAGTTGTGTGAATGTCTCTAAAGGTATGTCCAGAAGATTGAGAAACTCTCTGCAGTTTAATACATGTGGCAGAATTTTTAATGTATTTTATATCATTCACCTTAGGAGTCAGAAGTGAGACTAATGAAGCAGAAGAGGTAGGTGAGTGCAGGGTGTCTTAGGAGAAAACAATTAAGAGAAATGTCTTCATTTAGTTCAAGTCTAGTGCATGCTCTCACACTTTCTTAAAGCATCACCTATTTTATGGTGCTGCATATTTTCACCTCCTGTAGGAAACGTGGAAAATAAAGAAACCAAGGAAAAGAAGAGCTACAGAGGTACCTGGATAGCAAGCTGCCTATTTGGTTATTCTGTCCTTCACCTGACACTAGCTAATCTGCTTGAGGAAATGCTCTTTTGTTTGAGGCTTTCTAATTGAACATGTATTGTTTTGCATACTGCATTCAAAGATTTACTTAGAAATACAGTTGGCTTAATGTTATACCAGCTGTTTTTTCTTCTGGAGAAAATCTAGTTCACAGTTCTCCCTTTGGGTTCCCATAACACATGACAGTAATTTCAGGCTGACATTTCCTATCTCAGACAATTCAACACAATCATGAATCATAGAAGAGAAGATTACTTCCTGAAAAGTATAAAAGTTTGGCCCTAAAATTTGCAACCCCCCACATTTTTTTAACATCAGCTATACAGCTGAGCAATAAAATAGCCTTCCAACTGGCCTTTGAGATGGAATTCTATGTAAAATATTTACAGAACATAGCTCAAATCAATTACCTATCTCCCACAAACCCCACTGGCAGCTTTGTCAGTCTTTGGTGAAACAGACCAATTTATTATACTCCTTAACAAGCTGAGAATATGCAGTTTTATACAGGCTTATGGAGAACTCTTCAATTATCTTAACACTTCAGTCCCTTACACTGTCTTTTTATGAGAAGTCAGATGCTCCAGTATTCCCTCAAATCCCTTCAGAGTTGGATGTGGTGAATGCAGGGGTGAGGGTACATTTTAGCAACTTGTAGAATCAGACCCCAAAATTACAGAAGATGAAAGAAAGATAGAAAGATACGTACACTGCTAAACTTCTTAAATCAACCTTTGCCAAAAGAGATTTATCTAGAGTTCAAGGGGAATATCCTGTAGACCAGTAGATTCAGGGAACCCTTCTCTGAGTTTGTTTCAAAATAATTGCAAAATGAATCTTTCATTTAAGGGGGACAATATTTCCCAGCATAAAAAACCCAAAAACAAACAAACAAAAAAAAAAACCTCCCCCAACACCTTAACCTCCACCCCCAAGAGGAATTACTTTGATTGTCATGTAAGAGATTGATGAGGTTGAAACACCAGTTTCGTTCCTTGCTTATCTGGTATCATCAGCACCCACACATTGGACATATCACTTTCAAATCAAAATGATAGTTTGTTTCTTTCAAAGGAATTGAAGCTTCATGAGTGATGATGAGGAAGAGTCAGAAGTCTGCTAGACAAAGCCGACGTATTTTTCTTGGCTGTGGCTGGCACCTGTAACCCTGAGGTCCAACGAGAACTTAGACTTCCCAGCAATGGAACAGGACCCAGGAACAGAGTCTAATTTTATTTTTCCTCTTAGTGAAAATGAGAGTGGGGAAGTTGTCTACTTAGGCCACGATATTGTGCCAGAAGGAGACAACATGAATTATTTTCATGTAACTTGTTCCTATGAATTGCTCAGCTTTGGGAAAGAAACTAATAGAAAGGGTTTTTTAAGGCAGATGTATGGATAATGAAAGCCTGAAGTTTAAAACACTCAGTTGGCAGCATTATTCCTAAGAAAGTATGTGTTTGCACATGCTTGGTATTCATGTGTGGTCTGTATGCAGACTGACCTGCAAGTATATCTGCTGTTTTTTCTTTTAAAGGTGGAGGATACTGCACAACACAGGAGAAAAATGCATTTTTATCTGAGATTGGATGTGCTTTATCACAGCAACAGGAGCACAAATGCAGCGTGTGGGCTATGAAGCCCTCAACAGGTGCCAGAAACAGCCCCCAGCTAATGAGCTTTCCTGTCAGAGGGTGGGCATGTAGCCCAGCTGCTACCTGCAAAGTGCACAAACCTCGCTGCAGACGTTCTCCCCCTCATCCCTGTTCCTTCAGGCTCCTTTCCCCATGTCCCTGCCCTCCCAAGGACAGGGGCAGCTGATGCCCGCCCCACCCTCAGCTCCCATCTTGTCCACCTTCCCCTTGCTGCTGCTTGCACAGCTCCCCTCCAGGTAACCCCAGGGCTTTGTTATTTGGGGGTTTTCGGGGAAAAAAAGGCTAATTCAGAGGCTAAAAAAGGATAATTCAGAGAATCATAGAATTGTGTCTTCCCCCAGAGATTCTGTCTCCCCACAAGGGAGTTCAGGCCCCTTTTCCCTCCCCGGGTGGGGCCTATGCTGAG
This sequence comes from Calypte anna, assembly GCF_003957555.1. Lineage (NCBI taxonomy): Eukaryota > Metazoa > Chordata > Aves > Apodiformes > Trochilidae > Calypte > Calypte anna. The sequence continues at coordinate 25,411,550 of NC_044254.1, forward strand.
GCGCCAGGGATCTGAGTGGATCCAGGTGGCCTCGTTTCCCTCTGCCACACAAATTCACAGCAGTGCATGGCTCCTCCTGCCCGATAAAGGCCCCACAAAGGAGCTGGTGCTGTCCTGCTTGCTATGAGGAGACGAGAGGCCAGCCCAGCCCCCAGCTGTGGCTGTTCCTCTGTGAGGAGGGAGGTGGCACAAGGCCCAGGCCTTCCCTCTGCCAAGATGGCGCCTGGCAAGGCCTCTGCGAAGAACAACGGGAGTGACCAGGGAGTGACCAGCAGTCTCCAGGCTCATCTTGCAGGAGGGGTGAGTTGTGGAAGGCACCATCAACCATGCTGCCCGAGAGGGTGAGGGGCTGGGGGGACCTGCAGGGTGAAGCATTTCTGTGGTGGGGTGAGGGGGTTCCCGCCCTGCCTTGGGGGCCTCACCCCGCCATTTTCTGGTGGTTGGGGTTTAAGTGTTATGTTACATGACAAAAAAAAGTGCTACAGGTGGTAAAGAGGTACTCTTCTAAGGAGAAGTGAGTAAAGAGGTTTAAAAAAAGAACCTCCAAAGGAAAAAATTTTGACCAAATATGAATAGGGGAGTGGTGTGGCAGGAGGAAGGCTGCAAAGTTTTCTCTTGAGAGAACAGGGGCAGTTCCTGACTCACTGCCACCACAGAGCTCTGTCAGGGCACAGCATCTCTGCAGAGCTCCTTCCTCCTTAAGAGTTGCCATCCTCCATCCTCTCAGCTGGTTCTGTGTCAGCCAGCCAAGCTGGGGTCAAGATGTCCTGTATTTTACGAGCCCTGGGGACTTGGAGGTTATTTACATTAGCTGTCCCCCACAAATACTCCAGGATTGTCCATTGGAAGGGCTGTTGGAGAAAGGATCCTCCAGCTCCTGCAGGTGCTAAGGAGTCAGGGTGGCAGGCTGGATCTTAAGTCATCTGTGGTGCAAACCCCCTCTTCTGCTGCTGCTTAGCAGAAGGGATAGAGGGGACTTTTTCCTGAAAAGGCTGAGAATCTGGAGTAGCAGAAGTTAGGTACATGCAGGAGTGAGACTATGGACCTGTACTAAAAAAGGGAACAAGAATGGGAAGTGTCCTTCCTGGGATCCAGCTGCTGTTTCTTCTGCTCCTCAAAGGTACATGGAGACAGAGGAAAGAGAGAGGTTTGGAAGCTTCACAATTCCTTTCTTTTGACAGTGGTTCCTGATGTTGAACAGGAGTTTAGTTTACAATGATGTTTGTCACCATGTTGACTGAGTCCATGAATCTTTTTACAAGTTTTGCTTACAAAAAAGTACAAGAATAAAGGCATATTTTACAACTAATGTATTTGAATGGAAGAAGTCTCTTGGAAAACTCCTATGCTGTTAATTGATTTCACACTATCCTGTAATATTGGTGAGTCTTTCTCCCTGGGTTTGGGGATAATTGTTCTAAAAACATATACGTCGAGTTTTATATAGTAGGAATTTAGCCTTGTTTTTTCAAAGAGATCATTCTCTGATGGGATTAATTTATGTAAATCATTGTCATTGCCTTCTTATGTTGCTAATATAAGAACAGTGAGTAAACTCCCTAAAGAACTTCATTTCCTTTAGTGAGGAAAGTACGGGTGTACCCTGTAGCTCTGATTCATACTCCTATTGTAAAGTCAGCCAGCTGAGAGATATATGTGGAGGCAGTGGACAATAAATGTGTTCTAATAATCCAGTATACAAAATGTTTCCATAAAAATTCTTCAGTAGTATCCAAGGACATTAAACAGCCCATCAATAAAGTCTTTCAATGGTTTTGAATCAGGCAAAGGCTGTTTTAATGCACAGTTGTGCAGCCTATCTCAAGTTTTCCCCATGGTAGTTCCAGAATCTGTTTTTAGCATATGATTATGATATTGTTGAGAAGGTTGATCCTGATAAAAATTCAGATTAATTTGCAATATTCTCAGCTACAGTTGCAGAAAAGAAATTATGAGTCCCATGCTTTAGTTACTTAGGATATAATTGCATGCTTGTTGACAGTCACCAATGAAGTTTGGACTAAAAATCTTACTTAGGTCATATATTTTCTACAGGATTGAAATTAACTTTGATTACTTATATAGCAGTCTAGATATCTCCTCTTCTTTTGGATGTGGTGATCTCAGAGGTCTTTTGCATCCATGACAGTTCTGTGATTCTTTGTGATGGGGTCTCTCTAACTCAAATGGAGCAGTGGGATAAAACCCAAAGCACTTTCCTGACGTGCTGAAGGCAGTAGAGTTGATAAACCACAGGACACCCTCACCATCCACAGCTTAAAAGATTTGGCATTGGAAAACTCACTTTGATTTTTCCTCCTCTCTCTGTAAAGTAGGTAAACTCATTAAATATAAAAGAACCATTTAAGGTATTTAAATGGAAAAGAAGATGGAAGATTAGGGTTGAAAATGCCCAGTTTTACTTAGTTCTGTATAATTTCCACATGTTTTTAATAGCCTAGTGGTAAAACCCAATAAAACCACTAGAAGCAATGTAATCGTAATGAAACATCTCAAAGTCGGTCTTGTTTTTCCTTTGATTTTGCCCATCTAGCCCATACAATATTTGTAGCAGATGTCACATGAGATATCTGTGAACATAAACCACTTTTGTTTTGCTTCCCGTGCTTTTTTCCATCTTATTAAAATACCCTTCTTTGGGGGAAAAATAAAAAAGTTAGAGATATTATAGCCTTATTAGGAAAATGCAAAAGCAACAATTAACTTCATGTGGTGGGTCAAACCCTGGCTTCCAGCTAGCATTATGGGCAGACACAAGCATACATTTAATTCCTGAATAAAATGCAGATACTTCTTTTTTTATGAAAGATAACTTCTTTTAAAGCAACGGATGCAGAACTCTGTACTTTACAGAAGGAAAACTCCACTGAGGGAACCTGAGAGGCAGAAATGTGACTTTCCCTGAGCACACCTGTAATTCCCTGGGCATGGGAAGCCCAGGGTTTTGTAATGACTTAACTGAACACACTGAAGCAACAGTATTTGTTGTTGTGCTAGACTGAAGGCTCTTATGCTAGTTTGGAGAGAAGGACAGCCTGCCCTACCACTGAAAGGCTTTGTGGGAGTACAAATTTTCTTTGTATCACAAGTATGAGGAAATTACTTGTTCCATTAACTACATAGTCTTTTCCACTAGATTTCACAGATGTTTGGGGATGCCTGCAGACCTGTCTGCTTTGTTTTTAGTGGCAGAAGCTTTGAGAAGAGAGGGTTGGCTTGGTCTATCCCTACATTTCTGGCTGTTTGTACCCTCTCATCTTGGAGCTAGCAAGGAAAGAAGGTTTAATTCTATTGCAGAAGTGACTAAACACTGTGCTTCACCTTGCAGTACCTCACTATCTTATCTCCCTGAAGCCTTCTTTATTCTTTCCCCAAACTACCACTCTCAGTAACAACCTGCTAAGATTTTCCGTTGACAGCCTGCAAAATATCTGAAATATCCTGTGACTCCAGGCTGCCAAATGACTCAGCTGTACCAAACCCATCCCCATATATCATTTTCTAGGCTATGGGGATGCAACTGTTGCTACTTTATAAACGATGGAATCTAAGGTTTTGTCACTTAAAACAGGAGCCTGGCAATTTCTATGAATACTGTAGATAGTGATCCTGGCTTTCCAGACAGACAGAAGTGGCTGATCTGAGGTAATCATATGAGTACCCTTTAATGTTATGTAACTGTTCAGCTGATTTATCCTTACCATGCAACACACTGTTGAATTAGAAAAATAGGGTTTTTTTTCTCTGTTTTTAGATAGGAAGCAAACCCTGCATTCTTGTGGTCACTTGACCATGAGATCCCAGGAAAAGTCTGAGGTAGTGAGTAATGAACTGGATGCAAGCAGTGACCAGCCTTCCTTTTCTTTTGGTCTCATCCATTTTGGGTTTTATGGGACAAACTGTTATAAATTCCAGATGTACCAATCAGTATGGTCCAAGGTAGTTGGAAATGGAATTTTGAGCATATGTTGCCTTCTTAGTGGTACTTGAGATCAGGCTAAAGTGAGAAATCTGTGTATTTCATGTGTGGCTCAGCTGTTAGTAAATGGGTGCTTTCCCTTTGCCTGCTCTGTGGCCTCCTTTTCAGCTGTGGTACAGCCAGATATTTTCTATCCATTAGGACTGCAAAGAGAAGTGCTCCCCCACTGCAAGTTAGGCACCAGTAGCATCCCAGTGGAAAAACCTACATTGCTTTCTCCTCTCACTGGATTTAATTCTCAGCTGGAGGGCTGTGATCTCAGCCAGCTCAGTGCCTGGAGGAGAAACTCCTCATTGCCACTGTGCCTGTAATGCAAGCAAACTGCTTGGATGTAGGAACACACCTGGACACTCAGCAGAGTCCCAGACCCAGGAGTACTTAGTTAGCATCAGGCAAGATCAAAGGCAGCCTGAGTTTTTTCCAGATTCAATTCTCAGGTTACAAATTTTGCTTGGACACATCAACCACCTTCTGTTAGTAGTTACCTCATTTTTTATGGAAAGTACAGAAAGGGCTGAGGTAATTTCCAAGACAATCCATCTGGCTCAAAGATGAGGCTTTCGGTCTGCTTTGAAAGTGTTGAAAATCTGTTCTCTGTTGTTGAAAAAGGACTAAAAGGAATATTTGTTGTAGAATTGAAAGAGAGAGCTCATCAAATGATGATGCTACAGAGACACTGTATTTTCTAAGTGCTTTAGAAGTGCCAGGATAGCATGGAGTGTGTCTACAATGTAGTATTCTAGCTAATTATTTAGATAATCTTATGTTGGGATACATACTCAGATGACACAATTAAGCTTAGCTGCAATTAAGTAATATAAATGTCATCAATTAAGACTAGCTGAGAATATGAGTGGTGGTATTAGTACCATAAACTTCTCTATTTGGGCTGGCAGCAAAAAGCTCTTGGGAGCAGTGAGATGTGTAAGTGCTCTGGTTGGGTCTCTTTCTCCCGGTTCTAATTCTTGCACAAGGATTTATTAAAGCAATTCAGCATTTCAAGACTTCCTTGACAGTGGCAAAATTCTCAAGAACCTGTTTTGAGAAGTCTTTAAAGATGTTTTATGCCACAACAATCTGCAGCAGCATCTTTCCTCTTCATAGTGCATCCATAACAATGCAGTTGCAAATTAAGCAGCATGAAATGGCTGTCTCTGATAATTACGTGTTAATTTGGGTTACTTCCCAAATTATTCCCTAGCTGTATACAGTGCACCACATGTCTTTATGATCTTCTCTCCTTCCTCAACACTTTCCCCTAGAGTGTCTTGAGTCTACTTTAATTGGCCAAGTTCCCTTTCTTTTTAGCACAGGGAGGCAACTTCAAAATAAGGTTGAATGTTGCCAATTAAGAAATATGTTCTTTCCACATATACTTGAAAGTATTCCATGCAAACTGATGCAATTATTGATAGAGTGGCTGTTTGGTTGTTTTTTTTCAGCATAAAACTTTTGAGACGATAAAGGTCACATCTTTGTTTTTATGCTCTGAAAGTGGAAGCGACATATTTACCAGCACAAAGCTTGCACTCTAACCTGATAATCAACAGCTTCCTAATTTTTCTTGGAAGAATGTCTGATCACAGCTTGAAAATGTGAACAGATCCATACATGCAAAGGTGATATGGAACCCACTGCCTGTTTAATTGCACTATGCTTGACAACAAACACCATGTGACACAGAAGACAGCTAAGATGGAGGAAAGCTTACCTTAAAAATCATTTGAACTTCAGTGTTTACAGTGGTGGTTTGTGTTCTGTAGTACAGAATAACTGTAGTAGCAGTCAGTTGCTCCAGTCAAGGTCACACTGCATTAAGCAATGTGTATTTACCAGAACTCTCATTAGCAGTGTTTGATACCACAAATGATAAAAGTCAGGTGAGCAACTGGACCACTGTGTTCCTCCTTCCCACACTGCAGCTGCCTCTGTGGTGTAAAGCCCCAGATAACAGCAGTCGAAAATAATCTTGCCCCAAAAAGTGTTTGGAAAAGCAACACATCAAGTGCCAAACAGTAGTTCCAAGGTCCATGATGCAGTGACTCACACAGATAAGGATGAATTATGAATGGTGGAATTTTAATGGTGAATGGGAAGTACATATTGGTATAAATCCAATTTTTAAAGATCTGAATAATATAGTGCAAAAAAAAATTAAAATCAAATCAGCAAAGCAAAGCTGCATAGTCTGTGAATAGGGTGTGAATGCAGAAGGCTAATTTAAAACAGCCTGTTGATTCCATAAAAATATTCCTTCACACATGAGATTTCCACATTCCCTGCTTACCAAACAGAGTGTAAAGGGCAAAATTATGTTTTTTTTTACTGTGTAGGACTTGTGTAGTTCAACTGTCTGCTCCTTCTGTTCTTTGATGCTTTATCTCATCTGAAGTTCTTGTAGAAGTTGCAGCTTCTTAGCACTGGAGGTGGCTTAGACCTCTTGAGACAAGACTAAGCTGAGAAGTGTCAGACTAAGTGTCTGTGGTTCTAAGTGAGCTGTCTCAGGCAAGCAGGCAAAAGGATTCACACTTTGTAGTTAGCCCAGGGTTGCAGGTGGCTGGAGAAGGTGGTGATGGTAAGGCAGACCAGGACACCTTGGCATGGTGTGTGGGTAGACTCATCCAAGACCACCTTGTCTAGAGGTACTCATTCCAAATCTTGGATCTATTTGTCCCCTTTCTTCATAAGTTCTATCTATGTAAAGTGATTGTAAAGTGATAAATGACGGGTAGGATTTTACTGTCACTTCACATAGCTGTAAGTGATTGTGTGAAGTTGATATTTTGTGATGTTTTCTTTGCTGGCAACTTCACCATGCAGAGATGCTGGGTGATGCCCCCTCCACTTGCACTTACACTGTGCCATCCCTTGCTGCTCTTTCTTGTCCCTGTGTCACCCCTTCACTTCCATTGACACAACTATTTGCTAGGACTGTGCTAAAACCATATGTGTACTGGTTTGAATTAAAAATACTTCTCATCTCATTCTATGTCTGGCCTCATGAATAATTGGGTCTGTGCAGCTGGGAGAGAAGGGGAGGCAGTGAGGAGAGGAATGGACAGCTGGGGAAGGATGAAGGGGACCTCCTGGAGCTGCCAGTGCAGCTGAGGTGGAAGTATCAGATGCTGCATTTGTCAAGCCAATGCTCCTGTCTGTTCAGAGAGGTACAGATCAGCCTCAGCCCTCCCAAATCTCTCATTTTAATGGCACACTGCAGAGCAGGTCCAGCACAGGACTTTTTCAGGAGTGCATTGTCCTGAGTTGTTCCAGTTCTTCCCTATTAGTTGTGTTCTGTGTTTGCTGTTTTCACTCCAGGACCAAATTGGGAAAATAGTTACCAACAAGATGTATTCTCAAATTAATACTCCATTTTTTTAGGAATTATAGGCCAATTAGATAATTGTTTTTTCTTTCTGGCTTTACCATTTGATATTTAACTTACCTATAGTACAGCCCTCTGAGGCAACTGGTTACTCTGTGACAAAAGAAATAGTCTGAACAGGAGCACTCAAAGAAGAGGTAAATATGCATATCCCAGGAAAATCATTAATCATGTGCATGAAACTCTTCTAGTGAAGCAGCAGCAATTTCTGGCAGGAATTCTCCTTTTTTGACTGGGTTATTTTTTCTCTACAGATGAGAGGAGCATATTATAATACCAGGCACATGTTACCCAAAACTGATACACCACAAGTAGATAAATAGAATGTGTCATGTGTATTGGTATGAACTAGTGTGTCATCTCTTGATCAAATCCCAGCTTTTCAAAAGGTCTCCTCACTTCCACACTCCATTTTGGCAGAGAAATAAGAAGACCCTAACAGAAGTGGACAGACAGCCTGGTTTTGAAATGGCAGGTTTATTAAAAATGTTCTCTATCAATCACAAGCATTGGAAACATAGTGGGTTTTATTGTAACTGAAAGATTCAGCAGACAGTGGAAAGGGAGTAACTGTTGATGTAATTCAGTCACTGAATTATGAGAAATAACAAGTCAATTTCCACAGCAAACTCAGAAAACCTCGAGATCACTCAGTATCACTGGGTTCCAGGTTGTGTTCAGTCTGCCCTTAAGATGAAGCATATGGTTCACAAGCTTGAGCTTTGGGTTTATAGATATTTACAGTGGAACAACCTAGACATTACAGGAGAGGACACATTAGCACCAGTGCTTATGGATTAGAGCTCACATAGCCTCTGCCCCTGCGTGTGCATGGTACTGACTCTACTGAAGAGTTAGGTTAAAAAAAGGTTAATAAATCTGGCACTTGAAAGGTAAACTGTGCTCTGCAGTGACCCAGGAATTCTTCATGTTAGGTGTCACACTTGACTGAAGGCTGCCCATCAGAATTACCTTACTGTGCTTTCTTTCAAAAATGCATGTTTTGCTCCACCTGTGCTTGAAGCATTTTTTAGCAGTGTGTGTAACCCCTTGAGATCAGGAAATAAATGTGACTTTCTTACTGCTGTTCTACAACTAAGCACAAATGCTACATTTAACAGATATTAGACAGAATTAATACCTTTAGCAGTTTTGGTGAAACATTTTCACGTAGCAAAAAACCCTATATAAATACAGTGTTTGTAATTACTGAGATTCAAAAAAAAAAAAAAAAAAAAGGCTTTGGTTAGAAAATCAAAAAGGGTCAAATAAAAAAAAACTTAAAAAAAAGAAGCCAAAGTAGTGTGAAAGTCTACACTGGAGTCAGATGAGTGCAGAATAAAACAGTAGTCATCCATTAGTAAATTTTTCAGTAGTAAAATCTTCCATCTAAAGAAGCCCATGTCTCTTGCAAGCTCTGTGCCTTTCAGATGTTCACAGCTGGTCTCCTAGCTCCAGTACAAGCAGGGTGGCCATAATTCCACATTTTCCTGTTCAAGGCAAAGAGTCCCTCTTCCAGCTGTGAGGTAGAGATCGGGTATCAGGTCACTGGGGTACGCGATACCACTGAGTGCAGCAGTTACACATTTGTTTCTAGTTCATTTATTTCAATAGTGCAGTGGTCTTTATTGTTGGATTTCTCTGTGTGATTCTCCACTGGACCTTCTTCTTGCTCCACTTGTACAGGTATATGGTGCTGAAACCCTTTCACTGTTTCTGGTCCACGAGCTTCATTCATGGTCTTCACACAGCCATTTCTCTGGTAAGCCACAATCTGATGAACGTTAATAGGCTTAGTTTCACAGATCAATGGCACCTATGTGAAAAGCATTAGGATTTGGAATACTGCCACTCTTTGCTATATACAACAGGAAAGGAATTTTTACTTGTAGAGCCTGTGGTCTGCTTTACATTCACCAGGATTATCTGGGACCTCCAGAGACTTCCAGAACCTGTTTCTCAAATACACTAAAGAGCCTCTGCACTTTCTGGATAAAGTGAAGATATCTCTGAGTATGTAAAAACGCAAATTCTGTCACAACTCTAATTTAACTTATACCCACAGTAATAACTGTTTGCATCAGTAAAGTGATACAAGTTGGGTAAAAAAAGACTAGAACTGCAGGGCTAAGTTCAAAAGATACAAACCCTCAGTGACTGAGCTGTGCACAGTCATTGCTCTTGAGTGCAACTACATAAACCAATAAGCATTTTTTTGCTGCCACATTGTTTTTGTGCCTTTCTTCTAACCCAATAAACTACCACCTACCTTTTCAGTTTGCACCATTTCAAAAGAAATAAAAGGGATTTTATTGACAGATTGCTAAATTAAATATTGAAGTACCCTCTAAATCAAACCAGAAGTTCTGATGGGGAAAATAAGACGTAAATACTGGCAGAGAAAAGAGGTGGGCTTGCAGCTGAGAAAATTTGGCCTTTGGGTATATATTACTAACTCCACAGATTATGCAGCCAATATTTATGGCAGATTAATGGTATATTTTAATACAATTATAGACTATGATGCAAAGAAAAATCTCATCACCAATGACTAAATAATCCCTTAGGAGGGATTTTATATTCTTGAAATATTTCTTCTTGAGCTCTGAGTTCTAAATTCAGCAATGACATGGCAGGGGGCCTGTGTTATGCAGGAACTCCAACTACACTTCTGGATTCATAAAGGATTACATACCTTACAATTAAGTTATATGTTTAGTTTTTCTGTAGCTAGCTACATGTGTAGCTCATATATTCAGGCCTAATCCTGTCATCAGTAATTACTGAGGGTCCTAAGTACCTCTGAGGAAAAAGCCTGTCTTTCTGCATAAAACTTGAAAGAATTTTAAATGCATGTTGCAGGAAGGCATGGGAATGGGATTTACCAGAAATACTGCCTGTAAAGTGGGAGAAATAATAACAGAAATAAGACTTTGATATAAGTACTGTTTTCTTTGTACAGTATTACAAATGCTGCCCAGAAATTAAACATGCCTTGTGAATCAGTCACGATGAAGAAACTTTTCTGCTTAAACTCTTCTGTATTTGTGGAGGAAAGGCAGGGAGAATTTGCCATGAGCTGAAATGATTGGGGATTAGCACCCCCAAGCATGATGGGTTTGTGGAATTAGGAATCTCTGCTGTCATGGATTAAAAGAAAGAGCATGAGAAGGTGAAGGGAAAGACTGGATGACGAATGGCAAAGAGGAAAGAAAAAAAAGGAGTCAAAAAAATATGAGTGGAGGGAAGCAGGAGCAAAAGATAGAGTTAGGTTAGGTGTGGTGTATGGAGTAAGTTATAGAAAAGGGGAAACAAAGATGTAAGGAGGGACTTGTATTAAATGTTAGAGGCATTAAGGTGCCTGAGAATGAGGTCAAGAATGGAGCAATAAGCTTGTGCTAGTCCAGTAAGGAAATTATTGCAATGGGGGCTTCAGATTATACTAACACAGAGGCCTGAAACACCCAGGGTTGTTGCTTTCGTTGTGAGTTTAATGACTATGCATATACCCACTCCCAGATACCTTTCCCTCTTTACCTTTTCCTATACTCAACACTCAAGGACATTTGTCACCCTGCTTTGTGGCTGGTGATATTTTTAGAAGGACAATTTACTGGCCAGTCAGGGCTTGGGCAGTGAGTGCTGCACAGTTCCAGCAACTCAGGCATTTGCAGGACACTGCTGCTCCTCCTGCTCCCAGCCCGTGTGCAGACTCAGTGGCTTTTTGCATGACCTCATGGAAAATGACCTCTCCACCCCATCTGGCCAAGCAGCACATTGCCCAGTTCTGTCCTCTCCCTAAAACACCTTCTATAAACTGGATGAAACAACTGGGAGGCCCAGGGCTCTAAGGTTCTTTGCTGTAATAGGGCACATGGCCAGCATCCCCTGGCTCATGGTGTTGTTACCTCATCACCATCCTTGATGAACTCCTTCCGGCAAATGTGTGCCATGATCCCAGCAGCCAGTGCATCTCCCAGGACGTTGATCATTGTCCTAAACCTGTCTCTGGAAAATGAAATAGCAATGATAAGTTGTTGGCCTGTGCCTTCATCACTACAGCTGAAGGCCAGTTTGGCTGTTTTTTAATTTATTTTTTTTTTTTAATCAGCTAACAAGTTTAGGAATGGTAGTAAGGAGTGTGACACAGGAGAGCCACCAGTGAGTGAGCTCCTTAGTGGGGTTTTCAGCCTTTTCAGGCCCCTGTGCCCTGTGCTGCCACACTCTTCAATTTGTAACTGAGCTAACTGGAGCAGCTATGCAAGCTGATTCAGCACTGAAAAGCTTAAACACAACAGATTAAGATTGCATTTATGTCAGAGCTTTTACAATTTTTTTTGTCCAAGTTTTTACATTAAGGTCCACTATTATGGCCTGATCTGGAGGCTGGTGCTGCAAATACCTTAATTCAACAGAAGTAGAGGGCAGCCAGTGCATCCAGTACCTAGTATTAGTTATCAAGGTCCTAATCTCAGCAATCAAAGTGCTGGTTAAGAAGCTTCTTGTATTAGTAGACTGTGCAGAATACAGTTAAAATTATTTAGAAGAGAGCTGCATAACCACACACACAAAATAAACAGGCACTGAATATATTTAAATCATGTTCATTTCTGAAAAAAGTTATCTTTTCTGTGCCTACTAGGGGCTTGTAGAGATTCCTCATTTTCAGTTAACTTTTTTTCCAACTTAAATTTTTATGCTTGATGGTATTTTTTATATATACAGTTTCATTATTTTTCTTTTTTTTTCATTTATGGGATGTCTTCCTTGTTTACACCTTCTACCCACTGTCTAAAACATAAATTTATTAAAGTGCAGACTGTAAATACACAAAAGTAAGTGGTTGTCATAGGCAAGTGTTACACTTGAAACAGCTTAGGATCTGTTAGCTAGAATGAGATTTCAAGTAGATGATACAGCTTTTAAGTCTGAAGTATATCACATATTTTCCAAGAAAAACATACACATCTGAAAACTGTGTTATATTGTTAACTTAATTTATTAATGTGGGTTATAAAATGGAGGTTCAGAAGTCTCCAGATGTTTGGCTTATGAAAGTCAGTGGCAGTCCAATATAAACGCTGCCCAGTGTTCTGATCTTGTGTCTTAATATAGAAAAGGACTGAAACTGTGTGCTGATTTTTTGGTCAGATATTTTAGGCATGTACACGTGCATGCAAATGTTTGTCCAGTTGCCTGCCTAATTACCATGGAAGTTCCTGCAGGAAAGGTCACTCGTGTGTGTGGTTACCCAAATTGTACATGCAAGTGCACGCAACTTCAGCAATAAGATTCCACAATCTTCACCTTGGTGTGCTTGGTGACTCCATGACCCAGTACTCTGCTTGTTTGCTGAATCCATTTTTCTAATTCCTGCTGTTCTGATTTGGGGTTTTGCCTTGAGAAAAATTCCTCCAAGACTGTGTTAAGCAGGAGAAGTACAGTGACAGTGCATGCTGATATTGATTCCCATTACACATGGACTTTTTTTTTATTCCCTTGGTTGATCATCAAATTTTGATTCCTGGAAAGATATTCCCAGCTGTTAATTTTGGATTGTGCAAAGAGTCAGCTGTGGTAGAGAAGCAGCTATATGAGCAGAGCTCAAGTGTTTGCACTCACTTTTTTGGCTCTAATTAGCATCCCTTCCAAGGACAGGATTGTTCAGAGGAAACAGTGCACCATACTGAAACCCTTAAGAAATTGTATTGCCTGCCATATCATTTGATCAGTTCTATTCCATATTTCTGTGTGTATGGAGTAGTCTGCACTATGCAGGAAGGAAACCAACACTGCACATCACTTGTATTTTTCCTCTAAGAGGCCAAATGCTGCTAGCAGCATTTCTTTCAGTGCAAACACCACTTTTATCTTTAGATATTTTATCTTTAGATCACATTATTAAAGACGTAAAGATGCAAAAATTTTACCTTATGTTTAACACAGTAAATGAGGAACATTTTTATTTTCTTCTTTATGTCTCTGGGCACTAACTGAAGGTATGAAGTTCACATACATGTTATGGTTACCTAAATGAGTTGTAATGCCTGCAGTGCATTGTAATGAGTATTTCAGTCTTGTGAGACCATCTAACCAGCCTTCTTTAAGCATTCTTCATACTCCAGTACTTCCTAAACTAAAATTGAAAATATTCATCATGTCAACTATGTTGACACTTTGCATCTGCAGGCTCTTGAAACCACCAAGTGCAGAAATACAGAAATACATTTTTTGTAGGAAAGGAAAGATAGAGAATTGGGTCTGCTCCTTGCTCACTTTTTAATACCATCTGGAACTATAGACTGAATAAGGTTTATTTCTGTTGTTTTGAAAAAAATTGTAAGACAAAGAGAAACATAATTCTTATATATGCTGGAAGACTTACTGGAAAAACAATGAAATGTTGATCTTGCAAGAGCTGGGTGAAAACTGAGCAATATAGTAGGAGAAGGCCTTTGTATTGCAGCTTAAAATACTTCCATTTTGTTGTGCTTCATTAACTATTAAACTTGAGTGACTAGCATCAAAAGGCTGCTGTATTAAAAACTGAACTGCCCCGCCCAAGTTTTGGTACCCACAGCAGATCCTATTTATTCTTTGCAGAAGAATATTCCTTAAATAAAGTATTTCAAAATGTGCACACAACACAACACTCCTGACTCTTATTGTAATATAGTAGTCTGTTACACTGAAGAGGGAAGTAAACTATTTATTCTCACAGTTCTTTGTAGAAAAAACCCCAGTGGCTTAAAGCTGAATAAAATAGGAACTAGAATAGAATGGACTTGTAACATATTTTGACCCAGAACCCTGATGTAATGGAACTCCACTGAATTAATGCAGATATATTTATGTAGATGAAATAAAAATTAACTTGGATTGTTTCCTTTTGACTCCATGAATTAATTATTTAGCTAATTGAAATTCTAATGAGCTAGGGACCAATATTTTACCATTTATCTTATTAGACCATTAAAAATTGTTCAATTGATTTATGGATATCTACATAAAAGTTAAGACCTCAAATGAACCCTTCCTTATGAATTGTTGAGGTGTTTTTTTAACGGGTGACAGGAATCTCTTATTCTATGTGTTAAGTTTTTGCCTCTTCTGTTCAGTCCTCAGTGCTTAGTGAATGGAGCAAAGTAACCTCTCTAGGGAATGGCTGCACTTGCAAAACATAGCTCTGCAGGGGGCTACAAATTGCTGCTGCTGCTTAATTAGCCCTGAAATCAGAAAGGGCAGAACCACATCAGGATCTGTGATGAACAGAAAACTGAATCAGTCCTAATGCAGTGCCTTGCAAGTACAACCTTCATGTTATGTATCTGATGGATCTGGTCACAGTCGGGGTAGCTCTGCACAGCACAACCCTTACTGTGGTCTCATGGGATGGGTGGCAGTGGGGTGGCAGCACCTCCCTGCTCTGGCACTGCTAGAAGTGTCAGGGGACTGATAAGCAGAGTGCAGGCAAAACACATTTCCTAGGAATGTCAGCCCCTTATCCAAGGCAAGGTCTCAGAGTTGCACCTGATGGATATTTTTCTAGCCTGACTTTACAATTTCTCATGAAGGTGAGCCTCTAACCTGGCTCGGTGCAGCCACTTCTATTGCTTTACTGCCCTTCTAGATAAAAATTATTCTCAAGTTTTCCTGTGACCTGATTTAAGGTAGTTATTCTGGTTTTCCTTCTCCCTCCCCATGAATATGAAGAACAATCAACTCCTGTCCTCTTCAGGAAATCTTAGCCATATGAGAAACCACTGTGGTACCCTCTTTCAACCTGTTCTGGTTTTAGGCTAAACAAACTCCTCTTCTGCAGCCTTTTCATGTACATCATATTGTCCAGATCTCATCTAGTTTCTCCCTCATACACCTAGGTCCTTTTTTCAGCATAATGCCCACTTTGGCAACAAATTTCTTATGAGGCCACATTGGCTCCATTTCAAACAGTTACTTCAAATGTAAGTGAATGTATATTTGTATTACCGTACCACTGGATATCATTTGCATTTTTAGCAACATTGCCACACTGGAAACCTCAAAATCTTGGTGCTACTTACAGTGCCCAGTCAACAGCAATGATCAGGGTGATGTCATCTGTCGGGAGCCCAACTGAGGTCAGGACAATGACCATGGTCACCAGGCCAGCTTGAGGGATACCTGCAGCACCTATACTGGCAGCTGTTGCTGTGATACTTAAAGAAAGAAAGAAAGAAACTTTACCAGTGGTGGAACACTCTGCAAGAAACCACATCATGTTTCTATGGGAGTTTTCCTAAACCCAAATCCTTCTTACACAACCCAGGAGTGTCAGGATTTTGTGGACAGAAGCCAGGGCAGAGAGCAAGAACATGCCCAAGTGTCTGCCCAGTGCTCAGTTCTCACCATCTACCTTCAAGGGGGTGGGTCACTTCAGTGTCACCTCAATAACACAAGTGCAGGGTTTTGTGGCCAGCCAGCCTGGGGGGCTTCTCTGAGCTCTCAGCTTCTCCTTGTTCAGGGCACCACACGCCCCTGTGTGCCAGAAATCTGCCAGCAGTCCCCACTGCTGCTTCACCATTGGCAGCAGAGCTCCCAACAGCCACTTCTAAATCATCAGTACCAGTTCCTGTTCCAGGCAAATCCTCAGATGGCTGTGGATGGGGCTTTTAATGTCAATCCATCAGAAGGAGGATAGGCCAAGGGTAAAAAGGCTGCGCCAAGGGTGAAGTCCTTGCATAGCACATGGCTTTGCATGCTTGGATCTAAATATGAAGCAAGCACGGATGTAAATTCACCTCTTCAGTTACTGGAAAGCATTTTTCTTGACATTAACACCAATTTTTCATCCAGACAAGCAGAAACAAATGTGAGACCAGGGCAAGAGTGGACCTGGCAGGCTTAACATTTCCTTCTTAATGCTATTTTTAGGGGAGAGCTTTCATGCCTTTTCAAGGATCAGAACTGACCGGATATATTTATTTACACCCATCTGGCCACTTCCAAGAGCTAGGCCATCCAGCAGAAAGACAAAAAGCTTGGAATGGGCTGCCCACTGAAGTGGTGGATTCTCTGTCCCTGGAGATATTTCAAAAGAGACTGGATGTGGCACTCAGTGCCATGGTCTAGCAACCGCAACGGTGGTTCAAGGGTTGGACTCGATGATCTATGAGGTCCCTTCCAACCCAGCCAATTCTATGATTCTATGTACACTGATAATCCACTGCATTCATCAATCCAGAGTTTCAGAGCTTTTGGCAAGGAGTGAAGTTTCATCGACCTCTTGTGATGGAAAATGAGGGTAACCATATTCACCCCTGTCAGAACTGAGACACAGAGCTATCCAGTATCCTGCTCCACAGCTGTACAGTGTGCCAGTAGAGCAGCATCAGTGTTTCTAACTAGAGCCCTCTTCTGCAATAAAAAACCACAGTTGCCCGTGGGTGTTATGGGGAATGAGAATGATTTAAAACCACATTTTTCAAGTGTTAGCTTGTATAGCATCCTGATAGTATTGTAAGGAAGGGACAGGAGCTCACTAGCTAAATAAGAGATAAATGTAATGACCATTAAAAGGCTCTCCAGTTAGTGCTATCATCTGGCTGGCTAATTAGGGCTGCTTCTGTCTCTCCATAAATTAAAGGCTAGAAAGTCTCATGACTTCATTGGGAGTAAAAATAGGAATTCTTAACTAAGACTGTACAGGCAAGCTCCTCTGCTATTCCCTTGAAATGTTACCTTGATGTAAAAGTTTCTTCCTATTAACTACTTTTCATCCATATGCTAAATGGATGGGAGTAGGACCTTTAATCTCTTTTCTGCTACATCTAGGTTTGCATAATCTGTCAGTTTGCATAAACTGTCAGTCTAGATTTTACAAATTATGAGCAAAGTAGACTAATTATTTTTCTAATATTTCCTACCCCTAGCAAAAATATCCTGGCACTCAGGAATATTTGACTTTGAAATTACCAGGTCATAAAGTATCAAGATCTGGGGCAGGTTTGCTCCACAGAATAGAGTTGGAATTTGGCCTCAGACATTCAAAGTACTGAATCGACTGTGATTTCCTATTTACCACTTTTTTGTCAGTCTTTTTATTTCCTTTCCTTTATGGTATTTTTCCAAACTTCACTTGTATTTCCCTTATATTGTCTTTACTGCTCTGTGGTTCTTATGTACTAGCACTTAATATGAGCAGAGAAATTAGATAAAATAGTGTTCTGCTAAAAGAAAGTTAGAACTGAACTACTATCCATTTACCATCACCCTCTTCAGTTTTTTACATCACTATTGTCTACTTCACAGTGTATGTAAGAACTGCCCATGCTCTCTGCCATATTTTGGGTCCATGTCCTACAAATATCCCCCAGTCCAAAAGTAATCAAAAAGATTAAATTTCAGCACAGGATTATTCCAATAATTTTCAGAGAGAGAGACAGCTCAAAGCAAGAGTTCACATGGGCACAATTTTTCTCATCTAATGAGATCTTGCCAGAAACCCATTAGCAAACCTCAGCTGTCATCTGTGGTTAGTTTCAGGACTCTCCTCCTCTTGTCATGAAGGTTTTGAAGTCCAGCAGAAGATGGGCAAGGCCCAGGAGTGTAAACAGGGCCATGATGAGGTCACTGGGTGGGTAGGTAAGCAGATCTCAAATATGTTGCACAAGGCTCTGACTATGAGGAATGTTTTTCTAATCAAGGAATGTTCCCTGCTGGAAGCTGCAGGTTTCACTCCCTGAGGCATTCTTTGGCAGCCACGGGAGTTATTCTGGCAGTAACTGTTCAGCTGGATATTCTAGAGTTCTGGATCCATTACAGACCTTTCAAGGATGGAGTATGTAGCTCTAGCACAATCTGCCCATCCACAGCTTGGTTGTTTATGAAGTTTTGTGCTTTAACAAACAGCAGAGAAGACATTTTAAAAATATCTGATTGATATGACATCTTGATGAAAACCTGTCCTGATAGCAGCCTCTGTCCTCCTTCCCTGTTTCCCTAAATCCTCCAAGGTTTGAAAAGGAGCTCTGTAACACACACTCTTTCCTGTATCTGATACAAGACTTCTAGCATGGTTCTTTGGTTGGTTGGTTTTTTACCCTTTTTTTTCTCAGGTAAAGAGAACTAAAGTTAAAAATAATCCTGATGTTTAAAGGAGTGTTATAAACACCAATAATAGCAAAACGTTCCAACACTAGAAAATGATCAATGGGTGGCCTAAAAGTAAGAATTAGATGGTTATCCTCAAACAGAAATGCAATTCCTGGTGGCCACATGTTTCTGTTGGACAGTACCAGTACATTTTCTCTCTGTACAGTCCCTGATCTCTGCATTATTTAAAGAAAACCACCCTAGGAGGAATGCATCCTTTGGTAATAGCAAAGATGAGTTTTGCTCCAAACATTCCTCCACACAAGAATCGTAAGAGTGTTGGACTCAACAAGACAAACAAATCCCAGCATGTGGAATGTGAGGTTCATACCTTATAGTAATAATCTGTCCAAAATCCAGCTCGTAGTTGTTTACTTGTGCAATGAAGATGGCAGCCACTGCTTCGTAGAGTGCTGTCCCATCCATGTTGATGGTGGCTCCCACGGGCAGCACAAACCTGGCAATCCTCCTGTCCACATGGTTGTTCTCCAGCAAGCACTTGAAAGTGATAGGCAGTGTGGCTGAGCTGCAGAACAGCAGAGAGAAGCACACATTGAATTACTTTTATTTCTGGGAAATACAACGAATTGTAGCAAACCTTCTCCAGGCAGGGTGAATTTTATACTAACCAGCTGTCTACTGCTTCTCATCCCTTGGGCTGCACATCTAACTCACTTGTAGTGTAACTCATTCCTTCCCTTGAGGGGGAATAAAGGCAGTTGCATATATAAATACTAGAGTTAGAGCAAATTTTCCTCACCCATAATTAAAAATGTCATTCTCCCTCTTTCTGAAGAGAAGGGACAGAAATCCCTCAAAAGAAGTATTGTACAAATATTGTCAAATGCAAACCAGGGAAACCTCTGTTTTCTAGAAGCTGTTTTATGTAGTGTTAAACAGCGGAGCAGTAACATGAAAGCTTGACATGTTACATTTCTTTGGAGGAAAATATACTCTAAAGCACAGACCTTAATTGGTTAAATCTTAAAAAAACTTTCCTAAAGCTTTCAGCTAAAAGTTAGGGTATCTCCCAGAATTAAGTCTAAGAATTAAAAATTAATTTTTAGAGTTATATATCAATTGTGGGATAAAATGCTGCAGCCGCAGACATTGAGTATAAGCTAATGCTGGATCAGGCCAAGCTCTTGCTAGTGAGAGCCACAAAGACAGGAGGCACTGGGGAAGAACAGCTGTTCAGCCTGCTCTGTTTATCTTATCATTCAAATGCATTTTGATATTTGCTCCAAAAAATTAACAAACTGATCTCATCTCCCTTTTGCTAAATCTGCCTTTAATTTGCTCTGTGCAACAGCCAAGTTCATAGTGTTTCATAAGCAGCAAAACCATTGAAAAACTCATGTTGGTCTGCAGAGGAGATGAAAATTGCTTCTTTTGATAGAATGGACCATTGAGAAGGTGCTGCTTTAACTCATTAATGATATGGAAAGATGACCTAGAAACATAAAATTCCCTCAGGCCATTAGAACAAGAAAAGCTAAAATCCAGAGGACTTTTTGTAGGCCAAATACTGCTTTTTCAGTCCAGTCAGAGGTGACAGGCTGAGGGAAGGAAAGCAGGGAGTCAGAAATCCACAGCTCTGCACCCTAACTACTCCAGGGCAGAGCGAGGTGGGCAGTGACAGCACCTGCTGGAGACATGGTACTGATGGAGTGAAAGGAGCTCTGTACATCCCTGCTGGTGCCTGCTGCCAAAACCAGCCCATCCTGAAGCCCAGGGCTTGGCTGCATGGGCTAGCTGGCCAGGGAACTGATGCAGGGACTTGGTGCTGCTTGGAAGGATCCAAGCATCCTAAACAAGACACCAAAGGAATAAGAGACCTCCCTGTCTCTTCCATAATGTCTGTGCAAACCAAATTAGTGCTGTGATTGGGACTTCTGGAGAAATAGAAAGAGATTGAGAATGGGGTGTAGAAAATTTCATTAAAGGGAAATGGCTTGAAATAATGTTCAGATTCAGTAATATCATTGCCATGGGACAGCTGCTCAGTGGTTTTCAGGTTCCCTTGTGTTACATTCCTGAGGTTTGTACGTGGTATTGTTTTTGAATCTTGCAGTTTGAGTTTTAGCTTGAAATGAAAGCTTTCCACAGTTCCACAGGTGCAGGCTAGCTGGAATGAGTATCAGAACACTGATTTGTGGGGTTTTTTTCTATCTTTAAATGTAGACATCAACTGACACGGAAACATCTGCAAGAAACACATCAGTACACTTCAAATCAACTCTTTGTTCTCCTCTAAGATGATCTGAAAATCCAATACCCACATTATGTGTGTTACATAATGCCCCTGTGGCAAGTTTTGTTTAACCAAATGCAGATGTGTTGACTGTCAGGAGGAGCAGCTCTCCTGTCCAGCCCCAATTGCTTGTGCATGTTCTTTTGGCAGCAGCTCAGTTATGTGCAGCATCCATTCCTTTCAGTGTAACAAAGGTGAAAAGTTCAGTTATCTCTAGACAAGGCATTGCTATTTGAGCAGAAAACCAACAAAACCCATGTCAGGCCTGTGTTGACACTGGTAAGAAGAGGCAAACAGTGCTTAATCCTTCCAAAAAGTCCAAGCCCCCCAGATCTGTAAATTCAGAGCTTTTCCTCAGGACTCCCCTTAGCTTTGGTGGCATTCTGATAGTAAAGCTACTAAATCTTCTCTGGTATCAAGTCCTGCTGGTCATGGTTAACAGGCTGCGCTGCCTGCTAGTGGGAGAGCCCTACTCCCACCCTACTCCCCCTCTGGGCCTGTAAATATGAAATTAATTACCCAAGTCTAGCACGGGTCAAGTGCAACTTAAATTTTTCCTTTTTTATTGTTCCTTCATAAAATAGAGATTATTTCCCTTTTCACACTGATGGTAGTTACCACGTTGCAAAGTAATGTTTTGTGGAAAAATAAGCTTTGAAGATCATAGCAAAAAATGAATGCCAACTAATCTGTTCAAGCTATACATGTTACTTTTCTATGTATTTATTTACCCAGGTGATTTGCAGAAGATTTCCAGATTTCTGCAGATCTCACATTATTATTTATCAGTGATGATGTTCTATGCAAAGCCATATGCACTGATTACATAATCTTATTACATTTAATAAGATTAGAATTTAATTAGAATTTAATAATCTTATTAGATTATTAAAAAATTATTTATATCAGTATTTGACTGCCTCCTCAGAACTTTCTATTTATGTCAGTCCTGCCTTTTCCTTCTACTATCACACCAATTACAAATGGATTTTATTTCCAAGTGGGTCACTCTATTGTAGGAGAGATTATGTGGCTCCTTCCTCAAGGAACTTGGGAAATTATGAAGAAAAGTACAATTAGAGGCATGAAGGATAAGAAGCTGGTACAGTACTATTGTCTGAAAGGATTTATTAGTCATCAGAACCCAATTTTATAGAAATTATTCTAATATGGAAGAAGGCATTGGTGTTTAACTATGAAGTACTCTTCACTTGTCATTGTTAATAAGAAATATTCTGGAGTTAATAAAACCTTTCAACTTTTCATTATCTTTATTAATAGATGTTTCAAATTTATCATTTATCTTGTACTAATTACTAACTTGGAGTCTAAATAAGGCAGATGAAAGTAAGGGTTTGTCAGTAGTTGTCATAATTTCAAAATCTGGGCAAGATTTCAGTATTTCCAGTCTTTCTGTCAAAGAACAATAACTTTTAAAAAATCATCCCAAAGCAAAAATTGTATCAAAGAACAGTACCTTCTCCTTTCTTTAGCCCTCTTCCTTTACAACTGACAGGAGAAATAATAAATATGTAAGATGTGCTAAAGAGATCTATTTGCTTGGCATTTTCCATTTCTACTTTTATTACTGCATAGGAAGTGTTAGGTATAGCTGCTCCTGTTACTTGAGAGTAAGAAACCTCCAGCCATACATGCCATAGAACTGTGTTTTCATGGTATTGGCTACACAGAAATATTATTAGAAATTATTAGTTGTCATTCTTGTCTCCAGTCTATGCAAGTGAATTCCAGCCCCTTTCAATCACTTCTCATGCAGCAGTTTATCCATGTTGGGAGTAATTTTCATAACCAGTCCACAAGCTGTTTCCCATTTTCACTGTACCTTTGTTCAGCTATGGTTAAAACTCATTGTATATACTCTCTAAAAAGGATGCAAAAAATATTATTCTTTGAGTAGAGCAGCTAAATACTTTCCCAGTCCTGGACAATAGCTTGGAACCACAGACTTTTCTTAATGTAAAATATTTCCATATGACTGAACTAGGAGGTTCTCCACTAACACCAAAAATTAAGTTTGGACAAATTGTGTGTCCCTTATATATATTAACTTTGTAGAAGCACAGTGTTTGTTTTTATGGAAAAATACTCTATTTCCTTTCTAGTCCTCTATGAAAAGCAATTTTTATCCAATATTTTTTAAATTTAGGGAAAACAAAGTGGCAGACAGTACAGTCAAATGGTTCCCATGCATAACTTCCAAAAGTTGAGAGACACATCTTTAACAAATATACCAGTGAGTTTGGCACAGGCCATTTTTCAGATACAAATGTACAGCTATGGTGTGCTGTTCCCAAGAGAAAGCTGGAGTAAGGATCTAGAAAACTTTTTGTTTCATCTGTCCTTCTCAAAACTCTTAAATACCTGGAGGACGTGGCCAGAGCAATGAGCAAGGCTTGAAGAATCCCTCTGATGAAGACGATGGGGTTCTTCTTGGTGATAAAGAAATACATCATTGGCAGGATAAAGAGCCCATGCACCACCAGGCCACAAACCACTGTAATGGCATAGAAACCCAGTTTCTTCCCAATGGCTGAAGGGTCATCCATTTCTAAGATTTTACCAGCAATCAAGAACACAATTCCAAATGGGAAATACCTGATTAAAAGGAAAGGCAGTGATTATTAGGAGACAGCTGACTTCTACCAAACAGTAGCAGTGCAGTGACAGCAGCCTGGCTGGAAGAGGCACAGGTGGGTTCCCTGGTTTGATCAGACTCAGGCCCTCTCTCTCACACTTGAGGAGAGTGCCTGAAGCACCTGGTTAAAATAGTATTTTATGTAGGATACTCCTCAGTTAGTAGTAGCAAGTAGTAGTAAGGGATGGAAGTACCAGCTTTAGAATCTCACCCTGCTCCCTCCTTGCATGGGCTGGGTGTATTATATTCCCTCTTGGCATGGCCAACGATTGGCAGTACCCTCAGTGCATACAGCACCCATCCAGCTATACCATGTTCTGTTTTTTGGGAGTAAAATCCAAGCTGCCTCTGCCAAAATGAGAGCACAAACCACAGACAGGATGTGTGCTTCTTTATCTCCCTCCAAATGCTGAGGACCTGCAAAGCTAAGGATTTTTCACCTCATTTATTTCCCTGGAAATAAGTTTATGACATTTCTGTACATCTTCCTCTGTTGAAATTTTCTTTTAAAAAAATACTGATTTTCTTCCTAACAACAGCTACTTACCAAACAGCCACTGCCACTATCTTCATGACAGATTCATTTAAACACTGGCAAAAGCTGACCAAAGGAACACCACTGTTCCCCATTCTTCCCAACATTATACCTGCAAACAAAAGCAATCAGGTTCAATTTCTCAGTGCTTTTCCTCTCTGCTGTAGTTCAAATTGAACTTTGTGGGAGATGATTGGAAGGCTGCAGATCTTCCCCTTGTATCAATAGATGTGGGGTCTGAAAAATTTCACCTCACATACACACACACACACACAGTGAGAGCATGGGGCAGCCAGGCCACACATGGGCACTGTGCCCCACCTTGGGTTTTTTTTTTTCCATTTACACTTCCCTGAAAGTTTCTCTGTGGCAGTAGAGACTTTTGTACCATAGATTTACCCCTGAAGTAGCAAGCCCACTTCTTAAACTGTCGTAGTGCCCAGAGATGGATTTGCCTGCTCTGAGGGATCCATGGAAGACAAACTGGAAAACATTTCTCTAATAGAGGAAGCTGTGGCTGCATTATAGCTGCCTGCAACTGGGCAGCACCCAGGGGACTTTCCAGGGGCAAAGCCTCTACTGAGGTTTGTTGTGATAACAGGGAGTTAATACCTGAGGTCTCCATCCCATTATTACTTGATATCTGTCAACTAATAATAAAAATCAACAACCCTTATAATCAGTCTTGGGGGAGATAAAGAAAAGGAAGTTCATGTAAAGAAAATCCAAATGGATTCACAGACTAACCAGCAAAGAAAGCAGTGAAAACCCATTCATGTGCACTCAGTGCTCTGCAAGGAAAACAATCCATCTCTAGGCTGTGCCATCCAGCCATATATTCTCCAGACAGTGTTAGTTTCCAATAATGCATATAAATAGACATAATTTTCCTACTTTATGAATGTTCTGACATCACTCTCTGAAGGTATTATAAGTGATTGAGTTAACTGCTCAAGGAAGCACTTCAAAAGCTGCCTGCTAGGGACACTGCTTTTGAAGGCAGTTTCAAGGGGAGGCAAGGGGCTCTGAGTGGGGGATGTGCTGCCTCTTGCTCTGGATTTGCAGTGTCCTCTATCAGAAAGATCCCAGGCTCTGATCCTCAGAGCCCACATCTGCACTTGTGAGCCAGGTCTTGTGCAGCACTGATTCCAGGGAAGTCCCCTCCTGAGGCAGGGAGGGAGGTTCTCAGTTGTTTTATCCAGGGATTTCACAATAATAGTGCATTCAAGATGTGGGCTTGTAATCATGTTAGTAATCATCGAAGCTGGAACTGTTAGGTCAGAAAAAATAACTTTTATTAAGCTGGTTGCTTGTTTTTTGTAATAGGACATTAAATACAGTTCAGCTCTTCTAGCCTGGTCAGTGGTGGTTTTTACAATTTGATCTTAGCTTCTAATTCTCTATAGTGCCAAAAAGATGAAATGCCTTCTTTTTCAATTTACAGGAGTTAGTAAAATTTGCTCTTTAAAGCACTGTCCTACCAAAGCATGTGGCTGGTGATGAGGACAGCCCCAGACTGGGGCCTTCTGTCTGCAGCCCTGGTGTGTCAAGTTCCATTTCAGTGCAAAACATTTTCCTTGTAAAGAATAAATAATGCATGTTCCTCCAGGAATAAAAAACAATCAGCTGTCTCAATGCTCAGCCAGTTGGGATAATCTCTAACAGAAGCTCCTGCCTGCTGTGTGAGAAGAGGTAATACAGGCAGTCACAGCACCCAGGCTTTTCATGGGTCTCGACCTCACACTCTGCCTGTCAAATGTTGCCCATTTTAATGCATGCCTGGCAATGGAGTCCAGTCAGTCATGCGCAGGATTTATTCCTGGGCTGAGATTACTAAGTCATTCATCTCCCATTTCAGGAAAAGGAAAAGACAGTTAAGTTTAAGTTCTTGTCCCTTTATGCTATTTTGATGCTGTTCAAGGAGCTTAAAGAACCTGTAGTAAGACCCCATATCCACCCTAATGCTGCTTTTCTACACTGAAGTGGTGTAAAAACACCTTTCTGCAATTAAGAATCATACAAAGTGAGCAAAACTGCTGGAAAGTGCCACGGTCTGTATACTTTTCTTTGGCAATAAACATGAACTTTGGAAGGATGCTCTTCTTTCTTACAGATTCAAGCAAAAAAGTCTTGTTTCATGGTTTCCATTTTTTCCAGAAAGCTGAAGACAGTGATAATGAGTGGCTGCAGCTTTTGTTCAAAGCAACAATATAGAATAGTCCCCTGTAGATGACAAGTTTTGAGGGTTTAGGATCCCAGGTTTATGCACAGACTAATACAGCAGAGCTGACCCAGCAGCTGGAGCTATGCACGGCAGTGCTGGCAGCAGAGTTTCTGTACATCAGCCGGGAAGAAACCAGCTCCCAGCTTCCATCTCTTGAGCCCCAGCAAGACTTAGGGGCACGGTAAAAGCAATACATTCAGTTTTGGGAAAACAATGAAAGATCCTCTGTGCTCAGAAGTATAAAATTGTCCTTGATCCTAATAAGCACACATAATTAATTCCTTCATATCCAATATTTTTTTGGCTGGAGTAATGTTTGCTGTGACATTGTACTTTGGGAACAGACTATAAAAATATAACAAACTGGGGGACAGGCAGATTCCAGTAGTGTTGCATGTGGAATACCACCCTTTGGAGACAAATCTGCTAATTCCAGACTTAATTTTTGACCCCTTGTGCTTTTATGAACCGTAATATACTAACTACAGTCAAAATGTTTTATGGACCTTCTCTGCTGACCAGATTGGCTTCCAGGGATAAATGTAGCTACAGGAAATTTGATCAGCATTTTCTTGTAAAAATAATCAGAAGTTTACCATTAACTAGGGCATGTTTGTTTAAATTCCTCCTTCCATATCCACAAACACATATGGCACTAGTGAGTTCCTCTAGCAAGTGAGACAATAAATTAACCAGATAGAAGTTCTTGGAGTCCACTGTGGTAAGGCTCTGGATTGTTTATGTCTATTTGCCATTGCAGGATGGCAAAAATAAAATTAAGAAGTTTCAAGCAAAAAGAAGTTTCACAGATCTAAAACTGATAAGACAATAGACCTTTGTAGCTCACTTATTTGTGATATCACTGAATTGTGTGTTTACACAGGCACCTGACAGTTATATTCTACTCTAACAATGTGGTAAAATGTGACTAAGATTGGGCAAGAACAACAGACAGTGAAGATTCCAGGGCTAAGGTAATTTTCTACCTAGTTGGGTGGATTTTAGGAAAGGAGTTGGTCTGGGAGCAGCTTCAAGGATGGAGGACTTGGGGTATCCCAACCTGACACCTCCCAAACCAAGAGGTGTGTGAGAAGTGCTTTGTTCCTGTAATAGAACACCTGAAACTCTGTAGAATTGTACCAAATTCTTCAGATTTAGAAGGAAAGTCTGCTATAGAACAGTTTATTTCAGAATTTCTTGAAATCTTCTCTGGGATTTCTGCTTGTTGACAGAGAATGAAACAGAATATTGACAGGGTCTGACCTCATGCTGTAATTCTTACCTCCTCTAAGCACACTGGATTGGTCTTTCTTACACTCAGGGAAAAACAGTTCATAAATAAAAGCTCTAAGTAATCCAGAAAAAAAATAAACACAAAGAATGTAAATGCTTGCACAGAAAATAGAACTGCATGGGAAAAAAGTCATTAAGGATGTTGAAGATTTATCTTTGAAAGGTTGAGAGAAACATTCCATACTAGGCTTGTCTTTTCCCCACAGTTTAGAAAGATGCAATTAAAAAAAGATGAATCAAGAAACCAAACAACCTAAACCCTATTTTTTTCTTCTAAATGGATACTCAGTTAATTAAAAACCAAACATATCTGAGACCTACCCATTGTGGCAGAGAATATCACAATCCCCAGCACGTTCATGCCATCACTCGCGCCAGGTTCTGACTTATAAATCACTTCAGGAGGAGGAGTGATATCCAAGGCAAAATTCTGGACATTGGATCCATTCTCATCCTGAACTCCATATATGATAATGCGATGAGTTGCACTTTCAGATGATGCTTTGTTAGATTTAATGATGGGAATGCTCTTGGTGCGATACTGAAAGAAAACAAAGCAGATTTTATTATACTTTCCCAGCAGGAACTGATAACTTAATGAGACCTCCTAAGTGCTCTGTTTCAACAGGGCTGCATATTAAAGGAACAAGCATGAAAAGAAGAATGACAGCTCCTGTCTCTATGCTGCTAAAATCTACAAAACCAGTGGAATTTATGGAAAAGCATAACAAAAGCAGAGTTTCCCATATTCAGACCCTTGTGCAGCAAGCTCTTTTTCTCCTGATAGAGCTACTTTCCTAGAAGACACAATCAGGAATTACTCTAGAGGTTTTGAGTGCCCTTCTCTTTATCTCACGAGAGATAAGGTTTCCATGAAATATTCCCTCAGGTGAAATAAATATAGCCATGCCTCTTGCTGACTCAGAACTTTCAGATGTAGTTTTCTGGCCAAATTCCAATCTGAGTAATTAGATTCTTCCCAAATACATTATTTTGTTACTTTAATTTGATATGGTATTTGAGTCTTCCTTTGCATGGTGTTACTGAGTGCTCCTAAAGAGATTCCAGCTACTCTAAGTCTGCAGTCCTGGGGTAACAGAATCCATGTTCCAGGCACACCAGCATAAATTCTTCTGCTTCCCTGCAGCACCTTTCCCCAAAGATCAGCCTCAGGTGCAGCTGACATGGGTGTGCATGTCTATTCTTTGTCAGACTGTGCACTTTATGCTTGTTTGTTTGCCCTCAGATACCAACTGCTGAGGCTAATGGAGAGGGACTCAAAAATTCCTAAATGCTGGGGGTCCTAACAGTATCTGAAGCAACATGCAATGTCTGTGTCTGGCTTCTGTTTTACAAAAATCATGTTTTATGTGATGCTGGCTCATCTCTTCCCTCTGTGGTAAAAGGAATATAGCCACTTACCTGCTTGAATGTGGCCTCAACAAGATTGGCTGGAAACATGTTCCTAGAAATGAACAAATAAAAGAATAATTTCTATGGAACTGAAAACAATTTCTCTTTACTGTGGTTTGGGTCTCCCCACTCATGCCATAGAGCTGCACCTTGCTGAGCAGGGCTCAACAGACAGACAATTCCTTAGAATTAAAGTTTTGGGACTTGCTTCTAAAAACCTGGAGGGAAACCTGGGAGTTCTAGTTTCAGTTTCTGGCTTTGTCAGTCTCCATCTTGTAACTGGGGGTAACATAATTGCTAACTGGAGAGAAGAATATTCCTTTATTTCGTATTTTTTCTTTCCTACTTTGATAATGAGCTGTTCAAGACCAAGCTAGTGTTCAGGGATGTACTCCTGAGATGCAGGCGCTTTAATCTACTTTAGATTTCTAAATACTTATTTGCTGTAGATACTCCTGATACACTTTCATAACTAAAATTATAGGTGGTGTAGACTTTGCAGCAATTTAGTCAAGAATAATTTTCTTTTCAGTTGGAGGATTCCATTCCTCATTATAAAAATTGAGATTAGAGCTTCACAGTTTCTGCTGAAATTTACTTTAATATGTTTCCCAAGGCTTTAGAAGAAGAATCTGGGCTGAGGCCAACAGTTTCATCTTTACTCACAACTGAGTTACAAAGGAAAAAAATGGCCATAATCTGCAGTGAAACTCATAGATATTTATTTCAAAAGGGACTCTTGAAATCTTTTCCGTATTTCTGCTAATTTATAAATCCTGTTTGAACTGAATTACTGCTTTGCAGAAAGACATCCAACTCTAATTTGAAATGGAGAGCACACCCTCTACAGGCTTCAAAGAGGAATCATAATATAGTTGAGAAAAAAGCTAAAAAAATCCTATCTTTCTGTGCAGCATTTAGGTATCAAGATTTGTGTGATGATTCTATTAGGCTTCTTTTCAGAACTGATTTATTTTTAGCCCAAAGTTCTGAACCTATGGGCAGAAGAGAGTAAAACCAGTGCATAAATTTATGCAAGGAGGAACTGCTTTAGAACCCCAGGTGGTGGCTGTGCACTCAGGGGTGTGATAGCAGGGGACAACAGCTTTGGCCATATAGAATTATCAAGTGGTTTGGGTTGGAAAGGATGTTTAAAGGTTATCAAGGTTTGGTTAAGATACTGCAGTGCCTTTATATAGACTTCCATTTGGTTGGAGTGATGTAGCTTAAGCCACTTGAGCACTGATATGCTTAGCAATGAGCATCTGCAACCATTGTAAGCAGTGCTGTGTGTCTGAGTGCCACCAACAGAGCTGTCACCTGGGTGACAGCACAAAGCACTGGGTTATCTCTGCAAATTGTCCATGAAAACAATGATTGCCTGGTTCAAATGTCAAATCTGTAGCAAAGCAAGACAGAGAGCACAGCTAGCTGGGCATCACTTCCCTACCACCTGCAGACACAGCCTCCTGCCTGAGCCCTGGGGGCTTGGCTGACACAGGGGACAAACTGGAGAACAGCTGGATGGAGCTGGACCTGGGAAGATGGAGAGGATATTTATAGGAGGGGGGGGAACTGGCAGTTCCAGCCTTATTATCCCTCAAAAGGGAATTCTGCTCCCAGATTGTTAAAAACTTCATTAGTACTGAATTGTCTTCATTTTGTGATTTGAGATGGATGGAAGGTGCTGCAGGAGTGCACAGTGGGAGTGTGATGATTGTGCTCTGACCTGCTGAGTGAATGAAAATTATTCTGAAAGCAGAGACCCACCCTGAGGATTCCTGCACAGCTCTGAGTACGAATGCCATGTATGAGCCACAGCTTTACAAAGAAATATAAACATATTTGCTGATGATTTCTGCTTTCTCCCTTAGTTTTATAGTCCTAATTAGTAGAATTAGGAATAAATTAAGAGTGCTCGAGAAAGGAAATATCATATGGTTAGTAGCTAGATTAAATGTTAGACAAATTTGTGGAGGATTAAAGCATTATGTTTCTTTATAATTCTTTATCCTGCAGGAATTACAACTACCCACTTAATACTGGATGCTGGAATTCTCCCAATATTTTTTAATATATTATGCACTGTGATCCAGTCTTTGGGACTAGCCTTACCAAAGTTACACAATTTATCTAGTGAAGGGCTGACCTGAATGTGTTTGCCAGAGCTTCGGCTTATTTTTTATTTTAAGCTGGTTTACTTGGATTGAAAAAATCCAGTATTAGCCAAAATTTTGGTTTGTTAATTAAAAACATTCAAGAGAGCAATTCATGGATGAGAATCCTAAAGAATGAGAAGCAAGTAACAAAATGTCCCTTAGGGCAGGGGGAAGACTGGAGGTGTTTGTTGGTTCAGTCAGGCCTCTCCAGAAACACTTGAGACATTCTCAAATTCAGGGTAGGTTTTGTTGGATGTTGATATTTCCAGCCATGAGCTGGATGTTTGGCAGGGGTGTCCTGGGAATGTTGCAGAACAAGAAGCTCTAGGGAGATTGGTAGTGAGGTATTTATTGGACTTTTTGCCACTGAACTGGGATGAGGAAGGCTGATGGGATCCTCCCCACTGCCAACCAGCCTGGGGAGCAGCCCTTCTGTGGGTCTGTGTCCCACAAAATGAGCTTTGGAGGATGCAAGCTGGGACAGGAGCTTCAGTCTAGCACACAATCCAGACACTTGCATTAGTCCCAAATACTACAAAACTAATGGGAGGGTGTTACAGCCTGTCCATCTCTCTGTGCTGCACACCTGTCTTCCAGGCAACCAGATTGGACCCTGCAGATCTCTATTAATTTTCCTGCAATTTTGGGCTTGGTAAAGATCTATCCGCATGGATCTGGTATCAGGGTCATAAAGTGAGGCTGTCTCCTTGCTCAGAACAGGCACTGTGTTTGACACAGCCATATACTGAGTTAAAGACACTGTCAGTACTTAGAAAGTAATAATTTAAGCTGAGCTGCTCACTGCTGTCACCACCTATGAATGCTGTTGTGTTTATGAAGTTAAGACAGCTCAGCAGATAAAGGACTTCTAGCTTGTCAGAATTACTTTCAGGTTGCTTACAAGATACAAGACACAAAATAATAATGCAGGAACCTTAAAGTGATCTGGGACTCATTTCTCTAGTACAAGCAACATCGCCTCCAACCTCAGTGGCACAATTCAGCATTCTTGGAAAAGGTAATTTCACCTAATAATAGGGAATAAAATCCAGTGAATAACATTGAGACTGGTGTGGAACACAGATAAATTTAGGTCTAAGACAAGGATATGATTGTAAAACAGAATGAGACATATGGTTTCTGGTTACATAAAAAAATGAAGATCTTAATATTGTCTACCCTGAGGAAAAACATTTCCCAGCATATCTTCTGCTTCAGGAATTCTGCCAGACAGGGCAGGAGTGTTCAGCCCAGGCTATAAGAGTGAATGTGGTTCAGTCTTCAGAATCAGCTCAGTGAACCTTCGACAGCCCCTGAGTTACTGAGCCACTTCTGGCACAGCGTGCCTGGCCCACATTTGCTGTGACAACAGCTTAATCACACGAGTGACCTACTAAACACCTGCCTTGACTACACCCTGCTGTGATGTACAGGCTGCTTCATCCTTCCAGCAAGTTTAGGAGTCTTTCCCTAATTCTGTATGGGATAAGAGGATTCAGACGTCAGGATGTATTGAGCTAGAGATGTGTATGTAGGACTGAAGCACCCTGTGTTCTGGGACTTGATAGCCATTGAATTTGAAGAAAATCCTGAGGACTTGTATGAAGTATTCACAGTATCTGGTCTAAGGAACAAATCTGAGGGTGCAGCTTCCCACTGCACCTGGGACTCAATTGCACTTTATCACTGCCAAAAGTGGGAAGACCTCTTTCCCTCTCCATTGTCTCCCAGCAATTAACCTACCAATTAACACAATTCTTTCATTTTTGCTCTCCTAGTATTCTATTGTTTGAGGAAGCTGAATTGTGTTAGGACACCATTTTCACTTCAGGCTGTGCCTTGGTGCTGCCCTCAGGATGTGGGAGCTCTCTTGCCCTCTTCAGAAGGTTGCTGGCTCTGAGAACTCCAGCAGTGGTACAAATATCAGCACTGTTAAACTCTTTTATTGCTCCTGCCATTAATCAAACTGTCCCCAAAACATGAGCCTGCAACTACTGGGACAGCCAGCCTGATGGCTGCTGGGTAACTTCTATTAGAAACAATGGGCCAAATTCTGGTTGCAGTTCTACTCCTGAATATCTGAAATACTCATTCTAAATCCTGACAACAACATCTGTTAACTCAAAGCATTCAGCTTTTGAAGATCTTCTCAAATAGAAATCAGGCCAGCAGCTCTAAGAGCAGCCACAGGTATGGCAGATGTCCTTTCCTCAACTCAGAGCACCCATTCCTTCTGGGCCACTCTGTGCTCTGCAGCAGCAATCTGGTTTTGCTCTCAGACTCAGATGTTATCAGTCCCTAATCCCTGCCACACCAGACAGACTTTGGCTGCAGTCTCCCATGTGGAATTAAAGCCACCAGTCTGGGTTTATCGCTGCATCTGTGGCCTCATAATATTTTATTGGCCTATATTTGCACTGGGCATAAACCAGCTCTGGTCACTCTGCTCTTAGATTTGAATTAATATAGCTGAGCTTCCAAGAACATTATTTTGAGACTGGGTATTTGATAGTGTTCTAATACTTCAGTGTTTGAGATCTTACCCTGTCATTCAAGACAACAGAAAGTAAAAATGGAGCCTGAGTAGTTTGACACAACAACTGTTTAAGTTTCCAGGTTTTGCAGCTGTGCAGAATGAACAACACTGTGGTTCCTATACTATAGACCAAGGTCCTTCTCAGTGATACCATCTCAGTCTCAAAAATTTCTTTGCTTTTGCTGTCTTCTGCATGATTTAATCATCAGCTGTGTAGACTCCTGAACACTCCACTGTACTGCATGAGCCACAAATCCTGTCCTTTATCATATGGCTAGAGACCTGAAAACCTTTCCTGCTGGTATCAGTGGGCTCCATCAGGGTTTGGATTCCTGAAACCAATGGCAAAAATTAATTCAGCAAGACTGAGCAAATGTCCTATCTCAGGGCCCACAGGGGATGCATCTTTCACACCAGTAGTCACCACCATTGTCTCATCACATTCCTCAGTATCAATCTTACTACCTGCCTCTAAAAGAAAAAAAGAAAGGCATTTGCAGAATTAACAAGGCATTTGAATGTTCATTGTTGTAATAAAAGATACTAATGGAATGCAAAAATCATGAATCTGTTCTAAGCCATTTTGTCTTGCTTGTATTTTCTGTGGACCAGAGCAGCAATCATGCTGTGGAATCATTCTTCCAAACGTGGACTTTTTATCTATCCTAAGGGTGAGTGTTTTGTGGCCTTTCAGTTCTAGCAAGGGATCTGGAGGGTGAACCTCCTTACCCTGCTTCTTCTGAAAGAAAAGGTCCTGACACAGGCCCCTGGAGCTATGGGTTTCTAAGAAAATCATTATTTGCAGTGGAGGAACAAGTCAATCACATCATTAGATGGCTTAGAAAGACTGAATCATATCAAAGGTAGCATGTCAGGCTCCACTCATTTCCACTGTGGTTCCAGCAAGGCAAAGTTATTTTATAAGAAGTGTATATTTACACTTGAAGATGTCCAGGACAATTGGCAGGCAGATGGATGATTTCTTCCCCTTTAGGGTTGAAACCTTCCTAATGTAGTTTTAACTCCTGGCCTCCATGTACCTCCTCCCTCTGTGACCAAGTCCTCCTGACCAGTGAGCAGAAACTGCTTCGTAGTCCATCTCCCCAGCATTGTTTTCATCATGGAATTATCTTTTTTTCCTTGTTGGCTTCCCCTTGTGCCAAATAGAAACCACACATTTGGGGACTTCAGAGTCCTTTGTAAATACAGGAGGTCTGGGTTCTGTGCAGCTTGAACTGCTTAAAAATGAACCTGGTTGGTTTTGTGAGATAAAAGAAAATTGGCAATCTGAAATGAGTAAAAATCATAGTTTGCCATAGGGGAAGATAAATATTTCTATCATAGTACACAGTGGCCTTTGGCAAAAGATACATGAATGTAGGGCAAAGTTATTTAAAACAACTTTTTCATAGTTTATATCCTGGATCATTTAATGCTGTCTTACATACTGTGTTTATATGCAACTCAGTCTTCAGTGGTGAACTTTTAGAAGTGTGATTTCTGGTTCTGCACAGCCTGGGCTTCTTCCAAACTACAGCAGATACTGGGTTTCTCCTGTTGTATTTTCAAGAAACACAATT
This sequence comes from Calypte anna, assembly GCF_003957555.1. Classification (NCBI taxonomy): domain Eukaryota; kingdom Metazoa; phylum Chordata; class Aves; order Apodiformes; family Trochilidae; genus Calypte; species Calypte anna. The sequence continues at coordinate 25,446,715 of NC_044254.1, forward strand.
TCTATAAAATAGAATAAAGCCCTTAGCTTGAAAAGAGGGGGAGGAAATTATTTTAAATTATTTTAAAGACTGCTCAGGATTCCCATGAAAACATAAATCCTCTACACTGTCCAAATCCTCTTCTAACTATTAATGGCATTAAAAAAACCCCTCTCTTGGTTAAGCCAGATTGACTTTCCCAGTCCCTGCTATACAGTTGGATGCATTCCTGAATATTCAGTGGTAAAACACTGACTTATCCTTCCAGACAACTTCAGAAATGTACAAATTTCTGTGTCATGGGTTAAGGCATGATTTGCTCCTGACTGTATTCACTGAACTTTTTTATTTGAGGCTTTTGAACTGATCCAGCTTGTGTTGTCATAGTGTCTGGTGAGACTTGAGAACGACTTCAAATGTGTGTGAACCCTGCACTTGCTGGTGCCCACCTATACACATGCATAAAAACTCCTATAAAACAGGAGGGTGAACTCCAGTCTGGTTGGGATTTCTTTCCTTATGTGAATGTTCATACTGTTTGCTTGGGTTTTGTTTTGTTTTGTTTTGTTTTTTTAATCTCATCAGCCATATTCTGTTTCCCTTGGTGACAAAAGCAAGTAGCATGATTTGAGTTGCAACAAGATTTACCCTTCTAAATCAAAGGTGTTTTGATAATGGGAGCAGAATGTGGTGGAAATATTAACTGCTAATGTAAACAGTGTGGTCCTGAGTCGTGTATCTTGCTTGACAAATGTTTATCCCCAAATTATAGGCATTTTCTATTCTGCTTGTCACATAAATGTGTGTTGCAGAATTAACAAACCTAATATTTTAAATGTAATGGTCCCATTTTACCCTTTTGAAAGTCTGAATTATTTAAGGCCAAAGCAGCACTAAAGATTTGAGGTATAACTGAATGTTGAAAACACTGCAATGATGCTGCATTCAGTGGCTCCTCCTGCCAGGTTGAATCCAGGAGGAAATCAGTAGTGACAGATGCACACCCCCAGATTTATCCCAAGTCTCTTGGGGTTTCCATTAGAAAGGAAGTCTTCCAAATATTTCTGTTTAGCATGGCAGAAATGGTTAACTTGTGGATACAGTTTCTGAGGCATGAAATTCAATATGGTGATAAGATTACGGATGTCCTGCTTGATGTGAGGCTTAGATCCATTTCTGAATTATGCACTACAGTGTCACTGCTATGTCCTAATCAAGTTATATGCACTGGAGGTTTTATTGCTGTTTGTTGTGTTTTGTTTTTTTACATAACAGACAAATAGACAGAGGAAGCATCATCTGCAAAATAATGCAGGATAATAATGTGATTATTGATGTATGTTGCAGATATTTAGGATGACTATGAGGCTCTGTAGCAATTCTCCATTTCATTTATTGCTAAGTCAGTACATTCTTTAATTTCTGATTAAAACCACTTCTAAAAGCAAAATCCTTGCCAGAACTTCCAGAAATTCAATTTCTAGCAGTATTCTCCTTGCCAAAAATTCTAGACATGACAATGCCATATATAACATCACAAGAAATAATAATACACTTCATCATTTCAAACTGGCTTCAAATTTGAAACCAGTGAGGGTAAATATCTGTATCACTGTGCCAAGATCCATGCTTTTTAAATAAACCCCACAATCATGTCACATATATAATCTCTCCCCTCATGCATTTAGCATTCTTCGTTTGCAGAATGCCAGATGTTTCCTGTGTAAACTTCTGTGCACACATGCAATTGATAAATTGAGAGGAAATTAATGAATTGAGGAGATAAGCCAATCTGGGCCTAAAAAAGACATTCTCCAGCTGTGAATGGAAGTGATTTATCATTGAGCTAAAGGATCAGCTTTTCTAGCTCAAACCAGCAGATACATCATTACGTTTAATCCAGACTTCCACACAGATATTTAGGAGTTCTGCAGTTGACTTCAGCAGAGCCAGGATTTCACCCATAGTGTTTGCCTAGGCTGAAAGCCCATTCTCTACAGTTGTGTTATTTATTTACTTAGTAAATGTGGTTATTGCTATAGTGGAGAAATAAAAACCATCAGTTTGTGCACCCAGGGCAGAAAGACTGCAGCTGTGATTGCTGCTTAGCATGGCAAAAGGAGAGACTTTTATTCTCTCTTTTTAAGCCTGGGTAATTGAGAGCAGCTCATCAGTTGGTCTGACACCTGCTCAAACCAGGGAAGACTTCAGGGTTTTGCAGAATAAAAACTCCTGCGTGGTTGGAAACATGAATAACTGAAACATACGTGCAAGCTATTATAATTTGCTCTGATAAATGTTTGTAGAAAGTAAAATGACAGATGATATTTGCAAATGTTTAGACCAGGATATGTTATTTTACTTGCAGTAAGGCTCAGCAAAATAAATCGTTCCCAAACCTCACCACTAAACCTGTGGTGTACAGGCACCAGGCAGGCAGAGATACAGACAGATTGTAACTCAGGTTCCAGTCAGACAGACATGAAGTTGTTATATACACACATCACACTACAGAACTGAATTTCAATTCTGCATGCCCCAAGTACTCTCCATCTGCCTCATCTCCATGAACTTGCAAGCTCCAGGTCTCAAAAAGCAAATAAACTGGTGTGAGGAAGGGGATGGAAACCATGGCAAGGAAGACCCTTTCCAGAGGCTGCTGTAAGGTCTGGTTTGACGTAACAGTGCACCACATGTCTAACTATGCCTTTACTTTTCTGAGACCTTAGAAACAGCTCAGAATGCCTGGAAGGGTTTACAAACACCACCACTATGAAGAAAAATCAGAAGATCACAGCTTTCTTAGATTTCCTTTTACTCCTTACACTACTCTGTTGTACTCAGGGATTCAGTGCCTTGCTCAGTCCCTTCCTCTTGCTGTAGAAATAGTCAGTCCTCTGCACAGCAGAAACAGTGATGTGACTTAGCACTATGCCACAAACACACAGGTGGGGATGCCACAGCAAATACATCACAGCAAAGTCACTGGGGAAATAAAGATGCCATGAAGTGGGCATCTTCTCCTTGCAGATGAAGATGAAGGTTTTGTGGAAAGCTACAAAAGAAAGTGTGCTCAGATGTTGCTCTATGACTGATACAATTTGGCCCATTCTTAGCCAGACATTGATAAATTAGAAAAAGATGTGGATTTCAATTGGTTGTCTAGGGGTAGCTTGGAGGAGAAAAAAAAATATTTTTATAGGCTTTTCATCCCAGTTTCTTCTGATTTGAGGTCCCAGTAACCCTAATTGAAGTACTTGGTGTGCTGATGCCCCATGAGGATCAGGAACTTGGTTTTTTTGAAAGACAAACCATGCAACACTTTTAATTTTAGTAAGGCAAACTCCAAAGAGAAGTCTCTAATATGTTTTAGATACACACTAGGTCTAGGTGGCCCTGCCCAATTTGGTGTGAGATCATCAGCCTGAGGAACTGCCAAAGAAAGACAAAACTTCGTCTTTCTGCATGAGGAAAATAAACCTGAGGCACATGATCTGTACAGTCAGGAAATTCAGCACCTGAAATCTGGAAACAAAGATGGATATTCAGGCAAGGCTATGAAAATGCCATCAGTGCTCTAATAATGCTGCTCAGAAAAAATCAAGCCTCCCTTCTGCCAAATAAAGTAAAACAAACAAGAAAAAGCCATGAAGCAGAACAAGTAATGTGATAAAAATAAGGAATAAAAAGATCACAACGGTGGTCTTTCTAGTTGTGTTGTTCATCTGAGAGTTTATGTGAGCAGCTGTAACAGCACTTTTAAGAACTATTTCCTGAAAAATTTGGATTTCAGCTCTTATACTCAAGGTTTTGCCTATAACAACTGCCTGACCTTAGTTAAATTAAAGTTACATTTCAGTACTGGCTTTGCCTTAGTAGAACACATGTGATTTTGTGGGGGTAAAAAAAACCCAAACATACCCCAGTACTGGGGTGTACTTCTGACACATTTGGTGGCCATTCATTTAAATTTTACCAGAAACAACCAGGATAAACATCTGATAACTTGAAAAGAATCCTCTGAATTTTTTTTTTCTCAATTTAAACAAAATGTTCATCCTCAGTTTCAGAACTTCTCCTCAGGCCACAGTTCCTCATCCACTTACGTACATAATGCTGCCCCCAGAAAGCAGAAAGAATGAATGTAGTTACCTGATCAGGTCAAGCAGAGCATCTGCAGAGCTCATGATGGGCTTCCCACCCTCTTCAGTGCTCTCCTTCTGTGCTGCTCCACCAGGATGGATAATGGAGACCATAATTATTCCCACAACCACAGCCACAAATGTTGTCCACAAGTAGTAAGTGACAGTAATGATACCCAATCGACTGGAAGTCTTGGCATCCAGGGCTGCTAGCCCAGACATCAAGCTGCAGAAAGAAAACACATCACATAGAGGATCTTTTGCATAGCATTAATGCAACTGAAAACCTAACTTCCTAATTATTCCAGTTGAATCCTATTGATTGTTCTGTGAGGCTCAGGGGATAGTTTGATGCTACCTACATGTGTGATGGCTCAGATCACAAGAGCAATGACAGTAATCAGTCATACGAGCTTAGGTATGAAACTCTACTCATAATTTTACAGAATCACAGAGTAATTTGGGTCAGAAGGGACCTCTGAAGGAAATCTGTTTAACTCCCTTAGCCTTTCCTGCATAAAGCCAGACAAAAACTTTAAAATGAAAAAAGAGGAAAAGGGGGAAAATTGTCATATAGCCTATTTTATATCTAAAAGAATGAATTTTGTTATTTTCTAACTCAATACAAAGCACAGTGTGGTTGTGCTTTGCCAGGGGGTACCCTGGGCAGCAGACTGTGTGTACCTCCCCTTGACGTGGAGACTCAGGACAGTGTGCAGAGGAGACTCCTTCAGGGGCTGGCCTGGCTGCACAGTGATGAGCAAACAAAATGTTATGGTTGCTTCACTCTTTTCTTTCCCCTTCAGCTCCCTGCCCACCACTGTCAGAAGATGACCAGTAACCATCCTCTTGCTTGTATAGCCTGCCTCTCCTGAGCCATACAGCTCTGCCAAGTGCTTTGGTTCCCAAGTGCTTTGGACCCTCTGTTACAGGGCACTGATGGTTCCTGAACTTGCTTCAAGCTCTTCAGACATAGACTGAAGATTTTTCCAAGTGACCAAGGCTGAGGTTTGAGTTTCCAGTGCCACCAGTATTGTCTGGGGCTCCTGGCTTGTATCAGCAATAGTGTGGCCATCAGGACTAGGGTCAGGATTGCCCTCCAGTATTTGGCACTGGTGAGGCCACACCTGAAATGCTGTGTTCAGTCTGGGGCCCCTCACTACAAGGACATAGAGGTGCTGGAGCATCTCCCAAGGAAGGGAACAAAGCTGGTGAAGGAGCACAAGTCTTATAAGGAGCAGCTGAGGGAACTGGGGTTGTTTAGCCAGGAGAAAAGAAGGATGAGGGGAGACCTTATTGCTTCCTACAACTACCTGAAAGGAGATTGGAGTGAGGTGGGTGTTTGTCTCTTCTCCCAAGTAACCAGTGATAGGACAAGAGGAACTGTTGCTCCAGGGAAGGTTTGGATTGGCTCTTAGGAAAAAAATGTCTTCATGGAAAAGGTTGTGAGGCACTGGAACAGGCTGCCCAGGGAACTGATGGAGTCACCATCCCTGAAGAGATTTAAAAGACCTGTAGATGTGGTGCTCAGGGACATGGTTTACTGGTGAACTTGGCAGTGTTGGGCTTATGGTTGGGCTCAGTAATCCATTCCAACCTAAATGATTCTGTGATATAATGAATAATGCTCTGTAAACTCCTCAAAGCATACATCTCAGGAAAGCTGCAGATGAAACAAAACACCACATTTACCATTTGGTATGCCCACTGTCTGGCTTTCTCATCAAAACAGAACCATTTATCAGGGTTTTCCTCAGAGACAGACATTTATACTAAGCTGTGCCTCCTTAAATGAAATATCCTTGACCTCTCTCTCTGCTGAGTAAGGTTGTCTAGAGCCACTGCTAAAGTGCAGCTTAACCTTTATAGTAGATTTAATGAAATCAAATGGGGGGATTTAGTGCTCAGGTTCCTGCTAACCACTAGATTAATTAAGAAAATGTATTGCTTTTCTGCATTGTCAGTCTCTCAGCTAGCATGGGTTTTGTTAACATGACAGCAGCATGAGGAAACACTGATTGCACTGAAATATCATTTAGAAAATGAGCATCTCAGTAACTCTCACAATTTTAATCATTGTTCTTCCCTCTCTTTTATTATTTCAATGCATAAAAACTCCACCTTTCTGTGTGTCTGCAAAGCACCATGTACAAACACAGCACTACATATAAAAAAACAGGAGCAGCAACAAGAATCAGTTCCTTGGCATTTCCTTTGGGTGGGTGCATGTGGAAGAGTATATTCTAAAACATCGTTTTGATAAAGCAGTTGAGTCAAACATTTATCTCCAATTAATGTGTCAGCTTTTTGTAAAACAATCTCAATGTTGTTATTAGATTTCCAGGAATGAACTCTTCTCACAGACCATCTACCCTTTGGTTTGAAGGCCTTACTGCTGACCAGCAGATCTGTAACTTGTAGGTAGGACAATATGCAGAATGATTACTTGGAGAGGGCCCTACCAAGGAGACAAACAGTCCACATCTTTTCTTGGCACTGCCCAGAAGCCACCACCACCATGGTAAAGCCACACTTTTCTGTTGTCCTTGGTGCTACTGCACTGTATTTTTTTTACAGAACAACAGGGAGATGAGCCCTGCACATAGCACTTCACCTGTCTTGATTCTTCACCTGAGAAGTATGTCCAGGAGCATTTACAGACAAAAAATCCTAATTAAATATGGCCAGTGGTTCATGTGCCTTTGGGAGTGCTACCTCAACCTTAAGACATTGGGCCATTAGATCTGGGAGGATGCTGTGAAGTTAGAATCTAATAATATTGGCTCTTAGGTGACAAATCCTGAGGGGGCTAATAATGAGATTGCTCTGTCTTGGGGATATTCATTAACAAGATCATCATCTGTAATGAGATTATCCTGTCACCAGATAAAGTCATGCTCGGTTCATGCTGTGATAAGGAAGTCCTCAAAAGTAATTAACTATGGAGGTGCAACAGGGGTAACTGGTGTGACAGAAGCCTGAATGAAGGTCTGGGCTCAACCCAAGCCCTGCACTGCTCAGTTCTAAGAAGGATCCAGGGGAAGCAATTATCCAGAGGCTGTGCAGTAACATAGGTCATGGAATTTTTAGGGAATTGCTCAAAATGATTTTCAGGAAGAAATGTTGGTATGAGAAAGTAATCACTCACTACTTTTCTAAACTATCTCAGTAACTATTTTTCATTTGGTTTCTTTTGTTTGATGTCAGAGAACAGGACAGATAAGAGACATGTTGATTCCCACAGATAGTACACAAAGCAATACAGTTACACCAGAGGAGTTTCTCACCATTGATCTCTAGAGCTCTAACATTCCCATAATGTAACCAAAGAATGACAAGTAAAAGGACTTTTCTTATTTCCTAGGGAATACAGCAGTCAGGGGGAATAAGCTTCCAGATGGTTTAACTTAAGATCTCTGCATCATATTCAGATTTCTCCTTTAAATCTGATTTTCATCAGACTCTCTGGGCTCCATGAAAACTTCCCCAACAGAGTCACAAGCTGCTTCTAAAACTACACAAAGATGTTTCCATGCTATCCAGTGTGGAACACAATGGGATGAATTTGGCATTCCATAGAAATGGGATTCTTGTCAAGCCTGCGAATCTGGCTAGGCTTGGAATAACAGGACATATACTTGAATAATAAATTAAAACAATTTGACTTACTATGTAGCTAAGTAGCTTCCACCTCAATGTTTCATGCATTATATGCATGAAAACATTATATGTTTTAATGATTGCAAAATGGACAAAACAGGATTAAGACATTGGAAAACAGTCTCCAGCTTTTCTAAATAATTGAAGTACACTAATATGATCAGTCTGGGGGAAAAAAAAAAAAAAAGATTTCCACAAAAGTGTAATTTCATGTTCAGGCCCCATTTCTCTGCTTGTATGGAAAAAAATTATGTTGAGCCTAAGACTTTTGAAATAGGCATTAATGAGTTTTTTGTGAGATATTAAACCTTGTAGTGTAGAATTTAAGTGAAATCTCTGATTACTAGGATTTAAGAGATTTCTTGCACCTTGCTTTTAAACATCTGGTGCTGGATATAATAATAAAACATCATAATAAAATAAGTAGCTCCACGATCTCTTTATCACCTGCACAGAGTGTGCAAAAAATGATTTTCCTGTGGCTTTTCTTTCTCCTGTATAGAATCCTCTGCTTCTTTTTGAAACTCTGTTCTGTTTACCCAACAAATCTGGGATGAAAATCTCAGAGACTCTCCATGATTTGAAGCATAACCTCCAAAATCTCTGCAAATATCTGTCCCAGAGTCCTTAAATGTTTGTGGCTGTCAAGCCTCTACAAAGCTGTCTTTTGGTAATATGAAGATCTCTACAGAACACAAACCTGATGGTCCACAACATTTTCAAGTTTGCAGTCTTTCTAAGGTTTATATTGTTATTCCTAAAAAGTAAAAGATATTTGGCTATTTTATTGGGACTTAGGTAATTTTAAATCTACTCTGCTTTGTTTTATGGGAAATAAGTTGTTCTGATGCAGCCAAACCTGTTTTGTCTCTTCCCTGAACTATCTACTCCATTTAATTGGAGAAAGATAGAAATCCAGTTGATCAAAACTTGGGTATAGCAAATAATTCAAAAAAGTTTCTTGACTTTTATGGGCATTTTAATGGGACAGATATTTCAGACAATTATTTCACTAAGAATTCCATTGTTTAATTTCTGGTTGTTAGTAAAACAAACAAACAACAACAACAACAACAAAATCCCTAGTTAAATTATTTTATCTAGATAAAATATTGATATTGATAGAAGGTTGTTCACTTTTTTTGGACAGTCTCCATACTCCATACAACAAATTGTTTCTTTCTGGGGTCTTTGCTTAGAGAGGAAGGTGAAGAAAAAAACCAGGATCAGTGGATGATCTAATGAAACCTAGTTTTTAAGAGGAAATTAGAAGGGAAAAGGAAGATCTCATCAGTTCCAGGAATTATTCTTATATGTAAATTATTAAAAATGCTAAGCCAGTTTCTAGGTTGTTTTAACTATTGGTATTAGCACAAACCAATGAGAGTATTAAATAGGAAGTTTCATGTCTGCTTTGAGAGAAATCTGCATAAAACCTCCAAAATAACTACAGCAATTTTGACATAATGAGGAAGGGAATTCTTTCAATATCTTGGAAATTTTAAAAGTCCCATGGAGACAAGTAGCTAAACCCTTATGAGCACCTCTAGGCTTTTCCTGGCTGTCACTGATAAACATCAGAATACTTAGGAAGTATTTTATTTACAAATAAAAATAGAACTTCCTATCTTCTCTGCAGTTCTCTAGGGTTTTTTATTGTTCTCTGATAAAAAGCACATTTTTTTTGACCTGTCTGAAGATTAAAACCTATATCCGCAAAAAGGGAAAATACAAGAAGCTGCTGCTAAGGCCCCATTCTTCATGTTTATTTTGTCTTCCCCTCCACCAGAAGCCATCTGGATGTTGCTTTGAAATAGATGGATTATGGATACAGTTATCAGAAGAGATTAGTGTGATTAGAAAGACATTAATCCTGTCAAGAAGTAATGGTCAAGTATTAACCACCAACAGTTGTTCCTAGAATGATGTTTGTGTTCATTCATCCCCTACCCTCCACTGCATTCTCATTTGGTAATTGCATGCCATAGAAAAGACCTTCCTAAGCAATTCTCCCTGTGGGGCTGGGGAGCTCCTCTAACAGCTACATTAGAGATGATTACATGAGAGTTGAGCATCATGAAAGTGAAGTGCTGGCTCCACTAATGCTGTTTGCTCATGCAGCCAGGCTGTCGCTTACCTTTTTGTCAAGGTCAGTGCCTTCAGGTTTCAACATGGTAATAATTCCCATTTCCATAGCACAAGCCATTTAATCATCTTAAAATACTACTGTAGCCTCCTATCAGAAGGGAAGGCAGTATTTCCATTTTACAGACAAGGAAATAGAGAAATGAAGGCACTTTATATAAAGACAAATTGCAGTGAAGAAAAGGGATCTCAGTATTGCAGTGGACCACCAGACTTTTCCTCATCTGTGCCCAGATATCTGTGTTTGCATGAGGGGCTGCTTCACTTCCATGGAGGTACCACTGGTACCATGGAAAATCTGGCTCTTGATCTACAAACAGTGAACAACGTGCTGGAAGATCTTGCAGCCTGCAGTACACTTTGCAGTGATTGTGTTTAATTTTACAGCTAGGCTGCTGGAAAAGAAACCCAGCCTGCATTTCTAATGCATCAGAATATGCAGCTTCTTAAGAGTCTGTTTTTAAAATAGTGCTCTTAAAATAGTAAGAGTGGTGCTTTTAAAATAGCAAGTAATTTTTTACTTAAAAGGTTGAGATCTCCTTTTCATCATTGTCTAACACGTGTAACTCTTCATGATAAACTGGAATACATAGCAAAAAATCCTGCCAGAAACTCACATCATGCATTGCTTAATTCTTAGTGTGTGATGGGCTTTCTGTATTTATGGACTAATGTAGACAAGGCAGGGCTTGGTACAGTACACAGTGGAGATCAATGTTCAACAGCTGTTCCATCACTGCTTCTTCCCAAATAGCCCAATATTCAAGGCTATTACAGCACATTTAGGAATGCTGGAAGGGGACAAACAGTCCCATTTGTCACTGACTGATAAAAGAAGTTGGAGACATTGTAGCATAGCTTACACAGAATTCAGGCTGGCTTGCTGACTTCAGCTGTTCTGATAAATAAATAAAATTTTAAAAAATAGTATTTCCAAAATTCAAAGGTCAGGATGCAAATGAAAACAAATAATCTATTAAATATGGATGTGCAGCTTCAGATCTGTGGAGAGAGCCAAGAACCTTAATAATATTTGATCTTCTGTTCCATCAGTTCTTTCAAGTGTTTTTAGATTAAGAAAAGGGCAAAATGATTTGAAACACAAATTTGGATGAACAAATGTCAGATGTCAGATTTATTCAATTGTTCATAATTCATACATGTTTCTCTCCTAAGGAAACAGAGGGAATCCAGCCAGCTCCTTAATATTCATATGTCATTGCCATTTCTTTTGAGATACACAAAGTATTTTAGAGCTATTAAAGAAATATATAAAAATTCTGTCAGGTCATAAACAGCTCATATCCCATTTGTAATCACTTCAGTGCTTTCTGCATCCATTCCCTTTGTCACCATAGATTTCTAGTGCACACCACTAGATCCCTGCTGACATTGCCTAAATAATTTGTACTGAGTTGATCTAATTTTATCATTGTATCTGCATAATTCTGCAGCATGTCATTTCTCAGTGAAACAATTCAGACCTCTAGGTTGGCACAAGCAAAAGAAAACACTAGAAAATACTATGGGATCTGACCATTAGACACCATATTCCTAAAGAACAGCTAACTCACTGATAAGGTAACAGATGATAAGATAGTGAAACATCTGAGGCACATAGGAAAGATTCTTCATAAAGTTTCCTAAAACTGGAAGTTTTGTCCACAATCTCAGAGCATCCATTTTGAGAACTTTTAGGATAATCTGACCTGAGTTCTGCAAGATAACAGCAATATGGATAACTGAAATAAGTATTTGTGAGACTGCTCTCTGTCCAGTTCTTCTTACCCTTAGGTGACCTTCCCTTCCAGTTTCATCCAAGTAAAGTTTTGCTTTTCACTCTGAAAGTAAATATATTTCTCTCCTCTAGTCATCTCCTTAAAACCCATCTCTTTACACTTTCTCCACAAAAAAACCTGTAGATTGCATATCATAGGAAAGGGCTAACAGATTGTTTTCACTGGGGTCAAGTGTATTTTTATTATTTATATGACAGGTAGTTTAGAAATGGGACATTATACACACTTTACCATGTCACTCAGGTACCACACAGATTTTCCCATACTAACCCAGCAGGTTTTCCCTCCTCTGTTGGGGAAGAACTGCTCCTGAGTGCCAATATTTGTCTATTGGCAAGGCAGCACAAGTGAAACAGAGGGAAAACTCCAGAGTCTAATAATGTGAAGAAAAAGCCCTGTGTTGCAAAGAGCAGTTTAATTTTATGGGAAAATACAGCTGCTTGGGTACATTATGGCACAAACTTCTGAGCAGGCTCCCCAGAGAACCATAGGCAGCATTTTATAGCTGCTCCCCAACACCTCACTAGGTAACACAGTACATAAATTTGATTGCACCTTATTATGCCCCAGTTTGGCAGCTGCACAAGCACAAGAGAGGACCAAAAGCAAAGAATGATCGGGGGGAATAGTTTAATTCATACATAGAAGAAAAGACCAAGACAAAACTGACCATAAGCTCGGCTCTTTCCCATCCAGTCTTCAGATAAAATATGTGAATTTCTCAAGATAATGTAGAAAGTATCTCTCAGTAGCAGGAATGGATTAGGAAAAATAGTACCATGCATGCTGTCAAATACTCAAAACCAGCATTCATTATTGAGTGAATGAATGTTGGCTGTCCTTCTGGTTTAAATTTAATTATATGTAAGAAAAAAGACATATTTCCTAGCCTCTAAGCAATCTGTATTTTCTTTCTGAATAGACATTATACCAACCGTATCAGGGACCGATTTGTAACCGTGGCAGAAAATTTCAGTACTGGCCTCTTGTTTGGGTCAAATTCTTCATCCCTAACATCTTCATCCCAAACTTAAATAGTAAACCAGAGAAATGATCTGCACTCTGTGGTCTGTTACCAGTTTCATCTCTAGCCGGCAGCAAGCAGAACAGTGCAGGATTTACCCAAAGAATATAGGGTTGCTGTGAAGTTATTTAGGGTATGTCTGCAAAGAGCACTGCAGATAGAGATGAACTCACTCTGCCTTTGCTCTGAGCTGCTGTGGCCCATCCGGAAGCCACAGATCCACATTAGTCCTTGGAATCTGAGCTTGGGCACAAAGCCACCCTAATGCAGCTGCACAGCTTCCGGCATGGATCTGGCACCACTCTGCCCAGCCTGGCTCCTGGGCTGAGTGAGATCCCATCTGCTTGCAGCCCGAGCATCTCCACATCCTCTTGCAAAGTGAGACTGTCAGCTCTTCAAATGTGACCAATGAGTCCCGTGAGGCAGAATTTAGTGTGGCACAGCACACATGCACAGTGACAGGATGCCATTAGAACAAAACAAGCAGCACTTTTCATTAGGGGGATGTTAAAATGCCAATGTGTCCCCCAAATCAGAGAGCTGTGAAAAAAAATTATATGGGGTAACGGGTACTATAATGGAGTAGTTTCTAATTAAATACTAAGCTCTGGAATCTAAGCAGAAGGATAAGAGATTGCAAGAACTGATGGCATTGTGGACAAGAATCCCCTTTTAGAATGACAGTTCTCTTTAGCATGTTATATTTAATTCAGCAACTAAAACCCCAATAATAACAAATAATTATGACTACCCTCAGATAAACCTTCAAATAAATAACAAGATGTTATTACTGTACACTTGCTTGTATCAGCCAAGGCATGCTCAGAGGAAAAAACTTTATAATTTTAAAAAATGCACATCAAATCAGTTACTTAGATTTGACTATAAAGGGAACAACCTTTCTTTAACAGGTTCTGCATGTGGAAAAGGATTGAATCTCTACTACTTATTGTTTCTGAACTATCTGGAAAATGGCCAGTGGTAAATAAGGAAAAAATGTAATAACTGTCCTAAGCTTAAAGAAAACAAACTGCTTTTGCTAAAAGGAAATAAACTGTGGTTACAAGCCTCTTAGACAGCTGAGCAGTTCAGTTTTGCTCTGGCAATTATTTCCCACAAGTAGCCTCACTTCTTACTGCTAATCATAGTCTTAGAAAACTGGGCCCTATATCTATTGTCAGAAAAAAGCTTAATTATGTAAAAAAGGAGGGTGTTGAAATAAAGGATGGCATTTTCTATTACATTTACAGGTAGACATAAGAGACAGAACTAAGTAGGTTCAGCTTTAGAGAGCTTTCTGAAGAAGCAAGGCTTATGCAGTCAAACCCTGTCTAAGAGAGAGCTCTTACTTCTAACATTTTATTTCATTTTCTCTCAAACCAAGCAAAGGGGATGGAAGGCTCTGCAAGCGAGAATTAGGTTCCTGTAAGGTCAGTAAAACTTTGTGGCTGAATACAGGAAAGAAATAGTCTGTGCCCTTCTATTATTATCTCGAAACAAGAACCAGAGACTGCAAGCTCTGCCTCTTCTCCAGCCTGCCCTACAGATCTGCAGAGCACAGGGCTTGCAATCAAACTTTGAAGGCACAGGAGGCTTTCTCTTTCCTTTTTCTGCTTTTTCTCTCCCTCTCTGCTCTCTTCCTCCTCCCCACCTCTGCTCTTGGCACAGACAGCTGAATTTTCTTTCTGGACTGAATGCCCCAGTGTTACTTCTCTGCCTACCAGAAGGAATCAATGTCAAAAAGAACCACTATAGATGGTATAGTTTTTAATCAGAGTTTGCATCTTCTTCAAAACCTCAGTATGGTATAAAGTTGGAACAGATCAGGTGGCTGAATGGCCTCCTCAGAAAAATTAAATCAATGCAGTTGCACTCACTGAAATTCAAGTTTCTGGCCCATTGGAAGTTGATCAGTACAAAACTGGTAACCTAAGATGAAGACAGTGGGGCAGGGAATTGGTACAAGGACAAAGATGCTCCCAAGGGAGATGACAGTGCATGAGTTGTGGCAAAGCCCATGCCAGCATTGCCTGAGTTCCAGCCCATGCCCATGCCTGGCACTGCTGGCACAGGCAGGATTTGGTCAGAGGGTTTATATTATCTCTGGGAAAAGATATCAATCAAGAAGTTGAGTGTTTGTACCAATGTTGACAACAGATTTGATAATTTAAGGAGCTGGGAAACTAAAGTGATGCTCAGGTATCTCTGCCAATTGACTTAGGGTGCAGGGTGGAAAGAGATTATAATAAACCAGACTGAAAATAGTTGATATTTTATAATTTTCTGGGCACTATTGTAAAACGCCAGGGATGAAGGGTGTCCCAGAGACACAGGTCCTCCCTCCCTTAACCACCGGTGGTCCCTCAGGCTTCGAGACAGAGCCACCTCCTGGATAGAGGCTGCAATACAGACCGAGGCTCCACACGCCGGGAAGTGCGTTAGGTGGAAGGAAAAATGATTTAAGGCACTTGAGCACCCTGGGCCAGCTGATCAGCAGATGCCTGTCTAAAGACCTGAACCCATCGTTTTTTAAACATATCAGAAGACTCAGGGCAGGATGCACTGAGATTCACCTCTATCCCTGGCACGTACGTTTGTGTCTGTTTGAAAATGAGATATGTGCTGAAAACTTTTGCATATAAGGGAGAAAATACATTATTTACATTGCATTTGCCACATGAGGATCCAGGCCTCTGTCTCAAAAAGAGTCAGGGAGCTTCAGATCTCCTATAGTTGATATGTTGAGAAGATGCTTGTCCAACTGCAGCAAGAGCTCAGGCAAAGTGCAAGTGTCTAATATCAATTAAAATTTGGTGCCCATTCTGTCTTAGGTCTCTTAATATTCCCATTCCCAGATTTAAAGGTAGTATCCTCCTGTGTGTGTACATTTAGTAACTGTTCTGGACCTGGTAACTCCCAGGGCTAAAATTTGCTCTTGTAACAGATTCCCTATAGAGTATGCCTAGGGCAGATACAAACCACCAAGGCTCTTTGTTATAATGCCTTGGTTTATGTTGCTAATAGAAGCAGCATCCTTTGTTCTGTGGGTACCTGATCTTCTCACTGAGAAGAGCAAAGTCTATACACAAGACAGTGCATATTAATTGGTATGAACAGGGCTAAAACTCAGGCAGAGGATGGGGAAAACCAATATGTTATTTCCTTGAGTCCTTGTATGACATCGTATGAAGCTTGCTTATGTAATCAGATAACTGAAATAATATCAGCCCCTGTCCTTAATGATGGTCCATGTCACAACAGAAACAAAACAGGGAGGATGGTTTTACTGGTGGTCACTTTTTCAAATTTTTTTCTGTCTGTGGGAAAATAAAAAGACCACAGGTGATCAGAAATATCAGAAACAGGAGCTCTGGGATACAGCACTTCTAAGTGCTGGGACACAGGTAAGACAAGGAACTGTACATTGGAGAAACAATCTTCTGTTGTTCTACTGATTTCTCATGCACTTAAGAAACTTTGAAAATAAACACAGTTCAATCAGATACCTGACTGCATCATCAGTTTTTCCTTCTGAATGGATATAGCCTGCAAAGTTTCTGTTTTAACTCTCTATCAGGGCAAAAGAAGGGGAGTACAAATTTCCAGCCACTTCTGTTTAAGTTTGGATTTGTGCTAGTGACCTATAAATGCAAGATTTTCTAATCTACCATCAGCCTCCTGAGACACACATTTTCTGCCTTTTACTTCTGTCACAGCCCTTCAAAATAAACCGACTCCCTCCTTCCACCCTTCTTTCTCACCTTCCCTTTTCTTCACAAGTATTTTTTTTTTACTTTTTAGTTCAAGAAAAAACTTGCATTAACTTCGACTAATAGAGTAAAATTAGAGCTTGGTGCTGTTCCCCTGGCTTTTGTAAACAATAAACCAGAGTAATTTAGAAGATAATGTAAAAGCTGTTACTCCCAGAGGATAAGCAACAGAGGATAAGAGAATATACAAATCCACAAAGAAATTTACTTTGAATGTAATGTGTACGCAGGCTGGTGAAAACACAGAGCACTGGCTTATTTATTTTATAAAACGTAAGTGTGGGAAATATTGTGCTTTTGGGGAAAAAAAAATAAAAAAAAAAATGAAGGAACTGTACAAGACTGTGATTATATCTGGAGTATTTTTTGTTTGCAAAAACCTGAAATTTCAGTATGCAATAGTAAGTGATGATTAGTTTCTTATCCAGGGAGATAGACTCATGCTGCCTTACAGTGAGAGCTAATCCATTTGAAGATCTGTAAAGTTTCTTCTCTATCTTCCTCAGAGGATGGAATCCATCAGTTCTAACAGCGTAGCTCATAGTGAATCTGTGAGTAACCCTGAGCTATCACAGGCTGTGTCAGAGCAGCTCTCCCCTACTGTGCTGCCTCTCCTCCTGGCATCTCTGAAAAACAAGGGGATTTAAAGAACTATACACTTTAGGGAAGGACGTGTCTCTGCTCCAACCCTTTTCAGTCCTTACTACATCTTCATGTAAGATTCTTGTCCCTGGAAAATTCTACTTTCAACTCAAAAAAAAAAAAAAAAAAAATCTAACATATTTTGTCTTCATGTTCTGTAGCTGCACGGGACAGGCCCAGGTATGAATCAGCTTCATTCTGTGAAGAACCATGAGAGGGTAGATGATTTAAAAAAAAAGTTAATGCTAGGTTGTGTTTATCTTCATCAGCTCTCGGTGATCTGAAGCCTGGAAACTTATCTTTTTTTTTAAAAAAGAAGGATGTCTTTTCGGCTTATGTATTTGGTTCTAGAGGATGAGGCTTCAAGGAAAGGCACCAAAGAGTGTAAGATTTTTTTCTCAGATCTGCTTAGGTAAAGTTAGCTTTGTTGCTCTCCATCTCTCCTTATCTCTTCTCTCAGCATTGGGCTCAGAGCTTTTCACCATCCAACTGGGATTTGTGATTGGAGTCAGTTGGAATACAAGACAAATTCAGAGGAGAGAAAAAACTATCCTAAATTATGCCTGCCTGCTGCAAAGGCAGTCAGCATGCACCAGCCCTCAGCATCAGGATCTAGATCATTAATCCTGCACCCAATAAACTGGCACCACTAAAGGTTCTGTCTTTAATACACTAAGAAATCACTTTCACTTCCAGCTGAAGCCAAGCATGTATTATTAGTTCACTGGAGACACGCTGGGCTTTTTTTTCAATATTCATCATAGTACAGCAGTTGTCTCAAAATACTGCAGAAGACTATAAATTAACTGTGCTTTTTCATCTTGTTTGTATGGTGCATTGTTTAAATTGTTTAGATTTAAGGTAGGCTTTTTGATAATGTTATTCATTCCATATATTTAACTTCTTAAAACATCCTCCCATTACAAGAAAAGAAGAAAATATCAGTTAAAAAACCCTCCACTGTATTTAAGGAAATAATATCTCTATGAGGTATTATATGAATGTTCCTATTGATTAAAAATATTTTCACAGCTCCACTATAAATATGAATGTACAGCAGTCAGTATTGTTCCTGGCACTTGGAAATTAATTAAATTAAACCCAAAACAGTGGTGATGATATGTCTCATTTAGGAAGGTTCAGAAGTTATAGGAATAATTATTATGTCTCACTTACCTTGAGACAACCAGTGGGAGAATCAACATTTTCAGCATCCTCATCAGTAACTCACCAGGAAACTGGAAATAACTAATTTCCTAGAAATATATGGAGAGATGCTTATTGTTTTGAGACAAAGACTATCTGTCTTCATGAGTCCTGCTAGAGTTGTGGATCAGAGAACACTGGTATAGCCTGCAGCTTTGGTACATAAGGTGGCAAAGAAATAGGTTTTAAAAGACAATTTAAAATTAATTAGATTACGTATTTTGTTGTAATTCAACAACAACACAACTACATTGTTTGTGCCTTTAGAAAGGAAGACAAAAATGAAATCTGTCATCTTTTGGGGACTACCATTAATGGGTTGCTTTGAGTAATCTCTTCATTCTGTATTTTTTATGTTTTGCCAGGTGTTTATGAAGCTACTGCTTGGACATAAAAGATGTTTAGACTGCAGTTAGCAATAGTGGGACAAAAAATTGTTTTGGTTTAGTCACATTTACCAAGTGACATATTTTTAAATTGATACTTATAGTTTGTGCTCAAACAATGCATTCAGTAATGCATGTTATCCTCTCCATTCTGTCTGACTCAGAAAGAAATGGATACCTGCAAAGAGCTTAATTAAAATCTGCTGGAGTAGAAATCCCCAACTGACTTTAATAACATGGTCTGTTGATGATTTAAAATCTCAGATTTATTAATACAAAATACCATTGGTGTATAGAACTATCTGTACTTCTGTACATCTGATGATGAAAAATATTCCTAGGGTTTCCTTTAGAAATAAATTAATATAAAATCCAATGAATATAAAATCCAGTGAATATACTACACTACCAGGTTTTAGCAAGTCTGTATTAGATGCTACATTTCATTTTGCTTAAACACCTGCTGTTATTATCCACACTTGCAACACTATAATATGCTTATGCTAGTCTTATCAGGTCTCTTAAAGACCAGAACTCTTTCCAAATGTATTGTTTGAGAATGTGTGAAAAGACCCAAAGAACCACAGAGATTAACAAACCAGTGAAACCAAACAAATTTTACAAACACACATATTTGACTTCCAAAGTCCATCCTTGAGTTCTGCGAGTTGCTACGTCTTTTGTTACGTAAGGAAGGTATTTTCTCTGTAGCAATACACTGCCATGCCACACATACCTGCTGGGAGAGCTTCCGTGTCCTCAGGAAGAAGCCAAGAAGACAGCCAATGGTGACTGACAGCACCGAGAGAATGAGCAAACCATTTCTTTTACAGACATCCTTGATCCGAGCCAGGATTGCATCAAGAGCCACCGCCATCCTGCCCTCCCTGCTCTTTGGAGAAGAATCAGCATCCCATGGAGAGAGAATTCACCCGCTCCTCTTGTTGGGGTGGACAGATCTAGCTCTGTATAGATCAGATCAAAGCATTTCCAGTTCTGCTCAGCCGACCCGCAAGGTCACCCCTCTGCCAATAGCCACCGAGCAAGCAGCTGGCATTATTGTTCCAAATTAATACCAACAATCCTATTATCGACTACATCATTAAGAGCCTGGAAGAAGATTAGGGGGCTCTGGAAAATTAGAACAGAATGAAGTAGTATTTCTAAAACAAGACTGGTTCAAAACAAAGTGACACTCCTGGGAGAAGGACGGTGTTTTAGTGCGCTGCTCAGACTCCTCAGTTTGGGGTCTGGACATCCAAAACTAGAAAGGGAATAGTGCAAGTGATGCATTCAAATGGGTAAAGTAATGTCACTGCTGGTTTTCTAAAGGGCACATTTTGAACTGGACTATCACAACAGGGCAAGGGAGGTGAAACTGAACTTAATTAATTAAAGCAGGCTTGGGTTTTCCGTTTTCATGGAGAAAAAAACCCTGAATGAGTAGCTAAGTAAGAGACGTGCATCCAAAAGAAAACAGCTGAATACTGAAACATGCAAGGACACCTTCTGGCATTTGGCATTTATCTTGGAAGTGAAATGATTTCACTTTTCTTCCAACCACTATGTTGATTAGAGTAGGGCCAATTGACTTTCAGGGGATTATCAGACTAAGCCATAGGGATTGCTTTCCTTTCCTTCCCTCTGTCCATGTGCAATCCCAGTGCTGATTTTTATGCTAATGAGTATCTGATAAAAATACACCACCAGAACTGCTCACCAGGCCACACTTTTGTACCAAAACATTCCTGTGTTACCGTAAAATTATTTAATGGTTCTACAGAGAATATTCTATACAGTACAACTAAACAGTGTTTACATATTGTTTTATTTTATGCTGCAGTACAGTATTTGTTGTTGCATGCTGACATATGAGTAAGAAAGCTTAGGAGAGATTAAACTGTTCTCTTTGAAGGCAGGATCTGAACATGGCATGGTCAGTAAGACATACAGACACAAATTGAGAAAAAAAAAAGATAAAAAATATGCAGTCTATACGCCCTTCACAAGAGGTCTGTGAAAACAAGAGGATCACAGAAAACTTTATTAACTTTTATGTAAAAGAGAACTGAACTAACGATGTTGTCTCGTTCCATTCCAGACGTTTTCTAAGCTCTAGGTAACTTTGCTACCTTGACAGCCAGCACCGTACTTTCCAAAAGAAATATTAATTAAAATACTCTCCATGAAATCGCTCCCCGGAGCGACCCGGAGCCGTCACCCAGGGCGTGCCGCTGGGACCGGGCAGCAGAGACCTCGTGGACCCTTCCGAGCCGCGGGGATCTTGGTCCCCATTTGGCCGTCTCTTCCCCGGGAGTGTTTTGATGGAACCAAGCCCCGATCCCTACCCCCCCACCGCGCCGGTGTGAAGGCCCCGCCGAGACCCGAGCCACCGCCTCTCCCCCCTGAGCTGAGCCGGAACGGGGCCGAGCGTTCGGCGGGGCGGGAGGAGCGCGGAGAGCGGCGGTGTCGGCCCCGGGGCGGCAGCGAGGGAAGCGGGGCGGGCGGTGCCTGCCGGGCTCCTCATGACGGGCGTCATGGCGGCGCGGCAGCTGCTGCTGAGGCGGGCGGCGGCGGGGCCGCGCTGGCGGAGGGGCTACAGCAGCGCGGGCGCTGCCGAGTACCTGCACCGCAGCATCGTGCCCACCATGCACTATCAGAAGAGCCTGCCCAGGTACGGCGGGACGCTGCCCCCGCTGCCCTCCGGGACCTCCCGTCCCGCGGCCTCCTGAGGCGCGGCCCGGGGCTGGGCCTGGAGTGAGCGTCCTAAAGGTGCCCGCCCCGGGGGGGGCGTCTCGGAGGGCCCGGGATCCAGGGGGTACGCGGGCAGAGGTTGGTGGCGGTGGTCGTGTGAGGTCGGCGGCTCCTGGGGTGTTCGCTGTGAGGAGAAGGGAGAGAGAACGCCCTCCCTCTCCTTTCTGTTTGACTGTGAGTGGGGTGTGCCGACTCCTCGTGTTGTGTGCGCTCTTCCTAAAGCACCCTGGAGAAAAATGATTTTGGTTTTTAAAGGGTAAATATGGCTATAAATCCACTGCTGAGACATCTGTTCAGTTTGTGAAGTAACCTTCGTTGGTTTAGAGGATTATTTTCTAGCAAGAGGAGTGTTTTCTTGTTTAGGCAGAGAGGAAAATGACAGTGACACTGATTAAGAAATTTTCAAGGAAAAGTGAACCTTCAGGACCCAGCAAATGAGGGAGTCCTCATGCAGGGGTGCTACCCAACTAAACCTCCAAATTATAAGCAGCTTCACCTTGCAACAATTCATGTCATTGTATTCCCTGCAAGGTACTAGGACCCTTCCCTGCAATACCTTTGTAACAGACAGTGAAATTGGTTTGCTACCTTGTTTTCCAAGGACCTTATCCTGTGATGGTACATGCCCACCTATTCCCTTCTCTTCCATAAACAGCTTTTGAGCCATTTGGATAATATGGGGTGTAAGGAAGAGTAGGAAAGAGGGGAAGCAAAGAAACTATTGTGTAAAAAACAGTGGCTTTGTTAGTACCGTTGCTCATAAAGTGCATTTCTCTGTTCCCCTTCCTTCAGATTGCCAATTCCCAAACTTGAAGATACAATTAAGAGATACCTAAATGCCCAGAAACCTCTTTTAAATGATGACCAATTCAGGTATGGACAAGCAAGATAACACATATTGCAGTGGTGTGTGCTGTTTCAAGGACAAATGTTACAAACAAAATTATGGCTTGTGATGCATTTTGACTCTTTTATTGATTGCTGTAGGAAGACTGAAGAACTTGCTCATCGCTTTGAAAAGGGGATTGGGAAAGAGCTGCACGAGCAACTGGTTGCTCAAGACAATCAGAACAAGCACACTAGTTACATCACAGGTATGTTGGCCTGCTGGATATAGGAGTCTGTCATCATGCTCAGTAACAGTTTAAAATGCTACAAATAAAATTGGCTGAAGCTTAAGTTCTCTACTCCATAAACCTGCCATAACATGTTGTGAATATTGCCCCTGGCTATATTTCAGCAAATTCTGAGTCTGTGGTAGACAGAAGAATGTCCATTATCTAACTTTTATGTACCAGAATTCTAGACTGGTGAGTATTGAAGAAACAGTATTTTTTCCTGAGAGAATGTGTTTTAATTTTAGTTAACAGGCTTTTTTTTTTCTTTACTAATTTTGTTTAGGTTTTTTTTTGTTTAGGTTTTAGACGATCTTACCTGGTTGAAAGGCTATGTGGTGCTGATGACTGGTGTGGTTTTAAAACTGTAGATGAATGTTAGTTACTCACTGGAGAGGACCTGGATTAAATTGTAATTTATGTCCATGAGTTACCTGTTGCCCTTTTACAACCCAGCTAGAAGGTTCTTCTTGGAACTGATCCAGCCTTAAAGTAATATCTTTTAATACATCAGCTGTCTTGAGATGAAGTTGGTGTTCACTTGTTTCCTTGGTCTGCATCCAGACAGCATGCAATACCAGAGCTTACTGAAATTGAAGTTGCCAGTGATGATGAAATAGAACTTACTTAAAAACATCCCTTCTCTGTGAATGCCCCCTGGGTTTTCATCTACTCATGGGCAGGTGTAAAGGTGTGGCTACTTTTTAGAGCTGTGACTGATTCCCTTGGTTTTGACAACACAGAACCTTTGGATCACATTCATGCTTCTTGATATGCTGACAGACTGTCTAAAAGATCTGTGGGTATGAAATGTAATTCTGCTTTCTGAAGCCTGTTCTGAGCCTGGAAGAATAACTGTGAGGTCCTCTCTAACCTCATCTTTTTGACAACTTGAGAGTATCAGTGGCAATGCATCACTGTCAAGAGTTTCATGTTGTGCTGATTATTTCAGGGGACAGAAAGAGCCAAGGGGGTGGAAATGCAAGGCAGCAAATGGTGATGGAGAAATGCTGCCAGGAATGAGGAAAATACTAAATCAGAATGAAAAGTGATTCTTAAGAGGAACATGCCCTCAGTAACAGAGTTGCAGAAATGATTAGTTTAAAGGTAGGTATAGGTATGTTCCCCTCCAGATGTGAGGTGTGTACCAAAAAAAAGGGCTCATGAAACACAAAAATTGACCCTTGTTGACAGTGATTTTTACCATCTTGATTGCTTCAAATACAGTATTTTTTACAATTAGCCCACAGTGCCTTTCTTCACAATTGGAGGCTGGTAGAATCCTTGGGGGGGATTACTTCATATAATTATTTTCTTTGTATGTACTTCAGTAGGTGTTTATTCATGATCACCGCTGGAGGAGGGATATCAACTATGAACTTCTAGTCTGAATCAATAAGCTGCTTTTATATTCTGACCTATTTTTTAACTCTCCCTTTTCAGGTCCCTGGTTTGACATGTACCTAGAAGCACGTGAACCTATTGTTTTGAATTTTAATCCATTTATGTCTTTTAATCCTGATCCAAAAGCTGAATATAATGATCAGCTCATACGAGCTACAAACATGACTGTTTCTGCTTTACGTTTTATGAAGACCTTCAGAGCTGGTTATCTTGAACCAGAGGTTTTTCACCTTAATCCAGAAAAAAGTGACACTCAGATCTTTAAAAATATTATCCGATTTGTGCCTTCTTCAATTTCTTGGTTTGGTGCCTACCTGGTCAATGCATACCCCCTTGATATGTCCCAGTACTTCAGGCTTTTCAATTCTACACGGCTGCCCAAACTCCACAAAGATGAGCTTTATACAGATGAAAAGGCAAAACATTTACTGGTACTGAGAAATGGAAACTTTTATGTGTTTGATGTTATTGATAGAGATGGAAACACACTGAAGCCTTCAGAAATACAAGCACACTTGAAATACATCCTTAGTGACACCAGTCCAGCTCCGGCCTTCCCTCTTGGCTACCTCCCCAGTGAAAACCGAGATACATGGGCATCGCTGAGAAAGAATTTACTGGATAATGGCAATGCAGAAGCTCTTCACAAAGTAGACTCAGCATTGTTTTGTTTAAGTTTAGATGATTTTCCCATTAAAGACTTGGTGCACTTGTCCCGCACTATGTTGCATGGAGATGGTGCCAACCGCTGGTTTGACAAATCCTTTACTCTCATCATAACTAAGGATGGAACTGCAGGAATTAATTTTGAACATTCCTGGGGAGACGGTGTGGCTGTGCTCAGGTTCCAGAATGAGGTTTTTAAAGATAGCACCAAGGCACCAGCCATCAGCCCCCAGTCCCAGCCTGCTTCAGTAGACTCTTCCACGGCAGTACAGAAACTTGACTTCAAGCTGAATGATGCCTTAAAAGCAGGAATTATCAAAGCCAAACAGAAATTTGATGCCACTGTAGAAGCACTGTCTCTTGACATGATGCAGTTCAATGAAGGGGGCAAGAACCTTCTAAAGCAGAAGAAGGTAAGTCCAGATGCTGTGGCTCAGCTTGCCTTCCAGATGGCTTTCCTTCGGCAGTACAATCAAACTGTTGCTACGTATGAGTCTTGCAGTACTGCAGCTTTCAAACATGGTCGTACAGAAACCATACGTCCTGCTTCAGTCCATACAAAGAAATGTTCAGAAGCTTTTGTCAGGGAACCGTCCAAACACAGCACAGAAGAGCTTCAGGAGTTGATCATGGAGTGCTCAAAATACCATGGCCGTTTGACAAAGGAAGCTGCTATGGGTAAGTAGGAATATAGCAAACACTCTGCTTTTGCACCAAATGTCTATTAAGGTTGCTCTGAACATCTGCTTCACAGATAAGTAGTTTAATTTCCTCCTCCTCTTTAGATTCATAAATTTTAGGAAAGTCGTTCTTTGTTTTAAACAACCTGGATATAATCACATAAATAGTTAATCAAAGAAAGTGATGCATTCTTAATATGCCTGTTAACACTGCACTTTTCTTTACTATCATGATTCCTGGTTGGGGCTGAGCAAGACCTCATTCCCTGGGATATGTGTGTTGAAAGTGAAGAATGTCTGGGTTCTGAAAAATTATTCCTGCTAATATGAGAATAAAATCCAGTTTTAGAGAACTCCTCTTTTGTGACTGAAATATAATGTGATTTCAAAATAAGTGAGTTTATTTTCCACAAATATCAGTCATCTAACACTTGTTATTTTATTTTAACAGGTCAGGGATTTGACCGGCACCTCTTTGGCTTACGCCATTTAGCCTTATCCAAAGGTATTGCTCTGCCTGATTTCTATCAAGACCAAGCCTATGCTCAGCTTAATCACAACATCATTTCCACAAGCACATTGGTTAGCCCAGCTGTGCAATTAGGAGGGTTTGGCCCAGTTGTGTCTGATGGCTTTGGAGTAGGTTATCAGGTCCAGGATGATTGGATAGGCTGTAATGTTTCCTCTTACCCAGCTAGGGATGGTAAAGAATACCTTCAGTGCATATATAAGTCATTAGAAGACATCTTTAATGTTTTGAAGGGTAAGAAAATTGGGAGTTAGAAATAAAAATTCTGTAACTCTTTACAGTACAAAATGCATACTGTGTCTAATTGGTATACTCATCAGTGCTCAAATGTAGCTGAGACTGACCAGATTAATTGGCTTCATTTTAGTTCATTGAACTTAAATACTGTTAGATTAACTATTAAATTTGTATCTGTTTTAAAGAAATCAAGTACAGACCTTGAATGCACGTTTCAGGAAATACAGACATAAACACTGTCAAAATTAAGTATCAGACTCATCTGCTCTTGCAGATCCATGTGTTCTTAAACTATATTATTTAAAATGCATTGTTACTGAGTGTCTGAACTCAGAACATTTGTGTTCCATGAGTGTTCAGACAGACAACAGCACTGTGATGCCACTCTTAAACTGTTTGATTTTTTAAAAAAAGATAGGCAATAATTTTAAGTATGAAAGAGTGGTTACATTTGCAGTCTTGCACTTGTTAACTTGTCACACCTTTCTTTCTCTTGAAACTTGAATCGCTATTGGAACTGATTGTGCCTCAACTGCTTGAAGCCTTTCCACTGTAACAGCTTTTTGAGGAAAAAAAAATGAACTGGGAAGCTTTAGGTAACCCACAATCACCAACTGTGTTGTTAAATTGACTGGAATAGGCTGTATGCTAATAAAGGTTATCTTTTAATAACCACAAAGTTCTTTTATTGACATACCAAAATAATATAGTATGGGGAGTCCCTTTATCAATAGCTTGTGTTTCTTATAAGGGTTAAAAAGAATACTACTGACAGCATGCTGCAGTGTTGGCTCTCCCCTTCCTTACATGAAGTCTGTCCAATAATCTCATCTGCTAAGTAAGCCTGTGCTCTTGTGCCTTAAAGAAAAATCACTGGGATTCTGTCTTTCCAAGTCTTCTCTTACTGTGGAAAAGTAACTCCAACAGAATGTTTTCCTCTTCCCTCCTTCTATCAGCTGGAAGTTGATATCCATAAAAACCAAGAAAAACATATGTATTGCCCCCAAAAGTCAAGATTAAGAAAACAGTACTGAAGTGTGTACATTATTTTCAGTTTATACCAAGGCTCAAAAGGGGTCTGGAAAATATTTTATTAGGATATCCCAGGGGTAATAAGGACAACTTAGGTTTCAATTTCTGAAGTACAGCCATGTGAAAAATAACTCCAAGGAAACTGCATCTCTGGTGGTTACAGCTCCTTCATCAATAACCATGTCAAGATTTATTAGGGGCATGAACTTTAGCATTTTACAAATTTATGGGTAACTTCATAGATCCCAACAGATTCCTTCGCTTTTTCATCGTAGTCATTCCAATCCTACAGGGAATAAGGTTTCACAGTGTTAGTCACAGAGGCCAGAATGCAACAGTGTCTAAAACACTAATGGGAATTCAAACTGAAACTAAGCCTCACTCAAAGTTTGGGTCTTAGATTTCTGTAGAAAGTAATCACTAAGCTCAGTTTCTGAGAGAAACAAGACCACTGACCTGAAATTAAATAGGCTTCAGTTTCAATGTTGTAACATGTATTTTATTTTTTTTTTTTAATTTATATGTAGCCCACAGCCTGTAGTGGACAAGACAGCAACCACAGCAGATGAAAGGATTATCTATCATTTACAATACCCTAGTCAGGCGGGTAAGCAGACAAGTAGATCCTTGCCAAGTAGGATAGCAGGGAACAGATTTGACCTTGAGATCCCTGCTCACAGCCAAGAAAGATTTGCAATGCTGAAGTTGTTATCCTGAGCTTTAAAGGACAGTGTCTTTAGATCACTTTTTAATATCTTTATGCACAAGAGAAAAATCTTCCTAGAAAAAATCAGGTCACCATTGTAAATAACCCCAGCCATTTAGTATTCAAGGTGTTTGCTCTCTGAAATTCCTCAGTAACTTAAAAGTTGCATTTCTACCTTTGTCAGCTGCTAAGCTATCAAATTATAAAATGACACTGTCAGTAATGCTGGTTGTTCATAGTTCTATTTTGTTTCTGGCCACCTGAAAGAGCAAAATGAGTCTCTTGCATGTGCAGTGTGCATTTTGGATGAGATAATCAGATTTACTAATGAAACTTAGACAACATACCTTTTCCAACAAGTTTATGTCATTGAAAGGTGTGCCAGACTCTGCACCTTCAGCAGCAAACCCTGCCTGCAAAGACATTCACAGTAAATTTTTCAGAGTAAGCTGTACCAAGAGAATAATAAATATGATCATTGAAATAGGTTGAAAGAATGTTACTCTACACAGATTTTTATTACAAAAATTTCAAAATCCAGCCACCTATGTAGCATACAAGAAGGTTTCTTACCTTGCCATTTCTAACTACAGAATTTTATTAAGAAGTTGCTAAAGAGCAAAGGTTGCTTCTGCCTGGTTTTCTGCAAGGGACCTATCTTTGCATTTTTGTTAATGAAATCCCCAGTAGTGCCAGTCAGGCATTTATCTGTGTAAGAATGTGTTAAGTAAGCCACATGACTTTAAGTTATTTTGGTATTAGAATGGAAGGTTAAGCACTTGGAGGTTTAATAAATCATGAAGTGTGGCAGATGTAACAAGAAGAGAGCAACCTGCCAGGCACAGTGTGGATATGGCCTTTATAGATTTATAAGAAATCCACCTTAAACTGCTAGGGCTTGAGAAGATCAGCATCACAGGGCAAAAAAATCAGAGCTGCAGCAGAGAACAAACACTAGAAAAATAAAAGAAGCTCTGCTTTTGCCACCTGGAGATATTCACCAGCCATCCAAGGACTGAGAAGCCATGTGACTGGAAGTACAAGCTCCTGTACCAGCCACTTGGCAGGACTTGGGTTCTCTGGGGTCAGAGCAGAGACTCGTTTCACCTGCAGTAGGAGCTGACACAGGCAGTGACTTGTCTGCCCTCTGCTGACTGACCAGCAGCTGAAGCACGCACACAACACAGACAAAAATGCCAACAAATTTCAACACAATGAATTATGACACTTCTGCGACCAATTAAACTACTGGTTGTGCCATAAAGAGGCTTAAGAAGGTTTAAGAGGGGTTTTATAAAGAAACCTGCATTTTTTTTTAAGCTGAATTATTCACTTGAGAGACAGAAGAACTATCCTCAAGGAAAACCAAGAATTCTATTTCAGATTTGCAGTAGATGTATCTATTGCATCATCAGCATCTATTTCAGATGCAGTAGATGCACATTAAACAAGAAAAATAAGAAATTGAGAGGAAAAAAAAAAAAAAGGCTCTGCCTACTCATTTAGGCATCAGAAAATTCACTGAAATGTCTGCTCAGGGATTAAAGTGTTCTCTTCAAGAGAGTCCGTAGAGCAAACCTTGAGAATTTTAAAATGAAAGCTTTACTATAGCTGTAGAGTCTTTGTTGTGCAGATAAAAATAAAACTGACAGCTTGGATGCAGAGCTATAAATATCTCCTACATTTTGTAGTCTTCTCTTAGGTTTTTCTTTAAGTGCATGTTCCTCTGTCTTGCACTAATGAACTTGCAGAGGAGTGAACTAACAACCACTCCACTCCTCAGAAAGATGGGCTTCACTTAAATAGTAAAAAAATGAACCTCTTGCACCACACTGCATTGGTTATTTCATTTATATTATATTCTTTGAAGGATCAGCTTCTTTGGTCTGTTTCTTAGCAGTGTCACAGTCTGAGGGAAGGATAAGACAGGTTTATATTTGTCAGTCTATTTACACCTAATCCGACTGGAATAATAGGTTAAATATAGCAGGGAGTTAGCTTGCAAGCAGCATGACCATGCATAAGCAAATGAATCACTGAAAACTGGCCTGGCCCTGAAGAAATTCTTTAACTCTGAACCTTGAAGTGCACTTTGCAACAGCTTTTAACCTCCACTGATCTTCAGTCTTTGGTCAGGTTTAAAATGGGAAAACATCAATATTAATTTCCTATGGCTTTGGTGATGTCAAATCTCAAAAAAATGTTATTTTCTTTAGAGTCCATATGCTGAAGACTGATCATAACCTGAGCTTCCTTTACTCTTAACATACCAAAAGGCAAAGTGGTGCTCTTGTGCATGTAGCTGTCTATTTGGGCACTCTCACAATTCCCCTCTGGGAAAGACTCTTTTGCAATAGCCTGTGCAATGGAAGACCTCGCAAATGAATTAAAATGAGTGCTGACTCACCTGTGCAGCAATCTGAATACAGCTCCATGCCATGTTTAAATTTTACTGGCACAAACAATAGCAGAGTTTTTAGTGTTAGCTGCTTGCAGGGTTGGTCTTTTTTGAGTTGAAGTAAACGAAAGAATTGTGGAGATCATGGAAAGCTGGGGAGGCCTAGGACATTCTAGTAAGAGCAGTACCATCACATAGTGTGTATTTTATCACTCCAGGCTCTGTAAGAAGTGCTCTTAAAAACTGAGAAACAAATGAAGAATTAGAACTCACCTGTGGTTGAAAGTCAACTGGTTCCAGCCCTCGGCATTCAAACTCCACTATTGTTTTGAATTTCTCACTGTCTTCAGCCTATAAGTGAGTCAGAACACCATTAGTTTTCATCCAATAGAGAAGGACAGTGACAAGCATTAGTCTAGGAATGACTTTCTCCAAAGGCAGGACTATCAACTTTGATGTTCCAAGTGACAGCAGAATCAGGGCTCATTTAATGGGGGTTAATTAACTACAATTCCTTAATCTGCCCCAAGGAAGCCTTCAAGAGGAAACTCATACATACATTACACAACTGACACTATAATCAGAGTGATAGAATTTTTTGTTTTCCCTATGAAATGTATCAGATTATTCTCACTTGAGACAGTGTGCAGGAGTTCTTGAGAGACAATTTTCTCTCAGGGGAGAAAAACAGCTTTTTGTGTTCTTCAAAAAGGAATGTGATGATAAAATGAAAACTCAAAATACTATTAATGCTTATTTATCTTTCAATTGTTATGTAAAAGAGAAAGCAAACTTACATTGTAAGGCTTGATTGTCTGACTTAAAATATCTAAAAAAAAATATCAGAAATGTAAGTCAGTAGCATTATGTCTTCAGTTTTATCCTACACAAACCAAGCATCAGCTGCTTCTTTTGAAGACATTTCCTTATACAAAGTAATTGTATAAGTTCATCCTCAAAAGATA
Source organism: Calypte anna (assembly GCF_003957555.1). Taxonomy (NCBI): domain Eukaryota; kingdom Metazoa; phylum Chordata; class Aves; order Apodiformes; family Trochilidae; genus Calypte; species Calypte anna. The sequence goes on from NC_044254.1 coordinate 25,477,954, forward strand.
GAATTTTTTTTTTTCACTTCTGAGAAGTTTACATTACACCATTTTGTTACCCTTCCAATGGAAAACAATTATGGGCTTTTGTCAAATGACATTATGGGTTTGACTTTTGTTTATGCAGAAACCTGAACTCACCAGGAGGCCTTGCTGTCTCCTTCATGAGCACAAGTATGTACCTGTTGTGAACCCAAGCACCAAAATGTAGAAGGAAAACAAAAATCCCTTGGTGAATGCCCTTTACAGTGTCAAGCAAAAACAGGGACTGAAAAATGAATGTAGGAGAAAAAGCACAAAATGGGTGATGCCTCTGAAATTTCTAAGCACATACCAATGGAGCTCTCCCTGGAGCACAGCTTGCATTTCTGCACCATAGTGGCACTTCCTCTGCCTCCTTTCAGGGGAACACTGTCCTAAAAACCATAATAAGAGAGAGAGATCATTTTATCTGCACTCTAGCTGAGCCACTGGAAATCTCTGCATAGGTAAAGTCATTTTTCCAACAATGTTATTTAACTTTTTAAAAACATTACAATGATAAAGCTTTTATTTTTTTTTTTTATACAAGAGCTCTATAATTCAGAAAGCTGCCATTATCACACAATAATGCTGTACTAGACTTAAAACAGGAAATAATGGATAGTTATGTCTTATCCTCATGGACATGTTTCATTAAGTCCTCAAAATACATTCTTACCATTGAGCATTATGCAACAAAAAGGGATGATGTTCATTCCTAAGAACAGAACCCTCTCGTACCTCTGACAAATTTTATCCCACTTTTTCAGTTTCCAACTGCTAATCCAGCATCCTTAACTCACCTTGAATTACCCAAACTTCTCCAAAAAGATTCCATCAGCATCAGAGAAATACACTACAGGCACAACCTTACGCTGATACCACTTCAAAATTTGTTTCAAACTATATCCTTACAGAAAGGCAGCTTTTCAAAACAAACATAAATACTTTGTCACCAACAGTCACCACTCTGATGGCATCTTTCAGTTAACAGTCTCCAAATAGATTTTTGAAGTATGGAATATGACAGCATTTCCTGAGTGCATGTGCAATACTATCTCATCTGAAGTGCAAGTTGTCACATCCCTGATGCCACCATCCCTTGTGTCTAACAGCAGGCAGGTTTGTTTTCTCATTTTTGTTCTGGTGCAGGTTACAACAGGCAGACAGACATACCATCAACCGCAGATACTGCCACTTTTCAGAAACCTCACCACAGTTCCCACATTTCAGCTGAAAAACAAACATACACCAGAGAATTTAAAGCTGTCAATAACCAGGGAAGAAAAAGCCATAGGAGCTGATGTGATACCCCCCTTCCCCTCTCCCAAATTTCCACAATGGAGAGGAGCAGGAGGAAGGTGTGAGGTGCCCAGACAGGGTGGCTGTGCCCTCCCCAGGGGTCTAAACAACACACGGGATGTAAGATGGGCAGAGCTCACCCCAACATTTCCCTGTGCTGCCTGCCACTGGATACTGCATCCCCAACCACCTCATCAGTGGGACCACGGACCAACTAATGAATGAATGATGTACTAACGTATATATATAACTAACGTGTATATATCTCCATATACTTATAGACCGCCACATTCGGTGCCCCTGGAGCAGTTTGTGTGGAAAAAGCCACGTCTGTAAACTGAGCGATGTGCCCGGCCCTGGGCAGGGGGAGCGGCGTTCCCCGCCCCGCAGACCCTCGGCCGCCCCGCACCTTGAGGTACCAGCGGAAATCCTCCCCTTCGGCCCGCAGCCGGGTGATGTTCTCCAGCGTGGCCCGCAGCTGCAGCCCGATCTTCTGCAAGGCAAGAGGCAGCGACAAGGCCCATCAGTTCGGCTGGGTTTGACCCGGTTTAATTCTTCCCGGCCGCACCTCCCACCTTACCCCCATGGATGGCCTCGCAGAGCACCCGGCAGCTCCGGGGCCGCCGCGCTGTCGGGACTCCCCTGACTGCCCCCCTCAGCCCCGCAGGGGCAGCTGCGGGGTTCCAGCCGCTCCTGCCCGGTTTTGCTGCTCCTGTTGGAGGGTTTGGTTTTAATCTCCCCGCCTCGCCTTGGTGCCCTGGACAAGGCGGCTGCCGCCTCCCTCCCGCTGCTCCCTGCAGCCCGGGCTCCCCTTGGCCAAGATGGCGGCGCCGGCGGGCGCGGCCCGGACCGCCCCGCAGGAGAAGCGGGATGGGCCCCGGGAACCGGGCGGACGGACCACGGGATGGCAGCGGAACGGGGGTGGTGGGGAAGCGGGACCGGCGTGTGGGGAGCCCGCGGGAGGGTCCGCGGGGGAAGGGCAGACGGTGCCCGCGGTGAGAGGGAAGGCAGGGGGAGCGAGCATAGGTAAACGGGGGTTACATGTTTTCACCTTTTTAAAAGTTATTTAATCTCTTATTTTTTATCGCAGTGGATACAGATTTGGGAAGAATCTGGTGGAAGGTGGGGGACACCCTCGGAGCCTCTGGAGAGCCGCAGCCCATGGTGTTCTACCAGGGTAAAGCTGAGACAGACTTGATCCTCTGACTCTCATAATCATTGAGCACGACAGCTCTGCTAGCCTGGAACTTCACTAAATACATCCTGCACTTCATTTCATTCCATTTCAGTTTTTCTGAATCTGTATGGGAGCATCAGTGAATCATAGAGTGGTTTGGGTTGGAAGGGACATCAAAAATCATCATCCAGTTCCAACCCCTGGCATGGGCAGGGAGACTTCCCACTAGGATCAGGTTGCCTGAGGTCCCAAAGATCCCAGGGGAAGATCCCTGGTGGCTGTTGCCTTCTGCTCTGGAGGCAAATGGGTCACCACAGCACACAGCACTAAGAAGAGAAAGTGTCTCTGCTATAGCTGCAATCTCATGCAGAGTAAGGGCTTCCTCTGTTTTGCATATTTGAGCTGGCCAAGAGAATATTCCACTTGGGATATTAACAGAAGTTGATCTGGATTGCTGTCAGAAGCTTCATTTCACAGGACGAGACCTAATTCCATTTACTGCTGCTGCATAGAGATGTGAAATATAGCTTTGTGTGCAGTAACTCAAGCAACCTACCCTGAACTACCATGATAAAAGCATCAGAAGTCAGTTTCTCACCAGAACTTATAAATTAAAAAAAAACAACAGATCCCACTATTTTATTAAGACAGTTACTGACAGTTTGTAAAAAAACCCACTCTAACATACATAAAAGCTTCAGGCCAGAAATAACAAAGAACTGAAACAGCACTTCTCCCTGCCCACCCCCTCCCCCAGATATTGTAACACAAACTTCAGTTTGTTTGATTTAGATTGGTTTAATCTTGAAGTGCAGTCCAATAAGACTGAAGACTAGACACTTAAGGTCCTGGACCAGGTAGTAGAACACTCTCAAGCCTTCTGGATCCCTGCAGTGCACAACAAAAGGAAAAAAAAAAAGTTAGATTCATGTTCTAAGAGAGCAGTTTATAAGACATTAGTTCTAAAAACCAACAAAGCCCAGAGGGGGCCTTTTCACCAGCCATCGTAGACATTAACAGATTTATTTCATCCTGCCTGGATTGTTAAAACATTCTACAGTCCAAGTTTACAACTTTTAAGCCCTAAGAAAACGTGCATTTTTATCATTACAGCAAGTAGCAACATCACTCTGGATTTAAGGGACATGAGAGGCAGATTGTTCAGCTCAGGTGATGTACTGAAGTCATGGTTCCCCCACAGACACTGACTGTTCAGATCAGTTCAGACTCTGCATGCACCTGACAGGGGTTCCTACATTTTAAAATATCCCTCAGTACATTTCAAAATACAGCAGGTAAGGAATGACAAGAGCCTGAAAGTGTTTGGTACATTACACAGGAATGCAGAGAACTTGTACCCCCAGGAACTGACTTGATCCAATATAAAATACAAGTACCTAACAACCAATGAGTTCTGAGACAGATCATTGCACAGAGCCAGAAGCAACCTAGAAGAGCAGTGTACGTACTTGGACTGATTTACATCAATGAGTGAACCAATTTTTGATGTGGTAAAGGAGATGTGCTCATCACCAATTACTATTTCAAGCTCCTGAAAAAGAGAAGATCACGGGAGGTCAAACTACCACAGCATAATACAAGCTACAGAAATACTGCAGTACTGAAACGATGATTTTTATTGCAGCAGCAAAGGCATTCACAGCAGGCATGTGAAGAAAAAGCTCAGTGATGCTTCTGATGCCCCAACACCCCAAAAATCAGAGCAGCAATTAAAGTGCCACTGCACACCCACCTGTCTGCCGACTCTGTCGGGGGGAGGCCACAAGGCATCATCTTCTTTTGTGATCTCACTGTCGTCGATGATTCTCTTCAGCTCCTCCATCACACTCTTATGCACATAAGCCTACAAACAACATTCCCACATCAGAGGACACCCCAGAGCTGATGCTTGCACCACCCACCCACCACACCAGGGCTTTCCTTGGCCCCTCTCCGACACAACCCCCACCCCGGCCTTCCCTCCCGTACCTCCTTTCGGATCATGACGTCATTTTTGTAGTTGCTGTTGTTGGCGTAACGCAGCTTCCCTGCACAAGACACAGCAGATGTTAAACCCCGCCAGAACAGCGCTGAGCGGGCACCGCTCCGCGACGGGCCCCAGCGCGGCCCTCCGTCCACCGTGCCCCTTCCTCCCTTCCTTCCCAGTGCCGTTTCATCCCTCACCATCGGGCCGGAACTCGAACTCGAGGAACTCGTGGCCGAACTTGCCCTTGTGCCCCACGTAGTACCGGAGGTAGAAGTCGCTCGCCATGGTCCCGCCGCCGTCCCGGCATGCATCGCGGCGGCGCGGGACATGCGCGTCGGTGGGGGCGGGGCGGGCAGAGCCCCTCCCCGCGCTCCCATTGGTCCAGAGCGCCAACTGCCGGCAGCGCGAGCAGCGGCGGGCGCCCCCTGGCGGCCAACGGGATCCCCGGCGGGGCCGGTGAGGGCGGGAGGGCAGCGCCTGAGGGCAGCGCCTGAGGCCGCGACCCCGGGAGGTGTCCCGGGGGTGTCCCCGGGGTGTCCCGGTGGGGCCCCCGACCAAACCCAGCCCCACAGATGAGGGAATCCGCCCCCAGCGTTAAGGGGTGGGCAGGGGACTCTTTCCCCTCCGGCTACCTGGAGCTCGGCCCTGGAGATGAAGCGGTTTTCTGGTGGTAATGATAAGAAAAATTTGACAGAAATTCTGACAGAAAAAAGTGAGGCTGGGGCTTGATGAACACTTCCCTTCGCCCAGCGCGGCCCCCGTGGTGGAAATGGCTCGGGTACCGTCGCTGAATTAGGAGATGGACCAAACTCCGCACGCAGGTATTGGCTTGTGGGTCAGAACCAGGCGGTTCTGTCAGTGGAGGAGGTGTGCGTGCTCTGCCTCAAAGGTTGAGAGTTTTTCTCTCGGTAGAAAATGGAAAAAATGTCACTCATTACTCAAAAAGGCTTTCTTGTAGTATTTATTAATAGCAGCACTAAAAGAGGTGAAAAAAAGTAAAAAAAGCACGAGAGGTACTGCTGTATTTTTCTTTCAGAGGGCACTGTTTTACAAAAGAGCAAGTCTCCAGACATTTAATTTCTCCCCAGACACCAAAAAGACCCCAAAAACCCCAGGAGGAGCTGTTCTGGGGAGGGCAGTCAGTGCAGGGCCAATGATGCTCACTCTGCTTACCTTAGAGTTCCAGCAGGGTTAATTCTGGCAATGTTTACTATTATGAACTAAGTGGAAATAGCTGAACTGCTTCCAGATGTAAGCTGTCCATGGAAATAGCACTCCATGGTATGCTGGTGTGTAACTAATTAAATAAACCTTTTGTTTTCAGTTAATTCTGCATGGTAGGGATCCACGTCTGGACATGATTAATCAGTAAACTGATGAACCCCCCCACTGACTGCCCAGATTTGGGTCTTTCAGGACCCCTGTATGTTTTGTGATCTAACCTCACCTTCTGAGCTCTGAAGGAGCTCTAAGCTTTCCCTAATACAGCTAAAACAAACAAACAAAAAAAAATTGGGATTGGTGGCTCATTTCTTTTATCATGAATTATTACTATGAGAGGCAATAGAGTAATTTGCTGGAAAAAGATGAATATTTAAATTTAGGGACTCATAGGTTAGAGTTAAATAGCTGCTTGGATATATTATAGGACTTCATTGGATTAAAATAATGGAGCAAAGAAATGGCATCTTAGTCTCATTTCACTTAAATAACTTTTTGCTTAGACTTGAAGATACTATTCACTGGGTACATGCAAAATAAGAACCAAATTAATGTAGATTAATCAAGAGTGACAAAAATATGTAGAAAGAGGTGAAATATTTAAGGCTCCCTCTGAACAGATGATGGACTCCTGTGTCACTCACTGTGTGGCAGCTCCTCCTCCTCTGCCTAGTTAGACAGCTTTCCTTACCTTCTTTTCCCAAGGGAACTGGAGGACCTTGAGGGACAGTGATTAGTGGTCTGGAGAACCTTTTTTATGGATAAAGATTAAAAACTAAACATGTACAGCTTGGCTAATTGATGAAGTGGAGCCCCTTTAATTGTAATGTGGCAGCACTTACTGTGTTTGTAACTTGGCTGTTCTGTATGATGTGGTCTGTCACAAGATCTGTTACTCAGAGTAAATTTAATCCTTAGCAATTACTAATTTCATCCTTGTTAGCTAATAGAATGACATCATCAGAGTTCAGCAAAACTCTTATCAAGTGAAGACAACTTTTGAAGTTATTTTTTTTCTATTAGAAAATCAGAATTGTTTCCTCTTGAAGCTCATACACTTACATGTCTTTTTACTCCATGTCAGTTTTGCCATGTAAAAAAGATGTCATGTGGTTATATCATTTACAGGAAGTACAAAGAAATTAAAACATGAGACTAAAAAAGTAACATGCATTAAGAATTTTTGGCTGAACTATTACCCTGCTCATTATAGGAACCTGTCTAAAGGTAATACCAAGAATAAACTTTGTATGTTCCTCAAGTACTGTCTGTTTTGACTTCAAGTTCAGTGGTTTGGTTTTTTTGTTGTTGTTGGTTTTTTTTAATGAGAGAATGACTCTGCTGTAATTGCCTAAGTTGTTTTTATAAGCCCTCTCAGGAATATCAGTGCTTGATGCATTGCTGTTTAAATGGCTGTGTTGGAAGGAAGAGCAAACTGGAATATAAGTTATCCTCAAAACCTGCATTTAAATTCATCTGCAAGGTGTCAACTGCCATTGAGTTCTGTGTACTAATTCCAACATATTTTATGATGAATGCCTATTATGGGTGAGATAAAAATGTGGCTTTTTGCTCTGTGTGTAATAGGTTCTTTTGTCTTCTTAAAATAAATGTCATGTTTGAAGGCTTTACAATAGGGAGCATGTTGTTAGCACTGTGCTGTTTGGGTTAGCTTGACACCATGTGCTATGCCTGAGTGCACTGGCTTCAGGTTGTGTTTGTAAAAACCAGAAATGTGTGGATTTTCAGTCTGCTTAAAGGCATTTACAAGCAGTAATTGTTCTGTCTGAAGAAATTATTTCTATGAATACATGTTTTCAAGTGTTATTATTTTAGATATGATAGAAAGACTGGAATTTAACTGTGTGCATGCCAAATCTTAATACTTGATATTGGTTTATAAGGTGGTTTGGGGTTTTTTTTGTTGTTTCAAGAGCAAAATTTACACGATCTTCGCTTCTATGTGGAAATCCAGTATATGGAGCTGATAGTGGGGAGCAAGGACTGAGTGAAATCAGATTAACAAGCTCTGAAAATTTCTGTTTGTTGGGATTTTTTCCTCTTGTCAATAAAAGCTGGCAGAAAGCTCTATGAAATCAACCTACTTTGGACCCCTAATTTAGCTTAATTTTAAGGTTGCTAGGTTTATGACTTGGTTGTACTTTCCTGAGAACCTGCTCACGCTGTTGAAATAGTTGTGTTTCTGCTATTTTTTCCTCTGAACACTGAACACTTGGGAGAACTGGGTGACAGACTTTTTTGCAGGGATTCTAAATTGGTCAGGCTCTTCTCTGGTATTTTTCATGTCTGTGAGTTGTGAAACTCTGTTCTGAACACGCAGAATTTTATGCAGTTTCTACAGAGATTTTAATTCTTATTGATTCCCTTAACAAATAAACTACTCCCACTATCGAAATTAAGACAATCTTTGGAAGTGAACTTCCTAAAGTGTTACTTTCAAATGTATGTGATAAGTCCTTAAGTGTGTTCATGGTGTGGATCTTGTATATAGAGACCCCTGTTAAATCTGTTGGTTTAGTCGCTGGGAAGAGACCTATATACTAATTTGGAAGAATGTTAATTTGTGTGCCTGTGCATCCTGTGAAAGATAATTAGTATCAAAATACAGCTGAGTCGGCAGTCTGGGGTGGCCATGAGAGACGAACCGACAGTGGGCTTCTCTGTTAGTGCTAATCTCTGCATCATAATAATGCTTTTTAGAAAAGACATCCCTACCTTTATCTTGAAACTGTGATATGGGCAAGTTTTTATTTACTTGCTTAAAAACGTAGGTCTGTGAGAAGAAGTGAGCTATGCCAAGTGAAAGGACCTTACCGTGCCCTGAGGTCAGGTTTCCCTGCTGGGCTGGGCTGCTGGTGCCCCGCAGTGACTGGAAGGCATTCTGTGCCAAGACACAGCCCTGCTTGCGAGACAATACGCGCAGAAGATGACTAAGTAAACAAAAATGCGGTGTATTGATATCTGTATTAGAAAAAAAACCATCCCGAGTCTAGTTGGGACCGAGATGTGTAAATGAGTGTCTGAAAGGGAGAAGGATGAATGGGAATGAACAGAAAACGGGGCTGGAAGGGACTTGCTGAGTTCATCCCCTTGACAAGATCAGCTCTCTCTCATGTGACTCTATTTGTGAATTTTAATGAAGCTTTGTGATTTTGATTGGTTTTGATGCTTTGCTTGCTTTTTTTCTCTTTTTTTTTTTTTTTTTTTCTTTTTTATTTTTATTTTCTTCCTTTTCTTCTTTCATTTTTTTCTTCTTTTTCTTTTCCTTTTCCTTTTCCTTTTCCTTTTCCTTTTCCTTTTCCTTTTCCTTTTCCTTTTCCTTTTCCTTTTCCTTTTCCTTTTTCTTTTTCTTTTTCTTTTTCTTTTTCTTTTTCTTTTTCTTTTTCTTTTTTTTCTTTTTCTTTTTTTCTTTTTTTTTCTTTTTTTTTCTTTTTCTTTTTCTTTTTCTTTTTCTCTTTTTCTTTCTGTTTCTGTTTCTGTTTCACTTTCTCTTTCTCTTTCTGTTTTTCTTTTTCTTTTTTTCTTTTCCTTTTCCTTTTTCTCTCCCTTTTTCTTTTTCTTTTTCTCTACCTTTTTCTTTTCTCTTCCTTTTCCTTTTCTTTTTTTTTTTTTTTCATTTTCCTTTCCTTTCCTTTTTCCTTTTTTTAATTTTCTTTTTTTTTTTTTTTTTTTTTTTTGTGGCAATTCCAAGTTTGTAGTGTAACTTAGTTTCTCATTTGAAAAGTCAGTCCCCATATGAATCTGTTTGACAACGCCAGAAGCCGGTGTACTAGAACTGCTAGCTGATAAGTAACTAGGGTGTGATACAGATAAATCCAACCCCTTATAGTTCATTTCCACAATTATTATGTATTAAAAAAATTACTTAAATTGGATTCTCACATGGTAGAACTGTGTGTGAATTCTCATAAATTTTCCAGAGAGGGGAATTTTGTCTCCAGTGGTTTCTTCTGGGCTGCAGAAAGAATCTGGCACATCTTGACAACAGTTACCTTTGTGAATTGTCCTCTAAGTAGTTTCCCCAAAAAGTTGGTGTTACATAGGTAAGAAATACCTTGTGTCACTGCATATTTTAAGCTCTTCATTTAGAAGTGAGCCAAGTGCTGTTTTCTGCTGGTGCATTTCTGTGGAAGCTAATTTTGTTTAAACAAATCTGACAAAGTCTTTGTGGGATCCCCAGATGGCCTGGAGCAAAGGTATTTATTTAACCTTTAGCCCATGACCTTCCTACAGGGCTGGGTTATGTCTACAGAAGGGCTCCATGTCTGCAGAAATAATCAGAGGGGTGTTGAACATTTTACCTCTTTGATTACAACATCCTGATTCTGATCCCTGACACTTGAAAGAACATCTTAGTTGTGCCAAGCTGCTCAAGGTGATGCTTCAGACCTGGACAGCTTTACTTGCTTCCATGTGGCCTTGCTTTGGCTTCAGTCATCATTGTGCTAATTGTTGTTTTCTTCTATTTAAAGGGGTTTACCAAATCCAGGTTTAGATCATCTGGGAGGTACAAAAGTACCATCCCTTTCCTGTGTGCAATCTTTACTTACCAACCCTTTGTATCATTTTCAGCCTTCCCTTGCAAGACACAGGCAGTCTCTCAACTTTCAAGACAGCCCTTGCAGATAGACTTTATGTGCAGGTGATGTGCTGAATTAATTCAGGGTTGCCATGGCAACCTTTTTCTTCTTTCTCCAGAAGAAGACTGCTTTATCAGTCAGTGCAGCCTTGCACAGTGCCTGTGACTTTTGTCTGGGGCTCTCACAGCTGTTAGAAACAATAGGCAGGCAGGCCCTGAAATTAGCAGTTCCATATAGGGCCTCTTGTGCATCTTTGCTCACTAATGCTCTTTATCTTCATCTGGAAGTACTGGTTTTTATTCCCTCATTTTCTCTACTTTTTTTTTTTTTTTAATTTTAAAGACTGTTCCTTCCATACTTCATGGGGACATATAATTTCATATTCTGGATTTTGAGCACTATAGCCCTGGGTTACAATTCTCAGTCTTGTTCTTCTCATGTCTACTTCCCCTGATCTCTGAGTTTTTGGTCATCTTTTCCAAGAGTCTGCTTTGTTACATATAATCCTTGACTGCCCGAGGAAGCCATCAGATTGGTTCTTTTCCATGTCACTGGCAATTTTTTCAGTGGTAAAAAAGAAAACAGGAGGATGGAAACACAAATTGAGATGAAAAGGATGATACTAATCCCCTTCCAGAACTGAGGGAGTTTTTTCTCTGCATGTAGATCTCCTAATAAAGTGATTTGACTCTCTCAGAAAATGATTCTTGCTTTGCAGCTGGTCAGGATTGCTGGGGCTGTTTGTGTATCCTGTGAAACTGTGGGGATGGACAAAGGGGTAACAGAGAGGTGGATGGCAGCTAAATGAATTAATTTCTATGTTTTTATATATTCCCCCACGAGCAAGTGCATAGGCATGTTTTTTTTTTACATCAAATAAAGCATCTTGCCCACAGATGGCTCTTGGGATTAAAAGGATTGGAACTAATAACACATTTCTATTTTCAATGAATAAACCTATTTTGCAGTTATCCCAGTCTGCAACATCCATCTGTTGAACACTACTTGGGCACTGCCCCCACAGGAGAAGAATTGCAGGTAAAATGATGTTTAGCCTGACATTATATTAATTATGTAATTATCACTAATTCAGATTATATTTTTATTTCATAAGACAGTTGGTGTAAAGAATCCAACAAATGATCAAGGCCTCACCTTGTAATGCCACAGAGAAGGATAGTTTCAGGAAATTCATTTTGTGCTTCTGATTCTTAGAGAATAGCATAGAAAATATTATCAATATGAGGTATAATATCTCAATATTGGTGTTGTAGATATAGTGTCCCAGAGACATACCTCTGGTTTAATGATTTTCATGGTGCAGGCCATGAGCTGACACTGGTGTGTTGCAGGATCCTGGGGAGATACAGGGCTGGTTTGGGTGGCCAGTCCCAGCTCAGCCTTCACTGCTTTTGGCCTCTGGGCCCCTAGCCCAAGCAGCCACTCTTGTTTCAGCCCTGGTGGCTTGCCAGCATGTGTGGTTTTTGACCAAACTTTGAGGGATATGTTGGAGATCTCTGATGGTACCCAAAGAAGCTCCTGTGCTGAGGTTAGGAAAGGTGTGCACATTTTCTCTATGGGGACATAAAGGGGATTTAGGAAGAACAAAAGAGCTTAAATACTTGCCCAAACACTTCACACCCTGCAATGGAGTAAGAAAGGTCAGGCAATAACTTACATTCAAAAAGAAGACTTCAGCAGAATGGATTTGGTTTATTTAATAGTAAGGAAAAGGTCATGTCTTTTGTTCTTTTATCCTCACAGAAATTGATTTTGTGAAGTTGAAGTTGGTTTATCACCATTTGTGTTTTTTGGCTTTGTTATTTCAGTACTGGAGAAAAGGTCATCTTCTTAGTTGGTATCTGATTCTATGGTTCATTGAAACAGCATTATTTCTGCTGAAGATGAAGTTCTGGGTTTTCTTGCTTTTTTTCCTCTTTTCTATCCTCTCCTCCCCTAACTTCCCCTGTCCCAAGTCAACCACGTCCAGCTGGATACTTTGTCATGCAGTCTGGTATAGCAGAGGTGCCTGCATATGATGATATCTCTGTTTTTTGGGGGCTATAGAAACTTGCTTGTCTTGGCTGTGCTAAACTGATAAGCCATTCAGATTTAAGTAGATTTTTGTTCATGTTTTGTTCAGTATGCAAGAACTCAAAGAGATTGCCACTCTAGTGGAGTGAATTGCATTATCTGCCTCAAAAAATAAATGTCAGTAGAACCCAGTAACCAAGGATTAGCATTCTTATTGGCTCATTGACCTTTAACTTGTCCACATGGACCTGCTCCAAAAATAGTCTTTCTAAAAACTATCTATATATTATTTTTTTCTTTTTTTCCTTGAAAATGCCCCCCAAATTAAAGTAGAGAGATAACCAAGAAAATATGGAAGCATCTCTGGAGTGAGAGCATCTGGAAAGAAGGAACCAGTTTGAGTTTTGCAAGAATGGTCATAGCTAAAGAAAACCAAACCAAGTCAGTCAGAAACCCCAACTCAAAACCTTGGGGCTCTTCTTCCTCAAACCTTCATATTTTCTCTGTATATTCAGAGAGAAAATGCAAAATGAAGCTACTCGTTTCCACCTGATTTCATCCCAGATCTGTGAGTTAAGAATATGTCTGTGTAATCTGCCTTGTAGACCAAGACAGAAAATTAAGACTGAGATAAAGTTGTACCAATTACAATGGCTGGTGCAGGTTAAAATAAAGACTTCCTTCCAAAAGCTTGCTCTGCAGCTACCTCTAACACATTTTTCTAGCATTATTAATATATAGCAAACACACTTATTAAGAATTTGTGCAGTCCTTGGAAATTAATTCTTTATTCAAGGTAGATGTTTTACTTGTATACTCTTGAGAATGCTGCAGGCATTCTTATGCTGATACCATTTCTTTCCCCTTTCCTCTGGCAGACAAAATTTCTGAGCCTCATGCTAGAAAACCTAGAAGACATCCTTGTGTGTGCTCTGAAGGGAAAATAATACCTAGTTAGGTGTTTCAAGGGCTTACTTGCAACAGAAACTGTTTTGTTTCTGTTACAACAGAAATGTTTTTTCTTTTCTCTGTTGGTTTCCACTCCAGATCCTTTTTCATTTGTGTAGTCTGGTGCTTCTAGAAACTTCTGCAAGCATCCTTACTCTGAACCTGTCAGATTTTGTGACATGAATTGGGAGAGAATGAGTGTGGAGTAAAGGCAGCTAAATACAAAGCAATTGGTGTTTGACTAAGGCAATGTAGGAAAGAAAATCACATGAAAAAGTTGAGGCCTGATGTGAAATTTCTGATGTGACTCTTCCAGAAAGGAAACAGAATTTTCTTTACAGCCAGCTCATCACTGACCATTTGTCTGACTTCAGTTTTACTCCAGCAGTCTTTGGGGTGATTAAAGAGGAGCTAAAAAAAGACTGACTGCAAAATGCTCATCAAATCAGAGGTGTTAGCCAAATGAGTGTCAGTGGGGAAAGCTTAATTTTAGGGTAGCAGGAGAAAATAAAGCAATCATCATTGTTCTTCCTGTGTTGTCATAGTAGCATAAAGTAGTGGCTTGAGGAGCTGCCTGTCTTTTTATCAGAAATTACCATGCAGTTCTTTGTATAGTCTGGTTGAATATAGTGAATCCCAGCACAGTAATTATATGTGAGCACAATTTTAAAACTGCCAAATATTTTTGCTTTATACGAAGTACTTGTACTGATGATCAGGTGACAAGGGCTGACATGAATTCAGATTGGAAAAGTTACCCTGTGTATTTTTTCTTACAGTTGTCTGTGTTTCTTCTATCAGCAGCACCTGTGTGTATTCACTTAGAGGTTAAAATTCCTTGTTAGAGGATTATCAGATCTGAATAAATGTCAGCTGGGGATCATTCTCCCAGAGTTCCAGCCCAGCTGCCCTTTGCTTCTTTCTAATTACCATGTGTCTCATGGTTTTTCAGTTCCTCTCATCCTTTCTGGAAGCAAACAGTGTTTTTGCTGTCTTTGATTATCATTTAGGCAATTTTTATTTTCTTTATTTTTAAAACTTTTGGTGGAGGAGATCCCTGAGGCCATCTGCTGGAGAGGTGGGGTAAGTAGACAAAACCACTCTTGATCAGTGTCAACCAGCAAAATTTCTGTTGGATGTGGACAGGACAGCTTAGAGGGGCCAGAGCTTCAAAAGAGCCCAAAAGAGCAAGAGATACCTTGAATCATCTTCAGTGGGCCCAGGGAAACCATATTGCTGAGTCTTTCTCAAAAAAAGTAGCTACTTTGGTATGAATATAATCTGAAATTTTATTTGATATTTGTTGGATTTGATGACATAAAAATTCTGATAAGAGTGTTGATTTTTCTCAAAGGAGAAAATATTAATCAACATAATCCATGGTTGTAGCCTTCTGATCTTCAGGAGCAGCTGCAGGTTGCTCCTCTTTGCCTTGTTATGGAGGTAGAGTGCACTCTAGAAGGGAGATATTAAATCCCAATTCAGTGTATTCTGTAGCCTTCATAGCACTAATAGCTGCTGACACTCCAAATTATGTTGTCTTCATTAGGATTTTGTCTTGAATGGACCCACTGAAACTAAAAGGTTTCTGTATATCTGCAGATTAGAATACACTGCTCCAGCATTTGGGATTAGATCAAGCCTTTTGTAGCCTGCTGTACTGCACAGACAGTGCCTAGGTCCCCCAGGAAAAGGGGACATAACTATGTATCAAATAAATATATATATACTTACATAAATGTATATAAATGCAAATATATAAATAAATGTATATATGTATTTATTCATGTTTTGGTTAAGATATGAGTGGGTGTTTGAGGCTTTGCTGTCTATACTCCTTCCAGAAAGCTCCAGTTCTCTCCTCTGGCCCATCCCTGCCCTGTTCAGTTCAGTGGTGGAGCTCCCAGATACACATCTGCTCTGTAAGGGGAGAAGTTTTGTGCAGGATAATTTTGGATCTTCATTTTTTGTTTTTCCACATGCCAGTCACTGAAGCTTTGGTTTTGTCACACCAACTTTCTGGCCCAGAAATTGTCTCAGAAATTGTCAGCTTGTTGTTTTACTGAGCACTTAATACTGAAGTCCATCCAGGATGGATTTGTTTTAGGTTGGGGTGAGGAGTTTGTGAGAATGTGTTCTTATGGGATTGCATCTGGGAGGTTTTGACCATTCCTAACAAATCTTGAGTGCTTGTTGGTGTGTGGTAGGCTGCTCTTACATGAGGGAATGCTTGGTACCTGGAAAAATAATGGTTAATATTAAGCTAGGTTAAAACTTTGATGACGTGCACTTGTTACAGCCTTCTATGGGACTGTCCTGGTGTGGTATATTGAGCAACATATTGTTTCATTTAGTAATTAATAAATGAACATTTTAATAGTAAAATTTAAGTGCTTGTCAAGGTTAATCTCCTGTCTTACCCTGTTGCAGAGGCAGAGATTAATCTGTGTCAATTTCTCCTTAAATCAGTGAGGACAGAGGAGTCTGGAGGGAAGTTCAGTGAGTTTAGTCCATTCTTCTTTGTATTGCCCAGGCTGGAGTGCAGGGTCTGAAGCAGTGTGGGTATGGTGGAACACCTGCTGCTGGGGACAGGGGTTCAACTAAATTGAAGCTGGATTTCAGCTGCAGATGGAGGAGCCTTGTTCCAGCTTCCTGCAAACCAAGCAGCAGCTGGGTGAGCTCCTGTGGGGAGGTACAGCTCCCTTCCCACTGTTTTTTCCTGAAATTAGTCCCACGTACCTTGTTGCCATGGGAAACCATAACTGTAGCTAATTCCTGGAATAGTGTAGCTGGAAATCCAGAGTAATGCACTACAAACAAATGCAGCATTCTCACTAGATGCTTCTGTCACAGCTTCTCAGTTAATTTACGTGGGTCTACACATGGGTCCATGTCTTATCCATGGCTGTGTGGAACTTGGGGTGCACCCCTATCCCTGTACATTTGTATTTCTTGGAGACTGAATCTAGCCCAGCAATGATACTTTGAATATCCTACCTTCTCTAATTCAATTATTTCATTGCTTTATATATTGAAGTTATACAAGCTTCTGTACCCTGATAACATGACTGAAGAAAAAAACCCTAAAAATATTCTGTATTTGCTTGTCCACTTAAGTGGTAATGCTTAAGATATTCAGTGTTCATTTGTAGTCATCTGGGCAGAGTCCTGGCTGAGGCAAAGGAGCAATCTGAACTGTTTTGGGGATTGTGAGCCAAAGCCCTGCGTTTTTGCCTCTTAGTCTGCAAGCTACAAAGTAGCTCATGATCAGAGTCTGTATTGATAGTTCTTAACGAGCACCTTTTAAATCATCAAAACTAAAAAAATCCAAAACCCCTACACCCAAAAGGGCAAAAAGAATTTGACTTTTTGTGGGCTTTCCTGCAAAGAGACCAGAGCTTATACATGACAATCTGTCACAGCAGCTCAGACACTTGAGAGAATGAACTTATTTTCAGAACAAGATTATTCAGCCAGCTGAGTTATTTAAAATTTCGTGTCCTTACAATGCTTGTTTTTATGGTTTGGTGATACATAGCTTGGAAGCTCCTGTTTGTCTGTCAGTTTTGGAAAGGAAATTCATTTTACAGAGTTTAAAAATCTCTTCTGTGTATACTCAACCATGTTTTGTAAATGTTGAGATTGCACAGACTGTGTCTGTCTTTTTTTGTTTGTTTTGTTTGTTTGTTTGGGGTTTGGGGTTTTTGTTTTTGTTGTTGTTGTTGAATTCCTTTTAGTAGAGAGATTTGATTTTTTTCTTAATCCAATGGTCTTACAGTTTTGCTGCTCCCCTTTGTGCTGTAAGGTTCTTATACTGGGAATAAAAAGGCCTGGGTGAACAAGAAAACCTCCTGGACTATTTATTTTGGAAACTGTTAATGCTGATCTTCTAAGGAAACAAATGTGTGTTAAGCACCATCAGTTTTAGTGCCTGAAGTGCTGTGTATGTCTTTCTGGGTGATGCTACTTCTGGTTTGAAGGTTGCTACCATGTCAGAAATGAGTTTTGCAGTTTCATGGGAGTGTCCTAGAGGAGCAGAAGTTAAACAAAAAGCTGGATCCCAGCTGTCTCTTTCAGCTCACAGCTGATGCACAGTACTCTGTGATCAAAGGGACTGTACTGCAGATTGCCTGTGAGACAAGGGATAATATATTGGTATTTACTGGAGAAAGTTGTCTCCTATGGTTCCTTCTGAGCACCTGAAAGGAACAGAAAAGCAGATGCACGCCCAGGCATGGTGCTGTGACCTTATAGCAGCCTACAGAGAAAGAGGCTTTTGGTCAGGTGTTGCCTGAAAGAGGAAAACTGTGAAGGTTTCCCTTCTCCTGTAAATATCAAGTAATAAAGGAGGGAAAAGTGTGCACTTGTCTGGGGTGGCTACACATGGAGCCAGGGCTGCCCTTGAGGTCCACAAATGGCTTTGTTCATTGTGGATGAAATGGTTCTGTAGCTTCAGTTCTGGCATTTTCTTAAAAAAACAAACAAACAAAAAAACCCCAAAAACCCCAAAAAAGTTCTGTAGTAAAGCAACCACTTTAAAAAAAAAAAAAAAAGGCAACTATGAGAAATTATTCATCACCAGGACTGTCATGTTGGATCAGACCAATTCCACTTACTCCATCTCCTGGCTGAGAGCAGCTTGTAATGGATACTTAGAAAAGGAACTCTGCCCTGGTGCTTTCTCTGCACCATTAATGATTCTACATGTAGGTGCTGTACATCCTCTCAGGTGTCTTTCTGACTTGAAGCTTTGGAAAAAAATAGAATCTTCCTCCATTATCCTTGTTCACCTTCTCAGTGGCTTTTATAGCTGCATTAAGCTTTATTTTTTTTTTTAAGATGGGAAGATCAAGGTTGTGTGCACAGTTAAAAATATAATATTCACCATGAGTTTTTTTTCTAGAGCACCAGCTTCTGTTATCCTCATGGCTCTTTTGCAGGTTTCCAGCCTCTGATGTGTTTTGCAAAGTTTTTATTATTAACTTCTTCATTGCTGCTGGTGCCTTCAGCATCAACTATGAAGTCAGTTTATGAGGTCAGGATTCTAAATGGGGCAAACATTTCAGATATTGCTAATAGTAGTATTTAATGTACATTTCCAATAACTTTGTGTCAGTTTTTCATTACTAGAGGACTTATAAACATCATCTTAGCCTTTGTAGGAAAATTACTTAGATCTAAATGCTACTTTCCAAGTACTGTTTTTCTACTTGGCATTATTTCAAGGCGTTCGCTTGCTTAGATCTCTTGTTTAGGTCTGTGCCTTATTAAAAAATACATATATTCAGGGCTTTTTTTTTTTTTTTAATGTGCAGTCATAAGGCTTTCCAGTATCCTTCATGTATAATGGTTTGAATTAAATGACTGCTTTCAGCTAAATCCCATGCATGAAGATAGATTACTGCAGTTGGAACTAATTCCTTGACTGGCAGACTTGGCAGACAAAATCCTGAGCAGGGTAATGTAAAATGCCAGTTGTACCTCTCCAGCTGTGGTTATCACCTCTGCTCTTGCACCTGACTTGGATGCTACCACTGTTGGTAGGAGAAAGCCAAGATCAGGGTCCTGAGGCAGCTGCCTTGCTCTGGGGGACACTGTTGTTGTTGTGTTACTGTGTCTGCTACTCTGATGGGAAAAGCCCCAGGTTCCTCTCTCTGTGCAACCTTTGCCTGGGCTGGGCAGCCTCTGCTTGTAGCCACACAAGTAAAATCTCAGGTGGTTTCCTGACCAAGGTGCAGTGAGCTTGGTGCGTTTGCCAGGCCCATTTAATTTAGCTGAGAAGATTCAGTTTGGTGTCTGTCACTAACCCAAAGAAAGTCAACCCATCCATCCCTCATTTTCTCTCACAGGGACTTCAGCTCATTAACTCAAACACCTGGCTCTGTGTGTTTCTGTGACTTTGGGGGCCAGTGTAGGCCTTTCTGTCAGCTCCCTGCAGCAGATGAGGGTCACTCTTGCTCACAGTGCTGCCCCTGGCTGGGGTCAAGCTGCCACCATCTTCAAGAACTCTGGTTCACCCCAGATTTTCATCTCACCTCCTCATGAAATGCCTGTCTAGGACATGCATGTTACCATCCTTTGAAATCATCATTTTCAAGTTGTTGCAGAAACAGCTGCAAAGCTACAGCCCCTGTGTCTGTCACCAGAACAATTCACAACCTTCAAAATTCACCTGAAAACAACTCTGTCAAGTCATCACCTGGGACTGGACTGGTCCCAGTCACCAGTGTGCTGCTTTCAGGCAATCCTCACCCAGTGGAATCTCCTACAAACAGTGCTGGTGCTGTAGCTGTCTGAATAAAGGACCCCAGGATGTGCAGAGTTAGAGTGAGGGAGTGTGTGAGTGTGGGTGTTTTGTTAATTAGTGTTTTGAGCTGGGCACTGAGCCCCCAGCATGTTAATGTGCAAAGGGACTGTGGCTGGAATGTAAAAGGTGGGTTCTGTATCCCACATCTACGTCCACTGTCTCTCTTTGTATCTTTCTGCCTTGGAATCCTTCCCACGTTCTCACTTGGTTCTGATCCACTCGTGTCACCACCTAAAGCTATTGGATGCTTTAAGAGCTGAAGAACAATGCTACCAGTCCCAGAGTCCCAGGTTTAGGATAGCTTTTTAAGCACTAAAAAGTAATAAGCTCAGTAGACCCAGATAAAAAAA
Organism: Calypte anna; assembly: GCF_003957555.1. Lineage (NCBI taxonomy): Eukaryota > Metazoa > Chordata > Aves > Apodiformes > Trochilidae > Calypte > Calypte anna. Next base: position 25,497,893 of record NC_044254.1, read on the forward strand.
AAATTTAATCTTTCTATAGAAACAGTGCACTGTTTTACAAATGTGTTCATTTGGTTCTCAGTAATCCGTGTTGATGTAAGTACAGCAAATGTTACACAGAGCAGATCCCTCCCCCACCCCTCCCTGGTCCTTCTGTCTGTAACATAAAATCTGAAACACAAAAGGCACCAAGCAAGAACTTACAGAACTTCAATATGACAAAAGACAGAGATCAGAAATTACTACAATGTTAAGTATCATCCTAGCAATCTGAACCATTATTTAAAATAATTAATTTCTTAAAAAACAAATTTGGTGTTTGACTTTTCAGTAGTAATAAATCTGTAAAGGTTGAAATCAACACTGCACATCAAGTCCATTTACAACAGTTTGAAAAAAACTGCAGCCGTTTATACAGGTTGGTTTGTACGTGTTCTTAAAAAAGTATCAAAACTGTAGAACTTTCAAATATATTTACATTCGTCTGTTAGTTACAGTGTTACCACATACAGCCTTGTCTCAGTTTTTTTCTTCATGTACACAGTGCATGGATTTATAGAAACAATAATTGGATACCTCAATTGTTTTTACACTGCCTTAAAATCTAAACTTTTAACAGAAGGATGCTTGATTATTTATGTGTTGTCTGTGCAGACTAAGGAAGTATTTTGAGCGTATGCAGGTAGTATGTCTGTAACCTATACCAGGTCTTTTAGACACTTTCTTTTCTTAGCCAAGAATCAACTTCTAGCTCTCATTACAGTGTGAATTTATTCTAAAAGAAAAACAAAAGGAAAAAACCCCAAAACTATTAATGCTGAATTTCTTCTATTTGCTTCAATACAAAATCTTGGACTCACCTAAAAATGCCAGAAGGTTTCTCCAGGCTTTGGTTCAGTTTGGGGAGCTGCTGTTCCTTCATACAGCAGCATGTAAGTGTAAGTGTATTTATTCACTTCCCATAGAATTCCCTGGGAATCTTATGGATCAAGATAAGAAAAAAAAACTTTTTTTTTCTTTTCCCTGCAAGGTGGAGGATGACCCAGCCAAAGATGCTGTTCAGGCTGGGAATCTGTAACCTCCTTTAGCCTCCTTGCTGGTGCTCTGTGCTAGGGGAGATGTGCCAGGGTGATTCCATTGGCAATCATGTGCAAGGTAACTGTGCTGCTGCTGCTGCAAGGATTTCTCTGTATGGTGAATGAAAAACCTGCCCCAGAGCATCTCCTGAATTGGGACTTTCAGGCAGCATGGATAAGGGACAAGGGCAAGGAGGGAAGGAATTGACTTTTGTTATTGTGGAGAATTTTCCCTCTAATGAGAGCACTCACCTTGGGTGTATGGAAGTATGTGGGTGAATCTTTGTTTCTGCTCATTCTAAGCTGATTGAGAGATGCAAGATTCCCAGTGGGGAAAAGCATTTAGATTTTACAGCAAGAAAAAAAAAAATTTAATTTTGTTCCAAGCTGTAAAAAGCAACAAGACAAAGCAAAAAACCCACTGAGTGCTGCAGGAGTTTCTCCTGACTGAAATGCTGTAAAGCCAAAGCTCTTCAGCTAAAAGCCCTGCAGATGAATCCTTGTGGAAAGATGGAAAATGTAAAAGCAACCCCAGTCTGGAAAACAGGAGCTCTGCTTCTTTGTTATGGGAGTGCTTCAGCTGTCTTACAGTACAGCTCCTTCTTACTTAGTGTCTTTAGATTTCAAAGCAAACTTCTCAAACATCCTGTAAAAATTCAATTCTCCCTAATTTTCATAAATGTAGGCTAGTAGTTTTAAAATATATGTATATATTTTTATATATATGTATATATTTATATGCCTACATATCTATCCAGTCTAGATAGATATATACACAGGTAATCTATGCACAGCAAGCCAAACATACAAAAAAATAAATACTCTCACCCCTCTACTGTATTTACAGAACAGATCTTACAATCCAGATTTTGTTAATAAATATTTCTAAACTCCCTGTACAGAATTGGTTTTACTTATGTTGATGGATAGCCACAAAGCATATTCAACATATTTACAAAATATCTATAAATATAATCTTAAAATAAAGCAATAGCTACTGAACCTTCAGCCTGGCTGGTTATGTACATTGAGTTAGTAGCTCAGCTGTTGCTTATTCACTATCACAAATGGGTAGTGCAACAAGTTAAATTGTGTATAAAAGATTATACATACAAAACTCTCACATCCTTTGGATGTTTGCTGTTCATTATAACTTTGTGGTTACCCTTCTGCAACATAAATAACAATTAAGAAGAAGAAGCAAGTTCTGAGATCCAGAGCAAATTTGTTCAGTGTGTTGTGTGGAGCAGCAGCTTCATCCTCATGGCAACCCATCATCTTCTAAGCTTAATGCTACACGCTGTGAAGGAAGAAAAACACACCTGAGTAAGAAGTTTGTGACTTGTCAATTTTGGTGCATTAGAACCAAATTCTGACACTGTTGCTAACTTGTACTTCCTGTTAAAAATCTCATTGTTGTCCCTGCTAACAGAAATCCAGTTTTGATCTGACCCTTTTCCCCAAATGGGGTTGCTCACTCAAGGGTTACTCAAGAGGTGCTGGACAGTTTATTTCACTTGTGTATTACATGGATAACGTTCCTTGTGAGGGATGACACCTCCTCTAGTGGGATCTTTAGTAGGATCTTTGACAGTATGTGCCTGCCTGCCTATAGGATCTTATATAAAATCTTAAGTAGGTTGCTGTATTCTAAGACACCTCCATGAGCTGCCTCACTGTTTAGGCTTCTGCTGGTTCAATGATTGTTAAAGCTCTGGGTTCTGCTGTTCTGTGCAAATAACCAATGCTGTAATTGGCTGGAGAGAATTCTGTATCTAAACTCTCACCAGAATTCCCCTCCTCCAGCAGCAGTTTCCTTGGGTACTTACTGCTGGGTAGACGTGTCCGATTTGGGCAGTCCGCCCAATGTGGATTTCATCTTCATCTTCCTCTTCCGTTGTCTTCCTGTAGACTGGATTATCAAAATTCATGCTTTTAGTATTCTTCCGTTTCCAGTTCCTCCAGATGAGGTATCCCCCCATGCACAGCAAGCCAATGACCACTGAGGGAAGGGGAAAGGAAAGGGCTGTTAGCCAGCTCTGTGGGGAAGGCAAGGATCTGCTGGGAAGTTCCCAGGTTGTCCTTGTACAACCTCCTTGCAGCCAGACTGTTCCCATTCCAACAGCTCCTGCACTTCTTCCCACCCCCACCCCTGAAAACTGTGTGTGTTTACATGAGCACTGTGCTGTGGTCTCCTTCAAAGGGTGAATCAAATGAGCTTACCAACAGGAATGACAATTCCAATCACAGCTGCTGTCACAGTTGAATCGAAGCCTTGGTCATTATTTGCATCTGTAATCACAGAAGTAGTTCTGATTATTTCACTCATTTGCTGGTTGTAAAGCCACCACTAAAGAATGTTTTATGCTGGCAACCCTGGCATTTTGCCCGTCAGAAAGCTTTTGTACTCAAAGAGTTTACAAGTTTTGTGATGAAATTTATTTTAGCAAAATATTAAAAATATGATGGAGAGGATAAAAAGCACGTGCACAGAAACCTGGGCTGTGCTGAGCTGTGTCCTTGGGGAGGACAAACAGCCTGGCCATGAAGTGCTACTGCCAGGGCAGGACTGTAACCTACACACCAGGAGGGTGTAGGAACACCAGGTAAGGGAGGTGCTCTGTACAGTGTCAGCACACAGGAAAGCTCCAGCCAGAAATGAATCATTTGACTGTCCTCAGTCCCCTAATTTTCAGCCACAAAGAGGCCAGTTTTACAAAATGTGACACTTAATGGAAGTTACAGATCAGGGGATGGTGAATAGTGCTCTTAAAAATCCACAGTTGAACATTTTCTAGTAATCACTTATTGAGCTATCAGAAGAAGAATGTAGTTCAAAGCCATCTTCACAGCTTTTCTTTTTAATTATTTCTTTTTTAATTATTTACAACTCAGGAATTAGTCTACACATGTATCACTCATTGCTGCTGCCTGCCTCAGCATGCAAGAGTGACCCTGAAGCTCAATATTGTACTTGCAAGAGAGAAGAAAACAACTATAGGAAAAATAATTAAAAAAAAAAATCAATGTATACCTTTCAAGTTAAATACTTAAAAATATTTGCTCTGAGCTCTTATAATGGGGGATCAGTACAGAAAATTTGTTTTGCCAGAACATTAGAAACTGAGACAGGGAGAACTATAGTTTGTCTTTGGATACAATTCATGGAAATTAAAAGGCAATTTATCCTTTTAATTACTTCCCTGTGGCGGGTTGCTCCATTGCATAACTATTTACTTAATAATAACCCAGACTATTTAAAATGTGACCAATTACAGCACCTTGCTTCCACAGCTTATTACAAAATAATTAATGCACTTGAAAGAAATTTTGTACAAAAAGAATGAATTTTAGAAACTGGCTTCTGCCTTCCCACAGGCAGGACAAGGTGTGCTGCAGCACTGTTCCTACAAACAGCCACACCAGGATGGTTCCTTGTTGCTTTCCAGATGCAATGGCATCTGCCTGTTCTGCTCAGTGAAATATTTAGGGAAAAAAGCCTATTTCACTCTTTTAAAAATAATCTGTATCCCTTTGTGGTCTTAAGTGTCAGTCCTGAAAAGTCTTCTCTCTGGAATAGATTTTTTTGTTGTTGTTGCTGAAAAACAGTTCAGTTTTTCTGCTTTGCCTTGGCAGCAAAATGATCTGGAGGGGCTCCCCTGTTAGTGCTGAGGTGGGGGCTGGTGCTGCATCGTGCACTCATTATGTGGGGAGAAGTTCAGGGGAGCCCCTGAGTGCTCCCCATGGGGACACCTTTCTGATGTGTAATGCCACCCCCAAACCTGTGATCAGGTCACACCAGTATGCAGAGAGCAGCCACACCAAACAGATGTGGCTTGTCTTGGGCTGTAGTAATCCCAACCAGGGCTAAAGCTGGACAGGACATATTTTTTTAGCAACAAATCGAGCTGGCTCACATTAATAACTAAATAATTAAAAAGGTGAAGCTTCTGTAGATTATATCCCAGTATGCAGCACTACAACCAGCACTGAAGCTGGGCTGGTTTCATGTGTGTTGGGATAAACACCTGCCAGAAGGTTCCTTAACATCCTGAGTAACTGGAATCCCCTCAGCCATCCTCACACAGGTGTCTGCAGACACAGGACCTGACCTCCCCTGCTAAGAGTAGGGTGTCCCTGCTTATAAAGCTCAGCTGTGAGTGTGAGTTTCTGTGACATGGTGTATACCGGGAAAGGAAAGAAAAATCTTGTTCTCTTACAGTGCTGTGATAAATTGCTGTTTCCAGTGGTCATCTCAGAATCGATGAAGATGGATGTGGTGGAAGGCAAAGGAAAGCTTGGGGTGGTGATGGTAGCTTCTGATACAGCTCTGGGGGTGACTTCAGTGGTGGTGTTGGCACTGCCAGTGACAGCTGCCACGGTTGTGGTACCAGCAGCGTGGGAGGATGGGGTTGTAGAAACCAGTGCAGTAGTTGAAGTAGTTGGAAGATCTGAAAAGCAAGAGCAAGAGTGAGATTTGGCTGTAGTAAGTAGATGAAGCAAATCAAAACCAGGGATATAATTCTGTTTATTGGTCAGAAGCAGAAACCAAATTCTAATTCTATTTACCAGGTAACCAGACTGTTGATAATTCTCTGCCTAAGGCTACAGAAATTACTCCCTAATGTCAAGCTCTATTTATTAATAATAATACAGCAGTCAAGAAGTTCTAAAACGTGTGGGTTTTGCATTACCTCAGAAGATACTGAATTTGTACCAGGAACTATTTGCATGTTAGGGAAAACTGCACTGAAAGCACTCATCTCTTCAAGATGCCAACAATGACTGTGGCCTCTCCAGATCCAGAATCTACAGGGCAATAACGTGGCCAATTTTAATGACCATCCACACTTTTAGAGCTGTGCCTTACTCCTTTTTTCCTCCTTCTCCTGTATCTTTTTCTGGTTACAGTTTCAAAAATAGGCAAACTTTAAGTAAGGACACCACAAGGCTGTGTTCAGAAGGCAGCAAGTAGCAGAACACAAGAGCTGGTGTTTGTGTTCCATCATCAGGAAACACATTCCCTGGAAGAATGACTTTGCTGGAACAGCATGACAGCAGTGGGATTTTATTTACCTTTGTAGCATTTTTTCATGTCAGGACCCAGCCACATGTTGTCAGGACAGGCACAGGTGAACTTGGGAGAATGGGGAGAGATCTGGGGTGCAGGAAGACACAAATACTCACAGCCTCCATTTGGCTGGGGGCTGAGCTCACAGGAATCTGGAGCTGTTCAAGTATAGAAGAAAAGACAAGTTATTTTCCTAATTATTTCCTGTGCTTGGCAAAGAGATATCAAGTCTTCTAACAAGACTCTTCCACTCCCTACCTCAATTAATTGGGTCACTTAATCATCTTTACAGTTCAGAGTAGTGTGAAACCTTACAGACTATACAAAAACTTCCCAAATATAATGAATGGCAAGCATCATAGCAAAGAGAGTAACACACTGTTATCAAAGATACTAATTAAACAGCTATTATCAGATTGCAGGCTTTTCAGTAAATGCTGCTGCTGCTGAATTAATTATGCACAAACTTCAAACATTAGACATTGCTTCCACATTATCACCTGTGCTTTCTCTCTCATCAAGAACCACCAGGAAGCATTTCATTTACTACCTAACTAAACCCAATTTAGGCCATGATACCCTGAGGACATGTCTTACCTTTGGGCTGCTTTAATTCATGAAATACCACAATGTCGTGAGGATTATTGAGATTTTCTGCCAAAACAGAGATGTCCAGACCATTCAGCCTGTTTGCACTGAAGATTGCTTCATTCTCCAGGTCAGTCCAGAACACTCTGTCCTGCAGGAAACACACAGGATTTCTTACCTGGATCTGCTCAAATCCAACTCGAGCTGCATTAAACTCCAGTAGTCTCAGACTCAACACACTGTGTTCCTGCCTTGGGGTGCTTCTGGTTGGGCAATTTCTATCTGCAGATTTGTTCTTTTTTGTGGCCACTGTCATTTCTGATGCTTGAGCAACCCTACTTGTGTTTGAAGTGCTTTAGCTATTCTGAGTAGCTGTGAGACTGAGACAAGGGAGCAAGAATTTGGTTAAGTATGGAAGAGCTGCATCCATCCTGTGTCTGGGCCAATTCTTTATTTTTTTTTTTTAAATACAGGGTGGATCATAAGCAGAACCAAAAGGCCACACCAGAAACTTCTGCTACCTTGACTGATTTTTCTTCTGCTTTCCAAAGCTAAGACCTGCATTGTGATCTACAAAGAGGTCAGTGCCTACAGCACACCTGGAAGATTAGTATCTGTTTCCCTTTTTTAATTAATATCTCTTTCCTGACATAGTGTGATTGAAGATACAAAATGGTCAAGAAAGTACACAGGAATTAAGAGTTACCAAACAGTATTTGGTTACTCAGTCAGCTATGTATGCTGCTGCCTGTTAGAAAACCACACTGCTGGAGAACAAGGGCAAATTACCAAAAGAAAGTTTGTCTGTTATTCTAACCAATTATTGAGATGAGGAAGAGAGATAAATAACCCAAGAGACCCTTTCAAACATTGCTGGTGAGGATCCAAACGAAGAGAGGCAATGTGTTGGGGAAACCCAAACCCAAAGTTAGGTGCCTACATACCCCACCCTGCACGGGAGGAATAAGGGTTTTAAAGAGGGCTTTGCTGAGCCAAAAGCCATCCCAGTGAAGTGAAATGAAAAGAAGAGGCTGACCCCTGCCTTGATGGGGAACCAACCACCTACCTGTGCCACAGCTCACCTACACCGAGGTGGCAAAGCTGAAGCTTTTGTTCCCACAATCATTTAAATAATCACTGAGAGGAGCTCAGCTACCAGTGAGTAGACTTCACTGCTCCAGGCTACTGAGAGTTAGCAATCCTCTGCCAGGGGAGAAGCCGGATTGTCTCTCTGCTTCCACCTCAGAGTTATGTCTTCTATAACCCCCAAATACTCCTGAGAAGGGGCAAGGAACACAATTTTGAAAACATGCTTCAGTTCCTAAGCATGAGATGCAAACTGGAAGGAATTTTTTAGCCCTGGGCCTGGCCACTGGGTAGCAGTGTGTAAACTCCCAGCATCAACACAGAGCCCATTTATGTAGTAATTTCTGCAGATCTCAGCAGGTCTTAGTCCTTCCCTGATGCCATCTGAGGGTCCAAACTGTACTGCTTAGTTAATTACTGCACTGCTTTTAGCAAGGCTTCTGCAAACTGAGTTCTGACTGAACCCACACTGGGTTCAGCAGTTTCTGTCTCAGCGAACGCCCAGGCTGAGCAGTCTGAGCTGTGCAGAAGGCAGAGACTCAGGAAGAGCTCTGAGACCTCTGGCAGCCCCCACTCTGTTCTGCAGCAGTTTTTGGTCCTTACCTCAAACACTGCTAAGCCAAAAGGATGGCTCAGGTCGTCAACAGAAGAGATCAGAACTTTTCTGTTGCTGCCATTGAAATCAATGCAGGACAGTGAATGCAGTTTGGAGTCTACCCAGTAGAGACGCTGATTCAGCAAATCTGAGGAGGGAAACACAGTGAAGCAAAATTACACACAGCTCCTGCAACTCATTTTCTCTTGCCCAGCATGTTTTTCCTGCTGGCAGCATGACTAATCTGTTTATTATAGGGCCTTTTATTTTTTTTTTTTAACACTAGTTCTGATTTTGAATCTGTGCCCAGATATGCTGGGATAAGACCCTATAAATAAGATTAAAAAGGAGGAACATTCTGTTGTGTGTGTGTGGGGAATGCCTGACTGACAGCTTTGTACAACGAGGTTCTTTTGTTACCAGAAGGAGCAGGGCCCAGCAGCAACTTGGACTTCCCAGAGTCACCCCCTCAGTGCCTGAGCAAGAAGCTTCATTCCTCTCAAGGCTTTTCAGTCCTTGGCCTCTTGCTGGAGAACCACATCTATGATTCAGATGAAACACCCCTCTGAAAGGCTGGTGCCATTTACACATTTTCAGTGAAGAATCCTGGATCCAGAAACCCTTCTGGTGCTGCTGGCTGGGAGAACCTGGTCTTGGGGACAACTACCAGTCAATTCTTGGGGACAGTGCAGGTAAAGTGGGAGGGAAGAATCTGATGTTATTTAAAAAGGTGAGCAATGAATTTCTCTTTCTGGAGCAAATTCACTCATTTTGGATGAGATTCACTAAACAGAATGCAAGTGGATGAGTGCCAACACAAAACAAGTTGTGTAATGAAATGATTAATTAATTTCTTGATTACCAAAGGGTAACATTCTTTGTTCACAGCAGTAGCACTCTGACACTATGTAACAGCAGCAGCTTTTCTCCATCTTTGCCATGGGCAGGATTTTCAAATAAAAAACCAGGCAGAGCACCTGACACCTGCAAGGTGTTGAACACCCACAGCTGTCACTCAGAGGAAGCTGTGCCTCCTGTCCACCCCTGCAGCCTGGTGAGGCAGTGACAATGACCACAGCCCCTCTGTGTGCCAGCAGGAGGGAGGGTATGGGCCAAGATAGTCCCATCTTGTTACCCCCCCTGAGCAACTGGGTGGGTTTGTCAAAGGGAATGGGTGCTGCAGGCTGTGTCTCTGCCTGTGCTGTACCAGGCATCAGTCTGTTAATGACAAATCTTGACATTGCTTCTGAGACAGGTCCAGGGGCAGAGACACTATCACCAAGGACTCTCTGATGTTTCCTGGGCTTCCAAAGAGTTGTTGCAGCTCTGTATCCTTCCCCCAAACCTGCTTTTGCGTTAGGGCACCTCAAAATAACTCAAAGTTCCTACAGTCTGAGGTTCTGACTGTGGCAAGACACTTCCTGTGCTTACTACTGAAACAAAATTGCTTGTGTTGGTGAACAGCAAGTGACAGAGCATTTCCAGCAGTCCTGTGTGCAGGTGCTTTTGTACAGTTACACTTTAGTTTTCCTGTTTAACAATAAAAACAAAGGTACATCAGTCAGAGCACAGGCTGTAGCTCTAACCTGGGCACTTACCCAGTGTGATGCCATTTGGCCACTCAATGTTGTCAGTCACCAGCACTTGCCTCCCCACGCCGTTCAGCCCGGCTTTCTCAATCTTTGCTTTGTCTCCCCAGTCAGACCAGTACATGAACCTGAAAGATGCAACAACACAGTAAACTGGACTCTACTGTAAGGAATCTGCACTCCCAATCAGAGTAGGATGTGCTCTGTTCTCTCTGCACTATGGCAAAGCCACACTCGCTGGAGTTCAGTCTGATGTGCACCCAGGGGGCCACATTCTGTCCCCCAGGCACAAAACTGGCACCAGAATCCCAGTAATCCCTTAGTGTCCCACGTGAACTCTGTCCCACTGTGTCTGTGAGGGATTGGGACCACACTTATTGGAGCAGCCCCATGTTGGAGCAGACAGGATGCTTCACTGCCCAGCACAACCCACGTGCCTGGACCAGCTTAGGCCCATTGAACGTGTAACCTCATCATTATTTTCAAGACTTACTCTGACAGCAGTGGCCTTGCAAAGAGCTGGCTGAATCACTTCAGCAGTGCCATTTAAGTTCAATGAATCTCTCTCTGTCTCCAAAGGCAACTGAAGATTTGATGAGATGAGAATCACCCACGAATTTGTGAGAGCAGCAGAAAGAAGACTGGAATGCAGGCAAAGGGAGTGTTTGTGGTCTTTACCTCCGTGTGGGATCCACAGCGATGGCTCTCGGCTCACTGAGGTCACTGTTGAAAAGTGTCCTCCTCCTGCTGCCATCTGCAGTGGCCACTGAGATGGTCTTGTTCCCAGAATCTGTCCAGTAGATATTCTTATGAACCCAGTCTATTGCCAGTCCCTCAGGAGAGTTCAGCTGGCTGTCTATCAGAATCACCTGCTCAGCCGTGTCACTCGCTTTGTCTATGTAGGCACTGCAAAGAGAGGACTTGTCACAGGTGACACAGCACAGACAGGGACACACACACACCTGACACACCTGCCTGGGGCTGGACCTCAGGTAGCACCACTGCATCCCCATGGAAAGAAAGTGCACATGTAGCAGCATGACTGACACAACACAAAGCCCCTCACAGCTGGATGCTGCAACCTTCCGCTTTCTCCTACAACTTGTTCTTCTTCTCCTATACATTACAGGAAGTGTTTCCCAAATTTCCCAAACTGGGAACTGTCATTTTTTTTTTCTACCCGCTTCCTTCTATAACTGCACAACTCAGCAAAACATTTGACTTCAGGCATGTTAATAACTTCAATAGCAGACTTATGGGATTTATGGACATTAGAAATACAATCTCCAGTGCTCTGCTGAACGGAGTTGAACTTAGCATGCAAATAAATGTGCTTAAATGTCTTGCAAAATTAGGACCTGTGTAACTAATTATGATTCATCAAAGGAGTTTGTGGAGCTGTACTAATTTGGCGAGTGATCTCATTAGATACAAAGACATTGGCAGCCTCAAAATGCTAATGAAAAGCAGCAAAGTTCACATGAATGTTTCCTAAATTAACTCAGTGTTACTCCTGCAGTCACACAGGGTGAGTCTGCTCTGTTGCCCCTGCACCAATACCACTTGCACTAAATAAACTGAAGTGGATTTGTTCTAAGTTTGCATCAGCGTGTCCAAGATCTTAGTCTGGGGCTTCCACTAACTTGGTTCATCTTAAGAAAGTTGCAAAACAACAGAAAGTTTCCATTCCCCCAGCCCCTGGTGACATCTCTTGTTCATGTAAACCCCATGGTTTACATCTCTTGTTCAGTGGCCATCATGGAATGAGGGAAGGTTTTTAAGTCATACAGGTGCTGAGCTCTCATGCATCAGATCAGAAATTTGGAAACAAGCATCTAAAGCCAGGAATTCTTGACACTGTTTCATAGTCTGGCTACACAGAGCCAGCCTGGATTGACAGCATCCTACTGCATCTTCACTGCAAGGAAAGGTTTTGGTCTCTCCCAAACCCAGCACCAAATGAACAGTACCATCTGCAGGGCACCTGACATTGTTCCCAACGCTGTTATGGTAGCCTGAGGAGCACCACCTGTTGTAACTACACACGTCCAGGTACCCTCAGTGTGACTCCCTTCACTGCTGGGGAAGCTGAGAGATGTTCCTGTGGCTTTCAGAATGGGAGGCCTGAAATACAGGTGACATTTCAAACCTCCCAGTAACTAAATACTGTAAAATACCTTCTGACGTCCCAAAGGGGACATCACCTCAATAGAAGAGCAGCTGGAAAGGCAAGTGAGGTGAGCACTAAGGAAGATGTGATCTCTTGACAGCAGTTACCTCCTGTACCATAGTTTTCACCTTGTGACAGTCTCTCAGCTACGGACTGCTTTTCCTCAGAGGACTCCTGGAGGTGGAGTCCTGTTTGCTGAAGGAATGTGGTGGCTTTTTGTTTGTATTACTGACAGTAGCAGCATCTTAAATGGAAACATTAATTTTTAAGTTATGATTGCAAAGCAAGAGCTTTTTTGCCCTGCAGAAAAGGTGAGGCTTACAATTAAGCTCATGCAAGGAGGAGTAATAAAGAGGAAAATTCTGCTGTTTAGAGAAAGAAAAAGATTTGGTAAAGCCATGTTCGGGGCATGAACACTGCCCAGGGGACCCTGTCAGAGCTGCAGAAGGAGCAGTGTATATCGAATAACTGCAGGAAGTCCTTTCCTGCCCCTGCCTGTGCCTACAGTCAGACACACTGGAAGCACCCAGCCTTCTCTGAGCCATCTCCCCATTTTCAGAGCCCCACAGGCCTGCTCAGGGTACCTCCCTGGCTACTTAAATGCTTAACACTCAGCACAGTGTGGGCAAATCCCCCTGCCAAGGGCACAGGAGCTACCACAGCCTGCAGGAACCCCAGCTTGGCTCCCACGCACTGAAACCAATCAGCCTTTGCCTGATCATTAGCTAAAATCCAGAACAAATCACTGTAGAAGCTGCAATAGGGTGCAATAGCTATGAAAATCAGAATATACACAGGGGATTTTCAGCTCATAAATTAAATGTATTTATTGACTAGGCACTCACAAGCCCCAGAACATGATGCTGTGATGGATGCCATAAAAACAGCTGAAGGAGGAGGCAGCATGAGAATAATGTGCACTGTGGTCAAGTGCTGTGATTTAAAAACCAGTCTGCCAGAGACCAGAGTGGGCAGCCAAGATCTGTGTTGCTGCCTCCCTGCTCCCACCACTCGCCTCCTTTGTGCTTCCCAGTGCCAAATCCTTTGTGTTTCCACACACAGCAAGCACTCAGCACAGCAGCAGCCTCACGCAGCAATACTGTGAGTCAGTAAACAAGAATCTGTGTGCAACTGCACAAATGCATCAGGATCCATTACTGACAAGAAGCCTGCCTGTATTATCAAACCAGGTAACTGCACAAGCCCCTCATTTCTCAGTTCCTAAAAAAACTTCAACATTTGAATACAGTAAGAGAAGAAAATCCCTCAGGTTCACTGTACCCTGCATTCTTCTCTGCAGATTGTCCTTCAGGGGTACCAAGAACCAAACCCAGACATCCTCCTCTTGCCCCATACCTGTAGATTTTTCGGTAGAACAAATCACACCAATATATTCTGTTTGTTGACACCTCCACATCCAGTGCCACGACGTTCTTCAGCATGGGAATGATGCGGGAGTAGTCCCTCTTCACCAGGTCTATCTTCCGGACCTCGTGGCGATTGGTGAATATCAGGTATGGGCTCTTGCCTGCCACAGAAAATAAAACACATTTGGCTTTTCAGCAGCTGACCCAAGGGCTGGATTCAACTTTCACCTCTCCAACAACAGGACTGACAGTCACTGGCAGATCTGATTTGTCAGGAAACTTTAAACCACACCAGAATTGAGTGGAAATCCACAGAGCCACGTTGAATCCAGCAAAGCCAGGACTTGTTGCCAGGGAGAGATTTTAAGACTGTCCCATGCATGCAGAACTCGTACAGCCCACCTGAGCACTTGGGCTCAGGCAACTCATGTACTTCTTTTGTGAGGCCACAGCCTCAGCTTGGGTGCTGGTGACACTGCTACTGCAGTTGTGATCTCAGCCAACCCAGATCATAGCCTCTCACGACACAGAAGTTGACCTGAATTTTCCAAAAGACAGACAACAGACTGAAGCCCATTAGTTATTTTGCCTCCAGGGTTATTCAGAGGGTGCCCCATGGAGGTCAGTTTCCCACTGCAGGAGGCAGACACAACACTCTGGGCTCAGACCAAGAGCTGCACATCCTTGCCTTCTGCAGGTAGAGAACACAGAATCATACAGTGTCAGGTTAGAAGGGATCTCAAGGATCATCTGGTCCAACCTTTCTAATATTATTGTTTATGTGATCTGTCCCAGCACCCTGTTGAGCTGAGACTTAAAACTTTCTAAAGCGGGGGAATCCACCACTTCCCCTGGGAGACCATTCCAGCATTTGATTCTCTGTGTTAAGTGTCACTGCAATAAACTGAGTCAAACAGCTAAAGTTTTAGTTTGCTCTCTGTGTGCCTCTCTGTTTAAGGTAGGGACAGGATGAGGCTCAGCACCAGCTTTAATGGATTAGACTGGTTTGACTCCAGCAGAGGCCAGCAGAGGAACTCAGTGAGGAGCAGCTTTCCACTGGGAAAAAGGGGATTGAGAAACATGTACTGAAAGGGAAGAGCTGGGACAAGGTTCTATAGCTCTGAATATGTTGTGCTGCAGGGCTCCCAGCACAGCCTCTTGGGAACAACATAATTTTCTAACCAGCACAAGAAGGAGATCAGTATCCTAGGATATGGGTCAATCCTAACTCACTGGAGGTGTGAGACTAACAGACTTGCAGAGGACAGCAGGACACTGTGTAAACCATATAGAAACTGGGAAGAAAGAGGCCACATGGACGTGCAGGATAACACTAGAGAAGGAATTCTGTATTGCAGGTACCTCTCCCTTCCCCAAGAGACCCACTATTCCCTGGTGCTCAGTCTTGCACAATTCAACTGTATAACCCTCTGACATTAACATTTATTTTTGCAATAGAGTCAAGCAAACTGCTGGTGTTCATCCTGGAATTTGTGTAAGAGGCTAGGAGGGTGGAGAGGTGGCTAACCTCCTCTGCTTCAACTGGGGTGTTTTCTTCCTTTTAATATTACTATCACTAAATGTTTTTTCTGCACTGCTTTTAACACCACCTGTCAAGAGACTTTCTTTTCTAGCTTCAGTTTCAATCAGCCAACTAGTGACTGCAATCTTGCTCTGTGCACTGTTAAAATATTCTGATCTGCATGCTCAGTAAGGAGTTCTTGCCTAGAGATGCATCTGGTAGCACTGCAGCAGTTCAAATGAAATGACTTTACTTACTTGCTTTGCTAGTTTCCTTTTGTTTCTGTTCCTCCAGCTTCAGCCCTGCAAGCACGTTGTCTTATCAGAGCTGTGAAGTTGTGCAAGGAGAATTTAACTGCCTGTGGCATTGTCTTACCTACAGCTTTGCAGTTCTTGGACAGGGTGTCCATCTCGTATCCCTCGTAGCACTCACATTTGTAGTCCCCTTTGTAATTAATGCAGATCTGGCTACAAGCGTCTGGATTCTCACATTCATCTATGTCTGAAAGGAGTGTTTGAAACCCATCAATAACTTGAAATCAAACCATCTGTGATGGAGCAATGCTGAAGTGAATATAATCACATCTCTGTATGGTGAAACACAAGGGACTGCTGTTTGCATGTCAATTACCTCCACATGTTTTTTTATCCAGAAGCTTGTATCCGGGCGGGCATTCGCATTCGTAACCGATCTTCAAGTCCTTGCAAATGTGTGAGCAGCCCCCGTTATTCACAGAGCATTCATTGATACCTGGAAGGGATATACAGGTTATCTATGACAAAGTTTTAGTTTTATGATGGAATAAAATTAAGAGAGTTCCTCAGAAATGTCCCCATATCTATCAGCTTTTAGTAGCCTGAAGCCTCATGAAATGTATAAGTGACTTCACAGACAGGAAGCCACCACCGTATCACTTTACTGCTCTTTATGACTCCAACCCAACACTGCAGGAGGCTCTGTACTGAAAGCTGGTGGCTAAATGAACAGGGAGCCCTGGGGATACAGCATATGTGATACAGCCTTGCTTCCCATCAGAGAGCTGCTGCTTTGAGCATGTTCTGCCACATGTGAGAAACTTCCAAGGGACCTAAGGGCTCTCTCCAGGAGACTCCTCCTTCCCCGTGCGCTGGTTCATGTTGACTTTTCTGAACAGTCTCTCTGAGCTTTAATAATTCATGCTTGGGGAAGTCTCATCTCCCAGGGGCCATCAATTTTGAAACACTGTACTATTTTCCCATCTACCTCCAAGAAATGATCTGTGTGAAAATTCCAGAAAACACCAAAGTACAGTCTGTCAGAGATACTGCAGTATCTGATACACAGTCCTCCTACAAACACCTCCCACATGGCAGTTCCTGCTGGCAGCCTGCATCAGCCCAAGTGTGCAAATTATGAACCAAGAGCCCCCGTCCTCTCCTGGGTCCCTGTCTAATCCAAGGCCACCTTTCTGCTTGTCCTTTCAAGTGCTGAAATGAAAAACAGACTAAATGCATCCTTGGAACTAGAACTGAATGAGAGGTTGAGGAAAGCTGGTTTCCTGACAGAGGAAAACATTTCTTCTTGTTGTAATCACCTACACATGATGAAGAGCAAGTCCTCTCCCCAAGTAAGACTGCTGAACAGAAACTGGGATTTTGGAGATAGTGGGCTCACCAGAACAAGTAAAACTGATTTGCTTTATAATACAATTCAAAGGCAAATTTTAAATTCATCTTCTTGCTTCCTTGCATACTAAAGGTGAGCAATAGTGCAGAGACATTCGACTAGTGCTCTTGAAAGAAAATTAAAACAACCACAAGGCAATTAAGTCATTAAATCTAGGAAAATACCAGGCCAGAAAGAACCCCATCTCAGCTCTGGAATGTCTTCACCTTCCTATCAAAGACACACAGAGATACCAATCCATGTAACATTGTGTCTGCACTGTCACTAGACAGTGATGTTTATTACTGGGTCTCACCTATTCCTACATTTGCATAGGCTTTTAGCAAATTGGGTCATAAGGATGCTCAACTGCTCCCTGCCAAATACTACACAGGCTGCTTTGCCTAACAAGCAAACCCTCACTCAGATGATTCCCATGGTTTCAGAGGTGCTTTGTGGAATGGATTTAGAGACTGTAAATCAAGCACTGGTTCACTTGCAACACTCCTCAAGAGGAGCTGAGGAGGAGCCAGGCAGACATTTCCCTCTTCTCTTTCTTCTGGGCAGCTGCTGCCCATTACCCAAACTTCAGCAATATAATTCAGTGCCTAAAACAAGACAAGTGATGTTCTGTCTTCTTCCATGCTTCTTCAGGAAATCTCAGAGGGCACTGCCACATCTAGCACACACACACACAGACAGACCAAGATGGAGAGCATGTCCAGCACCTCCTACCTTCTGCCTGGAGTAGTGCATGGGTGTTACATTCACAGCAACCCACACCATTCTGCACTAAGGAGCCATGTTTCCCTTGGGGGACAGACTTTGCCCTGCTTCCTGACTCAAAATGACACCTCACTGCCAGCTGTGGCACCATGATGAGGGTGAGCACCAAGCCCAGCTGTGCCATGTACTCCTAAAACAAGGTGAACTGTCAGCTTAAAACAAGGTGGGCTGTCAGCTTTGTTGTGAGACCTCCACAGGCAGACAAATTGCAACACCCACTCGGAAAGACAGGGAAATGTGGATTAGTGTGGAAGAAAGCAAGGGCACACTGAAAGCACGAGGGAAGAGCATCCTCACTAGGCATGCACACACACTTCTTGTCTGATACAGAGGAGAGACTGACAGCTCTTCCTGGATGTGAGATATTTAGGAGGCAGACACTGAGCTCCATCCTACTGGTGCTCCATGATGTCATGGAAAGGGATGCCTGAGACATTTCTGCACTGGGGAAAAAAAATGGTGTGTCTGAGTAATGGATCAGATTGGGGCTGGTACCCACTGTGCCCAGCGGGACAGGTGAGAGAGGGGCTGCCCTTGGGAGAGCCCCACAGTTCTCTGACCTGGGCCTCCTGTTCTGCTGACTCTGACAGCCCCGAGGCAGCCCTGGCTCCTGTGGCTTGTGCATTGTCATTAGCCCAGAGCTGGCAGGATGCTGCAGAGAGCACCCTGCTCTCACTTCTAAAGGAAGCACCAGCAACATGTAAAACCCAGAAATGGCTGAAGTCATCTCCCAGAGATTGCTGCCACTCTGTGTGTTTTCACGTTCAAAGCATGTCCCCAGTGCTAATTTTTTATGATGTTGTTATCATCTTACAATTCAAAGATAATTTAGGCAGTGATGCTAAATAAACCAGTCTGTGCTGAGGACACCACCAGTATTTGGGGAGAGGGGAATTCCTGATTCCTGGTCCCGTGCTCAGTTCATACATCCCTCCAAGAAGAAAAGCTGAACTGAGGAGGGCATAGTTCAAACTTACAGATGATCATACTAGGCTACTAATTATATTTATATGAAGGGTGATGAGAGAATAAAGGCAAGGAAAGAGGAGCAGAGTGAGAAATAGCATTAGCAGCTACATGTGGTTACGCTCAAAGCTGTGAGCACCAGATGGAGGAGAGGAAAAGCAGTTACAACAGGAGCAACACGTAGAAGGCAAGTACTGTACCACATTCTTTCAGAGGCTCGTCAGACCAGTCCCTGCAGTCTCTATGTGAATCGCACACTTTGCCTCCGTCAATGCACTCTCCACTCTTACACTGAAACTTGCTGGGACTTTCACATGCTGACTCTGTCGTGTCGGGCAAGAGAGGAAAGCAACTAAGTTAGATGAGGCTCACAACAACAAAAAGCCTGACATAAAGCTCCAAGAGGGAGTCATTAGCAGAAATGGGATGAGATTAAGCAAACGAACATTGAACCTGAGTATCAACCAAGGAACATTTAAGGTCATGCAGTCTGCCTGGTCAAGTACAATCACCTCTCCCGAGCAACCCCGCTGCCAGAACAGCTTAAAACTCTCTACAAGAAGCAGCCTGCCACGGCCCAGAGGAGCAGCACTGGCCTCCTTCCCTTTCCAATGCCCACACAGCTCTCGTGGGCTTTCACCAGGGAGCACGAGGAGTGCAGAGCTGCCTGCACCTACCTTGAACACAGCCTGCCTCGTCGCTGTTGTCAGGACAGTCGTGCACCTTGTCACACTGCTTTGCTCCATGGATGCAGGTCCCATCACCACACTGGAACTCATCTGGCTGGCAGGTCACCAGAGCTTTAAGACAACACATTCAAGCATTAGCCACACAGGATCTTGTGTTTGGTACCTTTCAGCCATTTACCTCTGACACTACTGGAGTTTTGCCCCTTCTGCCCTCAAATGTCACAGAGCATCAGCTCCTTCCACTAAAGCACCAGAGCAGCTGCCTCAGCCACTGTCCTCCTATCCCCCTCTGCAATCCCAGAGCACCTTCTAGGTACTTGGAAAAGTACCTTGGAAAAGTACTTGGGAAAAGAGCCCCAAAGCCCCTGTGAGCAGATCTCATCAAAACAGAATCACTGCAGGCAGTGAAGCTCCTCGGGTGAGACCCAAGGAAGCAAGCAGGCAGCACAGCTATCAACAGGGGAGCTCCTTTGGAGTCTTCAGTCTTTGAGAAGCCAAGTTGCTTTCCAGCTAGGAGTGCAGAGGGGTTCTGGGTAGGCAAAGGCAACGGCTCCTCAGCTCTCCTTTCTTCAGAAAAATTGTACTTAAGATTATTTCAAAACACATTCAGGCAAAAGCCATGTATTGACTCTCTCTGCCAAAGCCAGTGTGGTCACACTAGAGAGGAAGCCAGCACCACAGATGTATCATTTGGGCTACCAAATTCCCAGGGGCTAACAGAACACTGGAAGGCAGAAGAGCTCCACTGCACTGTGGCTTGGTGTTTCTTTGGGTTACAGGCCAAAAACTTCTCCACAGTGTCAGGCAAGGCTTCAACAAGCTTGAGGCTCACTTGCCCAGGTCAGATTATGACAGACTCAAAACAGATGTGAGGGACAGCAAAGCTGGGAGGAGAATAAAACAGAGAGCTGCACTGACCACACTAAAAGCAGTGATGTTTCCCTCCCCACAGTTATACTGAGAGAGACCTCCCTAGCAAGAGACCAGCTTTGCACTGACAAAGGACACAGGCCAGCAAAGGGCTGCAGCCTGTAGCTCACCAGCAAAACCAGGCTCTTCAATCCTGGCACATGTTATGCAGCTCACTTCTGAGGGGTCCATCTTACAGATGTTTTCTTAAAATCCTATTAAGGCAGTGCACCCTGGAGAGCTCTTGATTCTAGCCTTTCCATCTTGCTGATTGCATCCTGGTATCATATGACAGAAAATCACTGCCTCTGAATAGCTAGAGGAGGTCAGCACTGATGTTACTACATGGGAGGTGAGAGCTATGTGGCAGACCCTCCTTGACAATTTGACAAACTGTTTCTAATACAAAAATTACTACTTTCAGATAACCCAGGAAGAGCCACAGACATGAAGTGAGCTTGCACTGATACCATGAAGTATTAGCTGCACATAGGCTCAGCATTACTGGTGATTGCATCCCTCAGGTGAAGGATCCAGATTCACAAGACTACACTTTGCTCTACTGCAGCTTCAGCTGGCAAAGGGCACATGAGACAGGAAAAGCCACAACTGAAGGGCTGAGGGGGGGAAGGGAGAAATCATGACTTTAGAAATACACAGTATTCACAGGAGGGAATCTTGGAAATAGCACTGCTCCTCGGAGAGGAAAGCCATATGCACTATATTCATAAAAAGCTGCAAAGGAAGAAAAATATCACAAGCAATAAGCATAGTTATGGGACCAGCTGTGTTGCCACATTTCAGCTAATAAACCCAGGCACAGAAATGGGAAACCTCAGTGGGACATCTGGGACAACAGCTCCCAACGAAGCATGTGGAAACTGTTACTCTAAATGGAGAAAAATGAAGGAGAGAAAGAAACAAAGCTGCAGTCTGGGAGAATCACAGACCACAAATCTGGAAGTCGTACTGAGAGCTCCTGCAGGGAGGCAGAGGAACTTCTGCATGAACTGTTCCTACCACATGCAACCACCTGCCTGCAGAAGGATGGTGGATGGAGGGACCACCTTCTGTCCCAGCAATCCTTTCCACTTCCATTGCCCACTGCAAAGCTTTTCCTACTGTCTGATCAGAAACTTCCCTGTCACAATCACGGCTTCTCTTACCCACAACGTGAAGAAGTTTACTTCATCTTTTCTGTACACAGTGAAAGGATGGTCCTACATTTCTGACTGTAAGTATTAACTCCCTGCAGAGCTATAACATGTAATTAAAACCAACAGGTGCCTTGCCTTTCCCAGAGCAGGAAAAGGTCTCCAGTTTACCTCGTAAATCTGCATGACAACTGCTACAGATTTGGAAGGCAGCCGTTAGAAAACATACTAATTATCCTCAATTGTAATTTCAAAGCTCTCCTAAAAAGCAGTTATAGCTAGATGCTAAGATTGGAAAGGTTTCTAATCCTAAAGAAAATTAAAATGAAGGAGAATTTTGCAGGAGCTGCAAAGATAATGTCAAACAAGCACTACAAGACTGAGAAAAACGACAGCACAGCTCTAAGCTCACTTGCTACAGGGAGTGCAAAACACTGAGGTGGGACCCTACAACATCACTGCACAAAGCTTTTGCTTCAAGAGAAGAGGTTTGGAGACCAGGCTTGGTTTCCTGGCTCATTTCTCACTCCAGCTGAGCTGTGAAGCTCAGACATTTGAGCAATGGCCCCTTAGCCTCTTAACAGGCATTTAAAAAGTGCAGATACAGTAACAAGTCTTCCTGATCACAATGATATTGAAACGCATACACAGCATTTCTATTTTCTGGTGCATTTTTTGAGTAGGAGAGAGAATGCTGTGCTTATACTCAGCCTGGAGGGTGTACATTTGAGGGGGAGGGCCAGGAACTTTGTCATCCTGAAGCTGGGACACAGATTCATCCCATCTTAGCACCACCAGCAGAGTTGACATCAGGTTGCCATCTGGGTCACTCCCAAAGTGGTGAAATATCCCAAGAAGAGGGAAGAGCAGTGCTGTTTATTTGCACAAGGATTCTAGAAAACTGCTAGAAGTTTTCTAGTGTTGTTTCGAAGAGTTTAAATCAATGGAAGCTCAGGAGTTTTATAGACATGTCCTCTGCTCTGCAAATACAATAGGAAACAATTTACAAAAACCCTACTAAATTAACAGACACAGTAATAGACACACTTCCCATTTGCAAATACTGGGCACAAAGGTGCATTGCTCAAATACAGCAGATAGATCCTGGATTCCAGGTCTAAGACTGTGTTTCTTCTATCTTCTGTCCTCTCTCTTGCTGCCCCTGCCCCCCCTACATGAACTTAATCTGAAGAAAACTCCAGCATTTGCAAAATACATCAATCTTGTTTTAAAGATGGGGTGACAGAGGCACAAAAGTGTAAAGTCAGGTCTCAAGGGATCTGCTGTCCAAGCTGTCAGTTGTAGGTGTTACTTGTTCTCCCTTCTGGATGTCCTAATGTGAGCTGCAAAAGAAATTTTAAATTACAAGCACTACATATTTGGGGACTAATAAACCTAATCTAATGTTGATTTTGTACATATGTGAATATATATGCTAGGGAAAAACCCAACCACTCAGTGTTCTCATGCAGCTTTCCTGAAATGACTCATTCCCTCCTATTTATTTGCTGTCTCTCTGCCAAAACCCATTCACCAGTTGTCACCCTTCATTTCTACTCTGTTTATCACCCCAAAATGGTTATAACAAATGACTGGCAATGGCCTCATGACATTTTTTAAAGTATTAGCTCCCATCCCTCTAGTTAATACAATGCAACCCCCACATGATTCCCATTTGCAAGAGAAGATGTAGTGCTGCTATCTGCAGTTTTAATCCAGTCAAACCCAGTGGTACTTGTGCTGTCCCTGCTGCTAAGGGATGGAGCAGTGTCATATACCTGTAACTCCCTGCAGACCATGTGACACTGATCTCAAAAAGAACATTTATGGAGAGCAAAAAATATTACAGGAAAATCCTTAAATTCTTCAGTCCAACAGATGAACAGTGTTGCTGAGCTTCCATAGCTCTCAAATGTCACTTCCCTCCTGCACCTAAGCAACAGCAGCATTTGGAATGGGGATTCAGCATTAGTTTTGACCCTGACCCAGCTGACCCATCAGCTACATCAGCACTTGGTCCCACAAGTCCTCTCCTGGCTTCTGCTTTAGAGATTCCCCTCCCCATGGTGTAAACTCTTGGTTTGCACTACGGTGTAAAGGGTACTCTACACAGAGGAGCACTGCACTAAGTAAAAAACATGAGGCTTTGAATCCTACTGTTTCCTGTCCCACAAGAGAGAGCAGCAAAAGCAGCTCACATGTTTGTTTCTCCTGGGCAGATAAGCTGCACATTGAGCTGTACTGAGAATTACTGGAAAAAAAAACCTCGGGTGCTAAATCTCTGCTAGTCAGAGATAAAAATGTCTCGGGTCACATCTGCCACATTCCCTCCTTTCTCCACTGGTTGTCAGCACTGTGCTGTGCTGCAGGGGTGTCCAGCTGTGTCTTCTGACCCAGGGAGGCTGCCCAGGGTCTGTCTGGAGGTACTACTTGGTGAAGCTGTACTGCAGCTGAGGGATTGTGCCAGGGCCATGTTCCTTTTGGGCCTCACATTTCAGCAGTCTGAGCTCAGCTGGATCTTGCTGTGTCTGTCAGATCCAGGAAAGGTGCTGGGGAACAGAGTGTTCCCTCTGCCTCAACAAGATCCACAGGCACAGTCCCATTCCTCTCACTCAGAAGTGCCAAAGCAAATGGGGCCTGCAAAAGACTTAAAAACCCCTCCTATTGAGTTGAACAAGGTCTGCAATTTTACAGACATTTAATTAGAAAGCATCACATGGAAGCTGCTGCACTATGTCACTACTTGGAAATAGAAGAGAGCTCACCTTTCCTTCCCCTGAGTTGTCTAAACTTGGCCCCCACTGCAGGGAAAGCAATCTATGAGGCAGAGATCAGTTCTTCACCTGTGCTTGTAACCTAGGCCAAGACACTGTCTCCTGATTTGGAGGGGGTACAACTACAGGATTGTCTGCAGGAGGTCTCAGAATGAGAACAAGGCACCAAGCAACACAGGCTGTCCCAGCCAGCAGTGCACATCTCCATCAGGTATGCTCCAGCCTGGCTTTCTTACAGTCACTTCACACTGAAATGGATGACAGGAGCCAACTATGTCTTCTGATTCCACTGTTCCTTTGTCTCTTAAGAACACGAAGTACTGCAGGAGTACCTGTTACCCAAGAGATCTGTCAGCTCCTGTATCACCTTGTCAGAAATAAAGGAAATGACATCCTACCTAATCCATCCCTACTCAGAAGAAAGTTCACAGAGATAACATGCTTGTACTCAGCAGTCAAAGCTACTCTCTTCCTAACAAAATGCATTTGGCTTCTCCTACTCAGCTCTCACCTCTCCTTTAAAAGAGTTCTTGGTTCTTTTAAAGGCACAGCACCTCCAGGGTTGCCTTGGCTCATCCCTCCGCTCTCCTGCAGTGTGAAGAGTGGTGTGCAGGTCTTACTGCATCCTCCTTCCTCTTGCTAAAGAAGCCACTGAATTTAACATTTGCTTCTCTGCCTGGCAGTGTCTGATTCCCCCCTCTTTGAAGGGATCCACCACGCAACTGCTCTGAGCTCACCAGCCTGGACTAAGTGTGAAAAGATGGTGCTGGCCAAAGGGGTAAATTTTCTTAGGTAGCTTTGCAAAAATGTCTGGTTTCTGCAGCTGGTTGATGCCTTCCTCCCTAGAGGTGGCCCAGTGTCAGAGCTGCTAAACATATACAGCTATGTAAATATTTTATTTTATTTCAATCTTGTGATTATGAATATTTCAGCAAAACATATTGTTCGTTTTATTCTCTCTCTCCCTCCTCAGATTAAGTGACCAGATTGAACAGTTTAGTGGCTAAAAATGGGTAACACATTCAAAATACCATGCACACCAGCAACACCATGTTAAATGCATAAAGCCAGCTGAAAAGAAATCCATTATTTATTAGCTCTGTGCCTTTATCAAGCCAAGCTCAAAGTGCATTTCAAACTGGTTTCTTCAGAGGTGCTGCTTTTGACTGCTTCATTCATTATTCTCTAACTTCAGAGGCAGAAAATAATTTATTTTTTTTTCTGCTGATCATATATTCCCTTTAGGATTGTGGCTTCTAACCTCCAGGCTGTGACCCCACCAAGCAGCCTGAGGGCTTTGAACATATTTCCCATTTTTCACTCCTTGTCTTTCTAGTGAAACAGATTTCTTCTGAGGCACAGTACCACTCAACAGCTCTTGCACCTCCTCTCTGAATCCTCAATGAAAAAGGATAAAAGAAGTTTGGAATATACCTGACCCTGCTGGGTTGAGCACCCAGCACTGCCATGTGGGACACAAGCACTCCTTGTCAGGCACACAGTTGTTGCACAGACATCAAAGCCTTGCCTTAAAACACAGCCTGCAGCAGCACTCTGGCCCCTCTCCCCAGCAAAGCAAAGCCCTCAGCCCTGCCCTACCCCTGCAGACACTCACGGCAATCCTGCTCATCAGATTTGTCCTTGCAGTCTTCATCCCCATCACACTTCCAGTTGAGGTGGATGCATTCACCATTGCTGCACTGGAACTCATGAGCCGCGCAGGTGTTGAGGGCTTTGGCATCGTAGCCACACTTCTCCACGGACTCGTCCGACTGATCCTCACAGTCGGGTTGGTTGTCACACACCCAGGGCTCTGGGATGCAGACACTGTTGTTGCACTGGAACTCGTTGGGGTTGCAGGTCAGAGGGGAGCATTTCCTTTCATCGCTGCCGTCCCCGCAGTCATTGTCGCCGTCGCACACGAAGATGATGGAGATGCAGGACTTGTTGCTGCACTGGAACTCGTTAGGAGAACAGGCTTGGGAATAAAAACAGAACACTGAGCTCTCCAACCCACCCCTCAGCACTCTGCCAGCTTTAGCACATTAGCAATGTTTGAGATAGGGGAAGGACAAGGACAGAAAAGCATTGCCTCGACTCTCCTAACCCAAAACCCTTTTCCCCCATGACAAAATTGCATCCCCAATGGAAACACTGCAGTGTTTCCCCAGATGTGCCATAGGATGCCAGGGGCAGCCCTGAAGAAGGAGCAGCAGGGCTGTGACAACTGCAGGTAGGACAGGTTGGTGC
Source organism: Calypte anna (assembly GCF_003957555.1). Classification (NCBI taxonomy): domain Eukaryota; kingdom Metazoa; phylum Chordata; class Aves; order Apodiformes; family Trochilidae; genus Calypte; species Calypte anna. The sequence goes on from NC_044254.1 coordinate 25,524,108, forward strand.
TGAGGTAAGAGAAGGCAGAGCAGGGAGAGTGCAGCGTGTGATGGAGGTGTGCTGGGGGGGCTGGAGGTGCGCTGGGAGGGACTGGAAGTGCGAGGTGTGCTGGGAAGGACTGGAGGTATGAGGTGTGCTGGAGGTGTGCTGGGGAGGGCTGGAGGTGTGCTGGAGGGGGATGGAGGTGTGCTGGGAGGGCTGGAGGTGTGCTGGGGTGCACTGGAGGTGTGCTGGGAGGGCTGGAGGTGCGCTGGCAGGCACTGGTAGACTCGCACAGTGCTGACATTCGGAGCTTCCTGACTTTCACAAGCACAGAATCAGGTTTCAGGATTTCACAGTGTGCCTGGTTTTGGACATATTAAGTGGGATGTGTAGGGTAAATATTTAGTGAGTTGAGCATCAATATAGCTGCAATCTGCCAGTAAGGCCCTTTGCAACACATTGAATGACTTCTCTGAAAATCACAACTCAGCATTAACATACAAATGAGGCGTTTGTCAGACAGAGAGCTGAGTGGAGCACTCTCCCCTCTAAGACTAATGGACAGCTGAACCAGAACCCTGCTCAAATTAAACTTCCAGGTACTCAAACAACATGCAGTTCAAAGTCATCAAGGTGTGTGGGAATCAAAATCTTGAAAGAAATTATCCATAAGTACTTTTAGGTAGCTTCTTTAAAAAAAACATTCTGCTTTTGCTGTTTCAGTCACCTATTGGAAAGGTATGGCTTTGATAAAATACAAGTACAATAAATATATAGAAATAAATTAAAATAAACTTCCCCCCCCCACATTGCACTTGTGAATCTTTTTATCTTCAGAAGCAGAACTATTTTGCAGAGCCCCTGTAATAAACCACACAGTTCAGGTGATATCCATCACAGCAATGGGAAGTGCATCTGGAAAGCAGCAGAATCCCTGTATCTCTCTCTATAAAGGAGCTGTCATACCCCAGCTTCAGCCAATGACAGGAACCCAGAGGCATTCTACTGAAATATTATGTCTGGTTTATACCTGGGAATGAATCTCTATTTCTGGAGCTGTTAAGAACATGTTCAGTTGTACATGAATACTTACATTCTAGCTTGTAAACTCACTGGGCTCTCTCTCTCAGCCTATAGTTTTCATCAGAGTGTGACAATATACACTTCACCTTTTCTCCCCTGTGCTCTGTCTCAGTCCCAGGTTTTCCAGATGTTACTGTGTATACCAGAATAGCAATCTGCCTAATTAGAAGGAAAAGAACTTTGCCTCCCTTAATGCAATCCTGCCATGCACTGGCTATGACCCAAGCTCCCTCCAAAAGGGATAAATGGTAAAGAGAATCTCTCACTGCTGAGTGCCCAACTGGACATCAGTAATGAAAGAGAACAGAGTGGGGCCACCAAAGGAGCACCTGGGGTTAGACACCAAAATATCAACTGGTCCAGACTGTTCAGGCTCCTTTTGTACTTACTATTAGAGTATTACAGGTATTTGATTTGTCTTCAACAGGCAACTCCTGGCACCTACCTTGGGATAAGATAGCATCAATGAGGTGCTAATACATCTCTCCATGCAGAGGGAACCAAGATCAGACAGCTATTATAACTAATTATATCAACTAAATATCAGGAGTGTATATCTCCTCATCAGGACCAAAATACAAGCACAGTGTGGTGGAGATGCATCTAAAAAACCTCTCTTTTGCATGGCAGAATTGAGACCATTAAAAAGCTTTGATTTTAAACCAAATTCTATTCCTTTTCTTCACTGAGCATTGCTTCTATCCTTAACATGTAACCAGAAATGATCTATTAACCCTTCTGATCAGTGCACAGCTGTATAACCCAACACTTTCTTCAGATGATGCATAATATGGAGCTGCTGAAAGGAAACTGAAGGCAACAATGATAATCTTACTGATCTATTTAAAAAGAAAGTGAGAAACAGGAACATTTCTAGGACTATGTACAGTTTCTGTAACAGATTGAGGATGAGAAGACGAAATTGCTTTGCTGGCATTATTTTGATGAATCTCAGAAATAGATCAGTGAACAAAATTTTGCATAGTCCTTTGATCCCTAATTTTTTGGCAAGGTTGTAATGATTTGCACACTCCAAATGTGCGTTAATTTCCTTTTCTCCAACTGCAACGAGCACATCTTTTTTTCCTTGTTTCCCCTCCTTCTGCCTGTACACATTTCCCTTCAGAAATCTGCTGCACTGGCAACTTAACAACTGATAAACACATCTGTGGGATACAGACAATGGAAGTTTGCACAAAAGCTCCTCCTCTGCACCTACAAACCTCAGTACAGATATGAAATTACTGATAATCTCAGCCAGAAAATAGAAGCAGTTCAGCTTTTGTAACCTCTCATGAGGACCTTTCTCAGTGAAGCTTGTGAATTACTAGATAGAAAAAAAATAAAATTACATGGTCATGACTATTTTATTTCTTTTTATTCAATTTAGTGTGATGACAGCACTAGGGACTATGAGTTCCCTCACTGAATAAGCACAGCAGTCTGGCTTGTGCTCACTCCCCCTTCCCACCACTGCAGTCCTTAGGAAGGGACCAGTCCTGGCATCTCCCTTGTGCAGCCAAAGCCAGGAGCAGTGGCACCAGCAGTGACTGGACATCCCCTTGCACTGGGACAAGGCCTAGGAGGCAGAAGAGCAGCTCTTGGTGCTCAGGTCTTCCTGACTGCAGTTACAGCTGCCACACACTGCTGGCACAAGCTGTGAGACTGATGAGCTGCATGTGCCACAACAAGGAGGTTGCTGGAGAGCCACCAGAGCTGTCAGAGAGGCCAGTGGCAGTGCCAAATGAGAGCTGGTGGTCACTCACATTGCTGCTCCAGGCACCTCCTGGTGAATCCAAGAAATAAAAATACCCCTTTGTTCATTTAAAGACTTCATTACCACCTTCTAGCCAGCTCGAATGTGGCAGCTCCTCTGGGTCACCTGTGCCTCCAGCACAACCCCTTGTCTCCATGTGGCACGGGCTCTCTTGCTGGCCATGGCAAGGCAGATAATGTCCCAATTCCTCTTACCCTTCCATTATCCTCCCTGACAGCTGAAATCTGAGGGGTATGACAGGATAAAATAAAATCTGCAGCTTCCAGCCACTTGGGGACTTGCTCTGGCACAAACAGCCATCAGAGGAGAAAAGCTGCTTACAATCCTTCTGCACCTACACCAGAGCCAGCACACTCGTGGCTCTTCAGGGTCTCTGCTGCTTGGTTTGAAGAACCTAATTAAAAAACAGCACTACAAATTTTCTTACATAGCACCTGGAGAGATGAAGATGGGGAAGCAAAGTTCCAGGGGCAGTTTACTTCACATCTCCTTTGATAAATCTGTTAGGACACCTAGGTAGTCCCATCACTACTGCATTTTATTGTCGCCAGAGCATTTCAATAGAAAATGTACAAATAGTAATTAAATGATCACTGGAATACTTTTCTTTTGACTTGAGCAATTTGTTTGCATTCTCTGATTCTTCTACCTGTCCTGTTGTAAGCTTATTTCTGGAAAACAAAGGAAACAAATACTAGCTTGCTTTCCTTAGTTTTAAAGAAATTAATAAATGTCATGCTCTAAAGTGCCAAACTTCAAATATAAAGTGATCCCAGTAGAAAGCTTGGAAGCGTTTGTCAAGAAGAAGCATTTAAAAAACAGGCTTCAAAGTACTAAGCAAGCATAATTACAAACCCAGTTCTGTTGAGTCTGTAATCCATTAAGGTTCCTCACAATTTCAAGAAGAAAAATAGCACATCTAAATGATAGTGTGCATGTGCTTTGGCCTACAGACAATATATAGCAGAGGTGTTCTGCATTAATTTTTGCCTTGTACTATATGCAAATATATAGAGCACAACTGACAGTTTTTGCCTCACAGCCTCCAGCTGCAGTCTTGTCACATCTCTTGAGAAGAGTGAAGCAGAAGCAGTCTTTGCATAGAGGAAGTTTAAAAAAAAAAAGGATAAAAAAAAAAGATATTGCCTTTGTGGAGTTACTGGCTGGTTCTCTTTTGCCCAGAGCCAGGATTTAAACACAGGCTTTACTTGAGTAGTCTGGAGCAGGAGGGACAATCTTGGTTTAGGCACTGCACCAAAAAATTAAGATAATTCCGCTACATGCTTTTTAAGTGCTTAAGGAAGAAAGCCAATGCTCTAAAGATACAGGGCACTCTTTGAGAACTGTAATTTCAAAAAAATATTTGTACATAGTGTTTTTGCAGTGGACATCTCTATCAAGCTTGGATCCTCAAATCAGGATAAAACTCAAAAAATGAAATAAGCAGGAAATTCAGCATTAAGAGGAGCTGGGAATTGTGTACAATGGAGTGTAACTGCTGCCACTGATAATCTTTAAAGATTTTCTAGATTTTTCAGTAAGATATCTAATTAATCTCACTCCTCAAAAAAAGTCTGCTCTACTTGAAATGATACGAATGGTTTAAAAGAAAGATAATGATTTGAAAACTTGTGGGAAAGTGAGTAACAGCAATTACCAATGCTGAAGACAAGTAAGATGAATGATTACACTGCACTTTCCTGATACCCACCCCAAAGCACAAAATTCCTTGTGTGCTTAAATCTGACAATGGATTTTCTAAAGAAGACAAAGGATGATTTGCACATTTTAACATTTGCATTGGGAGGGTGAGATCTGCTGTTGATTTATCACTGCTGCAACACTGGCAGAAGGTAGCTGGTGGACTTCAGAAATTCTCCTAAGCTGTAAGGTTTAGGATCTGAGCTCCACATGGCTGCAGGAATAGAAGGCCTGAGCTCCAAATGCCCAGGTATTCTGGCCAAAGTACAAACACAGCTATTACAGCCCACATAAATTAATCTCTGAGGTGGAACATGGACAAGAAGGTCACAAAATCCAGACAGGCTAAATTAAGCTGGAATTCCCAGGTCAGTTATTAATGCTGTCATCATGCTGGTTTTATTTAAGTCCTATTTATTTTCAGACTTAACTGCATCTAAATAATTTGTTTTGTCTGCAGACAATTGGTGTGCTTACCAAATATCTGAATATTTCATACAAACCTTTGGTCAAATGCCAATCTTTAAAGCACGGATTCATGCCTAAAAGGACAATTTTCCCATGGAAAGCTGCCCTCCAGGCAGGACAGCAAGAGACAGAGGTAAATGAAGATGACCTTGAAGAGCATTGCTCTGAAAAAACGCCAGGCCTCCCATGGAGGGAATAATGCAGCTGAAATGCAGTCTCACTACTAACAGTGGCTGTTGCTATGGTGATTGATACCAAAAAGCCCACATAGATGAAGACTGCAGAAGGAATAGTAATTCCTGATATTGTTCAAATCACTACTGAAGCTGAGGAGCCACCTCATGCACTCCTGCAAATTAATATTTGCATGCACTCATTGCCTTTGCTACACTGCTCCACCTCAAACACAAATTAGTTATTTTTCCATTTTCTGCAGCAGCATTTGCATGCTATTAGTTAATTATAATGGAACAACCAGATGCCAAAGCCCTGCCTGATAAATAATAGTTGGTTCAAAAATGTGCTTACTGATTTAGTATATTTCCTGAGATTTGGGATTAATTTGAATTTATTTGAAGTGGTTTAATTTTCTGAAAACAGAATTAATTATGACCCCACAATTTACAGGGAGAAGCAGCTTATGTACAAAAGGTATGCACACTCTGAATTTCTTCTCTGTCTTTAATATTATTTATGTGCAATGAGGTTGCTGACTCATACTTGCAGTCTTATGAATTTTTTTTTCCCACCAGGAAGTTTACAATTGTCATCTGGTTAAATGACTGAAAATTACCTCAAATTAACAAGTAAGTCCAGGGCAGAAGATTTTAGGGGTAATATAATAAAGGTAATTTTAATATGAAGAAGCTTGGAAGAAAAAAAAAAAAAGATGGTCAGAATGCCTAGGGTTGATGCTGTGCTGCTTTTTGCTAAAATCCAATACACCCCCTGGGGATCTCATGGAGAAAAAGACATTACTATTAGTACTGTTTTATATTCTGATTGGAATATAATCAGCTGAATCAGATTGGAGATGGTTGGTGCTTGCCAAAATTTAAATGGGAAAAAAATTATTCTGGGATGCTGTATGGGACAAGCTCAGTCCTATTCCTTCAGACACGGCTTGCTTATTAAAATGGCAGTTTTACAAATTAAACGAGTTTGGCAAAGCCAATAATATCCATGAAACTAACAGCTGCTCTAGTATCATCACACAAAACTCTGTATTTCTGAGGAATATATAAAGCTTCCTCCAGCAACCAGAACAGACCATTAATGAACAGGACTTGACGTGTGACAGTACACACAGAAACCACATTACTGCCTGCACAGGCTTCCTGCATTCAGCAGGACTCCCTGTGCTTATGAGGCACTCAACTTTTTGCATGACCAGGAGTTCATTTTGCCATTGCAGAGTGCCCATCTCAGACACTTTGGTAGGAAAAGCTGCTCCATAGATCTCAGCCTTCCATCCATTGGGCAGACGTGCACCCTGTGCTCCTCTGCTATTACAGAGACATGAACAGCTTTAATGTCCCTGCCTGTTCTCTCCATTGCTTTCTGGTTTTGGAAAAAGAAATAATCAGAACCTTAAAAGCTCCACTTTAGTCACATTGACAAATGATGGCAAAATTTGTTTTATTCTCAGAAAATCTGGAAGCTTCATGTTTTTTTCTGACTGAGAAAGGGAAAGAATTAATACCCATGTTTGTTAGTCCACAGCTCCATTGTTGGCCTTCAGCTTCCTCCACTTCCACAAATTCCCAGACACAGGGATAGCGCCAGTTTAACCAGCTGGAAAACTCAACAATTTTACCAGTATCAATCATATCTTTTATGCTGCCATAACTAAGAAGGGAATCCTGGAGACTCGTAACAATCTACAAAACTTATTTTTTATTGAAGACAGATAAGGATCAAGGGAGCAGCATCTGACACTACAAAGATCCGTGCACTGCTAATGCTTGTGCAGCTGCTCTTGTGTCATGAAAACTGCACACCTCAAAGCATGCAGAAAAGAGGAAAAAACTCCAAAATATCCATTGACTGAATGACTGCAAAAAGCACTGTGAAAAACAGAGCAAAGAAAAGCCACACCACATTGGCCACCTCTCAGGATATATTTCTGAACCAAGAGGCCAAGCTGGGAAGGCAAAGAGAAAAGCCTCACTTCAGCAGGATCATCTGGTAGCTACAGAAGCTCTGGGGTCACCACTGTGATAGTTTGGGGAGGGTGAGAAACTGATGGACTTTTCAGGAAGCAGCCAGCCCTTAACTATTTTCAGTTATGTGATATGAGGAATGAGTTTGCCCAGAGAGGTGGCAGATGCCCCATCCTTGGAAACCTTCAAGGTCAGGTTAGATAAGGCTCTGAGCAACCTGATCCAGTTGAAGACTCCCTGCTCACTGCAGGGGGTTGGGCTAGATGTAAAAGCTCCTTCCAGCCCAAACCAGCCTATGATGACTCTATAATTAAGGGGCAGACCTATTACTTGATGTAAACAACATACCCACATAATGTACCCACAATTCCACAAAAAACCAGCAATGATTTTCAGAAAAAATTACTTAAGACTTCTACTCAAATGGAAAATTTAAGCACTGAGTGACACTCACTACAATTAACAGTGTAAGGGTCATGTGCTAATTGCACTTATTTTAATAGTAGTGAGACTGCTGTGACATTAAGCTTTGCCCTTCAGTTTCTACAGCTTTGAAATAGAAATCAGTGCTTTGCTGGACTTCAGCTGAGAAGAAGAATCAATAGTACAACATGAACAATTATTTTCAGCTTGTTGGAAAACAAATTTATTGAAGCATATTTTATCGTGCCTTTATTTTATTGTAACCTTCCCAGTTATGCTTTATCAAATAAACAACTTTCTTTGCAAAATATGTTAATCCAACCATTACATCTTCCTCTGTATAAAAGTAGTATTTTAGCACTAAGATAACTTTCAGATATTGTTTTATCCATTAACATGATTCATAAACCAGCTTGGTTTGGCGTTACACATTACACGGTCCTCTCCTGCGTGGGACTGTACTGAGTTCAAGCTAAACTGGTTTGGATTCAGTCTCTGATCATATGCTCAGGAAGCAGAGCTGTTCAGCAGTCATTAATTAGCCAACCACAGATGTGCCCATGGGCACTGAAGGATGGGACTCCTACCCACGTCTCTGCCATCAGAACACCACGGTTGGCACTGACAGCTATAGAAGGTTTCCCTTAATAAAGCTAAACAGATTCTTGCTTGTGGGATGAACAGGCTTGGAATTATAGCTCCATTCTTACAAAGAAAGCACTCCAGGGATGTGAAATACCATCATGTTTGGCAATTAGAGATGGAATTTCTTGGTTATTTCAACTCTAACTGGTGAAAGGGAGAAACGTAACTGCCAGCCAGTTTTTGACCGTGTCGACAGCTCAATGTGAGAGAATGGAAAGAAGAAACAAAAACAACTTCTTTAGCTAAAGTACAGAAAGAGCAGCAAAACAATGCTGTTGTGTGTGCACAGGTAACATGCAATCCAGCAGCACTGGGCTTTTATTTTAGTTTTCCACAGATTTTTGTATAAAACCAGTTCTTTCATACCACTCTTCCATGACTCTGTGAGGCCTGGAGGACTTGTGTGTGTGAGAATGGTCTCAGTGTGTTCTTTGCACCTGTTCTTTTTTTTCCTACTGTACCTTCAGGAAAATGTTGCAAAAGTAGCAAATTCTAAATTGTCTTGTTTCCATATTTTGTTTTCTTCTATTGATCTTTAAAGAATAAATTATTCATGCTACATACTGATACAGACAATTTCTCTGTAACGGAGGGATCAGCACAGAGCAAGTGTGAAGAGGCCACCACCAGAGCCTGCTGTGAGTTCTGGGAAAACTCCACTTGCAGAATGTTCCACATGTCTGCTTTTTTTTTTTTTCAACTTAAGCTTGAGAGACAGCAGTAGGGAAGACTAAGCCATTTTGCCCTAACCTTCTGCAGGCAGGACCCTGGCACAGCTTAAACCATGGCTTTAGGGTTGAATTCCTGACTTAGGTGATGACTGACTTGTCTCAAAGCTAAGTTCATGCAGTATTTTACATTTAATTACAAGCATCCAATATATTAAAAATGCAACTCATTTTTTTCTTGTAAGAGTACTACTAAACTTAACTACCTATCTCCTTTTTCTTGCTGTTTTGTTCTGAAGGAACTCAGGAAAAATATGATTATGGGCTGAGATATTTCCTAAATAACAATGAGGATTTTTCTGCAATTACTCCTGCTTTTGAAGGAGCTCTAATACTTTAAGCAGTGATAAAGTGGCAGCTGTACATGTTTAATTTCTGAAAGCCAGGGCATAATGCACAAGCATTAATCCCTCCAGCTGTCCAGTAATTAAACATCATGTAATGCCCAGAGGATATCATTGCTGTGCTACCTTATCTTATTTGTGAAGGACTTTCATTTGTTAAATCTATAGTAATTTTCTTTCCATTCTTGGAAATAATTGTGGATTCCTCCACCATGGCAAGTGTACTTGAGTTACAGCTGCCTCCTATAAAATGTCAGGAATTTCAGGCTGGCCATGTGTCTTCTCATTATATGCTGAAATAAATAATGAATACTGAGAGTAGATAAGTATTTCCTCTGCAGGCACAAATGCAATACTATGGGCTTTAACCCCATTAAAATTGGTGGGTTTCTCAGGGAGCATATATGGCCAGATCTAATCCTTGGGATTTGATTTCCCTCTGAGCTGACTGAGGTCATCTCAGGTACATAACTCTGCACCTTGTCTGTTAACAAAGGTTATGAACAGAATTTGTAACTTTAACAAAAGTAGGTATTGATCAGGCTGCAAAGGAAGACAGAAATTTACTGCTACTAATGTAGCACTATGTATAAAGCTCTCACTAGGATCTGTGGAGATCTGGAATGAACAGAATCAGTATGGTCAAATCCCCATGGGTGGCACTGACTCAGATGCAAAACACAAAAGAAGAAAACAATGCTGAGATTTCATGATGCTCCTTATTCCTACAGGACAATGACAAAGATGATAACAAAATTTAACTATCAACAGAAAGGTCACTTCATGTGAACCTGAGTGCAGGAGCAGTGGGAAGGAAGGTGGCTTTAAATCAGCTTTGCAATTCCCCCTGCAGCTGGCTGATCACCACGTGGATCTGCTGGAGGGATCAGACCAGCTTCAGCCTGCTTTCAGTCCTGCCTTCTGCCAGTGGTTCTCAGGTGATCTGAGGTCTAGTGAGCAGGACATTGGAAAGAGATTACTCTGAAAGTTTGCTGCACTTGGACCTTCCAAGAAAAGGACCTCTCATTTGTAAGCACCACTGCTTTTTATGGTGAATCACACATATGCCTGGAGCTGTGCCAGGAAAGAGCAAGTGAAAAAACTCCTGCCCCTAGGGATCTTGTAAGTGACATGTTCCATGGGTATGTGAAGGTTTTGAGCTACCACATCATGGACATGTGGCTTACAGCTCTGCTTACTCTCATTTCCCTTATTAATTTAAAAAACTTGGTAAAGTTTGTTCACTTTAACCTGGCATGTTGGAAATCAAGAACTATTTCTGAGATATATGAATGAAAAGCTGGAAGACCAGGGTCCAAAAGAAGATGCTCTCAGCAGCGAGGCTGTTAACTGTCAAGAGACTGCTGGAAGAATTACTGGCTCTCACTCCTCAACAATTTTATGAGAGCAGTGTGTCTGCTGCCTCCACAGGTCCCCATGAACTGCTATCTCTGTACTACAGATAAGCAGCAAAAACATGGTATAGGGAAAAAAAGCTTACTGAACCATCATTGTATCACATATGTGTAATTTCACTGTACCTGACTACTGGGAAAGTGTAAAAATCACATACTTCCAACCTCTCATCTGCCAGGCACAATTCACATTCGGGGGGGAAGAAGTGGACCTGGTGAGAACCAGTAACACAATCAGAAGAAATGGGGACAGAGCCTTGGTCTCTCTGGTGTCCATCCCATAGTCCTGTCAGGAGGAACAAGTGATATGTACATTAAGAGGTGCAACACCCATTTCAGCTGTCACAGGATGGTAATCCTGTTCTAAAGCCATGCTGAAATGCTCTGCATTCCTGAGCAGTGGACAAAGCACTGGTTTATATCTCTCTTAGCAGAGAATTAACAAGCAGTAGTTAGGAAAGTTCAGTCTGACCCTGAGTTATGATGCTTTAATTACAGTCTCCATACCTAATTTCTCTTTTCAGCCTGAGTAAATGCTTTCCTAAGCTTGTCCAATCAATTGTGACAAAGGTTAGTTACACTGGGAGCAGAAAACCTCAACCAGGGAAATAAAAAGGAGGAAGTCAGCACCTCCAAGCCAGCAAATTCAAGAATGCTCTTATGTTATTAACTGTTGATGTCTATTTTAGAGAACTAAACCTGACCTGTGACTCCAACACATTTAGTATTGTAAAGAAAAGCATTACCTTTGCTCCAAAAAACCTGAAAAATCAGCTTTTTTTCTTTGTACAGACACTTTAATTTTAAAAAGGCAGATATTTGCGTTTTCAAAAACTGTGCACCAGAAGTTAGCAGAGGCCTTAAAGCCTACATGCTGGAAGTGTATTATTTAGGCAGACAGGTACTTAGCTACCTACATGCAAGGATTAATAGAATCATAGAATCATAGAATTGGCTGGGTTGGAAGGGACCTCAGAGATCATCGAGTCCAACCCTTGAACCACCGTTGCGGTTGCTAGACTATGGCACTGAGTGCCACATCCAGTAAATCGGGATCCCTAATCACTGTTGCTTTATCTGCTGCAGGTTAAATAATGCACACCTTCCACTGCTTCCTTGGGAAGTTCTTTCACTAGTTTGAAATTTTCCTCCTTGTTCATGGGTGAAAAAAACCAATAAAGTGTGTTTCCACCCACTGAGAATGGCTTCCAAGCAGTATGATGGGTCAGTGCCTGGTCTGCTTAGGAGAGGGTAACTGCTTTCCTAACACTGGTAACCACACCAGTACTATCAGGCTGGCAAAATGCTGTTTTAAACAACTGTGCAAGTTTTTATTTTAATGGATTTCAGTCATCAAATTGCTGTTTCTTACTCCAGACATGGCAAACAAGACCCTTATTTCAAATGAACACAGGCTGTTTTGCTCATTCCTGAAACTAGCTTTTTATAGGGCTAGATTGTACAGTGACAGATGTGGGACTGGAAATATTTGACCTGAGATGCTGCTTTTTCTTTTTTCAGCATACCAGCACTCAGGTAAATCCAGAGCTTCCTAACTGCAGGTGAACCATTTGCCTAAAGAAGGTTACACAAGGACAGCATACAAGAGTGCAATTTCTCTCCTCTCTTGAAGGGCAGATACTCTGAAGCAATGCTGTGACAAATGTTTTTCAGGTACACAGTGTGCCTATTCAAAAATCAAGTCTTCAGCAGTGAGCAAAGGAGAGGGATGGAGAGAACCAGTTTGTTACCTTCCATTCAAGCAAGATAATGCCCCAAGGACGTTGCTGACATGAAGCACAAAGAACTCAACCCAAAAAAAGATCTTTGCATTCCTATTCTAGATGTTTGTCTATGAATTTCTAAACAGCATCTTCCTAACTCCAGCTGTGCTAGTGCCTACACTGACCATGCTGGATAAATTTCACATTGATTCAAAAAAGCAATTATGTAATGCTGAGAAGAAAAATCCATCGAGAAATATTCAATCCAGGATCCTATCTGAAAACCAAGTTGTTGGAAGCCAGGAGCAGACACAGGAGGAAGAACCATAATACACCTGCACTGTTCTTACAGTTTTGGATTATTCTACTACCATAATCACTGCTTCCCTCTCCTTCATCAGCTCCTTCTTTAACTTTGACTGTGAGCATTTTGACATAAGGACACGTGCTTGCATGGCTTTAGCATGACCAATGCATATGGATATCAGTACAATACTGATAATGGTACAAAATACCAATGCAGAAATGCAGGATCAAGTAATGCTGATAAGATCCATATTAAGTTCTTTTGAAGAATTCTAATACCAAAAGCCATATTTTTTCCTAACAAAAAAATAACAGTTTTCACAGTTAAAACATGCTTAAAGTGTCATATTAGCTAGAAATAGTAGCTTTATTAACCTGGATTTAGAAAGAGCTTAGGGTTTTTCTTTTGGTTGCCCTGAATGACAATATCTTTAAGTCATCTTCCACTTGTTTATTGCACATGCAGGCTCTCAGGATAGAAATTATCCTGAGCACAAACTCCCTTCCAACCATTTAGTCAGAAAGAGATGTTATTTATAGAGAAACTGGTCAGCTCTGTGTGAGGTGCAGCCTCAGCTCTGACAGACTGCTCTGTTCCAAGGGGCTGCAGGTCACAGTCAGTACTGAAGCTTTTTTTAAAATGAGAACAAAAAAGTGATGCAGAAGTTAAAAGACAAAAAAAAAAAAAAAAAAAAAAAAGGTGTGAACATAGGAACAGATCTATCTATCAGGATACTGTGTGTTGCTGAGATGAGAAAATGGATAAAGGAAGATTCTAAACAGAGAAGAAATGGGAATTTTTACAGAGTATCAGTGTTTAGGCTTAGTGAGGTTTATCAGATTTGGATAAAAGACAGGATAACCATCAATCCTCCACAAGCTCTCTGAGTTTAAACATTTAACACGTTTGTTCTCATCCATGAGGAAAACATCTTAATTTGGCAATCACTGAAAATGTTCCCACTACAGCCATTCAGCAGTGCCTCCTGTTTCCTTCTCAAAGTGAGTTTAATGCCTCTGAAAGATGCTGAGTCAGCAGATCTTAGGACTGAAAGCTTCTGATGTTTGACCCCAGCCAGGAAGCTCCAAGTTTGCCTCCCAGTGCATTTCTGCCTGGTCCTCTGGCTGAGGAATGGACCATCCCACATTCAGAGTCATCAGTGACCTCTCAGCAGGGATTGCTGATGTAGAGCCACCAAGGTGGCAGCCTACATGGGGACAACACTCAATGACAAGGAATTAAATGAAAGTCACTCATTTATTTCACTTGAGTTACCCAACAAGCATCATAAGACAGTACTTTGTCCTTGGATTAAATTTCCATTTTAAGAACCTGCATGTGCACTAAAAATATGGAAGATAGCAAGGCTAGAGATGCTGAAACATCCAGAAAAAAACCCACTCAGCTATTTATAAACCCATTAATAGCATCATTACACTGAAATTATGTGGCATTCAGAAAATACTGCATTCATTTTGGGGTTACCTAGAGCCTCAAAAAATAGAAGTTGAAAGCAATTTCAAGTAGATTTTTATTATAAATAGAAGACTCTAGGAGACAACCACTGGTGCAAGGAGTAGCATTAAATTAGTGAAGGCAGCCACCAGTGTAAAAAATGTTTTAATTTCATTCACTCATGTTAGGGAAAGAATTTTTTTTCACTAGCAGTTACAATTCTCTTCTAAACTCGCCTCTAATTCAAGCTTTCCATTCACTGGAAAAAACAAGCAAACAAACAAAATGAAACAAAAACCAAAATGAAACAAAAAAACCCCACAAAAAACAAACAAACAAAGGCATATGCTGCAAACAAAAACACTGATACTCATCCAGAAAACAAATGAAAGACTTTTGAGAACTACTGAGACTAGGAGGACATAGAACCAGGGGTCTCAGCACCTCACCAATGTAGCACATCACAGGAATTTATTACTTAGGAATTGTCCATGCAGACATGTAATTCCACATGAAACAGGAGGCCATGGAAGGCTTTTGGCTTTTCTGTACAAGCCAAGCCAACCGGAACTATGCTGTACAGGATCAGAGCAAGCACAGCAACCTTTTACAGTTACCCCTGGGCCTCCAAGTCATGTGCAGTATGGAGTGGAGCTGCTTTGAAAAACTTTCTATCTACTCTGTGGTTAATTGAATTAGTGAGTCCCATCCAACCCTCACACCCAGCTCTGTGCAAAATCCATCACATATCAGCAGTTGGGAGAGGGTTCAGTAGAATTCCAGCAAGATGTGTATAGTGCTGGCTATAAAAAGAGGGCCTGAAGGAAATGGTTTGGTTAACCTGTAAAAGGTTAGAGGGAGAACTTACTGCACAGGAAAAGAGGCAACAGACACAGGTTGTGACAAATGAAAAGGTAAAAAAGGACAAAGGAAAAATGTTTTTTACTATGAGCAGCTAAACACTGGAACAGATTGCTCAGACAGTAAAATCTTTGGTAAGACTAAATTTTGTTTCATAAAGCTGACTGCAAAGAAATAAATTTATCCAGTGGTTTTACTCAGAACCACAAAATGTTCCCATAGAACATATTTCATTACACAACTTCAACAAAAAAATACAATGTGGATTATGAATTGGCAAGGTTTTAGAGCTCAAAATCAAGTTTTCAAATGAAGAAACATCCATGTGTACTTGCATGTAGTCATTAAACTCTTTCAGCAGTATTAAAGAGGTAAAAATAATGTTGCTTCTATCACTCACAACACCAGAAATATTGATAGATGAGAGGATAACTACACAGACCATGAGGTAGCTTCTTAATAGCCTGGGATTGTTTGCACATAAAGAATTTAACAGACAGTTATATATGAGAACAGAATTAGAAAGATTATTTTACTCCTGCACAGACTAGCAAGACTGATATTCCCTAGTTTCTGGTGGTTTGTATTAAAAGGAAAGTTAGAAAATTATCTGGGATATCAAAGGGAACCACAATAATGAGGGAGGCATTAATGCAAAAGAAAATATTTAACACCAAGTGGCATAAAAACCAAAATATGTTTAGTCTATCAAAAAGACAGTTTGAGAAATGGCTTGATTACACAGTGTAGGAGTTTTCACAAAAGGAAAACACTGTTAAATTGCTCTTCCATTCAGCAGAGAAAGGCCTAATAAAAGGCAATTGCCATTGAGGGACTGAATGTAAAACTGTTACAGTAAGTAGTGTATCATTCCCTCTATCCAGTGAAACCTACAAGCTATTAATAAAAACATACCCAGGCCTATCTGTTACATCCCAGCAAAGGCTGGAGCTTTAGTCTATAAGGGCTACTCTCTGCAGGAGAGGAAGGAAATGTTGGGTAAGCTGCTGAGCTACAAAGGAACTTTTTGAAGTCCTTACCACATCATCTAGGTAGCAATCCTGATAACTCTGTTCCCAAGCGACTAACTATATTCTGATACACTAATAAAAAGAGTATACAACTCTCCACAGAATTCCCTTTATATTCTCCAGTCAGCTCCAACTGGAGAACCCTTCTTTCCTCTCTTTTTCTAAAATTCACTATTTAGCATTGAAAATACAGAGTGGATACATTTGTTGGCAGGAAAAGCCACCCCTTTATATGCAATTTGTAATAGTCACTCTAGGACTGTTATAGTCCTGAAAGGAGATGCTGCATTACTTTAACTCACCAGGAGTGCAACCAGCCTCATCAATGCCACTTTCACAGTCCTTCTGCCCATCACATCTCCAGGATGAAGGGATACATTTGTTGCTGAAGTCTCCACAGCTGATTTTTTCAGCTGGACATACTTGCTTGGCTGGAAGAATAAAAAAAACACCAACAAAATAAACCAACACAGAACTTAAACACTGGACATTGCTTACATTGTTAACACTTTAAAAGTTATTTCTATTTTGTATGCTTCAATCTTGAGACATGTTGTAATGAAATTCCAAGTTAAATCTCACTTTGAGGTATGGCCCTTTCCCACCTTCTCCTTGCCACCTCAGTCTGTGCATGGCCTACAAGTGCCCAGATTTGTGCTGCAGTGTTTCTCTCTATCCCAGAACCAAGGACCCTCCTGTCCTTCCAGCCTGTGCCTGACCCAGCCAATTCCTTCCAGCAACATAACCATACAGGAACGTGCAAATAAAACAAATATTATCCCCACTCTTATTTTCAAGCTTAACGCAGTAAAAAAATGAACAGACAGAGCTGCTTCAATAGACCAACAGGGAATTCAACTAAGAACCTGGGCTTGGTGGAAGGACTGGAATTCTCAGTGTGAGCAATGCTCCAACACAGCAACAGCACTGCCTGTTTGGGACAGCCTCAAACCCCAACACACTGTGCTTTTGCTATTAAAACACTAGCACCTTGCACACAGAAGCAGTAATATTAGACAAGCTACCCTGAAAATACTACCTCAGACTCAGCCAGGAAAAACAAATTGCCTGGTTTTAGTATAAGCATTTACTTATGTGATTGGTATTGCAAGACAGTTTCTAGATTTGATGACCTAGGTAGATTATGGTCAGTTAACCTGGGGAAAAAGTGTCAAGCAGAGACAAACTCACACATGCTAAGACAAACTTCACTTCCCAAATTAAAGGCAACTGTGATCTAAGAAATGGAGACACAGAAGAGGCAAAACCCCCACTACATGCAAGAATACAAGTAAGAAAAAAAAATCTGTCAAATTCATCTGGAACCAAGTAAGCTGTGAAACTTGCTCTCTTATAACAATTTTGGATTGCCAAAATTCTTTTTTTTTTTTTTTCTTTCCCTCCATACTAGTGTAAAGAGCAACAGATCTAGAGTTATTGTGACAAGGCTGCTTGAATGCAAAATGTTCCACAGTTTATTGTTTAGTATTCTGGAGTCATCATCCAGATTGGCAGGATATGCTTATTAAACAGATTAATTTCTCTCTCTCAAAAAATACCTACATATTTTCAAATAGTTCTTCCATTTTTATTAAGGATGATAACACTATATATAGCTATACTGAAAAGAGAGGAGCCTAAATTCTGAATTAAAACTACCTTTCACATTACTCTGCCCTGGTAAAGGAACTTAAGGCAAAGTCAATCAGTTTCCCTACTGAGATAGAAAGGATAAAAATTATACCTCTCCCTTTCCACCTGTACAAGAAGGCTGTAGAGGGGCACCTTGCAGCCCCAAAGCATCAATCAGCCACTCTGAAAGAACTTTTAATCCCAGGATTTCTCCATCTTAGCACCTTGAAGCCCTCTAAAAAGCAACTTCTAAAAGCTGGGGGCAACCAATATACCAAGAAAAATTAGGTCCTGTTCTTACAGACAGATGTAATGAGGTTTTACAACCCTGAGGAAGACAGTAGTTGTGCTGAAATTTGCTCCCTGCATAATACTTATGAATGTTGCAAGATCTACAGGGTGAGGGGAGAAAAGGGATCCTTACTTAGGCTTTTTGGGTGTTTTACTAACAGGTCAGTAATAAAAATCACCTGATATTGGAAAGGCTCTGCAACCAACCCCCACCAGGATCAACATGGCCCCAGAGCTGCCTGCTGGGGTGCACCATCCTTATCCGTGTCCAGATAACTCATGGATACAGGAAGAAAAACAAATTCTGTGGCAGCTGATTGGCAACCAGCGATCCACTCAAAAAAAAAAAGAAGTTAAAATGGTCCCTTGAGCCTAGAAGCACCACAGCCCCTCAGCACAGACAGCCTGCACCCCAAAAATACCTTACCTGCATAGGTGTGTGTCTGGGGAATGTGGTGAGGAAAAATTAAAATCTGTAGGCAAGTCACTGTAATGTATTAAAAAAAAAAAATCTCTACAGAGCCACACAGGATCAGAGACTGCAGGCTGGCAGGAGGAGCCTGCAGGGCCCAGGGAGGGAAGGCACCAGACGCCTCGCCTCACTGCCATCAGCCCCTCTGAGGAAAATGGCGGCAACTCTGAGGAAAATGGCGGCAACCCTGAGGAGATGGCAGCAGCTTCTGGGAATGGGAGGGGGATGGCCATACATAGGAGGCAGCAGAGGAGGCCTGGGGACATGAAAAGAGAGGTACAACACCTGGCTGCAGGGAAGGGACCCCAACAGCAGGGCTACCTTGTCTTCTGAGGGGCTTGCCAAGCAGCGTGGGTGAAAAACAGGGGTTTTTTTGCCGCCAATACTGTACAAGGAGATGTGATTGGGGTCTACAGCAGCTACATGGGCTTTGCATTACCTCACCATGGCTTTCAAAGCCTCTCGGTCGCCAAAACTCAGCTGCCCCCTCCCAAACACCTTCACCATCACTAAACCCTGGCTGTGAGGAGCTGCTCATTAGGGCTGGGCAGATGGCAGTTTGCTGTGGAGGCCATGCCTGTCCTCACTGGACTCATTCCTCCAAAAGGACTTCCATGATTTTGCTCTTTCAAAGCTCACTTTTTGTCTACATTTGTGCAGTCTATTCAAGAAGAAGGTGTGCATTGGACTGGCACGCTGATAGAACTGGGAGACCAAAAGAAAGCCAAAGACATTTATTAATCACATTATTGGTCCATAATTCCCCCAAAATATTCTAGTTCTTCTCACTGTGGTGATAGAAAGGAAAATTTGTTTTGATGCCACGCAAGACCAGCTTACTTATCCTCACAGTAAATCTCCATTGTGTGGTCAGATGTTTAATAGCTCAGGGGAGATGAAGGGTTTGGCAAGGTATGGACAGAAGATTCCTATTTATAGAGAGCAATCTTTGTGTTAATCATCTTGCTGACAGAGTAATTACAGTAATTTAAAAAATATAAATCAAAGCTTGAACTTGCAGAGATGCAGCAACAGAAGCTGCTGTTGGTCACAGTTTGTCAAGTCTGAGTTCCAGTCATTTCTGCACCCAAGAAATCATTGCATGGAAGTCAACAACTTGTAAGCACTAGCAGACAACAGAGAGGAGATCTTGAATAAAACTCGAGGCAAATATTAATGAAAATACTTATGCATTATTTCAGCAAATTGGGCCCTCCTCCTCTCTCTGGAGATGCTTCAGCAGTGCAAGTGGACTGAATGTTGTTGTCTTCACTATGAAATAGGCTTTTAGCTATGGCAGTCCAAACTTCTCATTTCTGCACACTGTTTACACAAACCCAGGCCTTTCGGGCTTCTTTGACCAAAATGTTTACTTCCTACTTTCCAATTCATCCACCCAGAAAGGAAAGGGTTAGCACTGTACGTGACAGTGAGTGCTCTTACCCCTGGATATATTCTGGACCAATGTGAGTTATAGTAAGATGTCTTTTCAGAAAAGCACCATTAAACAACTTGGTTGAAATGTCAGACACATCAAGACCAATTTATCACAATGAACAGCAAATGCCAAGGATGGACAACAATGGTTTATTTATAAGGAGACAAGAGCAAAGAAGCAAGAAGGTTCCATTTACTCACTACCGCCAATGGCACATTCTTCTTTTTCTTTACGGGAGGCTACAAAGTCTTTCAGAGAACCATAGAGCCTAACTGGCGCCCCACTGTTTGCTTCCTCTTGTGCTACTGCTGTGCTTTTCAGGCTCCAGACATCATGTATATTCAAGAAAGCCCAAGAAAACAGAATTGATTTACTTTCAGAAGACCATTTGTCAGGTTCTCACCAAACAGGTACTCTAAGAGCATACACAAAATGGAATTAAGCAGCTTCTACTGGTGGGAAACCCACAAGATCTTTCATCAGCAGATTGAAAAGAACACTCTTTGTGGAAATACATCATCTTATAGGTCTGAACAGTCTCTCTGTATCTGCTGAAATAACTCCCCATCCTCTCCAGACTGCCCCCTGTGTATTTTCCCAGGTTCTTCAGATGACAAATGCCAACCCATAACTTCATTCTGTGACACAGGAGAATGACATACTCAAACAGTGTAATTAATTTCTGCCACACTCATAAATTGCTCCTGCAAAACTTTCACTACTACCTTCACAATGGAACTTAAAATTGCTAACTCCTCCTTTCCTCCAGCAATGGTTTAATTGTTGGCTATTTTTAAAAGGAAGGGTTTTTATCAAGGACCTCTTCTCAAATATCACTCAAATCTTTTTTTGTCATAGCTGGCAATCCTATTTCAGAGATGTACCAAGAACAAAATACATGTTCATACCTGCTGCTGTTTGTACTATGACTAGTACCTCTCACATTTCCAGCCAAAACAAGCACAATTGTTAAAGGACCAACTGTTTAGAAGAGAGAAAGGGACCTGACAGGCAGAGATTGCCTGAGGGAATACACAAACTCAGAGCTCCCAGTTCCTGAAGGTTTGCAAATAATAAAAACATCTCAGTCACAAATTTGTGCATGTAGTCTTTTTAATAGATACATTATATATGTGTGTATATATAAAATTCATATCCCAGTCTACACTCACCACTGACTTACATCTGATACTTTCCCATAAAGTATTTTGGGTGCATTTCAAAAAATCTGTCTTCTGATTTAAATTACTACCACATCTGAAGGTGTGTCTGCACTGGTATTTTCCTTCCCTCATCTCTTCTCCCACCTCAGTGTGGTTTGTTAGAACACTGGTTTCAAGCCTATTCACCCACCAGTTCACTCCATAGCTCAGGACAGGTTGCTGTTGCCTGAGGTTATTTCACTTAACCCTGCAAGACACAGCAGATTTTCAGCTAAAGCATGTTGTATAATCATATTTGTTATATTTAGCTGATCTCCCTGATCTCCTTTTGCCAAGCCCAGCCCAAACCAGACCATCAAACAAGAGTTTCATTTACAGGGAGAAGTGTTTGTGCAGGGACAGCAACATCCATAGTGGATGAGTCTCGGGTATTTCCTTGGCATTGGTGTTCAGAGCACACACGCTGTGACTGCATGAGGGACTTCCTGCACTCAGGGCTTCACCAGGTGCTTTTGTTTGGATATGTGTTAGCAGATGAAAGGACAGAACATGATACAGGCAATGTTAGTCAAAGAACTGTTTCCACAATGGTTAGGATTCTGCAGTGAACTTCCCCTTATGTTAAGTAAAGTAACACGGTGAGAATCAGCCTGCTGGGGCAGCAAGCTTTAGGTGAACTTGCAACCTCTAAATCTGGTTCAAGTACATCCAGCAGTAGTATCTGGTTTGCTCATCATACCTGTATTATGCATTTACTTGAGATCACTGAGAAAATAAAGGCAGCTTTACATTTCCAGTTGAAACCAGCCCAGGCCAAAACAAGTGTCACGATTAGTGCTTTAAGTGAATTAAGATTACAGCACTCAGAGACTTGGAATGAGACCAAGCCACCACCACAACTGATGTCTTTGTTGACAGGGGAGGTTGAACCATCCATCTGCTAGCACAGGATGGTCTGGTCAGGTCAGAATGGGAACATGCTGACAACACCAATTCCCAGGACCTGGGAACTTGGACTGCTGCTACCTGACACAAAGTTTCTGATTTGTGACTGAGACATTTTTCTTAATTGCAAATCTCCAGGAATTGGCAAATCTGAGCTTCTGTATTCCCCCAAGCAATCTCTACCTGTCAGGTCCCTTCCTCTCTTCTGAACAGCTGGTCCTTTAACAATTGTGCTTGTTTTGGCAAGAAACATTTATACCCAACAGTCAGGGATTAAGTTGGTGAGGCTCATTATGTTTGGGTTTTGTTTTAATTTATTTAGCACTTGTAAAGTGACAGGGTTTTAGACATGTCTGTACTATACACAGTGACCTTCCTCCTCTGTCAAGTGTGGTTGAGCACAGCAAGACAAGCTTCTAAGAGATCATGACAGGTTTTTAAGTATGAGAAAGATCTACAGGATATATTAAGGATTTTCTGCCTCAAATATAAAACACTACGCATGTGAGATTTCAAGAACATATTGTAAAGGCTCACTCCCCAGAGCAGCTTTTAAGTTAAAGCAACTTATTACCAAAAAGTTCCCTTCCTAGGGGACATTTAAGGCCTCCACACAGAGAATTAGCCATTCCTCAGTGAGGTCAGTCCTTGGACTGTCTTGACCTTTGTACTCCACTTGGCTCATTCAGCCCAACTTCAGTAGTACTTAGATGTTAGTTAAATGTCTCTAAGCATTAATTTTGTCAGAGATGCATGAATCCTTCAATACACTTGAATGAGACGTAGGATAACTGAGGGATTCCAAGCCTTATTGCCATTTTATATAGATCCTAAAAAACAGGAACACACAAATCAGCTACAACCACCACTTACTCGTAGCTCAACAGAGCTAGCAGTTGTTAATCCTGTTGCAGAGCTCAAGTAAGACATCACATGGCAAGGCAGAAGAGATGTACAACAGAAATAATGTTGGTGTAGTCCCACTCCATCTGAGTAAAACACCATTACAGTGTGCACAGCCACATGAAATACCACGAACTTTTTGCCACCTCTGAACACTACAGTGTTTTTTCTGACTTTCCTGACACCACAGCCATATGGTCACTTGAAACGTTTACCCAGATTAATCCAGAGAATAAATTAATAAAGCTCTGTAATGACCTGCAAGTGCCTAGCTTAATCACCATGAAGCAAAGCCCTCATTGTTTAGATGAACAAAAAGGGGATTTTGACAAACTGAAGTCTGAGGCCACCTGCCAACTTTTCCCCCTTTTTCCAAAAACTTTGACCCATTGCATGTCTTCTTTGTGGATGAGATGAACCCATGATTCACCCTGGACTTAAAAAGAATGTTCAAGCATGCACAGAAAAATCCTAGCCAAAAAACCTCACTGCTGACTTCAACTGAATCAGGAATAAAGCCACACATCATGTTGAGAATTTGCCAAAATGGGTCCAGTGACTGCTCCATCCCAGCTGGTATCCTGGAGTTCAGTATTAAACATGGAAAACAACCAAAATACATCCTTGCCAGTTGTGCCATTTACTCATATTAAGTCACAAATGGATATTACTGGTACAGTGATTTTTAAGAGGAGAAGAGCTATATGGAAAGTTTAGTTTTGTACTTTTATCAGTGCCAGTCATAGGGCAGACTGCTCTTTTAAACTCAAGTGAGATAAAACCTTAACATACAGGAAGAGTTCAAGGTATTAACTGAAAACAATCACAAAACAACAAACCTCTGTTGATATTTATGGGTAAAAAAGTGCCATGTCAGAGACTTCAAACTACAAATGCCACTGAAACCCATCATGCAGCCAAGCAGGAGAAACAGGAACAAAGTCAGAGTGGTCAGATGTTTCACCCTGCCCTGCTGAGACATTAACATGGTCCCTGCCTGTGAAACTACAAAACCTTGCCCTTCTCTCTGCTCCACCTCTAAGTCAGGTCAGAATTTGTCTTCAAGAGCTGTGACAGTACATTATTCTAGCTACTGAATACCTGAGTTTCCACATTACAGTTCTTCAGATTATTTGGCACTACTTAAAATTTTATTTTCCCTTCACTGATGAGCATCTCTGGTCTCAGAGATCAGCTGCTCATGCCCTTAGCTGGACACATAGAAAAGAAGATATTAGTAATAAATTCAGGGAAAAAATTGAATGTCAAATAAGAGATCACAACTCTTGAATAAGAATTCTAGAAGAAAAGTACACCTGTTCTTGGTGTACCTAAAGCAGCAATGTGCACTGCTGGTCTCAGACAGTTTAATAAGTTAGTAAACTGACAGTTAACTTTGTTGATTAGCAAATATATAGACCTCTTAGCAAAGCCCAGTACTCAATTTCTCTAGAGGTAGTTTTCTAATAGCAAAGCTGTCAAACAGTCCCCTTTGTGAGAGGCATTTTTCATGCTCAACCAAAAGCAAAGACTAAAAAAAATCCAACAAAGAAATGGCTTTAAGATGGTCAGTTAAAACACTCTTTTTTTTTTTTTTCTATCCTCAACATCTTCTTTAAACTTTATTGCTTTTAGAGCTAGTTTGAGAGTGAGGGATGTGGAACATTGTCCTGTCAAACCTGCCATCCCACTGCTGCCATGAGTAATCATCCTGTTAGTCTGTGCACACATTGCCAGGTGTAATGCTGCTCAGCCTCCCCCCCCATTTGCATTAACAGTAATGAGTGAGGTCAGAGGAAAATAGAAAAGACTTTGTCTTTCATGAAGCACAAAAATCAAACTAAACTCCATTCTTTGACATGTATGAGAGGACAGCTCTGCCCCTCAACAGAGATCCTCTACCTCTGCTTATATCCAGGAAGTCCTATTGTGAAAACCCAAGACAGCCTTTAAAATCTGTGATGATCCACTGTGTTGCCCTATGATTAGTGATGCATGATGCTTTCAAGGCAGTTCTGATTCAGGCAAACCTTAGGAGAATAAAACACTCAGAGGTAACAGCTGACCCAGCACAGACTGGTAGCAATGTAGCTGGGAATTGGCGGAGTTCAAACACAGACACACTAAGGGAAGAAAGAAGAGTGTCAAGGAAGAAATGAGAGTCAGGAGGTTAAGGCAGCACAAGCTAGGCATGAATGGAAGTCAGCTAATTAACCCTGAGAAATGCAACTTTTGAAAGGAAAACTTGTTCGCTGCCCTAGATCAGTAATTCTGAAGCCTTGTGGGCAAACAGGTTCTTGAACAACTTTCCAACTTTCTCACGCAGCCAGAGAGCTGACAAATTGATGCATTGAGCTGCTGAACACAGCCCTCAGGGCCTGTGATGGCCTTGCTGAGCAAAGCTGCACAGCTGGGGAATGACTGTCTCAGCCTTCCTCCATCCAAGTGTGACTTACTACACATCTTTTGTCATCTATTCAGGTATCAGCTTGGCCCTGTCAGCCATGTGTCTAAGTAGGGCAGGCTGATTTCCACTATCTGGGCATCCCACCAGACTTAACCATCCCTGACCTGTGAAGCTTATCTATCCCTCATGGGCAGACTTAAAGACCACAAAAAGAGTTATTCTCTAAAGAAATGCAGATTAAAACAATATTCTCTTGGTCTGCTGTAATACAGTAGTGCTTCTTCTTTACGCTTAGGCTTTGGGTCTAAATACATTGCAGCTTCATTAACTTCTTCACTAAAGAGTCAGTGATAAAACACCAACTGCAGCACTCAGTCAAACTCCTCATGTGATCTGTAACAGCATACTGAAAGCATCTTGGAACAATTTCTGCACAGATACTTTTAGAAAAGAGACATTTGCTTTTTATTGAAACAAACGTTATTTGATTGATTTTGGTTTATATACAAATGACAGAGTCTTCCAGACTCTCTTCAAATGTGTGGCATTTTGACCCTGAACTGTTGAAAATTAGTTTCTAAAAACAATTAATTCTTTTCATTAGCAATAATTTTCCTTAGCACAAGCCTACCAGCCACAATCACCTTGGCCACCATTCAACTTCTTAAAAAAGCAGCTGAGCACAGCACCAGGACTGATTTATCTGTTTCTCTTCCTTACAATAATTTCTAAAATTCCCTGTAATAAGCATACCAGAATGCTCCACTCCTATCACAGCAAGTCCAGAAACAAATTCCAGAAGGCAGCTTACTTCATACACATTCTGGCACATTTAAGCTCTCAACTTCTTCACTTCTTTTGAAGCAAATTAACGCTCAACTCAAAATTAGGTTTTTAAGCACATGACACAATTAACAAAAATCAGTTTGGAGATGTCAGTGTGAACTTGAAGACAGAAAAAAACCCAATATTTTTAAAGTACTGGAAGTAATTACAAAAATCACTTATGTTAGAGAAATGCCTCTTCAAAGGTGGCTGTTGATTTATGGAGGTCAGAACACAGACTGTAGCTGAGAACACTAAACAGATGAAAGCAAACACCCAGAACCATACGGGGCTGGAACCCACCAGCCAACTACATTAGTAGAAAGGATGTTGTGGGAACAAAAGATACAAAATGCAATCATCCTTGTAGTAAGTGGCTCTATACTGTGCCACCACCAAAGCCAAAAATAGGAGGCCAATTTCCATCTCCAGCTCTTCCCGGAAAACCCAATTTTGACCAAGGCAACAGGAGCATCAACTGAGCTGTAAAATACTGTATGTATAAACTGGCAGATAACAGATATCTAAACTGTATAATATATAGTTTTTTTCCTGTGGCAGTTCCTGTTACTCACTCTTATCACTTAAGCAGTAACCAGGAAATCATCAGATATTTTAGTACTATCCTGAAGATAAGCACAGTTTGCTTTCTGATGAACTCCTAATGAACATACTGTTAATTGCATAACCTTCTTTCAGTACAATAACTTTTCTGTTCATCAAGGGCACGGAGTAAACAGCTTCTCTGCTTTAGAGCATCCTTGTAATTAATAATATATTCTTCCCACTTCTAAATATAACCAATAATGAGATGCTTTAAAGAATTCAAGCTGCACCTTTCACCAAGCACTTTTGATCAGAAGAAAACGAGCCACACTTTATTCAGTCAACAGAACCTGCTTTAGCTATGACTGTCAGCTTCCCAGAGAACCTGATCCTGAAAGGCAGCAAGTCTACTTCAAGCAGGTCATGGCAGAAAATCCTGCCAAGGGCAGAAAACATCTTCCTCTATCTAAAATATTGTGTCTCTATCTCCAGGGATATTCCGTGAAGATCAAGGATGAAAAGAAGTACATATAGATGTATTAGATACCAATAGACTATATAAGATAGTATACATAGATATATATATTAGAAAATTATTCTTCACTGTATTAACTCCATGAAAACTCCCATAAATCCATGGATCATGCAGTAAGCTGATACACTGTGCACTGATTAGGTTTTCTTATCCACACCATGTCCCGTCTCAGAGGTTTCTCCTGGTTTCCATTCGCTAAGGAAATGCAGATCCCAGGTATCACAGAGCAGAGAACAGACTGCTTGGTACCTCTGACTGTCTTTAGAGATCTACAAATGATGATCCACAGCTGGGGAGGAGGAAGGAGAGTGGCACTCTTTGATCCATGAATAAACTCTTTTCCCTTAACCAAGCGAGGCTATTTTTGCCCTGAATTCTTTCCCAGTGATCTGGATACCCAACTACTTCCCAGATGAAGTTTGTCCTGGTGGCAGAACTTCCTGTGCCTTACAGCACTGGGCCAAATGTCTTTATGTATACACTGTGCAGTTTCACTGACATCTCTCTGCAGCAGCTGAGACAACTTCCCAGGTTTGAAAGTTACAGGACCATTAAAATCAGCCAAGCATTTGCACAGTAAAAGGCTGTCATTTCTACAGCAATACCCCATTTAAATGTCAGGAGATCTTTAAGACAGGTATCTATTTTGAGGTAAAGATTTCTGGACAGTGAGTCCACTTGTTTATTTACCATGACTGTTAGGAGTTACATCTTATCTCTAGTTCTTTGATCTTGTTTTGGCTTCTGTTCACTGGATCAAATGATGCTGTTTCTTGCTATACTACAGAAACAATTGTGTGTGTGATGAAACCTTTAAGGAGACAGGTATGAATTGATAAAGGCAACTCTCAATCCTTTCCAATAAATCAATTCCCTTCTAATCAAGCCTATTTTCTATGTCTATATCACGTGAGCCTTGTAAGGTTGTTCACAGCCCCTTGTCTAACAACCTGTCTACCTTACAGATGCTACCCATGTCTTCTCCCACCTCTGTCACCAGTTCTTCAATTTAACATGGCCTCTAATTATCCTTTAAACAACATTTTTATAACCTTTATGCTCTAGTCAGATCACATCTGACAAAATACATAAAGTATCTTATTAACAGGATTGTGAGTCAGTCAAGAAGCAGTGACAAGTGAGACAACTCCTGTTTTCCTTGGCACGTTGACGTGCATTTTATTACTTTTTAAAATTTTGATTTATTATATTCAGTTATCAGTCTCTCTGTGGTTTTATCCAAAATTAATAACAGCATGATCAGCACACACAGCTGAACTGTCTATTGCTGTAGTAATTAGGAACTCAAGCCTTGGCCTGGACACCTTCCTACTACAGCAGGTTCTGTACCATAAAAATAAAATCCAAAATAAAGATCAGAAAACTCACTGGCTGTGTCTTGCAACAGGAGTTTGCCAGTACTCCCATTTTAAAAACACAAAACTTTATTGGCTGCTGTTTAGTAGAAGGCATATTATTAAATGTGCAAATGTATCCTTTTCCTCTTCTTTCTGAACAGAAATTAGAAACACCCTTAAATCTCTTCTCTTTTTTTGCCACTGCAGCTATCATTGACCAGTATCACACTATATGGATTTGCTTTTCAGATGGCTAAAGAATTCCTTACAACCCTTAATATACCTGCTTATAAAGTTTTAGGGCATCTTTAAGGCTTCCAGTGTCTTCCTCATCTAGTTACCCCTTGTACCTAGACTTGTTCCAACTTGTACCTAATTGTTTCAGTTTTCACTATTACAGGTTCTTATGCTGATTTGCTATAGAAATGATTAAAAAAACCCCCAAGAATCTATTTCTCTGCACTCAAATTCTAAATGCAATTGCAAAATCAAAGAAAGCAATAAAAAGATAAGGGGTCTTAAGAAGAGTTTTTATAAATTCAGTGAAAATACACAACTGGGCAGAACAAAAAAGGCTGTCATGTAAACTCAATCTATACCAGAAGACAAAGTATACAAGCTGGAGGAAATGGGAAAACTTTTAACCAGAATTCCTACCCTCTTATGCACCAACAAGTCAATCAAACCCAGGACATAAATGAACAGGGAAGGGGGAGAAAAAAATTAAACTTCCCTAGGTCTGGGGCTCCTGAAGCTACTTACTAACTCAGGGATTATTATCTTTATTTGCAAGAATCCAATCCAAATAGCAAGGGGAGAAAAAGCTCAGAAACATGACATAACACCCTGGTTCTTAAGAGCTGCTACATGGCTTTCTAACTTTTCCAGCAGGAAGATGTTTTTTCTGGCTTCCATTAATGAAATGAGGTAGAAATCTCTGAGACAAAGTTCTGTTGCCTGTAGAGCACGTAAGATGGCATTTGGTGTAGATAAAGTAATTTTTATGACTTTCAAACTAAAAGTACACCTCATTTCCTATGCAGGTCAGCTATAATTTCCTACACAGCCACTTAAGACTTGAGGGAGTCTGATGTCAGAACTTTAAATAACTTGCTGCCCTCGCAGTACCTAACCTTTCCAAAACCTTTTCTGACAAGGAGACAGATTTGTTTCTAAGTAGGTTTTCCACCTGCCAGCTGCAGGAGAGAAGACAAAGGGAGCTCAAGGGGAAAGAGTGAAACAGGAAGAGCTTCTCTGTAAGACTCAAAGCACCTGCCCAGCCCTCAAGTCCCACTGAAGACATGAGTTGCAAGAAGCCACCATCCCTGCCTGCTAACATCAGGGACATGGGATGACTGGCAAGAACATGTGAACCTCCCATTAATCATCCCACGCCTTGCAGAAAGGTCACTTGTCCCACTGTGAGTCAGCTCCTCAGCAGTATGGGCATCTTTGCCATCTTCCCTGAAGAAAACAGATGCCAGGCTGCTAATCTGCTTTTCAAAGAGGGAAGGGACAGCCTGGCAGGGAGTTTAATTTGTGTCACCATTACAGTCTAGTCCTGCAGCACCACACACTTCTGATGACCCCAGGATGGAGTTAATACCAAAGGCTGAGCTGAACTGGTATTGCCTTTAAAATGTAAAGGAAATAGTCTCTTACAATTCCATGTAAAAAGCATCTGGAAGCATAAAAACTGAATACCAGAATATTGTTCATTCTGTTGGGTTAAAAAAAAAAATCCACAAAACTAAACAAGAGTAATCACGTGAAAAAACAAAATAAAATATCCATTTCTTTTTAAAATAATTGCAATATCCTGGATTGACTATGACAGGAGAAGCATTCTCACAACCATGTTCAAATGTATTAATTGATTATATCAGCCTTTTTAATGAAGGCAGCACTGAGGGGCCACACAAAAGCACTAAACCAGCCTACAAGTCACCCCAGCATCCAAGTACCCCGGCCCTATTTTGAAATAATGCCTTGTCTGAAAGAACCAGGGTATACAGAAGATCAAATGCAAACTCTGTGGGGATATTCAAGAAGAGGATGCAACATGGTCTGACTTTCAACAGAATAATTTGGCTTGCTCTGTCCAGCCTCTCTGCTGCTAGGTCCAGTTCATAATAGTAGTAGTAGTTTTAGCTGGCTCAACCTACACACTACAAGAGATGCAGAAGCTCCAGGAATAGCAACATTTTTTAAAGACAGATTCATACATCCCTGTATTGCATGGACTGGCACCTGTCATCCATGGTTACCCTACCTGTGCCACTGCTCCTCCTCCTCCACTCAAACCTCCCCATTCTCTCCACTGAGACAGTTTTTATCTCTAGGGTTTGGGAAAGTGTTTTAGTAATTACAGGAGTGAAATCAGCATGTGGAAGGGATTGAACTATCAAAGTTTTTCCTTTGGCTCAGCAGGAGAGAAAAATGTGTCTTGAAAGCCAGAAACATCAGCTGTAGTTCTCACAATATTTGATGAGCAGATAGGTATGTATTCACTCCTTCTGGGACATATGTTACACAACAGCTTCCACTGGCAGCTGCTTTACACTCTTCATAAAAAAAAAAAAAAAAAAAAACCAAGCAAAAAACAAAAACCAAGCTGGCTTCTTCCAAGCCAGGACCATAGGAGATGAATGAAAAAATTGAAGTAAAGGAGAAAAATATGTAGAATCACAGTTGGGCTATGAAAAGGGAAAAACTGATCCCGTAAGTGTGAATTTTCTGGTTTTGCATAATCACTAAACACACTTTCTCAGGAATCTGAATCCCTGACATCTTTTTCTTCAATTCTTTTGCATGATTTTAGAGATCTCTCCCCCATTTATTATGTATATTAAGGATTACTTTTTTTATTTAGTTTAAATTGGCCTTTTCTAAACATTGTTCTATTGCTTCAAGCTGTTTCCCTTTGAAATGTTTTCAGAGTGGTCGTCTCCCTGGTATTTAGAAATCACCATGACTAACTCCTCATAGCTTCTTAAATAGATGCAAAAAGAAAAGGACTTTGACTAATGTTACTAAATGCAGTCACATCACAGACCTTCTCCTGAAGTCAACCTTTAAAAACAGTAATAAATATTTTAAACCATATGATGAAAATATCAGAGGCTCCCATCTCAAAGGAAACAGTTAAACACATGAAAACTCTTTGCTTTCTAGAAGTCTGTGGAATGAAACCATAATGAAGAAGTTGGACACATGTCTAGGAGCTGGTGTGCAGAAGCAGAATGCAATGGCCACTATGAGACAGACAGTAAGACTCAAACTGTGCTCAGGCCACAAGTGTTTTGGGGCCACCAACAATTTAGATCTGTTCCTTTTTCTGTTTTTCATTGCAAGTATCATTTAAAAGTATAAATCTGCATTTCAAATAAAACCAGGTGTAATGCTTACATGAGCAAAGTCTGATAATGAAAGGAAGAAAAAAGAACAACCAACCTCTTTTTTTTTCCCCTTCATAACCCTGACATACAATACTGCTTAAACATTTCTCCTTAAGCCCTCACAACCAAGATTACTTGCTTATAAAGAGTAACAGGGAATATTTCAAAACAGCTTAAACAATGAATCGTGACTGGTACTGAGATGATGTCATTCAGCTGTTCTGCAATGATGTGCTGATTTCTAGACAACCCAAAACTCCACGTTCCTAGTCCAATAGCAGATGGAAGTAGCAATAGTGACCTTTAAATTTCAGGACAATGTAGTCCAGTTACAGCACACATTAGAACAGCAAGATGCAAAATCTGAGAGCCCATATGGAATGGATGATCTGTGCCTGAAGGCTACACAGATTCAAAACTTCCACTTTCTTTTTTGCCTTTTTTTTTTTTTTTAAAAAAAAAATGCTTTCACACGAATGGTTTTGAAGAAGTTGCTTAAGCTCAGTTTTTGTCAGAGCCTGTACATCTCATTGCCCTTACTAAACTAGTGATGCATGTAGACATGATATTAAAGCACGACCAGATGCCTCCCTTCCCTCTAGCATTAGAGAAGTCTGCAAAAGAAATTGCTTCCTAGAAGCCATTAATTTAGGGCTTTCAGCTTAGAGGAAACTGCCTACAATGAAGCACCCAGAAAACTGCATTTAAAAAACAGTAATTTTTTTCTGTCAGCTCAGAGCCTACAGATATTTCCTTGTGCACTTGTGAAAGCCTTGGCTTTACTTCTGACTTCACTTATTAGAAATTAAAACAATACCTTAAACACCTAAAAATGAAGAGGTATGATGAAAATCTAAGTAAGGGATTGTAAAAGAGCAATGTTCAACTTAACAAGTCCCCATATTCTTAAAATTGCTTTGACAAAATCACACCATTCTATTTTTGCAGATGGTGACACTTGGAACCACTTCATCCACCTATGGTCCCCCCATGGGGCAGCAGCAAAACTCAACTCGGGTTTCTTGACTGCCAGACACAATCTCAACAATTTTCCTGAGCAATGTCATGCAAGTCCCCTGAGAAACGTGTAACAAAATCTTAATTTCCTACCACTAGCTCAGTGTGGAAAGCAGAAGCAGCTGTGCTCCACCACTGGGCACCAGACTCCAGTTCAGCCCACCTACTCTTTTCATCCTCCTACTCTTAACTGCTGCTCATCCTGCCCTTTGCACAGAGCATCTTCTCATACTTCTTGCTCATGCTCTTCCCCAAATCCAACCTTCCAGGCTAATTTTGCTTGATCTGCAAGAATCTTGTTAATACAATTAGATATCTATGCAACTAACATATACCTACATATAAAAGCTGACACAGTCAAGCCATGCGTAGCTTCACATGAGCTTATTTGACCTTATTACTATAATATTTGTTTTACTCTTTCTGCTATTCCTCTGTTTCGTTGCTCTTCCTGCTTTACCAGTCTGCTCTCATATAAATCTCATTCTGCAAGCCCCTATATGAGCAACTTCACCATGGTTGTAAGCTCTCATCTAGAAGGCAGCTGCACAGGCCTGGGCAGAACCCCACTGGCTTCAGTAATGCTCTGTTGCAAACACAATTACTTAATTATAAAGGAAATGGTGAATGCTATTAGAAGACCCACGTTTGATCTGCTTTTCTGAAGCATCCTCATGCACTCTTGGAGCTGAAATAATCATTGAGCTTAATCACAGTCTGTGAAGTACGTGGTGGTTATTGGATAGAAGTACAACACAGAAGGGGCTTGCAGTAGAGCAGTCAAGGGCAAAAAGGATATTAAAATGTGATTTTTAAAGTGAACAATCTTTTCTTTAATCCCTCCACAGCAGTTTATTTTGCTGTCTGGCTTGAATATAGTGGATGAGGAAATGGTTCTGAGTGTCACACTGGATAAGCAGTTCAGTAATTATGGAAACAGAATGGAACTATAAAAAAAAACCAACCCACCCATAGATTGTCTTATTGTGATGTTCAACAGCATTGCTGTTTCTTATAAATGAATGCATTGTGCAAGCTGGGAAGAAAGCATTGATTAAAATAATCAAAAGCCCTACTAGAAACTTAGACATGTTTTCCCTTTGTGAAAAAGCAAGCATTGTATCTGAATGATGGTATCTGAATTACCTCTTCCAAAGCCCACTACAATTTTTCCTCATAGATAATTTTAATTAAATCTATTATTACAGGGTAGATTTAAAAAAAAAAATACATAGACTGTATGAAAGGTTGGTGTAATTTGATAAATCTGAAAAATTAGAAAATTTTACCATAGCTTTTAATCTTGATTTCCTGCCAGTCATTTTCAGCTGAAGCAGCTTGCTTGATTAACTTGGTGTGTCCAAACATGCCACCAATCATATAGTTTTTAAGTTGCACCTACAGATACCTGAGAAGCAGAGCAGCTTTTCAGCTCCTACTCTGAAAAGCTGAAATGTCATTAAACACATGGTCAGAGAGGTCAGACATAAGGAGCAGTCCACAACTGGAGTTCAGGCAATTGACACCTTTTCCCCAAACACCTGCATGTGGGCAGCAGCAGAGTGGGTGCTCTGCATTTGGTACCCACCCAGGACAGCCCCAGAAGTACCAATACTTCAGGGGAGATGGGGTCCATGTAGGCAGTAGCACTTCTCCAGGTGCTCAAGAGTATAAATGAGACTGGGGGTTCCTGTCCAAGTGCACGTGTGCATGCTGGCTCCTGCCCTTCCCTTCTCCAGCTGACCAAGAAGCAATTCTGTATCCTCAGGCTCTAGGACAGAGGAAGGCTCACAGCCTGCACGCGGGCTCCATTGAGAAGCTGTTGGTTCCCAACAGTGATGCAAACAGCCTCTTAAGAAGTCTGAAACCTCTTCAGAAGCCTCTCAACTGTGGCTAAGAGTCCAGCACACACCCCTGAGGCTCTGCAAGACACTCTATCAGCAGCTGCTCTTTCATTTTCTCCTCTTCCCAGGCTCATTTTCTTCTCTCATTCACAGAGATTATTCTTATTCTAATCAAAATAAGAAAAAAATAAAAAAAAGGAGAGAGAAAAAGCCCTACAGAACACCAGGGGGACAAAATTATACAAAGGATAAAGACCAGAGCAGCATTGAGACCATACCCATTTGTAAAAGAGATTATGGGTGCCAAAAGTGCTTCTTATCAATAGGGAAAATGAGGCCACAAAAGGCCCTGGATGAGCAAACATAATAAAACCTGCCAAGATGAGTGATAAAAACTATAGAAAGAAAACCAACACAGGTCTCCAGGAAGCTGTCAGAATTAATTGTGAAACAATTTTTCCTGCTACCTGAAGTCTGAACCTTTTTTTAATTTAAATGAAAAGATTACCTAAGTATGCTGCAACATTGGTACTACCCATTGTACCTGCCATTACATGACATCCTCTCTGTTCTACCAAAGGACTGAATATATCAAACAGCATCCAGGACTTTTAAAAAATTAATGAAGAGGAGAAATTGAGAGCAGTGTGACACTTCCATGTCACATCATCTCCAGCAGCCATCCTGCACCATTCCTGGTAACATCTGCATGGCCACAGAGACACATGTTTCATACCAAGTGAAGATGCTACTTTTTCATGCTAAAGTGAGAACTCTTGTGAGGTCCTAAAGTTAGCAAAAAATGAAATGCTGGTCAAAGAGACTAACAGAACACCAAGGAATCAGGGCAAAAAAAAAAAATTAAAATATTCAGCAGACATAACAGACAGTTCTATCTAGTATGTCCTCTTTCTTATACATGTAAAAAAAATAATCTAAGCTTGAAAAGGCTCTGAGGCTATTAAATAATTGTGTTTCTTATCTACCAGTGAACACTTCATCTTTTATATAAATACAAAGAACCCCCCACCTGTTTTCTTTTTCAGAGGATGGAACAGACAGCTTAGATGGGAATTTTAATTGAATGTGTTCAGGCTGCTGCACAAGAATAGTGGTGTGCAGACCTGTGGCTGAGAAGAAAAGGCTTTCCCTGACCACCTACACCTTTACTTCATTACAAATATCCCTGCTGGTTCACACAACTCAGCTCCAAGTTTGACACCTGCAATGTTTAGAGGCAGGAACTGAAGCAGAAACATGTAAATTTTAGCAGAATTCAGCATGTTAATCACTATAGCTCATTCACATTCCATATGGGGCCAATACACCTGCTGAACTGCTTCAATGATGTCCCATTACTTCTTTGTGTCTTTGCATATGTGCATTTTTAATACACATGTATAACTTTGCCTATATATCACATACACCATGACTAGAAATTAAATTGCTGACTGTCCAACATGCTACACATGCTGCTCCCTGTTAAAAAAGAAAAAATAAGGGCAGGGGAAGACATGGTTATACATGTGCTAAAATGACAAGTGTTTGTTAACTTTAGGCCAAAACAGAGAATTCAGTCTTCATACAGTAACTTCAGTCTTGTACAACAGGACACCTAGAAAACTCAAATGACATGGTATAATGATTACCCTAGCAGTATAAGCCAGAAATATGGTGCAATAACTGGCACAAGTACATTCATTTGGGAATGTGTAAGCACATGGAGGTCTAAGAAAGCTCCTGAGCTAAGTCCTCTGTATTTTAATGCAAAGGATTCTTAGCATGCTTTAGTATAAATATAAGTTAAAATATTGTTATTGTTATATAGTTATAAATATAAATATAGTTATAAATATAAATATAGGTGTAAATATAAATATAAATATAGTTAAAATGTAAGACAGAAAGAATGAGCTGAAATCTATCACCCCAAGTATCACCACTGAATAGAGAGTCCCTAGAAAGGAGTCTGGAAGCTGCTTGGGTAAACCCAAGCCCTGATTGAGGGCAGCTATGGGAGCTCCCTGAAGCCTGCAAATGCACAGGGTGAGGATCCACAACCCCCTGAGGAGTGCAGGCAGCACTGGCAGCAACCACAGCTCACCCCAGAGCACAATCTGACTGGAAGCATTTCAGAGTTAAAAATCTCCAGTGCCAGGTTTAAATTACATACATTGTCTAGCAGAGCATGCAGAGACTGAGTATTAAACCATGATCAGTCTTAATCATGATCCTAATCCTCAAGGAAGCAGGCTGGAGTATCACGAGACCCTTATTAATACTGCAAATGATTTCAGTGGGAGTTTGTCCTGAATAAAACGACCCTAAAGCTGTAGAAATGGAGAGAGGAAAAATATCTACCAAGGGAAAGGTGGTGGGACTAGGGATCACAGCATCAACATATAATTCATTATGATACTAAACCACAGAAGCTATTTAAATGTGCAAAATTTTATCATACTTTTGTTTGATATTCACTTGTTTTCCTCACACCATAATTCACCTGTTTTTGCTCTCTGTATTCTTGCTCTGCAACGCTGGTTCCCTCAGTTAACAAAAGATTTCCATTTTAAAATTCTGTTTTGCTTTTGATTCCTAGAAATTATTCTCTGTCCTTACACTTACAGTAAGTAAACAAGCTGTGATCCCCATAATAAACAAGCAAAATTATAAATATAAAAATCAGGTAATCAAAATTACAGAAACAAAGCAGCAAGAGAATGGAAAAATGAAAGTAGAAGGCAATGTAAAGCTTCTGGAGTATTTCTTAAAACCTCTTAATTTTTCACTAGTTCAATATTTATGGCCTGCTAAATAATGACATGTACAAGAGCTTCACATGCTCAACTTGGATTTTCCTGCTATTCTCTCCTATTGAAATAACTGCAAGATTGATTATAACCATAAAAAGGCAGCATCATCCTTTTTTATGACTCTTCCTGTTTATGAGCTGCATGAATGCATTAGACCAATAGGAAAACTACCTGAATATCAGTGTTGAAAACTTTGTAGCAGTCAGCTGGCTTAAAGCTCGAAGTCAGTCTGAGGGATAGGAACAATGCAAATGTCAAAGCTTGCAATGCTATGTGAACAAGTGAGAGGTGCAAGGCAATGTCACTGAAGAGCAATAAAAACATCAGAAAAGACTCTGATGTTTGCCATCAGACATGACATCTGTGACATCAGCAAAGGTATTTTCTATTGTTTTCTATAGGACCTGGCCCTCTCAGGTGACTTCTGAGATATAAGCTCTAAATACTTCCCCTTGAAGGAAAAGCACATTTTGTTTTGAACAAGTATGGCTTTAAGCTCTTTAGCACTGGTAGAATTGAAGCACAATCATTACATACCTAAATTCATTTACATGTTTAGATAAGTAAAATGCTGAGACCACCAAAGCCACGAAATTACCAAAAAGGAGATGTAATTCACTGCCCACAGATAAAGATACCTCACTCCTGAGGATAAATAACTAGGCTTTCAGTTCACTGAATTTCCTTTGATGTAAAAAGGATAATTTTACGCTACAAGAAAAGGAATAGGATGGAGGAAAAACTGGATTTGTTTCCTTACCCTGTCAAAGACTCCTTCTCACTCTGTTTTTGAGTCCTTTGGGATATTAAGGTCAATTTGGGATTGTTCAACAGGGACAAACCTGGAGGCATTCAAAGAAGTTATAGTTCCATAGTTTTATGGGAGGGAGTTTTCAAGAGTCTGGAACCCCCTGCTAAGTAGACCTAGACACTAGGTACTATACTGAGGACATAAAAATTAATTATATCAAATCAATTTTATTTTAGATGTGTTAAAACTTTGACAAAGGTGAGTGAACAAGGAAAAAATTGTATCCTGGTTGTGGAATTGTGTTATTTGCAATTATCTGACAAACTAATCTGACGAGGTTGAGGAAACAGGCTTTTGTTCAGCCATCAGAAGAGAAGGCTAAAGGAAAATTTAATTGCTGCCTTGAACTCAAAACTGGGAGGGACTAGAAAAGATGGCATAGGATTGTTCTCAGAGATGCACAGAGACAGGATGGAGGCAATAGACACGTCCTATAACAAAGGAAATTCTGGTGAGATATAGGGATTTTTTTTTCATTAATAAGGGTAGTCAAGCATGAAGAAAAAAGTCCACTTTGAGCAGGGGAAGGGAGTAGATGACCCCAAGAGGTCCCTTCCATGTTAAATTCTATCATGACTTCATGGAGAGATGATCCTGGCTGTTCTCATTTTGTTCTGTCTCAATATCACCTTGACAAATCAAAGCTTTCATCATTAGCCCTATAGAGCAGTCTTGGCATCCAGAAAATGGCACTGTTTCTTTTGTGCCCTGTCACCAGGAGGATCCTGTAGCTCTAGAAAAGTTCCCACAACCTATACCTTGTCCTGTATTTATTTTACAGATGTGGTCGAAACCTGAGATGGGGTCTATCATCTATCAGGGCTCCCAACTAGAGACAGTGATGAGGGGAAAACTGCAGGGGGACAGTGACAAGACTACTGAATCTGTTGTACTCTGTGCTGGCAATAGCCAGGTAGTTTAGGGGGAGTGTTAACAAAATGCACACCTGCACACTTGACATTAACATTGCCTTATTCAAGTCCCTGAATAATCTGTAACAAATTAGTCCAACAGAATGGCTCTTAATTTACATGTTCCACTGCATTTACAGTCCCCCATCATATACATACAAACAGACCCATCTTATCATATTCATACAAACAGATCAGTTCTTAATGTTGGGGGAAAAATAAGAAATAAAAATCTCCCTGTGACTGCCCCAGGTCCTAAAACCTGGTATCTGGCTGTGCCTGC
Source organism: Calypte anna (assembly GCF_003957555.1). Lineage (NCBI taxonomy): Eukaryota > Metazoa > Chordata > Aves > Apodiformes > Trochilidae > Calypte > Calypte anna. Next base: position 25,563,797 of record NC_044254.1, read on the forward strand.
CTGATTTGGCCTATTTTTTATTTTTGCTACTTGAAGTTCAATGGCCCAGTGTACATGATGCCCTGAATGAGACAGCCCCTACCCTTCTCCAGGATAAAATTCTCTAAGGGCAGGGAACAGTTTATTAAGTCACTTTCCACAAAAGAGCAGTAATATCACCAAACTCGGTCGTGCAGATCTGCATCAAAGAAGAATACCAGAGATGTGACAGCCTTCAGGGTGAACTGAGAGCTAGGAGAGGACTGGGCATTTGGGGGAGAGCAATCCCAGCAGCACTACCAACACTTACGGAATTTTGCATCTGGGCAACTTAATAGAAAACAAGGACAGAACTGATGACCACTGAGAGAGATCAGGATACACAGCAGCAGCACACAAAGTCCCTAGGACCATAGAAAATAACCATTAAAAATCTGTCAAGCTCGCCTACATCTCCCTGAACAATTTGTTACATGTACTTCAAAACAGAAAGGACTGCATGAATTAATACTGGGTTTCAAACCAGCACCCAGGGTTTAATTTTATATTCTGTTTCCATTTAAAAATCTATTTCTAGGATTGCTGCTTATTAAACCTGCCCTATTAAGTCATTTCCTACTACATGCAATATGAATTCAGGTCTCCTCTTCCCTTTTTCTCCCTTCTAAAAACCTACTATACCTTTCTGTATAATAATTTCTGCTCTTAACTAGGAGAATGTCACATATCTGACAAAGAAATAAGTGGCAAGTTTATGCTGCCTGCATTCCTCAATCTCATTATATATACAATGTCCTAAGGCAAGAGTTTGCCAGCTTAGATTTTCTCTGCCTCTACCCCTTTAATTTGTGTTCCCATCAGTGTTGTTACTGTTTGATAGCACTTATTTTTGTTTTCCTCTAGAGTGTAGTGGGGTTTTTTTCTCTTTTTTTCCCTTTTTTTAAAGTCACTGGTTAAATAATCAAAATACTTCAGAGGGAAATTTAGATTTCTTCCTTGTAAAAAAGCAGAATGATTCATTCCCTGTGCTGGCACAGCATTAGGTGGATAATACTCCTTTTGCTGGAGGTCTCTGTTAGCTCAGTAAGAAAAGTGTCTTCCCTTCCCCCTCTCTCAGCTTCAAGAAACTGGATAGGAAAACAGAAAGACCTCTTCCCATCAGCATAAGCAAAGCCTGAACAAGTCAGCAGTGGCTGCAGCACAGCTCTGCTGGGATCTCCAAGCCACTCAGGGCTTTTACTGAATGCAATGAAAAAATTCAAAGAAGAGACTGGGACCCTGCATGCCCAAGCCCAAATTCCTCCCCATCCCCACCAGCAGCACAGCTAAATGGTGTTTCTTTGTTCCTTCTCACCCACCATCCTATTTTTTTTCATTTAGTATCTTTCTCAGAATTATTTTTTTTTCTCTTCGGGATTGAATTCCTTCTCCTTTCTCCCCCAGCCTCAATCAACACAACCTCTAAAGCTGAATTCAGTCCCTTCTGTCTGCCTCTTGCAGATAACACTAATTTCTGAGTTCATATGGTTTTTCTTCTCCTAATTTAGGGACTCATTCTAATTCCACACAGAAACAAAAAATAAAAAAATCCCCCCCCAGATTTACAGTATTTCTAATGATGACTTCAGAGAGAACAGATCTAGCCCACAAGATGCCCCTGAATAGATCAGCAAAAGAGGGACATTTATTTGAAACCTTATTATAAATTAAATGAGAGAAAATATATTCACCAGACAGATAATAGCACAAAAAAACCTGACAGAGGCAGAACAATGAGGTTTAGTAGCAACACTCCCATGTTGCATGACTAAATCACATGGACAAACCTATGGATGGGGGAGCATGTTTAGGTTAAGCTTCTGGCTCAAATAAAAAGGAATAAACAGTTTCTTAATCATAATGACCATTTTTAAACCAAAAGGTTGGACAGCCACCTTCTCAAAAATCAGCAGTGTGAATATTAATAAACACTCAACTAACACCAAACCCACAAGAAGTTCTAAGATCCTACAGTACTCATCAGCTGAGAATCCAAAGGGACTTAAAGATGTCCTTACACCTGCTGTTCCCAGCCACATTCAGGGGCTTGATAAAATTCAGTTTAAAAAACAAAAGTGCATGGATAGCAGATGTCTACATCACTGGTGCAACAGAAGTCAGGCCAGCTGTGATGACCTAGCTACAGAAGACAGGTCACCCTGTCCTGAAAACCAGGATGGGTAACATTCCCCCAGGGAATATTATCAGGTAAAAAGCTGAGCAACTTCAGTTACCTGGGAAATAAAAAAAGCAAAGTACTCTTTTGGTTTTGGAGGGAGGTCACCTGAAAAAATGACAAACACAAACTGCCATCTTTAACTAAGCATTAGAAATGGGAACACAAGATCCTTCATGACCAATCCAAGAGCACAACTTGTATTTTAAAAGCACCACAAAAGCGTTCAGAAAATAAAAAGCCATTTAGCAGGTGACTACATGCCAAGAGGAATTGCCCTGTTTTGATCACTCTCCAAGCTGGAAATACTCCTGAAGTGCAAAAGTCAGCATTATCAGTGTGCTTAACATCAAATGTCCTATGACTATGGACAATGTCCCAATGTTGCATTAATTGAGGAAAAACCCTGAATCTTGGCAGGGGTGCTAGTTATTATGTCTGTCTGAAAGCCATTGATTTTATAAAGCAGTTTGATCTTGCCAGAAGTGAGAAATCTCAATCTCTCAACCTGTCCCTTCCTCAGAGGAACCTCTGCAGTGCAGGCTCTTCCAAAGGGCTGCGCTGCATTTCTAAACAGGAAAATGTGACTGTCTGAGGGGCCTGCAGTCATTCCCCAGGCACAGGGAGGAAGTTCAGCCTTGCTTTTATCAGGGAGAAAGAAAATGGGGCTGGAGAGAAGGACCATACAGGACAATCTCCATTTTGCCTCTCAACATCCTCTTCTTTGCCCTTAAATAACACTTCTTAGAAGTACAAATTAAAAGCAAAGTTCTTTGTTTAGTAATCCACCAGGTTCATACCCCACTGCTATCTTGACCAATTGTGACAAGAAGACCTGCAAACCTATGTGAATTAACCCCACAACTGAACTGTGCCTGCTCATTACCAGGCTGATTCTGTTTCCTCCCAGAGAAGAGCAGATCAGCCTTTGAGATGACACAGATTTTGCCAAGGATACAAAACACCTGGGAAGAATGTCCTTACCCTGCAAATTAAAGCCCACAGATATCAACAGTCATAAGATTAAAAGTACTTGATCAGATTAAAACTACTTGATCTTCATCTGATTAAGAAGGAACTTCAGATCTGAATAATCCTATAAAACAAGTAAAGTTCCAAAATTCTAATTGCAGATATTTTGAAAATCCAAAGGCAAGCTCTGCTTTTAACTGATAGAGACACAAACATTGGCTTCTCTTGGGAGTTAGCCACAAGTCAGACATAGGCTTGTACTGACTCTCCTTTGGATGTCAAGACACAAGTTCATGCATCCATCACACAAACAAAAATTGGCTGCTTTGGCAAAAACTCATAACTACCCCTAACTATCTTATGGCAAAGCATGGTGAATTTGCTTGAGAGCAAATAAAATATATGCCATAGAACTACACCATAGTCTTTGACCTGGTTTCAAAGCCCTTGCATTTAAAAACAAATTAAGAATTGGGCTCCACAGGTGCTGCTAGTTTCATGAGGAATTCCCAGTTCACCCAGTAAGCATATACCACAGAGTGGGAACAAACGTCTCCCTGTGTCAAGGTGACAGTGACCCAACTCCCATCAGCACCAGGGAGGTATTTCAAGGGCCACCTATCTTGCTGAACCTAGATTTCAGTCTCTTTTATGGTTTCAAGCAGAACTATCCCACCAAACTGAACAAATTACTTTCCTCTCAGGACAGCTGTAACAATCAAAGGCTCAGGTCAAGTCTCTTTTGCTATACTTAAGTTCTAAGGCTGATTTCCCCAGAGGATAGAATAAGTAGGGGAAAATAGAAGGTGAAATGGCTAGAAAAGGAATGGAAGATGATGAAGAGAAAGCATCAGGGATCTTAGGGATGCATGGCCTATACATAATCTATGCTATGGATTGCAGAGATTGCAGGGAATGGAGCTGCTTATTCATCCCCCCTCCAGACAATCAGTGGAAGCAGCATTAATAAGACAGCTTTTAACTAAGGAGGATGCAGCAGGAGAGACAAACACATATACAGTACATAAACATGTTAATGTAGTTACTTAAGTCATTTTTTCTGTAGCTGAATATGGCTGCAAAAACGGTTCCGTTCATTTTATGCAAGAGAAGTGCATTCATCTTTCTTAATTAGGGAGAAAGTAGGACTGGTACTAGGCTTAAAAATAAAGGGATGGGTAATTTTAAAGTCCTCTATGTGCCCCACTCTGATGAAATCCAGTAAAATACTTCCTCCAACACTGTTTCTGACTCATGGGAATCTATTTGTGGAGTACATGACTGGAAATTCAATAGAATGGCTTGTAACTAGTTTCTCCATCTGTCCACGAACAAATCTGCATCACAGTCTGGAAAAGTTCTACATTTGAAAGTGTCTCTCATGTGATTTGAGTGACCTGAATATTGTGTGTCTTTCTGTTCTAAGAGAAGCAAAAGTTGACATCCTGAAACTGTTGGGTACAACACCTCCAACTTCCCTATGCTTTCATAAGACACCATGTCTGAGAAATACCACTTTTCTGTGCTACTCACTGCATGCTGCTTCTGATTCATCTGACCCATCAGGGCATTCTTCTTCACCATCACATTTCCACCTGGCTGGGATGCAGTGGCCATTGTCACAAGTGAAATCCGACTCAGCACAAGTTTTCTTTGCTGCAAGAAAAAAAAAAAAAGAGTGTTTGGCATGAATATAAGCAGTACAGAAGAACTCCAGTATATCCAATCCCATTAAGAATGTTACTGAATGCCCTATATTAAGAAGGATTCATTTCACAATTAATACTGCTTCTCCGTGGTAGAGTCAGAAAGGCAAAGATGGATGTTTCTTCTTGCTGGAAACTCTTATCCCCCCATTATTTAAAGTGAATACACTCTTTCATGCCTTTTTCCAGGCATTCAAAAACCAGGGACATAATTTTTCAAAATACATTTCTAAGGCTTTTATTATAGAAAACCACTGCTTGAATGGAATCAAGTCTACTGCATGATTTATAGACAGGTAAGACAAACACCTTTGGAGTACTATCATCTAAGTAATCCTCATTTTATCTATGCAATCTATTAATGACTTTTTAGTTTAGCTGTCACCATACCAGATGATCACAAAGCACTCTTCCAAACACTAAAAATCTTCTCATTAAATGTCAACCACTCCACACAATTTGCTTTGCTTGCATTAATCTGGGGCTTGAAAAAGATGCCAGACATGAACTCAAGCAATTAATTGGTCTATTCCCATGTGCTGGTGACAATGCTGGTGACAAAGCACCATCAGTGCCCTGTAATACAAATCAGCAGCTTCCCACTACAGCACAAATTAATCTAAAGGTATCTGGTCCCCTTCAGTCCTTGGCCTCAGCATCCATGTGATCACCAGTCACTCACTGCTTTTGCAATGGTGACTTAAGACTTTTCTGCTAGGAACAGGACTGGGCAGCCATGCCATGAGAGTCAGGAGCAATGTCTTGGAGTCCCTTGAAGCACAGGACTCTAGGGCTGCTCTCTACCTTTGTTAGGGATCAACTTACACAGGGAGTGGTGGTGGGGAGATTTGTTTCTTCCCTCTGCAAAGCTGCTGACAACCTAATAGGATCACAGGAAAATCCAGGTAGTCAGGACCTCAGGAGGTCACCAAGCCCAACCTCCTGCTCAAGACAGGGTCAGCTCTGAGGTCAGACCAGGTTACTCTGGCTTTTATCCTGTCTGGTTATAGATAACCCCAAGATAGAGACAGCATGACCTGGGCTACCTGTTCACTGCTTTGCTGCTCTCATGGTGAGGTCTGAGCCTGAAAGCTATTCTCTGGTATAAGATATTTCTTCCAGCAAACATTTTCAGGTTTCCAGGGTTTCCTTTTTTTCTTTCCCTCTTGTTTTTTTTTTTTTTTCTTACATGAGCTGCTGCCAGGGAGGGACCCACCTTAAATACAGGACACATGCCCACAGAGGAAACAAGGAGCATTGCTGTGTGAGGTGCTGGAGGGGTCTGCACGACAGACATCAAATACTCATTTCCTATTATACAAACCATGCAGCTCCCCTGAACCGGCATGCAACAAGAAAACACTGCAAAGCATCACTAAGCAGCTGTACAACCTCTCAGGATGCATTTTATAATGAGAACACATATTCACACCCCTTCTGTTGCTAAATGAGCCAGATTCTGGAGGGAGGTGGGGAGAAGGATAATTTTGCTTTTCAGTCATTCAGAACCAGGTGCTATGAACTAATATAGGAAAAGAAAACCAATACCATATAGACCTTTCACACTAAAAATTCAGGCTGATCTTTGTAAGTCTTTGCACATTGGTTATCAGGGGGAGCAGACTTTATCCTCAGCATCTCCAGTAAGAAAACCAAAACCTGTGAAAGTGGCAATTCGAGCATCACTTCTGAGTTTGGTTTAATCTGATGTATTTAATGGTCAGAAAAGTCTGACCAGATACAGATGGGATATGCATGCATCAGCAAAGTCAGAGCACTCCTCTGCTTGATGTAAAGCTGACTGAGTAAAACATTGGTATTTCCTGTTAGGGGAAGGTTATGGCATCTACAAATGAAACAATCCCATCTTCATCCAGAAAGCAGAGACTACTACAATACTTAGGACACAAGCAGCTTAATTTTAAAAATTAATTTCATTTTATACCAGCTCTCTCCACATCCTAATTTTTCACTTCCTGTAGGATAAATGTCCTTTGAATCATTCTCTAGACACCCAAGCACAATGACTTTTCCACCCCAAACCAAACCTCCCCTTTTTTCTCAGCCTAACCCTCCAATCACTGTTATTTCCAGGACAAGCAGGAGGGAGGGGGTCAGAAGCAGAAAGGAGCATAACCAGCATCCCCTCCACCACTGCCAACCTGCTCACAGCAGATGGTGGCACTGATTGCTTTGTTCCCCTGACTCTTGGGCAGCACAATTAATAGATTGCCAGGATTCACAAAAGGGGGTGAGAAGCAGGACTGATGGTCCCGTGGCATGGCTTGAAAGGTGTTAGTGTGCTCCCTCAGTGCAGCCCTGCTTTGCAAAATGAAGCTGGGCACAAAAGGCCATCAGCAGTGGCCAAACCAAAAGATGTCCCCCCCTTGTCTACATGCCTACCCAAAGGTCCAACAGTCCTGTGCCAGATAAATCAGCAGGATACAAAAACATTTTGTCCTTTTGTTTGAATCTAAGATAATCTCTTAAAGGATGAAGGGGACAAACTCAAACCTATGACTATTTATTTTTTTATATATATATATATATATATACACATATATATTTGTTTATTTATATTTTTTCACTGTTTCTGCTTTTTAGTATTTATATTTCATACACTACATTTCATTTATTAATTTTTCTACTATTACTCTCCAATACACTGGGTAACAGCTCTGCAGCCAGACTTATTTCCAATAACAGCAACCCAGATTATTCAGTCAGAGAACACTGAAGCTCTGTCTCATTTCTCACCACTAATGCAAGACTGGAATCACTTTATTTCCAACCAGATTCACCCTCTGGCACTCAATTGTCATGTCTCTGGGATCACAGCACAGGCAGGGAGCAGTTAATTAAAATATCAGCTGTTTTTTTCTTCCTTTTTCTTTTTTCAAGTCAGATAAGCTTTTCTATTCATCTCCCAAGTCACACACCTTTCTTCTATCAATTCTCTATTAAAAATTCATTGAGGCTCACACCATAAGTTGTGAGTGGTGCATTAAAATGTAATATAAATAAATACAACTCCTTTTAGACAGTGGGGAGGACAGAGGTTCATTTTATGGTTTTACCTGGCTCAGAAATAGCCAAGTAAAATTAATTGTTCCCCTGAGATCCATTTCCTCTGCCATAAGCTGCTCAGGCAGCTCTGCTGACATGTCTCTTCCAAACGAACATAAACAAACAAGGGTAAGTAGCCACAGTATCCCTGAGCTTCTGCTCCTCAGGGGGTAAACCAATACCTGGAACAAGAAAAGAGAAAGGCTGCTGAAGCATACACAGTGCCTTTCATCTTCTCCCCTGCTAGGATGCAGGGAGTGACACCAAAGAGACTGCTTTTCTTTTGCTTCTTGCTTGATTTGCCTTTGGTACCTGCTTCTTCTTCCTCACATCTGCAGCTGAGCAGATGCAGCAGAAACTCCAGGGTGGGAGTCGGTGCCTGGGGCTCAGAGAACCCTGGGCTTGGGCAGCTTTCCAAAGGAAGGTTTGGTCAATGGATGTTATTCCTGCTTCTCTTTCCCCAGAAAAATGGCAAGGGGGAAAAAGAAGGTTTCAACTTTATTCAGCCATGATAGAAAAATATCCCATCACACTGAACTGTAAACTGCACTTCATCAAACCAACATGGTCCCTTCATTTTGCAAAGCATCCTTTTCCTTTCCATTGTTTGTGTCTCCCCTGAACTGCAAATAAGGATTCAGGGTTCACTACTGCAGCAAATTAAAAGCCAGGAATCCACAGGGAGTGGTTTAGAATATGAACATTTATGTAGAGAATTAATAAAAAGAGGAATCATTTGGGATACGTATAATTAGACCAGAGGAAATAAATATATAGTGATAGGGACAAATCCTATACTGACTAGGAACAAGGACTGGATGATCTCAATGTGACTCCTAACTTCCAAAAACACCTCTCTGAAAGGTCAAATGCCTGACCCTAAAGCCAAATAGTTATCTGAATCTAACTGAAAGGTTCAAAATTTATTTTTTCTTCTTCTTTCTAATAAAGCCCAGCATCCTCCCAAGCTCTCAGTCACTCTATTTAACCTCACTTAACTTTTGCCTCAGTCCTAGAGGCTTCATGAGGCAGGAATATCATTACAGTTACTCTTTATAAGATACCAGATGTATCTGTCATTCAACATCCAACTCATGCATTTGTTTATTACTGTTCTGCACATCTGCAATACAAATACACTAACAATTTAATTTCTTGCTACTCCTAATTTCCCAAACACAGCTGAAAAGCAGAGTGAACAGATCAGACCTGGGAGCAAAGCTGTAGCTGTTCAACAGCAGCAGTGATGTAAAAGCACATACAGAAACAGGTTTTCTGATCACAACTTGCCTGTAAAGAATAGTTTAAACAAAGATATATTATTTTGCCTAAGATAATGAACCTCTAGTAATAATGGACTCCAAACACAGGATTTTAAAATTAAGGGTTTTGTTCAAACTCTGGGTTGTGCATCCAGACAGAAACCCAGGCTGATGAGAGCATCCTGGGACATGAACCTGTGAAGCCCTCCCAGACTGTGGTCTCTTCCCATTCTTTCCACCCCCCCCAGTAACTGTTGGCCAATTTCCACTGATTCTGAAAGAGGAGAAAGGTGTGAAAAATAATTCTATTCCTACAAGCTTCACAAAATTGGCAGCTGAATAGAGAATAATCAAAATTAAAGCTCAGCAAGGTGAAATGAGAGCATAAAGGGGGCACTGGGCTGGATCTGTTGCATTTTCTGCCATCCAGATGAAGCTGTGCAGCTTCTGCACCTCATAACCAAGGTTAAGTTTATCACAGAGGAAAGAGACAATTAGGGATTAAAAAAAAATGGCCAAAACCCAAACTCCAAAACCACTGAAAACTGGCTTCATTTGTTCTGCTACCTTCATTCCTTCACACAAATCCCATTCCTATTTTAACTTCTGAATCAGCAGCAGATCTCCCATCAAACTGTGTCTGTTCTCATTTGAGGTCAGTATTCAACCTTCTTACAGAAACCAGTTCACCCAGGCTGCTGTAAAAAATAAAATAAAGACCATACAATGAAAGTTTTGCTGTGATCCTTCTATAGTAGTAAAACAGCACCATGCTGTAGGATGTCAGAATTGGATGATGGGAGGTCAAAAAGGGAAACTGAAATTCATAAAACTATTTCATTTCATGCTGGGAAACTTCAGTGGCAACTTTGATCAGCAGTTAGCAGAGCTGCTAACAAGACTCCAGATGAGAAGAAGAAAAGCAGCATCACATGAATTCAGGAGCTTAAATACAGACCATTGCCATCACTCAGCCCTGAGAAGTGCCAGTGGCAGCTTGAAGTATAACACAGGACACAGGAGAGCTCTTCCCAGAACAAAACGCATCATTATTATGGCTCACTCTCCACCTCTTAAGGACCTCAATTAATCCAGTTTCACAATGAGTAAAATACACCCTAGCTGAATCATTTGCTTGGGCCAAGGAGGTTTTCTGCTTACCAAGAAAAAGGCAAGGGGCTGGGTTCATTACTGAGCCCTTGAGAGAGATTCTGGGCTATGCAAAAACTGGCAGCAAACAGATTGTCTTCAGCTTCTGACCTCAACCACCCCGGCATTGTGAATGCCACTCTCAAACAAAAATCCCCAGCAATACAAGTAAGCAATTTTTACTTTTTAATTCAGAAGTATGTTCACCATGAATTTGATATATATTCCCTCACCCAGAAAACTCTTGCAGCAGAGACTGAGGCCTAATCATGTACTTTGCCTGATCCCCCCAGCAGTCCCTCTGCCAGAGGCAGGAGATGGCTGGAGGGGGGTACTCACTGCCAAATCCTTGGCTTGGGAAATCCCAGGAGAGGGTTGGTTTGGAAAAGGGCAACAGGAAAGATCTGAGAGTTAAAATGTCAGGAAATTCTAGTGGATGTGGACTATCAAATCCTTTTAATTTTCATATAGCTAAGGACACCCTGAAGTTCTGAAAGGGAATATTTAACCACTCACTGAATCTGGCCACTTTTTTTTTGATGTTGCTATCTCAGCAAGCCATCACATTTATGAAGCAAGATTAATGAGATCACCTCTAACAGGCAGTACTCAGACACAGACCACACTCCCTTTGATACTCCACATGAAACTCATTTTAAAGAAACTTCTCCACAAGCCACCCTGAACCAGCCCCTAAAACAACAACTGATTGAGAAGAGCCTAGATCAGAGGGCTTGGGACTGCTTGAAACTGCTACTGCTGTAACAAAAATATAAACAGGCAGCTGCAGAGTCTAAACTAGCCCTGCTGATCAATGGAATCTAATCAATTAAATGAAATATAGACATTCCATCTGTGATTTTCATTTGTATCTGAGGTATCCACCTTTCTGCATTTTAAATGCCAGTGAGTGTAACCCCCTATTTAAAACTATTTAACTACATTTTCAATTTAAGATGAAGAAAATGGCAGCACCTAATTGCAAACTCTGAAAAGCAATGGAAAACACAGGAGGCTGAAACAGAATTTTCTTCTCATGTCTGAAATTAAAGTCACTTCAACTAACAAGTACGTGTAGCCCTGCTACATCTACTCATGCAATCAAAACAAAACTGAAAAAATTTTTTCCTCCACTCATCCCCAGGTTGCTGCTGCCATTTCAGATGCCAAGAAGGGGCTACTGCTGTTTTTTCCCCAAATATACAAATCTGCCTAATGAATGCAGCATTTGTCCCTACAAACCATGCTTCACCAGTAGGATAGGCAGGAATCCCAGAAGAGAATCCAAGGACAAAATGACCACTTGGACTGGCATGTTCCTTCAGGGACATTGAAGGTCTGTAAAAAGCACCACTTGGGTTTCAAGATGAGTTCTCCTTTGGATTTCAGAGGCTTTGGCTGGCAGGGCTCAAGAGCTTTGTCTTAGGGAGCTTCTCAACAGGGAACAATCCAAGCAGAGAGGTCAAGCACTGCCTCATTACTGAGGAATGTGCTCCATGCTCCTTCAGGCAAAGCTCCTTCCAACATCTGCTCCCTCCATTTTTTATTTAGCTTTCCCAGTTATTTGGTTTGGGGTTTTTTTGAGATCTACTGTTGAAGCATCAGTCATTTTTTAAGCTGTACACAAAAAGCTACCTCCAGGAATTCACGTCATCTCACTTCAGGTCTCTGGAGTTTTAAAAGAAACTAAAACCCACAAGAAAACCAACCCACCTCCCATTTTACTTGTAAACTGGAAAATCACATCCTTCTGGCAGAAGAAAGGGGAAAATGGACAGATTTTCCTACCAACATCTTTAATACATTCCCAGCTTTGCTCAGGACCAGGCTGACAACCTTGCTCTGCTTCCAGTCACCTCTGGATGGTACCGATCAACCTCACTGCAGTGTGGCAAATTGTCAGTGTCAAAACATGCTCAGTGACAAAGGCTCCTCATTCTCATACAGTGACAAGGAGGCTACAAAGTGTAAAGACAGGGCTGGGCTTCAGAAAATGTCATTTCTGTTACAAAAAAGATTAAGCAAGTACAGAAGTACTCTCCAAAAGGACTATCAGAAAGCTTGCTCCTCTAACTTGAGATCTGAGGACTTGAAATGAGCAAGTCATGCCTGTCCTCTATCACAGGTACAAGGACACAAACACATTAAATTACATCCCAAAAGCCATGCAGCAAATCTGGGGCATTGCCAAGGATCTGACCCACACCTTTCGGCTCCATATCTGCTTGGGAGGTGTCTTAAACCCAAGAAAAAATTCCCTCTTTATGGAAAAGAGCAACCATTGTTCTGTTGGGGAAGTTGAAAACGCTTCCAGAACTCCATATTGCTGCAGTCACGACCTCTTCAAAGAATTTGGTATGCTCTGAGTTACCCATTTGTTTCTAAATATTTCTTTGACTAAAGCTGGTCTCCGCTGACTTTTGCTGACAGAATTGCCAGCTTTGTCTGTCTGCTTTGGAGTTTGTTTTGCTTTCTCTTAACAAGCAGCAAGACATTGTTGCAAGAAAAAAAGCTCTTGGGTGGCACCTACGTGTATGTTATTTTGCAATGAAGGATGTTTGCAGATTCCCCAAGAGGCACTTGACGTTTTTCAGTCTATTTCTGGGAATGAAACACTAGGGGCCATATTCTATCCTGATGAAACCAACGAAGCCCATGAATAATTATTGGCCTCAGTGGTCTCTGTGCAAAATTGGATGCAGATGCTGTTACGACACCCTGTGATGTCTGCTTTCAGTATAAACCTCAGCCCAAGTCAGTTATGTGCCTCAAGAAAGCATCTGTAAGTGTTTGACAGGATGGTCATAGAGATATAAAAGTGTTCCTGGACACATCCTCAGACTTGGAAGCTTGGGAGTGATCACAAGCGTTGGAGTCTTCAGCCAGGCTGGCATGGTGCTGCAGCCCCTGGAGTGTCAAAAATCTTTATATCCCCAAATTATTAATGGCTCTCTCTTTGTCTCCATAGAGAAGTTAAACTATCAACACCTTGATTTAAAAAAAGCCAGACTTCCTGAGGACAAAGCATACCGAAGGACATTTCTGGTAGCAAATACATTAAGGCAGAAAAAAATGAGTTGTGAATTTAAGTTCAAGGAGCAATTTTGGTTCCCACCTACAAACACACCTATGGCTGGTGTGACAATACCCAGAAAGGAGAAGAGCTATACCTTGCCTTCAGTCATTCAGAAAAGGAAAGAGAGGAAGAGAGTTAAGGACATATCAATGCAGATCCTTTCACCAGGGGATACCGAGAAGGGATATAAGGAGAACCTTCCCGTAAAAAATTTCTGCCCTATTTGATGTTTTTAAGGAATATTCCTTTTTTTTGTAGGTGATGGTAACAAAGGGCTACTATTTATTGCCTGGGTAATGCTGTTGCATTCAAACACTACAACATAAATATTACAGGGGAGGCACCATGTTGCCAAAGTTCACTAGCAGGAGGTAAATCCAGAATTCTTAAACTCCACATGTTTGTCACTTCGCTGCCAGAGCCTGCCCTTGCACAGCTGTCTGTGCTTTTCAACAGGGGCTGCAAGAGCATAAAACACATCTGCCAGGACGCAGCAGCAATTTCACTGTTCACCTTTGCCACCAACAGCAGAGCAGTGAGATTACGCACTGCAAATCCCCAAAACCGCAGGCGAAGTCTTTTCCCGGTGCAACTCAGCCTTAAAAACAGCCAGAAGGGAAATGTAGATACCATCTAAGCCTTGTTTTGCAGAACCTGGCGTGGGTCCAGGCTGCATGCTGTTACCACAACTGTGTGGAAAAACAGCAACCTGATATTTACACCTGCAAGCTCTGTGACTGTAAGCGCAGTAAAACACACGCACGCGTGTGCGACATTGCCAGGAACAAGTATTAAATGTTCCCCAAAATGTGCTGGTTGTCAACAGCCCAGGTATCTCTGATTGGGAATATAAATCACCCAAATCCAATGAAGTCCTGGTAACTCAGCAAAGCTCACTGCAAACCTCACAAACCCTAATAATCCAAAGAAAAGAAAAAGGGAAATAAAGGAGGAAAAAAGCAAAAGCTGTTCAGGATGAATGACTGGAATCGTGGATGTGAAGACTCAATCCTCTCCGAGGCAAAAGGATGCCTCCTGTTGGTAGGAAATAGAGAAAGGGTCACAGGTCCAGGATGACTGAGAAAATAATGCTGGTTCTGTGCACAACCCCATGTGGGTGGCCTCAGGGGAAGGCCACAGGGGTCTATGTTTCCAATTAGAGAATTACATGTGCAGCAACACACCTGAGCATTTTATTTGGCAGCCAAGAGCAGAGGAAACAAAGCTGTTACTTTGCTTGGTTGTACTGCATTTATTTATTATTAGAAGCATGTAATGTCACTTCTCTACATGGTCCAGTTGCTTAATATTGGATCAGTGCTGGCTTTTTTCCCCCCTATTCCTACCTTAATCAATAAGCTGCAGCATGAAAAAAAAATGCACTATACGGTTAAAAAAAACCCCACATGCTAGAATTTAATTTTCTGAGAGACTAATATACTACAATTGAAAAGCCCATTTCACAGTCTTGGAAGAATGAAGAGTCAATAACAAGGAAAGGAGTGGGAATTTTTCTAAAGACTTAATCCAGTGTTTTCAGCTCTATTCTAATTTTCTATTTGCTTTGTTTTTAGCAAGATTATGACACATTTTGGAGTAATTTGGAAAAAAATTTTTTCCTAGGATTAAAAAAAAAAATTTAGCCCCTTTTTACCATTGTCCCTAATTCTTTAACTGCTTCAGACAGAAAAAACAGAAATGGAAAAAGGAAAGCAACAATTAGTATGCTACAGAAGAAAAACTATCCACAGAAAATCTCTGCACCGTAATATACACTACCAAAAAGCACTATTATGTCATAACAGTATACATGGCATAAGAACCTGCACTGAATTAACTGGGTAGCAATCAGGAAGGTTCAAGATGACAGAAAAAATTTAGACCCTGGTTCTTAGGCAGACCCGTGCCAGGGATGTCCCTGTGTATGTACCTGAGAAAATCTCTTTTCCGCAGCTCTGTAAAGATGACGTGAATTGCATCCAGTGACTAATTTGCCAGGAATCTTGCTTTTTAAAACCACTGAATCAGAGCCCTGGGAATTGTAAGAGATTGCACACAAAAGCATTTTCAAAAACGTCTCCAAAGCCAGCATGGTTTCAGACTGAACAGCAGGTTCATCCTCTGATCCAAGTCTGTTACTGCGGAACTGTGCCAAACAAACGTCTGTTACTGCTCTGCCAGGAGAGGATGGGCTCTTGCATTACATTAAGTGAAGTGGTCAGGTTGAGAGTTAGGCATTGGTCATGCAGTTCCTCCATTCAAGCCCAAACCTCTTCACCCATCATCATGTGTTGTCAAATTCTTTTGTGCATTGCAATATTAAACGCTCGTGCCCCAGGGATGCAAAATGAATAGGCACAACATGGAAATTATGATGCATGCAACAATACCCTTCAACCTATTAACAAGTATGACCAAGCTTACTTATTCTGAGCTTTCTAATCATCAAAGCAAGAAGACATCAACAGCTACTGTGTCACACTGACAGGGCCTTCAATGGCAAGTGTGGTTCAGAGGTCCACAGGAAACATAAAAAGACTTTGTCTTTTCATGTACAGAACAAAGGTACCATGTGGCACAGCATCACACGTGCAATTAGTCAGGAAAGTTAATACAGCAGAAGCAGATGGTGGAACCATGTCAACATTTTCAGTGGGCACATTTCCCCTTACTCTCAAGTAGCTGCAAACTGAGGTCATGTGGGGAGCAGCAGGCAGACTGTCAATAAGCTGAACCACACCAGGGACCAACATGACCCTTTTGTGTACCTGCATGAGCTATCTGTGTCCTCCCACCTCTACTGGCAGAGCTCCTCACTTTCAGCATTTCACCACATCCCCACACCACAGAATCTCTAACCCTGGTTGCACTGGGAGATGCTGACAAGGAAGAGGAAATTAAAAACACCTTCTGTGGCTCTTTCTGCTAATTTCTGCAGCCAAATGCTTTACAGTTTGCTCCTATGGTGCAGCTACAGCACATGTCCCCTCTAAGTACTTCTTACACTCCCAAAGAGCAGCTGCTCCTCTTCCTGACACTTCTCACCTTCCAGCCCTAAAGCTCAGCTAACACAGGACAAGAACAAAAAGCTTCTTGTTCACTGATCACACTGGATATGGAGAAAATGTGAAGAAATCCAACCAAGGAATCACTGTGGTTTGTGTGACTTTGAAGTAATGAAGCCCTGCACAGCCTTCAAAGTCTCCTCTGCTGTTACTGTCAACAAGTTCTGCCCAGTTCTCCAGCTCCATACCTCATGGATTTCAATGGTACCCAGGTGAGGACAGCAGGAGCTTTCAGATCTCCAAGTCATTTAATTAAAATAAAATGAACAATCAGCAGATAGTCAAACTGTGTGTATGCTTCAGCCACTACAGCTGCTGAATTCTGCAGGCCTGGGTCCAATCCGATTTCCTTTAAAGCTCCTGGCAACCCATTAATTAAAACACGTTATTTACAGCTTCCAGGGGCTTGAATCCATGGGATGCACTTGATGGAATCCATGCAATTATGTACAGTCATAGTGAGAGGCTCCATTCCTGCTCCTGCTCTTCTCTGCTCCCACACTCAGCTGTTTTCTTCCCCACGGGTTGTCCATGTGAAGCTGCTCAGCCCGGACCCTCTGTGGTACCACTGGCTGCCATGGGAATGAGCAGGAGGCAACAAAGGACCTGGGAGCCTCTTGCTGGAGATGGAGGAGTTGCAAGGCAACAGCACAGGAAGGACAAGACAAAGAGAAACCAGTTTGCCCACTGCCTCTGAAGACAAACAACCTCCCCTTTGTGCAAGGAGGCATTGTTTAATAGAGCTTCCCCCCCAATTTAAGATACCAAGCCCCTTCCAGCCAAACACAAGCAGACCAAGGGGATGGAGCATCCCACATTCAGCCCTATGCAGCAGTCCATCCCATCAGTGCTTTGTGGCAATACCTCAGCACTGAGGTGATCCTAAAGCAAACCTGGAGGATGTGTAGCTTAACTTACTGAATAAGCAATCCCCATGTCACTCATACAGCAGCACCAGCTGCAGACAGATCTCTACTTTGAGAAGGAGTTTTTCTTTTTTACTCCATTATTAAGTAGTCACTCATCAGCAATTCCCTTGACTTTGTAAGAAAAAAGAATCTTAAAACATATATTAGAAGGTATGACTGACAAGCATAACAAAGTCTACTGTGTCTTTGAACTGATTTCCAAAGGTGATTTTTGAGAATAAAGGGAATGCAAAGTTCTATGGAATCATGAACTTTTTACTGTTTAAGTCCCACATGAACACTGCTGAAAGATCAAGTACTGTAAGCCCCAGACAGCTACAAATACAATCCTCCCAATGATTATTTTTTTTCCTCCCTCTATGCATTTCTCACATATTTTTTTTTGTGAGGTCAGTGACTTACCTATGTAAAGCTTATGGAAACCATCTTTAATGAGACATAAAAAGGAAAAAACTCTGTGAAAATAAGCTGCTATCAAAGCCTAATAGCTTTCTTCCAGCAATACAAAAGTGGGCTTTGGCCTTATTCTCCTGGGGTTCATTCACAATTGAAATGAAAGCAAAAAGTGAAGAAAGCATTTCTTGGATGATGCAGAGGCAGCTCTGCAGATTTCAGTCTAATTCCAAACACCCAACCTGCCTGCACCATGCCCTCAGCTGGTGTGAGAAATGGTTTATCTCCTCTGAAGTCACCGTAGCTATTCCAATTCAGATTAGCTCAAGCCTCTTTCACCAAGATGTATTGCAATAGCATATTGGCATTATATAAGCCCAGATTTAAATGCACTACAGCAAAGGTATTTTTTAACCACAAGAAGCCCAGAAACACAGAAGTTTTTATCAGGCTTGGCTCTGGATTAAGTCTTTGCCACTGTGATTTTAAGAACTTCTATCAATGTTTTTTATAGGAGAGCAGTGACCATGAAAATGTCTCTGAGATGATTTAGTGTTTTCTCTTTTCCAGCACTGCCCATTCTGTACTGGGTCACAGGTGACACGTACAGAATGTACAGCAACTCTTTCTATCCAGGGCAACTGGAATGAAATGCCAGATGTTTGACAAGAAAGTCAGCCACATGTTTTTTCAATGATTATAGTTATAATAGAGTCCTAAATTTGCAACACCTCAGTTATTTTCTGGGTCCCCAGCACTAACATACTCTTAAAGCATTAAGCTGTGTGTACAGTTTTACTTCAGCAGGATTTTGTTTTCAAGTTCATCTTGTAATCCTGTTAGATGATATTTATTGACAACACTGCAGGCTACCACTGTACCACTGTTGAATAATCCATATCCCCCAGCTAATCAGTACCCTCTAGAAATTAAAAAGTACCATCAGAACCAAAAAATGAGATCCAGGAGTGAGGATTCTGCTTGCAGCAGGAGGGACAGCATCCCCAAACACAGCATGTCAGAAACCAAGGAACAAGCAGAACACTCATTTTCATTTGTTCCTCCAAACTCTTCTCTAAATAGCAGCACAGGTAACACCATATAAAGACCATGGCTAGAAGATAAAGTTAAAAGATTTTGTAACTACCAAACACTGTTCAGCCTGTCACAACCAGAACTGGGACCGGTGAGTAATATCAGAATTAAACTTCCCCTCTGTAAATGGTTTCCAGTCACCTAAGTGTTACCAGGACAACTCCAGCAACCAGAATGCAAATTACCTTTGGGGTACCACGGTAAACTCTGAGCAACTCACCAACTCTGCATGCAAATTTAAATCACAACAATTTAAGTGACAACTGTGTAAACAGCAGAAACTATTAAACTATCACAGGAGTCAATGGTACTATAGTCAGGAAAAATGTTACTGGAGGGAACAACAAAACAGACCAAAAGGAGGAGGAGACACACATAAAAAAGTTCAGACTTGTAATTCATGAGTGCCAGACAAGGGCTTCCCATTCCCTAGGAAACATCACTTTTTCCCTTGACTTCTTCTTGTCCTGGATATCGACAATAAATAAGTCCCCACGTTGGGGCAAAACTTTGCATGTAAGAAAGCCAGGCAGCTCTGGGTGCCAGGAGATGCCTGGTTATAAACAACCCTGGAGCTGTGCATTTCAAGGATTTTATTTCCGACAACTGCAAAAAAAGGAAGAAAATAAAAAATACACCTTTTGCCTTTGGCAATGATGTGGGAGGCAGCCTTAAAACTCAGTGTTACAGAAATACTCTGGATGCACAAAACCTTTTGCAAAAATGCTGATAAACCAAGCACAGCAGCAGCTATGGTACTGGTTAGAAAAATTAAGATAGTAAATAGCTTTAGGGGGTGTAACTATAAGGACCTAAGAATTTTAAGGTACATGACAGTGAGACTGAAATATGAGAACGAGGGAGGGGTGGGAAACACAGAAAGCTGCACTCCCCATTAAAGCTGACATACAGTAATTTTTTATTATCCTGTCAGAACGTTTTTCACTGGAAAGTCCCAAACACTTTACAACTAGAACATAAGATTGGAGACAGATTTTCTGGAGGAGACCAGTGGTGTCCTCAGTTTTAGGCTTCCATCAACACGTAAATTCCTCTGAAGCTTCTCATGACCTACAAGGACTGAAAGAGTTCTGGCCAAACCCCTTCCTCTCCATCTTGTCCTAACTACATGGAGACAGTGAGGACAACAACAACAACAAAAAACCCCACAATCAAAACCAAACAAAAAAAGCCCCAAAGCCCTGCATTTGGTGGAAGCAGACTGAACTGGACTCCCTAAGAACAAGCAATGGGGCAAGAGGAATGAGAAATACAAAGTGAAATAAACCAGTCAACTACCAGGGCACCAACAGCCATTTAAGTGTTACTTGTTATGTTAGGTACATGAGTAAATAAAAATTACTAACTAGGGTCCCTATTCCTCCAGCAATACTCTCGAAATATTCCTGAGAGGAAGTCTGGACCCTCTTGGCTGCTTTCCAGATCCCACACACAAATGAAAGCCAGCACACAAGTCCTGCAGTTCACAGCTCACATAGGTGATTGGGTGTTGCTGAAGTGTTCACAAGCTTTTATTTTTCCTCTTACAGCAACACAAATCAAGTACTTGGCTACAAGAGGCTTTACTAATCCAAGTATCAACTGCAGAGAGCCAAAAGCAAGGTACTGTGAGCCTGACTGCATTGATCTACCACCTTTCCTTTTGCTCAGGTGAAACCCTTTCTACCAGACTAAAATGGAGCTTTAAAGTACAAATTCTCATTCTCCTGCCACATTAAATTCTTGTTGGATAGTCTGTATAACCAGGCAGGAGCCTCTGCTAGAGTATGACAGTTTGCCTGCTGGGATTCTCTGTGTGGCTACAATCACCTGAGACCTTGATCATAGATGATGATGTTGGATACAACCTCTCATTTCTAGTCCTTTCCTTGGCCATCTGGGAGTCATTGCTTGAATCCCAGAAGAGTTTATTTCAAAAATCAAGAGAACTCTGTTCATGTCTGTGCATTAAAAACCTCTCGCATTTTATAGTATATGAACAACTAGAAAAGTATTTTGTAGATCCTACCACATATGATGCTGGCTGGCCCAAAGATGCTGGAGTATGCTGATCAAAGAGGACTCCAAAGGGTCCTGGTATGCAGTCATCAAGAAATCTCTCATGGTTTGGGTCAGAAAGATGTAAGAGACTGAGAAGTTTGTATTGTTAATTGAGTCCAACTCACTGGATGCTCAGTTTGACAGTAAAAGAAGCAGACTGTATTTTCCCAGATTCTGTAAATGCTGGAGTTTTGCTGCTACTGCAAGGAGTCAGGGAGAGCTGTGGTCACCATGGCAGAAAGGGTGGATCTGATGGAAACCTAGATCTTTAGTGATGACTCAAGGGAAGATAAAAATAGGATCAGGGTGGGCTATGTGAGCCAAATAATACTTGCAACTGGGGAACAGGAGTACAGCAGAGCATGACAGTCATCAATCCTAATAACAATGTGCTGAAGCAGCTGTGCCCTACAGCAGGACCCTCCAGGGACTGAATAGCTACATCAGCAGGATATTCAGAACCTGCCAGTGACTTTCACCATTTTTTAAATCTTTGAATCAATCTGGCAGCTGACTGAGGTTACAGGCTTCAGAACTTCCCTTAGGCTTTCCAGCTCATTAACAACTTGTCTACTCCTTCAACCTCCCTTCCCATTTCAAATCAAGATTTAAGTTTTAGCCCAAGCACAAGGCTCTGGCCACATCTCTTGCATTGATCACCTCACACCCTGTTCCAGAAGACACAAGCCTAAATGGAAAGCTCAAAACTCCAGCCAGAGGCAGCTCAGTGTCCTGCTGTGCTGTACTGTGGTCCCTGGACTCCCTGAAACCTTCTGGCCAGCCAGAATTCAGGAGAAAAGCCAGAAATAGCTCCAAGGATCAACCTGCATTCTGGAATGGCTTTTACACTTTGAGGTTCTGTGCACCTTCCCACTTGCTTAACAGCCTCAGATCATAAAATCTGAAGACTCTGTAGCTCTGAGAAGAAACCATGCTCCCTTCAATAAGTAGGCAGAGTCCTTCATAAAGTTACTGAAGCACTAAAACCAAAATTAAAAAATACTGATTTGAGCACTGTCTTCAAGACAAGAATCAAAGGAAAGCTGCAATCAGAACACTTGTCACATCCTAGGGTGCAGCTGGCACTGGAGACACAGCAGCTCAGGGGTGTGTGGTACCACAGGGATGCTGAAGAAGGCCAACCAGAGGCATTGCTTCTCCCTGTGCTGACAATTCCTTCCTTCTGAGACTAGAGGAATGCTGGATCCCAGAGACACTTTTGTTGCACAGTCCCTCTGGAAATCAATAGATGGAATAAATAGAGTCCTTCACTACTCTGTCAGGCCTTAAAAACTACAATAATCAAGGCCAAGAAGAGATGAAAGAGCACTATGCTCCATCAGAACTCCCCTGCTCACCACCCACTCCCTGAAGGACACAGCTCCCTCTGATTGTTTGAAAGGGACAAGGGAAAGATTCTTCCAAGACATCCTGCTTCACACCATGGGAAGAAGATGCTATTCCTGAACATCCACAAACTAAAGAACACTTCTAACTGACTGGGAGTGGCACAGGGATGAGCCATGGTGTAACACAGGAACCTGGTCCTGCTTGCAAGACAGCAGTAAGACTGTAATTATGTAATTAACATCAGCACCAGCTGAAACCCAAGTACAAACACACAGAGAATTTCTTGCAAACTGACAAATAAAGGTGAGACAGAACAGAATCAAATGAAATCCTCACTCTGAAAAGTAAAATAAAAAGGGCATAAAAAAAGATCATCTACTTTGTGACAACTCTAAGGAACAGTTGCTAAGGAGAAGCTGCATGCTGCTTCATCTCTTCCCTCCATTACCAAGTGTTTGTTTTTCCAAAAGCAGAAGATGGGAATGAAGAAAAACAAATCTCTTGGAAAGCTGCAAGAAGACAAGAACTGCAAATTACTGTTTGGTTCTAATCACTCTGTCCTACAGTACTCGGCACTGGGAAGATCAATCCCAATATCAATACTCAGCAGGTGCCTCCTCTGATTTCAGTCCATGTGCACAATTCTTCATTAGTTGCCTCTGGGAAAGGAACATGGAGACAAGAGTCCATATGCATGGCAGGGAAATAACTGCATACTGGTTCTGATGCTCTTCACTTCTCACATATTTATTTATTTTTGCTATTACGGGCTAAAAATAAGCAAAATAATCAATATGAAGTTAAAACCATTGCGAGATGAATTCCAGCTCAATTCCAGGTATGGGAATCACCTAACAAGTATCCCTGGACAGACATGGCAATTTAGAATTAATGATACATTAATCAGGACAGACCTAAAAACAACCACCACCACCCCAAAAAGCAAACAAGAAACCCAAATCCCAACTGACATCAAATATGGAGCAAATGCAAAATCAAGAAGGCAGAGGTTTCTTCAAACAGACAAATGCTTAACAGCCTCTCCCTTGAAACTGCAGCCACTGGTTGGGATGTCATTTTCCTTGTCATTCCCATGTCCAGCAGAAGCAGGTAACACACAGACTTACCCATCCTTCCTTCCCCTCCTTCAGCTCTTTTTAGGAGAGAGGTGGAAGGGAAGAATGGGTTGGCAGAATAATTATGAGAGAAGGAAGGGGCCTATGCACCAACATACACCAATGTGCAAATGTCCATTCTTCTGGAAGAATAAATGACTCAAGGATGTAAAGCTGCCAACAGATAACAGAGAAAAACCACTTACAATAATTAAGAAAGCACCTGATTCTCTGCCTTCTGAAAAAGAAAAGTTTCTTTTCTCACAGAGCTGCCTCCCTTCCTTTGCTTTCCTCATCTCTCAGTCTGTAGCAGTTCATTGTAGGATAATGAACATTTCACTTTGTTCCTGGGTCAGGGAGGTCCTGTCATACAATTCAACTGGCAGGTGAATTTTAAATAGGTCAGAACTTATAGTAAGCTGTTAAAATGAGAAGCAGCTGATTGGCCCTGGGAACAGAAAAGAACAGAGGGGACTTTCAGAGTATCTGTGTCTCCAGATAACCTTTGTTATGCAATAGAGCTGCCTTACACATTTTTTTTTCTTTTTCTTTTTGTCTTTTTTTTCTTTTTTAGTAGAAGCAACTATGGCAGGGTGTGCTAACAATGGAGTAGTTGGTTTTCAAGGAGGAACATGGTAAATGCCTGCAAACCCTGGAAGACTCTCAAGCTGTAAGAATCACAACCTCTGGGTCCTGCTCCCAAGCCAACTGTGCAGGGGTTGTGAACTTTGGTTCTTCCCTGAAGCCACATGCATACTGTAGGAGGTACAGTTATTCTGGAGATAGGTGAATTTATGCATCACTTATACACAATGTCTTCATGCTCATGGCAGTTTTCTGTAAAACATTAAGTCCTTTGCTAACACAATTCAAACATAGGTTCATAATTTAGATCAAATCCTCCTCATCCACAAATAAAAATATGTAAATGTCAGGGCATGAATGTGATGTTACAATGCTCTTAATTTATTATCTATTAATATTTATCATCTATTAATAAAATATGCCCCTGATGTATAAAACACAACTGATATTGGCTTCCGGCTGCTTAGAGGCCACTGTTGAAAACTGTATCCTCTCAAGAAATCCTTACTGATCAAGATCCAAGCCAGAAGGCAAAATCCTCCTGCTTTCCCAAGTCATGCTGTGCTTCCAGACGTAGCCTGGAAGAGCATTCCTAATGGGTTAATGTGAATTTATCTCAGCTCAAATGCAAAAAAAAAATCTGATCCTCTGGTGTTGAGCAAGAAGCAAGAAGCTGTAAAGCAAGAACTGGAAAGGCACAGACACCTGCTGCTGCCCTTGCACTCACAAGTCCATTTTTCCCTGCACCAGCTTTCCTGCTTTGAGACCACAATGGTTAACAAGTTTTTAAATAGCAGAGCAATAGAAGATCTGAGATTATTTCAGCTTCAGGCCTGCCCTTAGAGATCCAATATTATCTAAAATCTAATAAAAACATTCAAATCAAACACGTGACAAAATCACAATTTGAAATGTTTTTCCATAGTCATAAGAAACTACTTAAGTTTTATTTATGTAAACATAAAATTGTTGAAAATGTACATTCTGTAGTGATATTTCCAAAAGTATGTATTGTTTTCTGCTTCATTGGATTTCATTCTTAAAACTGGATGTTTATGTCAGTTTTTATAAGATGTTTTCACGGCTATTTCTCAGTATTATTTTACTGCACAACTTGCTACGCTGCAAAATCTTTTTATTCTATTTAATCTTTTTATAGGCTGCCAGAGTGAAGCATTAATTTTTAGCTTAGCCCTTTTATTATTAGTCTACATTTTTCTGATTTATTTTTATAATATTTATTTATTTATTTTATTTATTTATAATATTCTATAACAAAGCTAAAAAGAAAAAAAATAAAATTAAAGACGCCCTCTAACTCTGCAAGGACACACTCCAAAATCAATGACAGATGAGGTGCATCACAGATGGCCAAACCCCAATGTTGTGGCTGCATTGCTTTGTGGTTTCCTTCCTTCTCTGGATCCCAGGTGTCCCCAGGAAGAAATCCCAACACGAGGTGGAACACGTGCATGAACACACCAGCACACAACCTCTGCTCTCCTGGAGCAATGTGTTGCCAGCTCTAAAACAAACTGTGAGAGCAAGGGAATCAAGCCAGTCTCCATATCCCCCCCCATCTTTCTTTGCCAGGATTCATATGTAACCTGCTGGTTATAAAATCTGCTCTCTGCAAGGTCCAACCTCCTCTGGAGCATCTACATCCCACATGTCTCCACACTGACCATTCTGCCAAAAGACACACTCAGCAGCTCTCATGTCCCAGCCAAATGCTTTGCAATGCTGGGCAGAAGCAGGGGAAGATCTCATTCCCAGCCTGCCATGCTTTGCTATCTGTATTATGAAAAGATAATAAATTAAGAGCATTGTAACATCACATTCAAGCACTGACAATGCTCTCTACCTGCCCCCAGGGCATCTGTAAATCACAAGCCCTCTTCCAGAATGCATGCATCTGTAATTTTACAGATTCAGAAGGTCAAAACTTGACCTGCATCTACTTTAATGCTTTCCATACATTATTAAAACCTTTTAGGAATCACCCGCTTGCTCCAGGCTCTCCCAGAGGGATGGGCAGCAAGGTCATGCTAGCTAATGAATTATTATATATTCCATGTCAAGGACAAAAATGGAAAGTCAAGCACACAAGAAAATGATGCTAAATAAGGTAATGTGTTAATACTTCTAATTTAGCTCTAAAGTAACCATTTTTATTTCAATTTGTGTGCATTACACAACTAACAGGAGACTCAATTTGAGCACACACAGCCCTTTATCTGGAAGTAGTAAGAACCTCTAGAAACCTTCCCACATGAATTCTAAAAACCAAGGAAGAAATCAATCTACCTGCACAAGAAATTCTGCTGCTTCTGATATATTTATGAGAGGTCAAAGCACCAAACAGCCAATGGAGATGGAATAATACCACATTCATCTGAAACCCCAAGAAAAGATTGATCCCAAATAGTCAGAGCTCCTTCTTCCTCTAGTTCTATGTGTTAAAAAGCCAACAACTGCCATAGCTTTACACGCTCTTGCCAAAAAAAAAAAAAAATTGGGTATTGATTTTTGCTCAAGAGAAAGACTGAGATAACAAGAAACACATAAATAATGTTTAACAGCATTTCCTATAGCTTTTTTTTCCTTTTTTATTTTCAGGACTCCCTTGAAGAGTAATAACTAGTTAGTTCCTGATTAGTTTGCAAGATTTAATTTAAAAGACAGCAGAAGGCAGCCTGGAAAATCAGATGTTAAGCAACAACAACAAAAACAAACAACCAAACTTTTAGGCAAGGTCTTATCCCAACAGCATCATACAGCAGCCAACAGGTACAAAATTTTTGCTACCTTTAGCAGAGAGCATAATCAACATTTTGTGTGATACCACTGACTGCACCTTAAAATGGCAACAACCCCTTAGGAGAAAACCCAATATTTCCAGCAAAGTTCTAATTTGCCTGCTGGAAATCAGTCTTTCAGCATGAATGTGCTTGCACACTCACACATGCACACACATATGTGATATGACCTTTAACTACCCATCCTCAGTTATTTGAAAGTATGCAACTCTTCAAATGCACACACTACCTACCTAGCAGAACCAGAGCTTTTCCAGGCATCCTCAGACTCAGATGTGTGGTTTATGTGGTTACATCTTCTTTTCAAGATGATTTACTTATGAGACAATAAACATGTGTGGTCATCATTAAACAGCAATAAAACTCAAGTACTTGTTCCTGACTGAATGACTGCAAACTTACAGCCAAGAGATTCACATACAACAAATATACAGAGAACCCCTCTGCTACCCCACAGCTCCCACACCTTGAAGACCCTCCCCTAAGCCACCTCTGCAATGTCACTCTCTGATGCAGGGAAGCCTCTGCTCTACTTTGACTTTTCAAATCTCAAATAGCTGCACATAAAAGAAGTCAGGACTGAGCACACAGGAATATTCAGTCTTCTGTCATGACACACCATTAGAAAATCTGCTGGGCTCTTAGGAGCCATGCTGGCAGCCCAGCCTTCTGCAGCACTGAAGGCAGGGAACAGCCTGATTTTTAACAATATGAATGAAGCCAAGTGACACATTTCATTTTTAAAACCTCCTTTTAAAAAGTGCTGCAAGAAGCCTCAGCCTGCTGCTAGCAGCAGTAGATATTTGAGTACAGAAGAAATCAGATTTCACTGGAAATTTGGGGAATTTAGGCAGACCTGAGGTTAGTGCTTCACTTGCTCCTGTCACTAGATGTACACTGGTACAGCCCTGAGGGAAGGACCAGCAGGGCCAGCTGTGGCTGTGGGTAGCACTTCAGGAAAACCAGTAATATCTGAAGCCATTTTCAGACTATGTGCTGCATTTTAATCATCTTGTTATCCACTTGGAATTGCAGGTAGGAATTCTGCTCCTTAGCAAGAAAAATCTGTTTGACAACAATGAACTGGGAAGCATCTGGTCTGCCTTCCCCTATCCTAATCTCATGGGCACAGTAGCTACCACTAAGTAATCTGACCCTTTGACTGGGGTGAGCTTGAATTATTCTGCTAGTCTCACCCTTTGAACCTATCTCCTGCTTCCAGTTCATCTTAATTTATTGCCTGTTTCCATAATGTGCTCCTCCAGTGACCTGTGTATAAACAATAGTCAGTTGTGCAAGTCAACATTTTTTTTCATCTGGTTTCTTATTTACCTGGCATTTGTAAAGTATTTTGAACGAAAAAATTCACTTCAGATATCCCAGGTATTACCCTAATGTTTTTTCCCTTCTCATTTGCTTTGTATCATCTGCAACAATGAATCATGAAATAAAGAGAACTGCTAAGGCACAATGCTGCTTATGTTACTGTGCTTGGAGCAGAGACATCACCACACCATGCTGAGCCTCCCTCAGAGCCATCAGGACACCATAAACTCACTGCAGTATCACACATCCAGTCCTAAGGGTACAGGCTTAAGTTTCGCCAAAGCCTGAGAATTCCAAATACACTTTATTTCTTAAAATCCCTTAAGATATCACCCTGGAAACACTTCAAGAGCCAATACCCATGACAAAGCCAAAAAGGTTTAATTCCACTCCTAAGAATTTTTACCACCAGGCTGGTTGAGAACATTTACTGAATTCTTTCCTCCAACTCAGAGGATGTTCCAAGGGATGGCTTGATGGGAACAGTCCCAGCAATGGCTCCATTTGCAGAAATGAATGCTGCTTAGACTTTCATGTTCTACTTACTCCTAATATCAATTATGAGTTCTTGTACATCTATAATATATCATGCTTACTGGTCTGTACTTGCAAATCAGTAAATTGATGGTTAATGAAGCACCAAGGCCACCAAGGTTCAAACCTCTGTTATAGAGCACAGCACAGCATCTCATATGAAAGCAACAAATTATTCCCCAGTGAAATCAAGCAAATAAACAGGTTTCACAGAAAAGATCAGCACCCTCATGATCCAGCCTTATTGATGCATATGAGCTGATGTTTAGAGCTAACCTCTCCTACCCATTTGTCACACAGTACCTATAGTACACATTTGGGCAACAGGCACTGAGAGCTGTGTGTTATATGGCAGTGAGCTGCTGAATTTACAGACAACCACAAGAACCTGTAACAAATAAACTACACTGAAATTCTGGATCTGTCAGGGGAAGCATGCAGATTGTCTCAGCTGCAGTATGAAGCACAAAGGAAGCTTGTGGTTTTACCTTCTTTCAAATAGGTAGAATGTTTCTTGTCTGCATTTTATTGCCTACCCTAGAATAAGACTATTTGCTCAATGGTGCACCACATCAGCATGAGAACAAGAGAAAAAAAACCCCATTTATTTCTAGTGATTCTCCACTGACTCAGCTTTATTACATCTAGAGCTCAGACTGGCAGAAGTGTGAACAAGTACGGATCTTGTGTTCTAGGTCCAGCCCACCCAGAGAGTTTCCATTCTAAGCTGGCTCTGACCCCAACAACTTTAACTAAAATCACTTAACCTCTCTTTTTGGTTTCCCACCTTTCATCTGGAATGCTAATACATACTTCACGGCCCTGATAAAAACAGTTCCATTATTTAAAGTTTACACAGTGCTTTGAAGATGAAAAGGACAATGTTTTGTCAGTAGCATAGATTCAACAGAGAGATGTGATTTCTTTTCACTCAGGAAATTTCTGCCATTTAATTCTGTTTAAAGTATGTATTTATCTAGAGGGAAATCTACTTTATACCAATAAGAAGTACTGTATTTAGTAACATGTCTGGGGAAAAAAAAAAAAAAAGGAAACAGCACAACAGGAAAAGATCCTAGATATTAAATGTTGGTCAGATCAGAAAGCTGCATTGTCTCTCCAAAGCACACTGGAGATTTAGGGGACCCCTGGTGTGATCCCACATGTCCATGACACAAGCCAGGGAACTGCACTGCAGTTGACTTGAGAGTCTTAAGCTTAAAGAAAGGTTTGCCTTTTGCTTAATTCCCCTCAATTCATCCTAAATGTAATTAATATTAGTAATTACATCCTAAACGTAATAATGTTGTAGACCTTCCCTGTGAAGTCACAACCTCACCAACTGTGTCAATAGGTATTTTCTGTCTGGATGAGCAGATCTTGCTTCTGAAATGGATTCCACTGCATCACAGTTGTGTGGGTACATATTGCTGTAATAAAGTGCACGTTGCAGAACATGACCTAGAGGAACATCATTTATGCTTCCTTGAACTCTTGCTGGTCACAGGCATATGACAACTGAGGCCTGAAGCAAGGAGTCTACATTGATCAAGACTTCCCTGTTGTTTCCACACACTGACCCTATCCCTGCTGCACAAACTGCCAAGTTTATGCTACTTTCACAAAATATGACATCATGTGACTTCCCCCCCTTCCTTTCTTTTAAAAAGGGGGGCTGCTTTTGTTTTGTTAATTTGTAGTAGCTGCTGGCATGTGTGAGAAGAGCAGCATCCCAGTTACAATAGTTTTGGAAGCTGAATTCATTGTGTTGTGACGGGTTGCTCAGGGCTCTATCTCCATTTTCCCATTTCCTTGGCAGAGCTGCAAGGAGCACAATGTCAGGAGACAAATTACAGAGGCATTTACCCAGTTCTGGGGTTTGTCTGTTGCTATTCAGCCTTGACCAAACTGGCATGATGTACTTGGGTGCACTCCACTGCAAGTCACACAATTTTCTTGGCACTGCAGAGAGACTCATCATCATATTTTTGGACAATTGCACTGTGCTAAACATACCTATGTGTTTTAGGCCACGACCCTACTGATTTAAACCAGTGTAGCTTTAAGGAAATCAACACAGCACTTAAGGTTCACTGCTGCTAAGAATCCTGTCCTTTAATGTCCTGTCAGTTTGAAAAGAGGGACTTCAAAATGTACAGCACTGCAGGATTTGGGTTTATTGGTGTACAAGCTTTTAAATGGCCAGCATAAAAGCTTCCAATGCAATCATCAACCAGCACCATTCATGCAGAAGCTGCATATGGAACTTGCCAGCTTAGAAATCATGACCATGGATATTATGTGCTGTTACCAAGTACATTTGTAAAATTGTCCACAACTCTGCAATAGTAAAAGTCACCCCAGGACAAGTTTAGCAGAGCTCACTAGGTTGGTGCTCTGCTCACACCTTACATGGTCTTACTCATTCTTCAATAGTCTTCTTGTCCCCTAGAACTTTCCCTTTTCCTCCAAAGCATTTTTCCTCTATCACATCAGACATTTTAGCCTCTGACTTCAGCTGCATTACTTCGTGAGCTTCTTTTAATGTGCCAGTTCCTGGCTGTTTGGGGTACAGGCAGGTACCTGTGAAGTTCATGCACAACTAACCTGCTTGCCTCTCCTTGACAGTTCTTAGGTTTCATGCTCCACCTTGAGTTTGAAAGATCCACTGAAATATTAGCCAAAAGGCTTGAGCTTATTCACAGTCTCACAGCTTTCGAAGAAGACCTTTAAAGCAGAAAGGAACCTGCTTTTCATGTTTCAATGAAATGCATGAGAAGGGAGACAGCAAAAACAAAGGCTCAGATTCTTCCCACTTCCCCATACCTCCTCCAATCTGTTGCACAACCAAGGCAGTGCTGCCTCTAATGCTGGGACAGGGTACCAAGCATTAGAACAAGGAACTGACTCCCTCTCAAACTGCAATGGAGCTATGGAAAATCTCCAAGCAGATGCTGCTGTTTGAGGATCCAGGTTTTTTATCCCTAAAACTACTCAGAAACAAGGAGAAAAATAAGCCACAGCTCTTTTCTCAAGGAAGAGGGGGTTCTTCCTCTTCTACTGCTATGGAGTCTCCCCTAATCCAGAAAGTGCTATTTGGCCTGATGAAGAAAGGAAAATCCCAAGCAAAATCTCTTAAGAATGGAAGACAAAACAAATATAATTGTACTTCAGTGTAGATGCCAAGGTCCCTTCCACCACTAAAAAAATTCTTCTGAGAACTAGAAAAACACCTAGGACAATAACAAGGCCCCTGATGGAGCCTCAAGTACCACTCATGAAAAAAAGGTCTGGGTGAAAACCAGAACAAACAGCACATTTACTGGGATGCTATGGATCAAATACACTGCAGCAGGTGCAGTGCAACATATAGTGAAGTACATCCCCATACAGCAGTTCTCTGTTCATACCCACATCAGTCAATCTCACCAGGCATGCAGCTTTCTGATGTAAAGAAAACACAGCATCTCAAATATGCAGCACTTCATCTATTATTCAGTTAGAAGCCTTTCCTAATATGCTACACAGGTCTGGAAATTATTACTTGAACAAGTTAATTCATTAAATGGTTAGAATACTTTCTATTCTTTGCTTACAGAAGGAGTTTATAATGTGGCTTTGCTTTGATGCTTATTTGGATATTAAGTTGTTGAAGAACAGACAATTTAAAGAAAAAATATATCAGGTAAATCTATTTAAGTTGAACTAGGTTCTACACCAATCATGGAAAGATAACACAATTGGTTTTCCTTTCACCAGCACTTTGATGGACAGTGATATTAGGGATATATTATGTGTAATCCAGGACTGTTATGAAGGAGGAGAAACCCTGTGTTAGGCACAACACAGCAGTGCATAAAGGCTTCAAAAAACAGCTGCATTGCTGAATCTGGAAATGAAGAGGAAGAGATGTTCTTAGAAAGAAAAGCCATTGC
The DNA here is from genome assembly GCF_003957555.1 of Calypte anna. Classification (NCBI taxonomy): domain Eukaryota; kingdom Metazoa; phylum Chordata; class Aves; order Apodiformes; family Trochilidae; genus Calypte; species Calypte anna. The sequence continues at coordinate 25,596,429 of NC_044254.1, forward strand.
AGATTATAAGAAGGAACAATCTAGCTGAGGACTCAAAGCAAGAATCATGGCCACTGGGTTCATCCTCCTGGCTGCCTCCTTCACACTGAAAAGCTGAGAATTAGCAATGTCTGCATTACCTTTAAAACCCTCTGTAATATCAATATAGAAACACAGGGATTAGGAGAGAACTTGGTTTTATTATTAATCTCTCATCCTCTGTTGTCTTCTGTTCCACCTCCCCCTCTCTCCAACATCTCTTTCTGCACCAGTTGTTCAGTCCTTGCACCCTGTCCCACCCCAGCAGTCAGCTCTGGGACAAAGATTTCCCTTACCACATCCCTGCATGAAGCCCTGAACTGCAGGGTCCTAATACTTCATGATGGTTTCCTTGGGTGCTGCCACCATAAAAATTAACAGTTTTTAGTCTCCAACAAATCTGTTAGGGTCCTAACACATGTGGTACATCAGAAGGAAAGACTCCAAGAACTACAATTCCTGATTCTGTTCTTTGGTGAGACAGAGCCACTGGAGACATTTCTGCTTATCTGGACAGCACCAAGACAAAAAAGTAATGCAAACATGCCAGCTTTCAAGTTTTAATCCTTTTCCCAAATCCCTCTTCTAATATATAGAGTCACTTTGCACCCAAGTGAGCCCTAGCAATGGTGCTTTCTTGCAGAAAACGTTAAAGGCTAAACCATTGACTTCAGGAAAAATGTGCTAAAAATCAGAACAGAGAGATGCATTACTAATGCAGAGCCCATGAAATAGTGCCTGAGACTTCAATAAGCCTGAGGGAACATTGACAGAGTAACACTAAAAGGGATGCTTACTGAATTATCTGAATGAAAGCAGTTGGAAACCTGGAGGAGACACCAAGTCTTTAGCTGACAAAGCCTAACATCATCTTCATCTTCTCATCCCATGAAGGAAGCAGAAATAAAACCAAATAATCCTACTTTCTGGGAATTGGCAGCTGGAGACTGCAGTGGGAATTACACCATTTACTGTCTCAAATTTTTCATCTTTACACAGAAGAGTTTGCTTCTATGCAGACCTTCTCCCAGACCTTCAGGGACCACATACATGGACACTGACATGAGACAGACACCATCACTTCTGTGTTGTGCATATCTAAAGCCAGACAGTACCCCAAATCAGTCTGTGTGCACACATCCCAGGCTGAAAGTCTCATTTTCTTATCAGAATTTATTTTCCTTCAGGCTAAATCCTTCACCATCTTTTGCATATGGCAGGAGTCAGAGCAAATGTCAAAAGGGTCATATACAAAACTGAGATGGAGAGGAACAAGGAAGCATCAACTATCCAGAGTGATGCTGCCTGCAGACTCTGTCATAGACCAGAGGGGTTTTCCTCCTTACAGGCTAAAAGAATAAAAACTTCCTAAATAAAGTGATAAAAGAGAACCTAAAATGCAAAAGAAGTTGAATGGGTTTCACTGGGATTCTGATTGGACTTAGTTTGCAGTGCTCATCTTTTTTGAATAATATTGAGTTATTTCCCTAGTAAAGAGAAGGAAGATTGCCCATCTTCTGGCTTTGCTGAACCTCAGAAAATGGAGACTGCTCTCTTCGAGTTCAAAGCAGTGGCAGTGAAAATTTTCAAGCAGCTACTCAGGAACTTAAAAGAGCAGTTAAGCTTCCACACTCAAATATATCCCTTTTCCTAAAAGTTTTTGTAAGACTCCCATACCATTTGTGTGTTTTTGGAATGGATTTCCATACTTTGAACTCAAACAGATGGAGATTAAGTGACATGCATAAAAGGCCCAGAAAAATTTCATTCAGCAATCACAGACTGAAGAGTTTTGAAGACTAATTCAAGAAGTACTAAAGCAGCCATGAGCAGCCCAATGCTGTTGCTGTTTGTGCTGGGTCATGACAGAACTCACTGCTGAAAGTCATCCTTCAGGAGCCACGGAAAAGCAGCAGCACTCCCACCCAGAGGGATGTGGACATGAGCACCACACAGCTGCCCAGGATGACTTTATCCCCCATAGCCCCAGCTCTGAGTAACACGACTGACTCTGAAAGAGTCTCCATGAGTTTAAGAGCAAGTTAGGCTGGGAGCAGCTGTAGAGAAGAATAGAAAAAGTCTATTTCTCAGGAAGATCAGGCTCCTGTACAGGAAGGACAGAGTGCCCAGTGTGCCAGGGAAGTGTTCTTTGCCAAAATGAAGCAATAGAAAACTCTTAAGTCACTCTGCCAGTTCCACAAGCACAAACTGACTCCAAAGCTAACACTGGATTACAGAATTACTTTTCTGTTTGTGTTAAAACTACCATTCTCAAAAATGCTAGGAAAAAGCTCACTATTTAAGCAGCAAGTGTTGAGACGACCTGACAATTATCCTCACAGACAAAAATAGTTAAAATAAAAGTATAATTAAGAAGAGGCAAGCACTTTAGTTATGAGTCCTACATCCCCCTCCCCCTTCTCACCCCCCCAGAAGTAATATGCTTTGTACATAGAGAAACAAGTGTTCTGGTTATGGCATGCAGAAAGCAACAAGGAAAAAAAATAATCAGAGCATGGAAATCACAAAGCAAGTTAAACAAAAGCAAAGAATTTTCTATACCCTGACACGAGAGGAAATATTTAGAAATTTAATTAGCACTGACCAAACATTAGGCTTGCTGTTTCCTAAGGGGCTTGACATTTTGGATGCTGCAAGAACACTGAAAAATATCAGCTCTTGAAGGAAGAACTGTTGTTAAAATCTAAAACCCACTTTGAAATACAAAGGCTGTTTGCACAGCATTAAAACAATAGCTGGAACTGTCAGTCTGAGCTCAGTGGGAGCAGAACTCCCCAGAGGAAGCACAGGAACCTGCCAAGTGATGCACTGGGGAGGTTTTTGCAAAATGCTGCCTTGCACCTAAAGCTGAGATCACTGAGGAGCAGAACTCCACATCTTCCAGCGCAGTTACTGCTCACTGAGCTGGTGTTACGCCACCTCCCTTCACAAAGTCCCCTGTGCAATGCAGCTGGCTGTTTCTGACCAATAAAATGTAAGAATCTCCTACAAATCCCATGCACAACTCTTTCTTCAAGTCTTCTTCCATTAATGTCTCTGCTACAGAGTCATCTCTACAGGGGAAACAAACCACCCTGGCAAACCACTGCACTTCCACAGATGTTCTACGGACAGGCAAGGCACACGAAGCTGCTGCTGCTGCTTCCAGATTTGGAGAGGAAATTTCCAAAGGATTTCCCCTGAAAGACAGCTGAAACTGTCATCACCCTGTGGACCATCTCCTGCTTTCTTGGGAAAGTTTCCTCTACGGTGAACGTATTAGATTGTGCTGTATGTCACACCAAGTGACACAAAACCTCCCTTCTCTCCTCATCTCTGATCCATGCTGAACACAGGCACCAATGCCTCTACATCTGCTTTGCCAACCAACTCATCCTTTCACTGCCCTTTGGCACCAAAAATTTCCTGTCCTTCCTCTACTGCTCAGCTATCACACTGTTTACTGGAGTCTCTTGATCTCTCTTGTATGTCCTCCTGAAATATATGTAGCATCAGCCATGACAAATGCAGTGATTTGCATCTGTATTTCCATGAAAATAAAAAAGGGTGTTTGATCTGCTTAACGTCAATTCCCATCACATTCCTGTAATTTTTTCTTTTGCTTTGCATTCCTTGAATGCAGTGTCTTCATAACTTTTTTTTTTTTTTTTTTTTTTGTGGTCTGGATGCACTCATTACTCCTGTCATCTTTGGGATCCAGAGATCAAGAACCACTTTATCATTCCACTCTTTGATGAGCTGAGATTACATCCAGAGGCCACGATATGACAACCATCTGTGTTTGCCTATGATTATTACAAGAGTTACATGGTATGAACCAGAGATCATTGGAAAGGGTCACTGACTTCACAGCTTGTGTCAACATACACCAGGTGAGAATTTGACTCTTTCTTTGCCTAATGGGAAAGACAAAAGCACAGAGCTTCTGGGTCATGAGCCCAGGAGACAGATTTGTGTACCTAGAATCCCTATATTTCTACTTGGCTCAATGAAATGACTTTCTGCTTAAAAACAACTCCCTCCTGAAAACCAGTATTTGTCACATTTATCATACAAACAAGGGACAAGTTATAAAGACAAACCCCTGTCCAGGTAGCACCAGTGACACACTGTAGAACCACATAGATTCACTTAATAAAGTGCCAGGCAAATTTTGTACAAAATTCAGACTTCAGTCAGATGCAGACACAAAAGAGGGGAACAAAATTCATGTGGTAGTGATAGGGCTTTGAAACTTTAAGTGTTTTCTGGAAACAGTGTATGTCAGTGTAAATCCACCCTGCATGTCAGCAATCAGACACAGAGCCCTCTTAAACTGAGATGTGAGAGGCAGTGTTTATTTACACTGCAGGGTCCCAGAAATTTCCAAACTTCTCACAGAGCACTAAAATAACCAGGAACTATCACCATGCAGTCCTTTCCCTCTTCATGGTGTTTTACTTAGAAATTAGGGAAGAAATAAGTTTTCCAAGAGCAAGAGCAAGTCTTTGTAAGTTAAGACATTCTGAAACTAAAGGAAGCTCTCTCAGATTCTCCAGTATTACAAAATCATAGATGGGTTTCAGTTGAAAGGGACCTTCAAAGGTCCTTAATGTAGGGAAAGGGTATACTGTCCACATGGGTGTCACCTGCCTCTTGAAGACCCTTGTGTGGCCTTCCCAGCCCTGGGACAGGCTGGGTCACTGAAAGCTTTCAAGGTGATAGTGGAACTCCTGACCCCAGTACCTCCTCCACCCGCTAAGCCCTCCAGTTTGATCCTAAATGAGTCTTTCTGATCCAAAAAAATATTTTTCCTGCAGTTCCAAAAGAACTCTCGCCCCATCCCTCTATATTTATGATCAAATAAAGTTATACCTGCTACAAAGAAATCTAGCAAAAGCAAATCTGTGCCAGCTTTTAGATCACTTGAGCCCAAGCTAAACTGAAGTGAAAAATAGTATTTTAACTCAGCATACTGATGCCTTATGATGGTCTTAATGTAATGTACTGGTAGACATCTGCACATACCAAGTGATGTTATTTTTAACATCTTCTTCACAAGAAGAGCCAAATCTTCTTTACACAGAGTACAACCCTTGTTTCCATGTCTGCTCAGAGCAGGATGATTGACCAGGCTTAGTAACAGAGCAGCACTACTTAGCCCAAAGAGTGAGATACAACATAATTACTCCCTCAGGAGAAGGCTACAGGGAAGCCTCAGAGCTGACCTCTCAGACACTCACATACAATTGTGTCTGAGCATTTAATTAGCTGGATCAGATCTGAAAACATTTACTATCACATCAGCTCTGTGAAGGACCTCACAGCACAAAGCCAAAGTGGCAGTGACTCAAAACAAACCAACCACTGTGAATTAGAATTAAAAGATGTAATCAGTGTTTCAATGGCTTTTAATATGGCCAAGGGTTGTTCAATATTAATTTCTGACAAGGATGGGCAGCACTGAGCAGAAGACACTGAACTATAGTTGAGTGCCACCAACTCCAGAAGAGCTCATTAAAAATGCATCCAAGAAACAATTTTCTCATGCTACAGATCAAGTTTTATTTAAGCAAACTAAAAGCCCTAAAACTAAGGAACTACAGGGAACTAGGCACCACACACATCTCAGAATCTCTGAGGCTTTGTGCTGGAGAGGAGTCATGAATGTCTGGGCTGGACTCTCCATGAGACTACAAAGAGCTTTCCACTTCCCCCACGAATCCTTAATTCCTCCATCTGAGAGGATGCTGTTGGCAGCTTACATGATTGGAATTCAAAACCAAATGGAAGATATTAAACAGGAAGAAAACGAAGGTTTCCAGTACTTGGCTTTCTGTCTTAGCTCATACTTTGTTTCCACAGTGTCAGGGTTTAACCCCAACTACATCCCACACGGCCACTTGCTCATTCCCCCCAGTGGGATGGGGGAGAGAGTTGAAGGGTAAATGTGAAAAAAGACATGGACTGAGATAAAGAGAGTTTAATAAGTAAAGCAAAAGCTCTGCACACAAGCAAAGCAAAGAAATTAATTAATTCCCTACCTCCTACCAGCAGGCAGGTGTTCAACCATCCCCAGGAAGGCAGGCCTCCATCACCCGGAACAGCAACTTGGGGAAACAAATACCATCACTACAGACAGCATCCTTTTCATCTTTCTTCTCCCATCTTTACAGACTAAGCATGACATCTTCATGGTATGGAATATCCTTTTGGACAGTTGGGGTCAGCTGTCCCAGCTGTGTCCCCCCCTCTCAGCTTCTTGTGCACCCCCAGACTCCTCGCTGGTGGGACACCTGAGAAGGTATTGACTTGGTGTACACACAGCTCAGCAGTAAGGAAGAAATCCCTCAATTATCAACACTGTTCTCAATACAAATCCAAAATATAGCTGAATACTGGCTACTGTGAAGAAAATTGACTCTATCACAGCCAACACACATATCTCAGGACCTTGTACCCTGAGCTGAATATTGGATTGCTGCAGCCTAGAGTGCTATACCTCACCACAGCAGATGAGGGATTTAGGGCACTTTAAGAATCACAAAGACATTAGCAAAGGTGATTTTAATATGAATTTTTACAAGTGAGAGTTCTATGGAAAGGTTCACTCTATGACTGACTATATGTAAGAAAAAAAGTGAAATTAAGAATTGGGCTGGAAGGGTTTTTACACAGAACAGGGATGAAAAGGGTAAGAGAGGCCTTCCCATTGAGTCATGAAGTTCAGAATGCCTCCCCCTTGCTTCCTAAACTTTTTGACTAGCTAAACAAATATGCCTGTCAGACCTTTGTTAGCATCCACCACAAATCTGAAGAACTATCAGAAGCAACAATAACAGCCAGGACTGACTGAAGTCCCATAAAAGGGGGCATGAAACCTGAGATATATTTTATTCTGCTTTTACTTCTGCATCCTCATTTTGGTAGAACAATCCCCAGAGAGATCTATTCATATGCAATGTGAGGTCTCCTTTCCCTTCCCTGTGCCAAAAATAATGCATTACCATCTGTTCACAACTAACAGACATGAACTGCTTCCACAATGATCCTGTGTTAGAGCTGGAAAACTCCTGTCAATCTCTGCCCAACATAAACACACACAAACCCCATGAAAACACAACAATGCTACCCCCTCAACCATGCACATCCATCCCCTCTCTTCTGTCACCAGCAGAAAGATGAGAATTAATAAGATTGCTGCTTCCCAAGAGTTTAGCTGAACTGAGCAAGGGATAGGTCTGTCTCATTCTGTTTTATTCTTTGTAACACCCCAAATCTCTCCTGTAACCAGCCAGTGCAAAGGCAGTGACAAGAAGGGAATATGAATGGAAAGTTTCGTAAACATAAGAGAAATAATGCCAAAAACCCCACAAATTTCTTAGAAATGAGAACTTGGAACTTCAAAATGAAGTCAACTGAGAAGCAACCTGTCAGGGCAGTAACAAAGGAAGTTGGTGACACGTGTGTGGCAATTACTCCATCTGCAAATTCTGCTGAAGAGGAAAATTGACTATTAAAAGAATCACATCCAGCAATGAAGGCCCTTCCCAACAGTCAAGTGAAGGAAACACATCCTTCCAAAGACAAGATAAGCAAATAAGGAGAGAAAGCTAAGGGAGGAGAACAAAAGGGACATGGGAAAATAGTTGTTACAGTTCACTTTCTGATTTTACACCTATAATTGAGAGCTACCAGAACTTAAGATTTGCTGTTAAATATTGCTGCTCCTTATGCCTACCTCATGTGTTCTAAACAACTCTATTTCAGGTGTCTGCCTTACTTTTGATGAGATTTGAAGGTTTTCCTTATTGTTTTCTGTCCTAGAGAATCACTAGCAGACACCAAACATGGACTGATGCATGATAGCATTTACACTGTTTATAAACCACCTTCTGGATAACTCTTCTCAGATAGCTCACTCCCAACTGTGTGTTCTCAGCTGCCATTACATCTAACTGAAATGAGGCTATTTTCCAGATAAATTCATATCCCCAATGATGCAAGTGAAATCACACCTATTTACTCAGTCCAATCACAGTTTTACCTTAATATATTCATACAGCCATACCCTACTTAACTTAATAAGTATGACTTCCATCAGCTCACATCTTTTTAGGAAGGCAGCAGAGGGGAGATTTCCACATAATCCTGCATACACTGGGGCAGAAATTAGTTCTTTAACTCCATTAAAATGAAGCTTCAAAATACTAACTTGTCATTTTTCTTCTTAATTATTCCTGCTGTTGCAAAACTACCAGCACATATGTCACTGGAATAGAAAGATCAGTCTCGCAGGTAATAAGTTTTATTGAGTTCTCAGAACCATATCATCCGTCCACCAGACTTTTTAATTTGCCACATGAATGGTTCTGTGTAACAGCAGTTCTCTGAGTATTTGGGCAGGATAGAGCTCATGCTGAGTGCTTTCCTGAGCCAAACAAAAGCATCCTCCTATGCCTACACAGATTAGAGAATACTTTTTTTTTTTCCACAGCAGTATTCAGATCACTTGTTATCACTTTGGAAGCAGATGGCTAAAATTTATATATGGCTGTTTTCATGCAAACTTTCCCCACATCTTGTTTAACTGCACTGAAAACAAAAGGAGAATCTCCAGGGTTGACATCCTACAGCATGAGGAAAAAGAAAAAATAAAAACATTCCATATTAGTAGATGAGGCCAATTACTGGGGAGCTCACATCACAGCCTTATTAAAAAAAAAAACACCACTGTACTTGAATGCAGGGTACTCGGGCCTGAGGGTCAAATCTTGTACTCAAGTGAATTCAAAACCAAAAAGGTAACTTGTCAAAGAGTTAAACACAGTCAGAATGAAAAAAAAAATTAATCCAGAACCCCACAGTAAAACCCCCTTGTAAAAGCCTTCAGCCTTTCCCTTTTTACCTGCTCATATGAATCAATACCACACAATCAGGACTAATTCCAGCTCAGGGCTCCACATGTCTTCTCAGGGCCAGAAGAGGTCCTGGAGTGAGACAGGAGAGCAGGGAATTGTACAAGAGGACAATCATTAGTGGCAGTTCTGACAAGCTGGGATACCTCTGGAAGTGATAAATCCTGAGCATCCTTGTATTAAGAAAAGGCAAGCACGGCAATTTAAAATCTGTTTCTAGTTCTAGTGACCATTGCTGAGCTTTACTTTCTTATCACTCCATTCCTTCCAAAATTTTACCCTAAAGTATAATGAAACACAAAGCTTGGAGGGAAAAAAAAAAGTCAACCTCTCCCTTCCACTATCAGTAAAGTCAGGCCACTTAGGAGACCCAAAATATTTCAGTAGTACCTGGTATTCAAAACCCTGATAGGAGCATCTTTCTTTGAATGAGTAGATTCCTGATCCCTCTTTCCCCCCAACACCATCAGCTTCAGTTTCACCAGAAACACTGTCTTAACACATTTAAAAAGTTAAATTTATCTAGTATCAATATCTCCATGTAAAACTTGGTGGTGGGGGGAGCTAGAGGGGATACACTCAACTGGACCATCTATAATCTTGATTTTGCAGTATTTTAATTATGTTCTGTGAAGAAATTATTTTAATTCCATCAATATGAGGCATATTTAACTCAAATTAAGGACATAAACACAGAAGTATGTAACAATTGGCTAGAGGGACTTAAATGAGATTGATTTCATTTCTGCTTATGGGTAAGCCTAGGGTAAGCAGAATACCTGTGTACTAAGTAGAATATTTATCTGGAAAACTTGATACATTTAGTAGTATTAATCCTAAATAGATGACAGAATTGTAATTGGTTTTGTGGAGGAAAGAAAAAGGCAATTAGTTTCAACTCATATTGAACAAGATACATCAGGGTAAAATATTGACAAAGCAGATAATTCTGTTCCCCTATGCACAATGCCAACTGGCACCCAGTTTCAAAACGTCAGTTTGGAAACAAATGAAAATAATAAAGAAATCAACCATTTGAAAGGCTGCATAGCACATAAATGGATCACAAGCATATTGATATGCAGAAATAGGAGGAAAAAATAGCTAAGGGAAGGAACCATCTACATTTTCAAATCATAGATGTAGAAACTTTTAAGCATCTACACGTGTAGCTACTTCCTCTTCACGGTCAAGACCTAAGTGCCCTCACAGATTCAGCAGAAATGTCAGAAATCTGGACAATTCAGTAATCCCATCTCCAAAAGACACAAAAGCACAATATTTGGTGGTGCAGCACTTTCCTTTTTGTATTCTCTGTCCTGTGGTAACAGAATTCTGTGTAATTAAGTATTTGAAGAGTACCGCCCATCACTACCCTTCCAGAGAAGAATAAAAGGAAACTCAAAGTCACCTGCAAACAACTCTATCACAGACAGAGAATAGGATCATAGAATCATATTGGTTGGAAAAGCCCATCAGTGCTGGCTGTGGACATTTTGGCCTCCAGAACAACCTGGAATTCTCTGTTAGCAAGATCAGCATCTTGTGAGAGCAGTCCTGACGTGAGCTGCATGGAGCTCACAATTCTTGGGTGCAGGTTGGCCCTGGAGCAAATCTAATACAGATTTCTTCAGAAAACACACAGTAGTTTAGAAACTACTGTTCTAAAGGAGCATCAGGTTTATAAAAATCACAAATTCAAAGCCAAATGTCAAGCAAGAGTTCCTAAACAACCTTAATTGAGCTCCCTTGTGTTTCTACAGTATAATCCAGACTCACATATTCTTGGGCTTCTTTCTCTACCAGCTGTGACTCGTTACAGAGCAGGGAACCACTGAATATTTCTCATCATTTTAATTCCATATCTGGTTATTTGATCTTCAGTACACATTATCCAGACTCTCCATTGAATGCAAAGCTGGCAATTCCCTCATAACATTTTATAGTACTCACCCAACAGCCTCCAACTCATTTTAATCTGAAATGTATAAGTAATAAATAAATAATAAAATGCTGGAAGAACACATCAACTGCACACATAAAAGGTCAGACTAAAAGGTCCCAGTTTGGCAAATGGTAAAAGACAGGAAAGGTTGTCTTATAAATCAGAAATGGCAGAGAAGTCGTTGCTATAAAATTAGTACCAACTATATGTAATTTAAAAAAATTATTATCTGTGAGAATTAAGCTATTCATCATTGAAGACAGAGAAAATCTCAACTTTTGCTGCAGATGCCTCCTGGGCACCCTTTGCCCAGCAGAGACACCTGTGCCCCCTCCCTGCCCACTGGAGATCCAAAGGGACTCTGACTCTACCCTCAAGCCCAAGAGGCTCTCGGTGTCACACAAGCCCAAGAGGCTCTCGGTGTCACACAACAGCCAAATCCCCAAATACACCAAACAAGATGTTGTTTACAGGCAATACAGTGTCAGCAGCTCCCACAGTCACTTGGGATTTGTTCTTCTCTTACTGCCTGGGCTGCAAATAAATTCCTTTCTTTCTGTGCTTTCTACTTTTTTCTTAAGTCAGCAGTATGGTAATCCTTGGAGAGTTACCAAGCTGCTCTTCAGGGAAGTAGTTAAAACCCCTGGTATCTGGCAAACAAATATTCTTTCTATAAGTCCTTAAAAAAAACAAAAAACACAAACCTAATTAAAATCAAAAATGCTAATTCCTGTAGTAATTTTCCAAGAAAATTCTACATTTTCTATTCTATTTTTGAGAATATAATCATATTACTGTGTATAAATTTGCAAGCATTTTTGATGCATTCTTGCATGACAAGTTTTAAGACAAGCTGCAAATAGAAAATTTAATACTGCACTCTCTCTCCCTTTTCTTGATTTTATAAACCACAAAGGAAGTTTTCTTACACAAATACCATTTTTTCTGCCTTTCTAAAACTAAACATTCAGGTTTCACCTCCCTCTGAACATGTCAGAACTAGCAATCTAATGTTATCATGGGCAGCAAATAAAATCTGATTAACTGAAATGGAGGGGATTTCTTTTTAATAGCATTTAAACGCATTAGATGGCCACAGAAAACTTCTGTTTCATTAAAAACCCTTGAGAGAACAAGCTTGTTGCTAAGGATTCAGCACCACTGCTCCATCAGTAATGCACTGAAAGCTTTTAATCCATAACCCATGGATCACACAAAAAAATCCTCCCACAAAGACAAGATGAAACAGCAACAGCTCTACCACTTCAGGTGACTTGGAAGGGGAAAGACACAAGATCTGACAATGAAAATAAAATATTCAAAGGTTGGTGCTTGTTGGGTTCCCTCTCTCCATCACAGAGATAAACTCATTTCTGTTCTCTAATGTACTTTTCTTTACAAAATGCCTTCCAACTTTATCTGTTTTCAACAGAAGTGATAATAGGCTGTGTACAGAGGAGAAGTGAACATGTAATTTAGATATAATTTAGCAGCTAAATTATTTTTGTGGTAAAGGTCCCTTACTAAATCACTTCACTGGAAAATTAGTAATAATTAAATAGTTATTAGCATCCCCTGGACACATATACCACTCTCAGTATGTTTTTAAGTTAAGTGGCCCTTAGCCTTGGGCCAGATAAATCTGTAAATGCATATTAACTTGTACCAGAGTACACAGGACACTTCGCTTGAGAACTACCTGGAAACCAAAGATGAACTGAAATCTTTGCCTCATCCTGGAATATTTTATCTGATTTTCATTCCTGATCAAAAACACAGACTAAAATTTTAAAGAAAACCCCCCACCTACACAGAAAAACAAAAAACCAAACTGATAGCAACAAATATAGAGCAGGAACACTTGAATGTTCAAACAAGGAGATGCAAGGAGAAACAGGCAGCAAAATTAAAGACTAAAGACATTTTTAAATAATATGCTAAAAGTGACAGCAATAATGTAGAAAGCTCTCAAAAAAACAGTTTCCATTCCACAGCAGAAGATAAAATACTTCAGTTTAAACAAGTAACACAAGATTGCTATGCAACAGTTGTTAAATTTGCACATTTTAAGGCAAGTAACCTGCACTTGAGTTTCAAAGAGCTGGCTTGGGGGAGGCAATAAATACTTTTTATTTTCACTAAATCATAGAGTACTCATGTCATTCCAGGAGACTCAATAAAAGCTCATGTTATGTCAGAAGTTTATAAAACCAAGATCCTGTGGAATTAAGCAGCTGTTTTCCTTAGTGGGCTCCAAGCCTTACAGCAGTAGCAGCTTCTGTAGGTTAGGCAAAGCTGATGTGAAAAGTGAGTATTTGACAGAGAGCATCAACCTACCTTTGGTTTGTATAGCAAACAAAAATGGGGTGTTAGAAGGTTTATTTAGCCCAGCAGGCAAGTCTACTGTGCTCCACTGACTTAAGGTTTAAGGTAAGTTCAGACTGGAAGTGTAACATCATTTCTAGGAGCTAATAAATCTCAGAGCAGCATTGCAGAGAGCACTGCTGGTTCTGCTGCAATAAGCTGTTAAGTGAAATCTGGATTTTTGAAGGGATGAAAGAAAGAAGAAAGGGGAACCCCGTGCCCGTGAAGCAAAGAACAAAGCCTGGACAATCACACAGATGACAGTTCTGCTTTCACCTGTGGCCAAAACCATTTCAAAACATAAGAAAAAATGCTTAAGGAAGATTTATATGTGTGTTTCCTTCATAGGCTGCTCACTGCCTAAGCAGGGGTAAGAACAAGTCCCTACAGACAGGAGGACATGTGTTCCAATGAGAAACAGATGCTAGTGCACCACTAGTGCTGCCAGACTACTGGTAATAACCTTCTAGAACAATTATTAAAGCAATAAAATGAAAATTAAGTTATCTAGCTACTGCAAATTGGTATTACAAAAATGAGTCCTGAATTTATTACAAAATTTCACGTGCTTCATAAACCATTAAATACTGAGATGTTATGAGGTAGCTATCAAAGCAGTCAGGAAACAATCACTGGAAAATAAACTAGATAACACTTTAGCTCAGGCCCCAATTACACAAAACAGTGACTGAGGATAGCCTCATTAAACAAAAGTCACCATCTATCACATCAAAACGCCCAGGAAAACATGAGCTGGAAGATAAACAGGTGAAAACACCTATTTACACAGGCATCACATGCAACACGTGTTACTGCAGCCACTTTCCACCCTATGTTATCAGCAGCACTGATGCAGCCGCTCATGTTGGGCTGGAGTTATGCAAGGTTGGGCAGCAGACAGAAAGCCCTCCCAGAAGCTATAAACCCAACTGAGTGAATCAGGCACAGAGGAAGTTGCATCCCCAGGGAAAGTAAATCCCTCAAGGTACTGGCAGGCTCCACACAAAGGGAACACCAGAGCCCAAGTGAGAAGCTGCAGGAGAGGGGGCTGAGGCAGTTTTGGGAAAACAAATGGAAGATGGTATTAATATAAGTATTTAGTTTTTAATATCTGGCAGAGGTTGCCCTTAAAGAACACCAATATCCCAAGGACTGGCCCATTTCTGCTTCCACTGAAGCCACCAGAGTATCTTCCAGTGATTTCAGCAAGGACAGGCACACAGGCACTACAGGTGACCATGTCCTTACAAAGAAGACAATGAGCATAGAGTTGCACACAAGCATGAGGTATCATCTCTGTAACACCCCTCAGCAGCTCCAAATCACCTGTAGGTATCAATAGTGACCAGACAGACAGAAATACAGCCAAAAGCATCTTTGGGGTTTGTAGCAAGACAAACCTCTCTTAGGGAACGGTGCTTCAAGGTCCAACCAGGTGTTCCAGCAGAGACTCACGAGCAATGCTCTAAGCCTATGGCTCTCAGGGTTGACTAGCCTGGATTGGTGCTGTTGCTCCAAGAGCGACTGATCTCTCTGCTGGCTTGCTCAGGACTGAGCTGAGCTTGTGGCTCAGTCCTCACCTTTTATTGGCCCCCTGGTCCTGCTCATGCGCAGTGGGGGCCCACCCTAATTAGGCACAGGTGGGCTTAACACAAGCTCATGCCCACTGCCTGGCAATTAGGGGCACCTGGTTCCTTGTTACACTACAGGGGTTGCCAGCTTTGGGTTACATTTTGCCTCGTCTTTCAATGCGTTTAGAAGATTAAGGCAGTTTCTCTGTAAAATATATAAAACTTGTGAACACAAGCGGATACCTTACAAAATGGAGTTGTTTGCACTTGAACTTGTTTGTACTGGTCTGCATAACTCCTGGCTAAAGCATTAACTATTGTATCTTTCTCAAAGGCATGTTGATAAAACCTTGACATTTCATCACATTCGGCTTGCATATTGTGCTCTGTACTTTCAATCATTTACAACTGTGCCAAACAAACAATTTAAACTGAAGTGCCCTACCCGTTGTCTATAGAAGAGAGGGCACACAAGTTGTTTTTTTAAAAAAAATGTTTTCTGGTTTGGTTGGGTTTTTTACCATGACTTATGGACCAACAAAGGAGGAAAACTGGATTTTCTTGCTGCCACTCCTCTCCTTGCAGTAGTGAGGAGCAGATTCAAGAGATGTTACAATACACACAATTAGTGTCACAAATATTTGTATTATCTAAAAGGGCAGAGTTCAGTGTGCAACAGTCACTCATTTCATTATTCCTAAATGCTCTGACAGCATTTCCACAAACACCCAGTAGGTAATGAATTCTGAAAGCTTTTTGCTCAAACAATTATTCATTATGAAAATGGGTACCAAAGCATATTATTTGTTACTCTGTTTGCTTCTCCCTGTTTAAATCTCAATTGCTGATCAGTAAGCATAAACAATGCCTTCACTTCTGGGAGACAGCCAGAGTAGAACAAACTATGAAGGTGAAGGAGTTGATTAGCATACATTAAATAAAAATAAGTCCTTCAAAGTGCATCAGTGTGAACACCTCTATAAAATAAGGGTCAGCTTATGAATTATTTACAAGACAAGAGGGGGATATGAGTGATGAATATTATTTGCTATTTCCAGTTCAAAACAGCTGCCATTAACTCTACTTTGGCTATTACTTGAGCAGTTACAAAAGTACTGGCAGTAGGGAGCAATGCAGTGAGTGATGCCCTGGTCCAACTGATAACCATGGGAATTGCATTACAGGAGTCCCAGCAGTGTCCCTAGAGCAGCCTCCTACACAAAAGGGATATTTTCTGGGGATGTTACAGGTCATAGAAGGCAGCAGCCACAGAACCACAAATCCCTCCATGCTGGGCCAGCAGCAGCACAGACCTTCAGGAATGCTGAGGGACAGATGCTCTACATCCTCCCAGCTGCTCACTGGGAGAAGATGAAATTGTGGCTTGGTAATAAGCATGTCTTATGCACAGGATTTGGTTGGAAAGAAGAGCAGAAAGGGGCAAGTCAGCCTGACTGGCTTTGAAGTCTGCCTGGCCCGATAAAGCAGTTTCTGCCACACCAAATAAAGGGCTGTGCTCCCCCAGGAGACAGCAGAATCTTCACACAACACAAGGGAGAAAAATCTGATTGCCATGCTTGCAGTCTTCTCCTCACCATGGGTGAAAGGTGCATCAGGAGATGTTACAATCTGTTTCCATCTGAATTACTTGAACTGATAAAGCATTTCCTAGTGCCCCAGCTTTGCCTCCCAGGGAGGCTAGATCTGGGAGCTTCCCATTCTATCCGCATGCTCTCTCACATATACATCCTTTCTCTATGGAAGAAACATTTGTTGTAAACATATGGAGAAGCTCTGCTGGAGGCCAGCATTTAATGCTCTAGTTAATAACATTTTCAACAGGGAAAAAAAAAAAAAAAAGGAAAAAAGAGAGAGAGAGAGAGAGAAAGGGGAAAAAAATGCAGTAGGATGTGAACACAAATAGGGCTCTCAGGTGTAACAGGATTTGCCAAGGTCTGAGCAAGCAAGCTTAAAGCTATCCTAGGGCTCTAATAAGGGACATAGCCCCAGTGCAATACATAAGAGAATCAGCTGCCTGAATATAAATACACACACCCAAGAGGAAAAGGGGATTCAACCTGTTTGTGGTCATTTTGAGGCACACTCATAGCATTTGTATTGGGCTGGAGTTTCTTAAAACCATTCTCAGATAGAACAGTTGTTTTTAAATGTCAGACAACATTTAGCTGACTTGTCTTGCACAGTCCTCCTCTTCTGTACAGGGAGTAGCAGCCGTCTGGCTGATGCTCTGGGTTGTTTCCCTCCTGGCTGGATTTCTCGATTTAGCTGCCAGCATTTTTGTTCTTTGATGACTGGGTTTTGAAGCTGGTACCCACTCCTAATGATAATGGCCAGTCAGGTCTATTACAGCACAGTGTAATACTGACAGCTCACATCCCAGAATGAGGAAAGAAAAAAAGCCAAACCAACCAAGAGGGTTGGACCACAGAGAGGCAGAATGTGTGGGTATGGATTTCTCTGTGCCAGGATCAGCTGTGCTTTCCTTGACTAATTAATCTGTGTGATTTGAACAGTCAGTAGAATGGAAAAAAATGGGTCAAGTTGGCAGCATGGGACTTTAAATAAATAAAAATGAGGCATTAGCTTTGACTGTGTCTGTGCTTTGTCCAGGTTTGAAAACAAAACAGTCTAAAAGATACTTAGAAAGCAAGATGAACTGGTGACAAATTAGATGGGGGTGCACTCTGAGGCAACTTGCTCTGCATACAGTATAGACAGCATCAGCATCTTTACTAAGGACCAGATCAGGACACTTTTAGGATGCAGAGATGGACAATCCACACTAAATGTATGAAAACAATAATAAAATCATAGAATCGTTTTGGTCCAAAAAGACCTTTTGGATCAAGTCCAAATTAAACAGGCTTTTCACAAGGGTAACACCTAAAAGATAAAGGCAGATTTCATGTATACAGCTACAGCTTATATTGTATGGTTCTTTTCCAAAGTTTGGGAAGTTCAAACAGGTAGCCCCAAAGAAGGAAGCCAGCATCCCATCCTGTGTGTTACTACCTGGTTTGCTCAATCATTTTGTGATTTGTGGGAGACAGCTGAAGGACCGACCACCACGGTGAATCTTCTCGTTCCTTACTGCAAAATAAGCTGGAGTCTGATCTGGTCAAGCTGACTGCTGACCACTGGAGCACAGGGATCAATGCCCAGGAACAAGGATTTGGGTTTCAGTCATGTAAAACAAATTAACTTCCTGCAGTTCTTGAAGCTCAGTTTTCAGTGGATGATGTTCAAGAGATGAACAAAGTAGTTTTTAAGACCAGAAAATGACACCTTTGTGCAGATTCTGTGATGTCTTTATATAGTTACATAAAAACATTTTCTCCAAACCCCTAAAAACCCAAGAAACCCAAAAGATAGAAGCTGGAAACCTCCATTTCTCATTCAAATACCTTTAAAATTAGTTCACAAATAAAATAAGCCAGATATTCATATGCCAAGCCTTGATTTTCCAAGAATATGAGGTTCAACACATCTTCTGACAAACTGGACCTAATTCTGACCAGATTGATAGTAGGTAAACCATTTTTCCCATGAAGCTGCAGTCTACAGAGTATGTCAGCTGTATTCATGTCTGAGCACTAAGTTCTTCTACCTCTCTCAAACACAGCCCTGATTCAATCTAAGAAGGATTACAGAAAATAACTTGTTCTTGCCTTTCTTCACAGAGTGCCTCTTCCCCACTTGCCTCTGCCCACTCCCTTCCCACCCTCAGAGCACAAGCAGACTCAAATCTGTTACCAACTCTCACTTGGGAGAAATCCTGCCTTGTACAGGGTACCAAAGAGTAAGAGCTTGGGGCTCAAGAACATTTCAAAGGAATGGCTGTGATGGGCAACACTGCAAAACAAATTTTGGCTCCCATTTCTGCACACAAACAACCGAGCCACCTGCCCATATTTAAAGCAAATGAGTAGAACAAATTTCTTTGTGAATTTACAGACCAAACTTCCCTCCTCCCTCACAAAGGGAACGTTGTGCTCCACCCCCACCCTCTTTGGGCAGCTCACTCCCATCCTCAGCCCAGTATTTTATTTTGGTCTTGTAATTGTTGTCTGTTACAGCTACAGAAGACAAATGGCAGGCAAAGGCAGCTAAGAACCACTGAATTTGTCCAAAAGCATTACATGGTATATATTTCATCCTGTAACTTAACTAGGCAGCCACAATAAAAGCCTCAGACTTCGCTCCTTGTCCAGAAGCAATTTAGGCCCTGGGGAATGATCATGAATAGTGGCTAATGTGGGTGATGCCATCTCTAATGCAACAAGGTCAAAATATATAATTAGTATTTTTCTCTGAGGGTTTCTTTCTCTTGCTGTAGTTTTCACTTAGCTTGCTTTCCCGGGCTGGGGGCTGCTATCTCTTGCTGCAGGGTAAAATCAAGAACAGGCTCCAGTGAAGACAACAGCCACTGTCCAGCAAGAGAAACCCAGCTCTCAGTTCCTAATGGTACTCATCATTCACTGACTCCAATGTTGTGACAAAAACTCAACTCAGTTATCCAAAAGGTTGGTCCTCCATCCAAAATGTTGGTCTTCTATTCATACATATTATCGGGACAAAATTTACAGCAAGGAAAAAAAAAAACCCAAACATGCAGTCTTAGCCCACAAGAAATCAAGAAGCTAAGAGTAGTGCATGTGAGCTGGGTGAAGGGGATCTCACGAGAGCCATCAGCATCCCAGGACACAGCAGTGAACTTTCACTTACCAAGAAACACAGCAGTAAACTT
Organism: Calypte anna; assembly: GCF_003957555.1. Classification (NCBI taxonomy): domain Eukaryota; kingdom Metazoa; phylum Chordata; class Aves; order Apodiformes; family Trochilidae; genus Calypte; species Calypte anna. The sequence continues at coordinate 25,616,013 of NC_044254.1, forward strand.
TCACTGGGATCTTTCCACTTTTAGTTGAGCCTTAAAGATACTAAAAGGATAAAGAGTTGCCATGACAGTGAAAGAGAAAGATCAATCTCTAAGACAGGGCTTTACCAGCACTTACTGCTGGTTCTAGGGAACTATGGTTTAAAGCATTGCCCTTCCTTCTGCACCCAGCACTGGCAATAGCCAAGTTATTTGGGTATTTCATGGGCACCACCAAAGGACAAACTGCAAAGGGATGGTGCTGGGGAGGCAACCAAGGCTTTATGGAGCAGCCTTGCTCTGTTCTTTATGCAGAGATCTGCTCTTCTCATTAGTAGGCTCAGGTCCTCCTCTCCCAGCATGTGCTGCCCTTACCTTGCTCACAGAGCTGCTGCCTCCTTTCCAGCAGGGTCAGCCTGCCAGCTGCATTTTGCTGTCTCTTCCTTGCCAGGAAGGGGTCACTGCCCATGACACAAGAGCCTGTAATGAATTTACATAAATCTTCCACACTGTTGTCTGAAGCAAAGAGCTCATCTTTAATTTTGTCTCACAGTAACCACTACAACCTGTGATGTCTCCTTGATTCAGATATGTCTCCTTCCCCATTTCCCTCCTTGGCAGTTTTCTGCTCTTTTCCTCTGCCTGAAACTCATAACACACTTGAAACCTGTCAAATGGTTTCCATTTGTATCCAGGAGTCTCATATTAATAATACATTTTTACCTTATTATTTCTACTTTCATTGAAACTTCACAGCAAGCTGACAATTTCTAGCTTATGAACAGTCCCATGACATGATTTCATGAAGTATGGATGGCACCTAAAGCAGCAACAGAACTGCAATTCAGCCACATGATTCTGCTTTGAGGAGGGATGCTCAGATGCTTCACTGTGGTATCTGGGGTTTGCTGTCAAGCCAGTTAAAGTAGTGTGAATGTTGCCCACTTCAAAACCCAGCTACTGGGGAAAGGCCAGTTCAGCTGTTCTCTGCTGTAAGACGCAAGGAAAGAAAAGGTAAAATCACCTGCTTTATTCTCCATGTAACAAACAAGGCAATAAAACAGAATAACACTGTCTCAAAAGCCTCTTTTCAGCTCTCCAAAAGGGAGTGCAAAGCAGCAAAACCAAGAACCAGCAAAGCTGCAGGATGGTGTAAGGGAGACAAAGCATGAGAGGAGACCCTCAGAAGTACCTGGGTAATGAGGTGACTGGTTAGGCACTAGAGCCCAAATAACATTGGGACTCTGCAGTGGGAAGAGGGGACAGCTTCCCATGACAGCACAAAACCTGATGTTTTCTTGGAGGAAGAAAGGATAGATTATATTCAGTCTAAAGCCAAGGGATCAAAAAAAGCAAGCCTCAAAGTCTAGAAGGTTGGTTTCAGAATAAATTCCACATTCAGAAAATGACCATTCCTTTTCAAGTGTTTTTTTGTGTTTTTTTTTTTAATCCCTGCTTTTTCACAAACCCCCTGAGTCTCCCCAACATACATTTCCATCCCTGCACATCACAGTGATCCACTTTCACCCCATGTCTCCATCTTTCTTATAGTCCCCCTCCACCCCCCAGCTCTCTACCCCTCCTAAAATGTATTCTGCTCGATGAGGCCACGAAAAATCTGAATCCCTTCTCCCCTCCTCACGTTCCAGAGCATTACCTTTCATAACACTACATTGGGGTTACACAATCTCTATTCACTCTGTTCCTGGCAACATTTCCTTGGTTGTTCCTGCACTGACAGAGTTACTCTCACTTGCATAAACTGCATTCTCCGAACTCTCCTTAAGTTCACCCAAGCCCTCCCTGCACCACGCACTTCCAGCAGAGCTCAGGCACACACCAGCCCCACAGCCGTGTGATCCATGACTCACATTTCCAAGTCAGCACTTAAGCTGCTTTCCCAAACCCAAATCCCAACCATCTGACCAAGCATGTTGCAAACACACTCCACCTTAAACATTAAATTCCCTGACCAGGCATCATTTGCTGAAGGAAATTTCTCCCTTACTGCTTCAAAACCCAGCAGAATTTCAGGGCAATCACAGTGCTACAACACCTCTGTGGTCTGAGTCAGTTCTCCTGCTGTGGAAATGCAAGATGTATTACACTGCTTTTAGTATCCCATCTGAAAATTAAATACAATGTGAAACAAATTAATAATAATAACAGTAGATGAGATATACAAATTAAACTGTTACTGACATAAATAAAAAAAGAAAGCTCATTCATTGTTGCTGGCAGCCAGATTTGACATTCAGACACACATCATGCACACCTCTTTTAATATGAGTATAGATGAAAAATCCTCCTCTGACAGGTATGTTCAGAAGCTCCTGGGCAGATGCAAATGTGAAGGAGGTTTTGGTGTGGTCCAGTCCCACAGTATGACAACAGGGGGTGCACAGAAACACAGCCTAAAGCCATAGAAATTCCTAAGCTATTGAAATATGGGTAACTGTGGGGGTAACAGCAGAGCTAAAGAACTATTCTGGAATCCCTGTTTCACCAGTAAACACAGGGGGGCTAATTTTCTTCTCAATTACAATAATATAAAAAGTTACAGTGGAATCAAGAGTAATCACACTGCAAGAAAAAAGTATTTTTAGCAGAATCAGGTTTGTACTACCTGTGAATCAGAGGGCAAATGCATCTGCTGTGCTGCTCTATCTCATTTTGCTTCAAGATTTGTGGCAGTCTCCACACTTACAATGGGAGGCAGAGCAAACAATTGCTTCTGTTGGTAGTAAATTACACCCTCTAGCAGGTGCTGCAGAACAACTTATGAGTAGTGTCTCAGTGCTTCTAAAATAGAAAACAGATATTGTGGTTTAAAAAAAAAAAAAAAAGTGAAAGCCAAATAACACAATAGCATTGTTTAGCTATATCCTTTGTGAACAATTGCTGGCCAGAATGTTGAGGGTCACGTTCAACATGTTCTAACTGGAGATTTTAAACATCAACATCAATTACTAAAAAAAAAAATAAATTTACTGAATTGCTAAAGTTTCTTAAGGACCTGGACCCACTTAGAAGACTTGATACCACCACAATCTAGAGGTGCATTTCCTTTTACATTGTAGTTTTAAGTAAATGTCACCAAAAATTTCTAGCTGTATTTTTCCCCCCTAAATCATCTGTCATGCTTTCTCTATTCTAGCAAAGCACAATTCCTTTTAAGCAGCCAGAAAATGTGGAACGGGCTCCAGATTCAGATCATATGTGAGGTATTTAATGAGTAGATGAAGGCTTAGATTCAAATACTGTTTGAAGCTCCAAAAAGCAGTTCCTTTTGTCAATCTTGACAATATCTAATTTTTAAGTGCTTGACTATACTTTTAATATTCTTTTAATAGAAAACCTTGAAGATTATTCTCAGGTTTTGGAAAAAGAAGAAAAAAAAAAAAAAAAAAAGGAAAAAGAAAAATTCCAGGATGGAAGCTACATTTGCATCTACAGAGATCTGCACAAATGTTCATGTCCAGCTGAATTTTAATGGACCTGTAGAAAATCTCTGTTGTATGGCATGCACCACCTAGAAAAATCACTATCCCTGGGAAGAAATGTATCAATATAGTAAATGACTGTACTCTGACTACATTTTCTTCAGTGCTGATTTTTTAAAAAGAAACAGCCCACTAAGCCCCCAGACACATCATCATGATCATACAGTTACAATACAGCCCCAGGATAAGTGCAGTACCCCAGGGGAGGGAGCTGTGGACCCAAGTGTGGTGTTAGCACAGTAGGTACAAATTTTGGAGGACAGGAACTTCTGAAGGTAATTTTTTCCACCTGTGCAAAAGTATCATTTACCCATAAATCAATTGGCCTCCAATCTATTCCCCACATGGAGATTACCTCTTACAAGAGACAAAGTCCTAAACAACATCTCCCAAGTTAGGGAAAATGGACCCTCACAACCACATCTAAACCAATCAAATCTCAAACCATTGGAGTAATTTCTCTCCATCCTCCCCCTTCCAATTTAGTTAGTGTCAAAAGAGTAATGAGTAATCAGGAAAATTCCTGTTGGGCTTATCTCTCAGTCCAGCGGGATCTCTAAATCCTTTATCAGCATTCACAATGAAAAAATAAAATGACACCCACACTTGTTTGGAGCCCAGATTACAACAACCTGGTACACATTCAGTGACTGATTGGAAATTACACCTTGGCAGAACACAAGTTCCTGCACCCTCACTGTGCTGACCTGGGTGTGTAGACATTCCAGGGATTAACAGCATCTTACAGCTTCCAGAGACATTCAGTCACCCTTCCTACAATTTCACTTCAACCACTGGACACCACACCCTTCAGGGTAGCATTTATTTATTGGTCTATAACTTGAGAAACAAACTGCTAGGGCCATGGAGGCTTTATGATAATATTTATTCATTTCTCTTGGAGAGATAGTCAGAAAAAACTGCAGAAGTGATGCTCCTTTGCTGACAACAACTGCATCAGTACTGGGGGTTGCCCAGACTGGGCTGAGGAGTCATTCTGAGTTCACAGAGCCTTGGTCTAAGGCTCCCAGATGGCCACAGTCTGGTATTCACACTCTCTGTAAATGAAATTTTCAGACCCCTTGACTCTCAGTGAGCAAGTTCAGCAGTATTGCCAATACCAACACAGCTGAAGGAGCAAGCCTATCTTACAGCAGACTGGAGAGAAAATGAAAATTCAGTGAGCTGGGATCCTCCAACATCCCATGGGAGTAGCTGCTTCGTGCCTTTCTTTCTGTACAACAGGAAAGCAGAACAGTCACAATGCTAAAGGAACACCAACTCTCCCCATCACACACCATCCACGTGGTGGAGCATGGATACTGCCAGCAGGAGGAATTCTCTGCTCTCTTCATCCTTTCCATACCCACCTGCTCAGGAGACCACAGAGCACATCCTACTCCCCATGTGAACTAAAGCACAATTTTAGTTTACTGGTTTATCCCTCTCTAAAACAGAACTGTGTGATTAGCTGCCAGCACTCAACACCTCATTAAACAGAAAGTGAAAATAATAAAACAACCCTAACAACCTAAACCAACCTAAAAATATTAGCAAACACTGCAAGATTGGCTTGCATGAGAAATATCCACAAGAAAAGGTGAAAAGGAAAGAGTCACAAGAGCATAAATACTCTGGAAGCTTGCCACTTGGTCACCTATTGAATGAATTCCCATTAGGCACAAGAAAGCACTGAAAAGCATGGAGAAACCACAAACTTCAGGAAATTCTATAAAGGACAAGGCTCATGTTGAAGCTAGGGAAAAAATAAAAGAGCTCATTCATCTTGCATCCTTCACCTAGAAAACATAAAATATAAAGTCCAGGGGCTGATCTGAAGCCCATCAGAGTAAAAGAGTTTGGAGAGGAGGAATTATTACTCTTCAGGACACAAAGTGGCTTCAACAAAGCAAGAGGAGAATTTTTTCTGTAACAGCCTGTGCATATGACTTGGAGGCCAAAAAGAAATATGGTAGTGCACAACAAATCCAGTACTGGCTACTGCTGGAGGCAGGATGTCAGCCACAAAGGGCCAATAGACTGATCCCATATGACAGGCCTATATATCTGTGCATTTAGACATGTAATTAATACCTTCTGTTGCTAGACATACTAATTAAATGGGTAGCATTTATTTTTATTTATTTATTTTAGCAGCTAGCACCCCCTTGACTGGCAGCATGGCAGCACCAGGTGACTACAGAAGCAAGGAAAATGCTTGGCTGTTTGGAGATGTCAGCACTGGCTCATCAGAGGAGGTTCTGGTAGAGCTGGATGAGGATTTAACATGCACCACTGGGCTGCATGAGTATCCTTCAAACCACCAAAGACTGAATTGCTAAAAAAATTTTTTTAAAAATGCCCAGAGAATATCCACTGTGGTCTCAGCAGAGGATGCTCAACAGAATGTCTGAGAAGCTGCAACCAAATGCAGAAAAAAATAAAAAAATTAGCCTTGCCTCCATGTTCACCTGATTAAGCAGGACCCCAACACTGCTAAACCTCAGCACCAAGTGCAAGACTCCTCTGCAGACCTTCAGCTGCCTTCAGACTTCTAAGGACTATGGCTTACAATGAACACTCACAGTTCCCCCCAGGAAAAAAAAAAAAAAAAAAGACACCTCCAGAGATGAAACAGTAGCCACAAACCATGCAAAAGGAGCGTTCTCTGGGATACAGGGCAACACAAGCATCAAAGGCTCAGGGAAACTTTATCACTATTAGATGTACAGAAACTCACAAGGCAGTACCTGGCCTCAGTCAACACTTACACTGCCCTCATACATTTATTTGTGCATCACCCTGTGCTGCTGACCTCGTTACTTTCTCCTTAGATTAACTACTTTTTGCCTTTGTATTTTTCTCAGGCCTCAGCTGATGGCAGCAGCACACTGACACCTCAGGCCAGAGCTGGGCTGGCTACACAGGAGGGGAGCTGGCTCCATGCTGCAGTCCCCACCTTTGGTTACTGGACCTGGTAGAGTTGCCAGGCTGTTGTTAAACCCTGCCACTCAGCTGCCTTCAGGAAACAAATGGCTGTAATCAAACTGCATTTTAACTGGAAAGACAGCATTAGATTTCATCAGCCATTTCACTGTCACGCTGCGTTGTCTGCAGAGGAAAATGAGCCCAAAGGCTCTGCCACTCCAATTGCTTTAGTTTGATAGCAAACATATTACTTTATGGCACACAGTGACAGGAGATGGTCCTGGAGAGCCTGCAGACACTCAGAGACAAGGACACCTCTGTCCCTGTCAGAGATTTTTGTCTTGTAGACTCCTCATGGTTTTCATGGTTATTGCAGCCCTCATGGAAACAAGGGCATAGCACTGTTCTTTAAGGGTTTCTTTGGCTGAATAAATAACAGTATTAATATAATATTGAAGTATTCCATGAGGAAAAAACTATATATATATTTGTTGTGTTTAGTAGGAGCTTGTGGGTATCTAAAAGGGAAGCAATTTTAGGTTGTAACTTGACCATATCTTATGCTTTCTGACTTCTTTTTCATTCATTCCAGATATGACAAGTTGTGTCATTTATACTCACTTTGCAGGGAAGGCCTGGCACCTACTCATTTTTTTGGGAGACCTTATTACAATGTTCCAGCACTTAAGAAAGGCCATAAAGCAGATGGAGATTCCTTCTTTACAAGGAATCACATGGGCAAGGGGCAACAGGCACAAGTTGCTCCTGGAAAGATTCCAACTAAACACAAGAGGAAAAATTTTCACTATGAGGGCAGCCAGACACTGGAATGGTCTCCCAGGGGAAGTGGTGGATTCTCCCACTTGGGAAAGTTACCAGGGTGCTGAGACATCTCACACCTTCAATAATATGAGAAGGGTTGGACCAGATGATTCTTGAGGTCTCTTCCAACCTGACATCCTATGATTCTGTGATTTTTTTTTTATTTCTAAGATGTGCCAATAGCTCTGCTACAAGCACTGCAGTGGAAGTGTTCACTCAGTTCTACCAGCACCTCTTTTCACCTTTCCTAGACTCCACTGACAAGAATCTTTTCCAGCCAAGTTCAGGAAATGTGCTTTTCTGAGCCAAAGCAGCAAGACCCCACGCTGAGTTGCAGCCAGCTGAGGTACAAACAGTTCCAAAGCAGAACTAAAACAAACAAAGCCAACAACAGAATCTCAGATGCTTATTTAAAGCTGCAAACTGCTGATCTAAAAAGTTGGTGCTCATTTTGAAACTGGAGTCAAAACATTTTCAATTTGTGAAATATTGGCAAAATTTACTGATAGGGGATAGCAAACCAAGCTATGCACAATCACAAGATACCAGTAAAACCCAGTAAAATGAGCTGAGCTCAGAGCTCACTGACACTGGAATAAATTCAGTCTCAATTCACGATGGCATCACTAGGAAAGCTCTGTCCTCCCTAGATCTATCCAACAGAGGGTAGGAAGAATTTTAGTTGCAGAGAAGGAAGAGCCACCCATCAGTGCCCTGGTACCACTCCTGCCTGTTCTGCCTGGCTGCAGTTCTACTGGACAGTACCATTCACATACTGCAACCACTCCCTTTTTTGCACCACAAGATAATATTAGTTCATCCTACATTATGTCATCCTGAGCTCCCTGCCTACACACAGCTTCTGGAAGCAACTTACACGTAAACCACAGTGACTATTAGTCCATATATTATGTAAGTAAGAATCTAGGGAGCGAAAAAAAAACAAAAACAAGCACAAAACCTGAACAAATCCACAGCATTAGTAGGATGACTAAGTGGCCCATTTCCAAATAAATGAATGTCAATTTGCTGGCTACCTGAACAGCACAGGGCTCACAGATTTCCCCCATGCTGACAGATGGAGTTTTACAGTTTTGATCCATGACACGTTTGAAGGAATGCACGGGTGAAGCCAGACATGTGAGACAGAGCAAAGGACCTCAAACAGGACAGCATTAAGCACGCAAGATTCAAGCAATGCAAGGTTTCACTCAGCTGTCACACCAGGATTGATCCCATTAAATTCCATGGGGACAGGCCTGATTTACTCAGCTGTAAACAGTCAAAACAAAGCCTGTGGACTGAGTCCAACAAAGCATTTTAAGCACAGAAGGCTCTGTGGGCTCCACCAGGGCCATTCCCCACTGAGGGCCAGGCACATACTGCAGAGATTGGCCCAGCCTGAGCCGTGGTGACCTTGGAGAGGCCATCAGCAAGGCTCCCAGATCAGCCAGGCTAATCCTTCTTTCACTTTGTCCAGTTCCTTATCAGAATTATTACAGGATTAATAAGGTAAATTTATTTATGATGTGGGAGCAGTTAACCAGCACTGTGCCTATTGCCCAGCTCACTGGTTAAATAAATATAAACCCTACAAGAATCTGCATAAATATGACACTGTATCTTACTGCTCCCTAGGCACTCAAGTATCATCCCGAGAGTTTCTTCCAACCCAGAAATGACTGTGCAAAGGCAGACAGAAAATGCAGCATCATAAAGGACAAGGTAAAAACCACAAATTAAAAGCGAGCTACTGAACATCCCATCCTTACATGAAAAGGAAAATATCCATGGTTCCTGTTTTAAATCTAAACAAAATACACCCTTATTTGCATTTAATTTCACTGCTCTCCTTCCTCTGTATCCCCAACGACTGTACAAAAACTGCAAGCTAGAAACCCTCTGCTCTCATAACATTTCACTTAATGACTTCTGCAATGGTTTAAAGTTTTTTTCCAATGTTATTAGTTTTATATAAGCCACAGTGATCAATCATGAAGGATATGAAGTAAAAATGCAATAAACATTATTGCTTGACAGCTGCTTGGTGACCCATGTGAGCCCAGCTGATGGCATTAACTCCAGGATCTGATGGAGAAACCCAGACTTTCAGATTAAGATGAAGTGGGACCCTTAACAGCAGTGTGAGCAGAGGCAAAGGACCAAACAGACAGTGCCCTGCCAGATCTCTGCAGAGGGTGACAGATGATTTCATAGATGATGAAGTTTTAAGCAAAACACATAACAATTATATTAGGGAAAGAGAGAGCAGATTGCCTCTGATGTGACCAGAGAGTAATAATCTCTAACACTCTTTAATGGAGTAGAGGCTCAATTTTAAAGCTTGCCTTTTTCCACCACAGACAGTAAGAATAAATCCTTGAATCAAACATGAGCATGCATAAAGATCCCTTCCCCTGGAAGACAGTTTTAGATTCTGAATTTCAGGCAACAAGATGTGCATAATACTAAAATATTTATCAAGCAACTTTGGGCCAAAGACCCAGGCACCGGCTCTGCACTATTTTGACATGGGTCTCTTGTGGGAGGCCAGGGAGCTCAGTACATCTGAGAAGATGTACCCTTGAAAATTGGGCTCTTTTTGTTAATCCCAAACTAGAAATATTGCATTTGTTCTCATTGACAGGATTCATTGTAAATGCAGCTGTTAGGAAGCTAACAGCATCAGTGACTTTGTCTTCCCTATTTTTTTGGACTTAAAAGGAGGGTTTTGTTTCATTTTTTCTCAGATAATTCTGGCAACTTCCTCCTCTGGCTGGGAGGTAGCACAGCAATATGTGGTCTTGTGCACTGACACCCAAGCATCACATGGGATTTCTCAGAAAGCCAGATCTTCTCATGCAAAACCTTGCCACCCTCCCACACAGGCACACAATAGGCTTGTTATTAATACATCAACTTGTGAAAAAAAAGAAAAAAGTTTTGGGCCCCCTTAAGCTCTCAGGATGCAGGTCATAGAGAAAACTGTCTATCACACCATTTCTGACAAGTCAGTATTTACATGCTCACAGCAGGAGCCTGCTTGCACCTGCTGCCTTCCCCTCTTCCTTTCTCCATCCCAGCAGCAGTGTTGGGCTCAGCACTGGGACACAGGAGCAAAATGCAGCTTTTCCTCACCCAGGAATGGGAAAAGCTGTTAGTGATACACTCCCTGATTGGGTTTGAACTTCACAAATTAGGCCAGAACTCTGAATTCAGACACCTTTTCACTGCTTTTTAGCCTGGGTGTTTTTCCATTGCAGGGACTCACAGGGGCAGCCTGGGAGGGACCTGTTCCCCCCTCTGACATACAAAGAGCAGCACAAAACCAGGGTGCTGAAGCCAGGGCAAGGCTTGGCACTGATTCACAGGACATCCAGATGCTCCCAGTGAAGGGGAGAGATGTCATCCAACTGCTTCCAAGTGGAATACATGGTCTGGGAAAGGCAGCAACACCATTTCAGTCACCACCCTCACTCTGTCCTGGTCTTTTTGGGAACAAAGCCCCACTGTGTGGGTACAAAGCTACAATACAAGCAAGTACACCAGCACAGGACATGGACATAACTGTTACAACCAACATGAAAGTGATCATTACCTAACAAGCCAGGCTTATGCATGTCAACTCAACCAAAACCAAGTAAAAATAAATAAAAAGTAAACAAATCAAATATGCTGGCCAAGAATCTTTCTCTAAAAAGTATCTGGCATGCAAGTGTGTATCAGGATCCAATTAATTTAGTAGATGGAGTACACCCTGCAAAGAACCCTGTCCCATGGGCTATGATGCTTCTATCAGATCAGCAGGGGATGTGGGGGAAGGAAAGGGGTTGGGGAGAGTTGCCAGGCTGCAGTTCAAGGAAGAAGCTTTGATGTAAGCCAGAAGGAAAAAAAAAAAAATAAGAATCCTTTAGACTGGATCAGCACAGTTTATTTATCAAGTTAGAACCTATTATGACTCTAGTGCTTGCTTTGAAGTTCCCTGGCCTATGTCAATTGTTTATTTATGATTTCATAATTGAGTTACATCAGAAGTGCCAGCCTGGGAATTCAGAGTGCTTCCTAAGGGACACTGAACATACGTACATTGTTACTCCACAGCACTTCAATGTGTGCTGTCAGGATGCACAGGTTTCTCTTCCAAACTGGACTCTACTTCCCTAAGGGCTGAAAGATGTTAAGTGCTTCATGACAATGATACTAATAACTTGATTGAGAGAGAAAAAGGCTGCCACTGCACCAACCAGCACCTGTCAGACCATGAGAAATCAGGAGTGCCCACTGCATCAGGAACATATGGAGGCTGCTGCTGCTGGTCCAAGGTGGGAACTGAGTTCCGTCAGAGCCACTACACCAAGCAGTGGGAGTCAGAAGTGAAATATTATGCATTTTAAAAAAAGTTGCCTAGATTTTCTCCTCCTACCATATACCAGCCTCACACAAAACAAATAAAAAACCCAACCCACAAAACAAAACAAAACCCAAACCCTTCACACTCAACCCACAGCAAAACTCATCTCAACTGAGCCCACAAAAGATTTGTTTCTACAGGTGACCTATTTCCACCAGTACTAGACAGCTCCCTACAGCACATATAAGGGTTTGGGTTTTTTTACACTCCAGCTTCTGGTAGAATATTTTTAAAGTATGCTGTTCTCAGAGAATTGATTTTCCAACTTCTTCTTCATCTTGGCACTATATTAATCAAATACAACTCAGTTATTAACAATCTATTGCTTGTTACTACTTATAGAGTAGTCTTTAACATCAACTATAACTCCTTCCTTCCTCACAACAAATTAACACAGGCATTACTATTCCTCCTGACCTTCCTCTTCTTCCCCCCAGACTCCATACTGCAATCTGCCTCTATTGCTTCCCTTTCTCCTATTCTGTACTTTGACCAAAAATTCAAGACCAGTAAACAAAAACTCTACTGTGCAAAGCAATCCTTTCCCCCCTCCTGTCTTCATAATACTCTGGAGATGCTGAGTATTGCCAGTAGCCCTCAATTATTATATTTTTTTTAATTTAATATTCTACTCTCACTCTACCCTATTCAGTGAATTTTGCAGTTCTGTATGTTCTCTTTTAAGCATGAAATAATTTCCCATTGAGTTTCAGGAGCCTAGTTATAGCTGTTAGAAGTAATTATCAGTAAGGTATGAGAGACTTTAGTGACTGTGCCCCCAAGTGCTCCTGTGACAGAGAGGCCACGTGTTCAGTATTCAGGGAGTGGGGCTCAGGAACAAGGTACCTGATCCCTGTCTCACACACAGGAAGGAGCCACCAGGTCTGTAATCAGAAAAGAATGTTTAAAATAAACAAAAAAACAACCAACTCACCTCCCCACCCCTAAAACCACAGGATAATTTTTGCTCAAGCACTTTGTGTTCACTAATGATACATCAGTTAAAATACCTGAACTCTAACTAAATCCAAAACATTCCCCAGTTATAACCAGTTTCCTCCTTCAGTAAGAGATTGGTTTCTGCTTCACCTGAGTTTTTTCCAAAGTACAACATGATTAGGGCATTCAGACTCACTGGGTATCACAGCAGTGAGGGAAGCTGAACACGTTAAATGCAGCTCTTTTAGTTGTGTCTCATTTGGTCTTCAAAGTCCACATCAGCTGCCAAATGCAATTTCTTCTAGGCTTTGAAGTACTTATACCCTAACTTCAAAAATAACTCTGCCACAGTCCCTCATTGTCAAATCATGGCTCATCAGCAAGAAATGCCATTAACCTGGTGGTCCCTTCTCCTTCAGCCATCATGGCTTAGCACCATGCTTGGATTTAACTATGCCCACTAAAATTTCATACTGTAGATCTAAAAAGTATTTCAGATTCTTACTGTTCATTTTTTTTTTCCATATACCTTCTATTACCATACAACATTTCAATACATCAACACTTTTCAAACTCATCAGTCATTAAAACAGAACTCCATTTTCAGTCTTCCTGTACAGTGAGAAGCTGTCAGAATTTAAAAGCTCTCTCTCCTCTCTCAGCCAATTTAAGAGTTTATATGATAAGCACTGGCATGTCCAAACCCACTATAACATAATGCATTTAGCTTAAGACATTCTGCATATTCTAGAATGTTACCTTGAGTCCCACAACCCTGGGCATCCTAAACCTCATGTTTTCTGTGCTAACAGCTGAGTCTCAAGTATTCATCACCTTCTTCCTTCATTTATCTTTGCCACTAGAAATCTGTCTTGGAAAATTGCCTTTTTCTTAACCATCCGGATGACATCCCATTGTTTATTTCCACAAGCAATCAAGGGAAGTCTCATCCAACCATCTCTCCCTTTTCCCAGACTCATGAGTGGCTCAGTGCAGCATCTGAACACGGAGAAAAAGGAATTTGTGATACAGAGCACCCAGAAATAGCTTTGCTCTCTGGGGCAGTCCTGCAGAGTAGAAATGCTGATGAACCAGAATTCAATTATGTAATGAGAAATTGCTTTAATTAGCCAGTTAATTGACTCCTCAATTGCAATAAGTAAAATCACTCATTTTTTACAAGGCACAATATTTTTTTCCTAAGGGCTCTCAGGAATCAGCCCTGCATCTCACTTCCCCCTTACCCAGACTAAAAGGATTGAAGACCACTGGCATGTTACTGAAGGGTCACAGATTTGGTAACTTTTCCAGAGCAGCCCACAAAAAAAAAATACATAAGAGGTGAGTAGAGGTACAGAGAGTTGCACTGGGGTAAGGGACTGCTCTCCTCTGACTGAAAGGAGCCTGAACCTGAGCTGCACTAATACTGCCACCTTTTTACTTAAACTGAAAGTATTCCAACTCAGAAGGACATGGTCTTTTAAACCCAAGTGAGATACAAGATCCACCCAGATGATAAGGGGTCTGGTCAAATGGCATACCAAACCAGATACTTACAGGACCAGCAGAGAGAGTAGGAAAAAGACCCTAGGTACATAATTGTCCAGAATCTGTCTTGGTACCTCCCTTTCACTACTGTCTGGGGGTCCCTAATACATCTGGCTGGCCCCAAAGAACAAGAACCTGCTTCTTCCTGGGACACTGTCACCAAATTCCCAGCACACAATTTCCATGACAAAAATACAGTCATTAGTTTTCCTTCAATTGAGAATATATTCTCAGAACAAATTCCACCCAGTCAGTTCTATGAACTTTAAAACATCAGATTCTCAATGATGGACTGCAGCAGCCTTTACAAACAGTCCAGGCACTGCCATGGAAGAGTTACAGACTGGAATAAATGTCACGTATGAGGTGGTTGCACAGAAATTTAAAATAAGCAAAACTACATTACCCATGAGAAATCCACCCTAAAACTCTGACCTGAATTTGGCCAGAAAGTTTCCTTTTTCTAACTTACTCAAATCAGGAGCCAGGTATTCAGTGCAAGAGAAAAAACACACAGAGAAAGCACCGTGCCAAAATCCAGAAGGTGGAACACCGCATATGCTGGAATCTAGTACAGGATCTCTGCAAGAGAGGAGTGTTTCTAAAAAGTTCTGCAATAACCTGGGAAACCAAAGAATCCAAAACAATCAAGATTCACTGGGTGACTGGCAAGGGATTAAAAAAAAATATTGCTATTTAAGAGAAATAACAAAGAACTGAAAAATAATCCTGAGAACCTCAAACAGGGTCAGGTTCCTTCAGTAATAAGTGTATGAATGTATCAAAACAAGCCATAACCTACAATAAAGCAGCACTGGAGCTTTTGTAAGAGAAAACATATTAGATGATATGAGCCTGACTTGGTTAACAGGCTCTGTGGTACAAGCATGTGAAGCAGGCCAATCCTCACTTAAAAAAGCAGAGGTCCAACTGTTATGGGAAAAGCCACCGTGTTGGAAGGTGGATGGCCAAAGTCCTCCTCCCTCCCTTGATATAACCCCAGATGCCATTTCATATCCAGCACACAATTGCTTCCCACCTGTGCCCTTCTCCTTGTGTGTTCCCGGACAGCAATCACACACCAGGCTGGCTCCTTCCAGCAGACCCCAGGGCTCAGCCTGGCACCAGGGCACACAAAGGAGCTGAGCTTCGGGGGAGAGGAAGGAGCACATGTCCAGTTTCCAATGAGCATTTCTAAAGGAGCAAAGATGCTGCGGGGGCACAGACAGCCCTCCATCTGGGAAAGGAGGGCTGACAGACAGCATTGTATGTACTGCAAGGGGACAAGGGAACAACAAGGGAAGAGAATCAAGTGACCTCCCTCCAGAGCCAGCAGAGCCGCCCGTTCATTCCCTGTTTGTTTGCTCTTTCAGACTTAAACGCTTGAGCAGATTTACACAAGTAAGTGCACTTAAGAAGTGGGCAAACTGAATGTGAACACCAGGCCAACTGGCTGCAGTGGCCAAGGAACAGAAAGTGGTATTAATCCTCTGAATTGAAGACTAAAGCACCGCCCATACCCCATGGAGCTTCCCAGTGGGGTCCCCTCCTCATTTTTCCGCAGAGCCACATGGCGAGGAGGCTGCGGGGCACCTCGGCACTGCCTGTGCCCACTGCCTCCACCTGCCCTTTCACATCCAAGGGAGGGACAACAAGGAAAATAAGAGACTCAGAAGTCAACTACACTTGGAAGTCTACCAAAATCATTCTCCCAAAATACTCGATCCAGAAGAATTACATCAATTGATTGGTTTTTTTAGAAAACACAACCTGCCCCGGCAAAATCTGGGTTACCTCAAAAATTTCTAGAACCTGCAGTCAAGCAATACCCCTCCAGATACAGTGTTGTTCAGGGAACTCTCCTGACACATCAAATCTGGTATTTTTTGAAATGCAAACAGCACAATTTTAGACTTTTCTAAACCATCAAGGCTGGAAAACCATTTGCAAGGGGAACGCTGCCTTCATGGGTATTTGTGCATGTGCACACACAAAAGAAGACCAAGAGTCCAGAAATGAAAATGAGTTTCCAAAAATGCTGAAATCCTGCAGCTTGCATGTACCCTCTTGTCTGTCAAACCCAGTTTCTTAGGAATGTATTTACAAAGCATAGACAACTGCTCATCAAACCCAGTGCATGTTTTTGCAGTTTTTGACAGTTAGGAGAGCATATATTTGTTCAAGTTTATTTTTATAGTGTTTAACACTGGATACCAAAGACTTTGTAGAACAGAAACTAACAGCATTTTCTTCTATCCAGCTGTAACTTTTACCCTGCCTCAAAGTGTGCAGAGAATAATGGAGAAAAAGATACTGATTGACATCCTTCTGCTTTCTTTATGTAAGTTCCATGCCAACAGGGAGAACACAACTTATCCTGTCCTGCCAGAGAATATTAGTGAGGGATGAGCTGTTTTCCAAAAATGAACCATCTACAGCTTTTTCTTAGACCAGTGAAGTCACCTGATAGATCCCCATCACTGACAGAAGCAGTTGCTTGATGTTATCAAGTAATTAATGTAAAACTGAATTGAACGAGGAGATAAAGCACGTGGTACTTGTTACTCATCTCTAAGTACAGGCTTCCTCATTGTTCATCTTCCAGATCAGTCAACAGCAATGAAGAGTCTGCCCATTTTGTTGTTCCCAGCAAAGATGCAGTAACCTTCCCCTTTGCACGAGGCTGCTTTCAGCTGCCAGCCTCAAGGAATATCAGGGGCCAACCCTGTCTTGCCCCTGTAATTTTCATCTTTCTGTGCCAGCAATGAGACTTTTCCTAAGTATATTAGGTATGACTGTATCTTCTACCTTGGCACACTAAAACCTGCACATTCTTTTAACTCTTCCTGCTTTCACTGCACCAGACATAATCTTGAAATCTTTGATGCCATAAATAGTGACATACTGCATTACCTAGATGATATATCTTAAAATAACAAAATTTTGATTTTTTTAAAAACCATTAAGCTATTAAAACTGGAGTATATAGTATTAAATACTGAACTATTAAAAGCAATAAAATGTTTTTAGTTTTATATATATATATTTAAAACTTGCATTGTACTGTGAAGCCCACAAGAGTTGTGCAATCTTAATTCTGCCCTTGAACATATTCAATGCATTCATCAGTGAACACAGGAATTTTAGGGGCAAATCAAGATGCACACACATATAACTGAAGAACAATCTCAGAAAAGGAGAGTAATTGTAAGCACTACTTAGAGGCACACAGACATTTCTTGCATATGTTTTTGTTCCTTTGGCAGCAACATAAGCCAGCATTTTAAAAACATCCTGCTAGTCTTATCAATCTACCTGACAAAAGGAAAATACAAATTTTATCTCAAAGAAACCTGAAAAGAATTTTATAGTTGGCCTTTCTTGGTCTGCAGGCTTTCTTCCTGTTAGATTTCAAATGCTTGCCAAAAATAGAGGAAGAGGGAAGGGCCATTAGCACCCTTCCCACAAACCACAGGAATCCTTTACATTGAGTTGAAAAGCACCAGGCACTCAGAACAGAGGAACTACTGCTGGGATTGCCCTCAGCAGCCTCACCATGTCCTGCAGCTTTTGTGTCTCTTTGTGTGAAAGTTTCTCCTCTGCTCTGAGCAGCTCAGTACCAGGCAGCTCTCTGCAGGCCACAGCTTGAGACAAGGCTACTCCAGGCAATCCAAATTCATCAGGTGTTTCACACTGTGACTGCTCCTGCCTCCACCTGGCTGGATTTTCCTTAAATAAGCCCATTTCAGTAAATCCTAGGGTTGGGCTGGAATCCAACAGCAAAAAATAATTCAGTCCCAGAAAGGGAACAGCAAGCAGGTTCCCTTCAGCTTTTAATAGCTAACTTGACCAAAATCTGAAAATAGCTTTGGATATTTTCTATCACTGTACCAACGCATGGTACCACAAATGCAATTTTTCTAATCCTTGAGTACCTTAATAAGCAAATGGAACATCAAGACACATAACTAAAGCTTCAGATACCACAGTGTTCTACCCGTCCCCTCTTCTACAATGTGAAGCATCCTCTGACCTTTCCTCAGCTCCGGTCTTGCTCTGTCTCCTCAGATTTCTTTTTGATTGCTGAAGCACTCTCCTGACACAGCCAACTTCCATTCACTCCATCTGTCACCAATCCAATGTGATGGACTGCACAAACTGAAACCACGGTGTCCTCTAAACCTTCCACCAAGCTGCACTTCATCTCCTCTTGTGCTGCTGTTCCAAAACCATCATTATCCAGTCAACTATCATAATCAAAACCAGTCAACTAACCTCTGCCAAAACAGTCAAACCCCAGGTCGCATCCCAGGGATGCTCAGAAAGCTGCTGCCATCTCCAGAAGCAGGAACTGATGAACAAGGACATGAAATTCCCTCAGTATTTTATTATCCTGACAGATTCATGTTCACCTTCTCTGAAGGGTCAGCAGAGTAAGACAGCCATGGGAAAGAATACCTAACAGAGCCAGCAACCCTGCAAACAGTCTGTAAAACTGCCTATCTGAAACCAACATTTCAGTCAAGTACTATCAACTTATCCAAGATATGGGACTGTCCTACAGCCTGAGTGTTCATAATTTGCACACTGCTGTTTTCCTCAGGAGTAAGGCTCTCATGTCCTTCAGCCAAGTACATTAAAACCAGGGCTTGAAACTCCATGGTTTGTTCTTCCTCAACAAACAAGAACTCGTGGTTTGACAGCAGTCTCACCAATACACACCAAAAGTTACTCAACTTAATTAAACATACTTGAGAGGAGCACAGGATATAGTATGCAGGTACAGAGAAAGTATGACCTTTTAATAATTAATAAATTAATTATAGCTTTTAATATTTAATAAATTAAACCTTTTATTAAATATTAAATTATTAACCTTTTATTAAAATATTACCTTTTAATAATTCTTTTAAAGCCAAATTCAGTAGTCACTGTCATGTTTTGAAGCACTTGTTTATAAAATGCAAAGACACCCAAACAATGCCACTCCTTCCAAGACCTACCCAGCCTCTAAAAACATTCAGTAAAAGGAGAAGGTAAATGTTTGAGACTGGGGGAGGGAAGCCTGAAACTGAAGGGTCTTTCATCCGAATATGAAAAAAATATTTGAGAAGCAATATAGAATCTAGTAGGATTCATTTTTCTCCTAATAAAGCTTTTTGCAACAGGAGCATGTTTTGCAGTGCCCACAAAGAGCAACACATCAGAACTTTCCAGAACTTTTCATTTTCTGCCTAATGGACCACCAGGAAACAATGTTGTTGATAAAAGCTCTCCTTTTGGTTAACAGAAATAAGCAGCACACAAAAAAGACAGACCACAGAACCCACTGTATATTGGGGTCCAAGAGAGGACACTCTTCCCAACAACAAAAAAAACCTTTAAAACGTACTTAGGCTACAGGCAACAGGAAGGACTCCAAGTAAAAGAGCCCCAGATCCAGTTTCCAACCTGAAAGCTGCTCAATACAATCCCCCAACCCATGTTGTTTTTATTATATTGTTAAAAAGAAAAAAGCCCAACTAACTAAGGCCACCTAAGATGAACAGACTGGTGCCTTTTAAACATGATGACCCATCAGAAAAGGCTCATGCTTGTTCACGAGCTACTCTTGTGCAAAGGTGTACACCCACACACTCCTTCTCCTTTTCATAAGTTACCAAAATTGTAGGTTTGCCTTTTAAGGATCTGATTATTGAATTGTAAAAGACTCAGTTCCACCTTCAAAGAAAAAGTCAATCATTAATTTAACCCCAAAAAGCATCATAAGGCTATACAATCTAGAGCCATGTTCCCACTCCTTCTTCCTTTTACTCATAACCAAGGACAAGCCACCTCCCTCATCTTACTTCCCTCTGGCTTTTCCCACCCTCTCCAGCTTACCTGGCCTCATGCTTCCCAAGCTCTCCCATAGCCTTCTGTGTCTTGGGCTTTTTTTTCCCTCTCTCTTCCCCCCCTCCTAATCTGTTCTATTAAACACACCTGTCTGCCCATTCACCAACTGTTATTTCCATTTGCATCCATACAAATATCCAGGCACACATGCTGCTAGTTAATGCTAACAACATCAAACATAAATTAAGTGGTGGATGCACCTGTCAGAAACTGGTGAGCAGGAAAGAAAATAACTTCCCTTGCTGGGATAAGACTTGCTAACCAAAAACTTTAAAAGTAGTGCAGCAACACTGCAGTCACAAGACACCCTTGGGAATCCAGGTCACCCCAGCAGCACATGCTGAAAGTGGAACCTCAAATGAGGTAAGAGTACCAAAATGGGATGATTCAGTTCCTCACACCAGCACCAGAGATGAGGGCAGCTTGAAGGAGACCAAGAAAGAGACATAAATCATAAACACAGCCACACAGTGATGCAGCCACAGAAGATTTTGTTTCCCAGATGTTTTAAAATGAGATATGTTCTCCCAGCATTAAGGTTCAGAAACTGAGTGTGACATAGATCATGGCAAGACACTTGGGCAGAGATTTTGCAGACCCTCCAATCTTCTCTTCTTGTAGACCCTCCAGAAAGTGTGTAATAAAATCTGATATATATATATATATATGGATAGATTTCACCTTTATAAAGTGAGTTTGATATTAGTATTTGAAGTATGTAATACAACCTTTTAAGTTACTGAAAAAGTGCAATACAGAAAGTTAACTTTAAATTTGAATGTAATCTGCACTACAAATACAATAACAAATCTGATTTAAAGCTGAGATGTTTGGAATATGCTTGCAAGGCAATGTGGTTAACATATTACATCTTTCTTAGTAAAAATTAGAAGGGCTTGGTTTTCCTGTGAGCTATATCAGTGGAGTGTATACATAAAGCTTGCTTCCCTATAAAAGTGAATGCCTTTTTGCATTAGAAATACCCAAACAAATCCAACAGACATCTGTGATGCAGCCATGGAGTAAAAGAACAAAGTTGTAATCTGCCTCAAAGGAAAGTCAGGGAGGCTTGCTAGGGCAAGTTGCTTTTAAGAAGTGAGCTAACAAAGCATGTTTTAGTTCAACCAAAAGCAGCAGCATACTGCTTAAAAACAGTGAATGCTGGAGGTGTATAAAATTCTTGGCCATACACATCCATTATATATGTATAAGGACTGGAAGTTAAATTATATATAAGGTCTTGGGATAATGTGTGCTCTCAACTTTACATTTTGTTATGTTCAAAGTTTAAGATTTATTTTGTTAAATCTCTTTTTTATAAACTTCTTTGTTTTTAAATCTTTACTTTAAAATATGTTCCCAAAACTACTACAGTACATCTATCACATTAGTGTCAGCTTTAAGCAATTTTCCCAATGATGTTTCCAGCCATTTTTAATATTTATTTGATGCTTAGTGATTCAAATACATATGACTCTTTTGAAGGATTAAGAGCATTTATTCCCATTACATTTTAAATGCTATAATCCACTGCAGAATGAATGATTTCAAAACTCCACTTTGAAGTCTCCAGCAGTTCTGCAGTGCTGCCAAGCAATGCTGCTGTCTGAGCCTGAGATGTGGTTACCTGCTGCCCTGTAGCCCCTTGCTCTGCCCCCAGCCCTCTCTGAGAGCTTTCCTTTCAGCAGATCCCCTCCAGAAACACAGCCAGATAGCTGCCTACCCAGGAGGAATCATCTGCCTGGGAGTCAGGAATCACACACAGTTTCTCAGCTGTGGAGAGGTAAAATTTAAAAGGGATATCTATGAAATGTCTCAGCATCCTTGGATAAACCACATCAACTGCACAGAGCACTACCAGGTAACCACCCCAGCTCTGCTTTGCCTGCAGCCAAATTACTTTTTTTTCCATTTAGTGTTTATCACTTAAAGTACTGCATCCAGTTCTGGGCTCCCCAGTTCAAGAGGGACAGGGATTTACTTGAGAGAGGCCCTCGGAGGGCTACGAGGATGATGAAGGGACTGGAACATCTGCCTTATGAAGGAAGGCTGAGAGCTGGGGCTGTTTAGTCTGGAGAGAAGACAGAGGGGATGTAATCAATGGGTATAAATATGAGGGCTGGGCAGCAAGAAGGGACAGACTCCTCTCACCACTGCCTTGTGACAGGACAAGGGGCAATGGATTCAAGTGCAACACAAGTTCCACCTCAACGTGAGGAATTTCTTTACTGTGAGGGTTACAGAACCCTGGAAGAGGCTCCCCAGAGAAGTTGGGTCTTGAAAGTCTCCAGAGGAGACTTCACGACTGGATCCATTTCTGAGTGACCTGCCCTAGTTCTGGTCCTGCTCTGGCAGGGAAGTTGGGCTCAATGATCTTCAAAAGTCCCTTCCAACCCCTGACATTCTGTGATTTTGTGATTTAATCCTCATTAAGCTGACATAACAGAGGCTGTCAAAACTTTCACTTCATCATCGGCAGGCTATAAATTTAATATATTGCTTATGCTGACAATGCCACTGTTCCTGGAATTTATTTTATATCTTTTGGCATATTTTGTTCTATTAACAGCACTGAAGACATCTGCACATTTTTTACACAAGATGTTGTCTGTCTGCATCCCTCTTGTCCACAAACTCTGATGTTATGTTGTGTGAACACAGTTGAGGGACACTTGTAAGTCAAACCAGATGCTCAATTCTTGTATCAGGGAATGGAGCACAAATACAGAGTTTGCTTTATGCACTCATGGTGCAGCTTGTCCCAATTATGACTTTTCAGTGTTAACTGCAGCAGAAACAGGCTTAGAAATCAAGTTCTCATTTGGAAACGAGCATAAAGCAAGGACAAAAAATTTGTCCACTTCAGCAGAATCCAGGTTCTGCACTGAAAGAAATACCTAGGCAGGTAAACAGTTTTTCAGGGTGACAGTTTTCTCTGCCCAGCTTTACAGATTAAACTAGATTGAGTCACAGAAAACAAATAAAAGCTCAAACCTGTCATGTCTGTGCACAGCTCATTAATTTTGGGGCTGATGTGAACTATGGAAGTGGCTGTGGAGTTCCCTCAGGAACAGGGGATCAGCTGGGGAAGCAAAGAAGAAGCCCAAGTACACCACAGACGTGCAAGGACAGCACTAGATAGCACTGCACTATTCCTGGGAAGCAAGTGGAGGGCTCGTTCTTTAGGACAGCCCTAAACGCCAGGTAGGATCACCCCTTTCCCAGCCACGTTTGCTGCTCCAGCGTGGAAACCTTTGCTTTGTCTCCAAGCACAACTTTACAACAAGCTTTATTTTAGGAAGCACAGCAGCCAGTGCCCAGCTGATTCTTTATGTAAAACCATTATCATTAACATTTGAGAACCATACTAACAATGCCAGCTAAGTCGTAAGAATAAAAGAAAATCTTTTGATGCTAGCAAAAAACTTGCAATCAAAACCAAACCCTGGATTCACAAGCAGTTGGAGAGGGAGAGTCAAGAACTAATCTACCATAGTAATTGGATTGAGAGATTCTGAGTTGGTGGAATTTAGTGGCTGTATTAAAAAGCCATCTCCTCTTCAAGGCAAGGAGCCAACACAATGAAGAAAAGACAGGAAACCCGTTAGGGAGTGTCATCCAAGGTTAAAAGAAGACCCTGTTATCTTTAAAATGGAAGAGCAAACTCTTTCTATGAAACTAAGTTTCTCTGTCTTTTCCAATCTAAGGCTGTTTTTTATTACTAAAATCAGCAACTGGAAAATACATTTACCAGAGCATAATTCCCATCATTATAATGAGGGTCAATTAAAATCAGTTAAGGGGCAAATCTGACTTTAGAAGAGGATTTCATTTACTTTGATAAAAACTAAATACTGGCAATTGTTTCCAAATTTTTATCTCTAGCACTTAAGAAAGTAAAAATCTGTTGATATCTCTGTTCCTCCCCTCAAAATGACCAAGCAATCCTAAGCCATTTCTCAGTTCAACAGTGGTGTAAGTTCCCAGAATGTACTGACTTTCCAAAATAATTAAATAGAACTTAAAAATGCAATTTCATGTTTACAGCAGGAAATGACCAAACTTCTTTCATCTGTTTTGGTAAACAGAGACAAAACAGATTTCATGATTTTTTATTTTGACAGATTCAATTCCTGTTAAATAGGAACCAACAAGAGTCTCTTGCATGACAAAAGTAGCAGTGAGGGCCCAATTTTTGCAAATAGATTATGTCATAGTATGATACTTGATGCTGCAATGGGCAAAACCTGAATCCATCCTACTCCTGAGCTGTATTTCAAGCTAAACTTTGTACACCAACAAGCTTCAGACACCCACCTGCCTAAGTGGAATCAAAGGGAAATTTTGTGCTTTATTATGAGGACTTGTCCCTTTTGCTGCTCCAATACAACATAACTTTCATAGCCAGGATCTATAATACAGGGGTTTTTTCAGTATATTTTCTACTTTCCTTTTCTACTAAAAAAAAAATTTAAACAAGGATGAGAGAATAAGCTTTGCAGGGATAGAGAAGGCTAGATAACATCTTAGCTCCTCACAAGACAGGATAATGACCCAGCAAGTATTAAGAACAGTAAATAACTACTCTTGGTTACTTAGACTAAAGATTAATGAATAACAATTTATTTCACATCTTACCACCAAACTGTTGCTTAAACAGACTTACCAGGAAGAGCCTGCAATACCATTTACACTCTAGACTTCCCCAGTAGGAAGTAAAATTTCCGTTCAGTTTTATTTCACCACTCTTCTTTCTTCTCTGTTTCAAGACTGGAACTGCTCATTGGCCAACACCCAAGAGCTCAATACTGCCAATTTCAGGACTCAAAATACACGAACACCCTCTCAACCCAGGCCCTCATTCTGCAGTTGGATCCACCTTTAATTAAATACAGCAGCTCAGATTATCCCACCCAACGATTAAGCAGTGTAACAAGTTTCCTTAGTGCCACTTTAATAGCCTGCTTTTTAAGAAGCTTTTAATTCTGCATTCAGCTGCAAGACACCAAATGCTGCCAGCACCAGATCCTGCCTGATCTCAGCAGGAGAGAGAAAAAGTACCACTAGGTCCCTGCTCCAGTATTTTTAACAAATGTGGCTGAAGAAATTATTTGCCTGGATTATGAGACTAACAAGTACTCCTTAAATCAATGCTGAACTGCATTTGTTTTTATTTTCACTCTCGTTGGTAAGAAACCTCCAAAGCTTTCTTCCAAAAACTCTGCTTCAGCCATAGCAGGGATGAGTAATTATTAGCACCCTGTCTGGGGTAGAAAGAAAAAGTTTATCTAAGCTTATGGAAATGTGGCTGCACGCTTCACTTTCTGCCTTTTCTTCTTGTCAAGCAAACAAAGCAGAAGGGTGGGAGGGGGAATGGCAGCACAAGCAATGAAACAGACTCAGAAATTCAAAGCTGAAAAGATGTTCCAGGTGATGGAAGGCAATGAGAGGAGGCTGCTCAGTTTTTACATTGCTGTACCAGATAAGAGAACTTAGGATGGGCAGAATCTGTTCTCTAAGCCTGGTTCATCAGGGCGTATCAAGGCTTCAGAAACATTATTGCATTTTTAATAATACTGGAATCTGCCTGTGTCCCTCTTGATTAACATCTATGTAACAATTGTCCAAGCTTCACTGAAGTTGTAATTTTGCTGGCTGGAAATATCTGTAATTGGTTATAGCAGCTGAATGCTTACTCGAGCTTTTTTAGTGACTTTTAAAGTTAGCATCTTAATGAAGGGGCAATTTTTTTTGATGGCAGCTGCCAAAAATGTGCCTGGAAAAAAATAATCAGGCGAGGAGGAAGAACAAGGAGAAAACAGAAAAATTAATCTGCATACATGGAAATGCACATTGCACAGAAGTCTTTGAGAGTATATATTTGCCTCTTTATACCTGGAATCAGCTGCTTTCAGGAGTATATACATGAGCAAGACTAGTTTTGTCTAGTTCTTCAGAATATGTATTTGCAGCTTTCACTAAAACCACAGGAGCAAGAATGAGTGTCCTAGAACCAGGACTTGTTCTAGATTTTAATGGTACAGATATTATATACAGAAATTAGCAGGGGAAGGGACCCCATTCTTTTGTTTGGTAGCAGAGCCTCCAGATGAGGAAGGAGGACACACACCATCTTCCCAGAGCAGACCAAGAAAAAAATAATATTCTTTTGTCCTGGCTACAGCAGTCTCATCTGCCCTGCAGCAAGAGGGATGTGACAAGGTCCCTGCATTCTTACCAAGAGGCTTAGGAGGTCCTGGTGTCTCCCAGGAAAAGATGCTTTGCCTTCAAGTTGAAAACTGCACAATGAGAACAACAGGAGCCAGACATGGTAATCAAGTTCCCCACCACACCACTCCTCTGCATTCTCCTGAATCTTTGTGATTACTAAGGGGGAGACCATGACAACAGCAGCAAAGCCATTCACTGCTGGCACTGGAGACATAATGGCCAACTAGTACTTTGGCTGAAATAAATCACCCCCTAACTGTTTTATTAATGGCCCGGCCAGAGAGTTCATACTTCATTGCAGAAGATGAAAGAGAGAAGGAAACCAAGCTGCTGGTTGACAGGAATGCATTAATATTCATTTAGCTTCTTATATGCTTCTGGTCAGAGCAAGAGAAGAGTTGGGCATTGCTGCTATGTCAGCACTTAGCAGGTTTTAGGTCTTGATTATATACTGAATTCCAATTTAAATTAAACAGTGAAGCCAGGAAGATTGACACTGAAAAGGCCATACACGCCAGACTGGGCTGGCTGCTGATTAACACAAGAGTGAGAGTCACAGAGACATCCTGAAACCCTACTCTGTGCTCTTGAGTGTAAGGAGTAATGTCAGGCTGGTATCTCAAAAAAGAAGCCCTCCTATCAGTGAGTACAGATGCACTTCAATTAGCTTTGCTCTAGGAAGCACTTTCAGAGCCAGCCCAACCTACAACCTCACATGCATGTGTACACACACATGAATCACAGAATATCGGGATGGAAGAGACCTCATGGATCATTTGGTCCAACCCTTCTGATACTATTGTTTATATGAGACATTGAGCTGAGACTTGAAACTTTTCAAAGTGGGGGAATCCATCACTTCCCTTGGGAAACCATTCCAATGTCTGACTGTCCTCAGAGTGAAAAATTTCACTCTTATATTCAAACAATCAGCCCAGGAGCAAATTGTGCCCATTGCCCCTTGTCCATGTGATTCCCTGTAAACAGGGAGTCTCCATCTGCTTTGCAGCCTCACTTTAAGTATGGGAACACAGCAGTAAGGTCTCCCTTAAGCCTTCTCTTCTCAAGGCTGAACAGACCCAGTTTTCTCATCCTCTCCCCTTGGAGAGGTGCCCTAATCCTCTGATCATCCTCATGGCTCTTCTCTAGACCCTCTCCAGCCTGTCTGCATCCCTTTTGTATGGTGGGGACCAAACTGAATGAAACACTCCAGACTTTGCCTCCCCTGAGGTTTTTTTTTTTCCTCAAGCTGTTCACCCATAACCAGATTCTAATTTCACTTCTCTGCAGTATGCCTGCAGAGAAACAGAGAAAGAAAAATGGAGCAGCAATGTCACCAAGACACTATGGCTTCATCATTTTTGTCCCTTTCAAGCTTTCCTAGCAATGCTTTCACAGGCACTCCATTAACTCTTTAAACCCAACATTCCTGCAATCAATGTTCTGCATGCTCAAAAGGGCCTCACCTGACTCACACAAGAATCACTGTGCTCCAGAAATTGTGTGTATAGATGTGAAACCTTTTTCCTTTAAAATCTACACACCTTTATTTAAGAAAATCCATTGCTCATGAAGTGTACCAGAACAAAGGCTTTGGAAATTCAAGTTCACAGGCTAAGTACACCACAGACAACAGCAATTAATGTATCTTCCTATTTCCTCCAGCAAGCCTAAATTATTTAACATAGAGAAGAGATGAGGAAGAGAATGCATGGGAAGTATTCTAATAAAGTAAGTGGCACAGAAAAAAAAAAAAGAAAAAAAAAAAAGAGGAATTAGGAAATGCAGGCTCCTACAGTGGGTGGATCATGAAAGAGTACAAAGCTAAAGAGACACAAATTAGTGAGATTTGAAACATCACATGGATTTCCAGTAGAAATCATGACCATGGATCCCTGTGATCTGGGGTGAATGTAAGAAGGTTTCTGTGAAAGGAGAAAAACCAAATTAGATTATTATTTTGACCACTTGTACATTCAGAGGGTTTTTTTTAATGGGATATATTGTCTTCAATATCAGAGCCTAAGATAATCACTGAAGGAGATTAGGTAGAAACTTTCACAGATGGTTTTCTAAGTGGCTCCTGGTACCAGCCCTTTAAGCCCACCATACTGAGGTTCTTCACAGGGCAGAATAATGAGGATGGGACCCTGAGGCAGACTCATTGTGAAAGGTTCTGCATGTCCTGCACCACTCCTAGAATGACCTCATAATGACTCATTTCTGTGAGCACAACTTTTCCATCAGCAAGAAAAAAAGAAAAAAAAATTAGAAAAGAAGGTTAACAGGATACACTAAATTTCAGATACTGATATGTTTTGATTCTTGTTTAAAAATAATTTCCAGGCATTGGAAAGTTAAAAAGATTGCTGTAAAAGAGGCCTGTTGGATTTGTCTTCCATGCAGTTCTCACCACTCTATTTAAAACCACTCTTCCAAACAGAAGGTATTCTCAGAGGCACTATTGATAAAAGACTGCACAGAAGCCAAGCGCCGCGAGCAGATATTTTTAATTATCCAAACTGTGCACTGAAAACATGCAAGCCTCATAAGCAAACTTAAGGTCAGAGGGAGGCAGGGGTTAAATAAATCAATCAATAAATAAAATCACAGAAACAAGCTACACGCTAAGAAAAATCTCCCTATGGAACCTCCCAGTCTGACTTCTGATTGTGTTATCAGTCCAGGTGAAACATTTGTGGCTATCATAAATGAAGATAAAACATGTTGGCATCTGTGTGACAGACATGGCCACAAATAAATCAAGCAATAAACAGCACAGCATGCTACTTCTGGCTTTGTGCCTCCTTTTTGTCACATGAGGGTAAAAAGTTACATTCAATGACCACAAATGCCTCTGAAACAAGAAGCTTCTTAACACCCCCCACCATCTAGGCAGAAAAGCAGACAAATTCAAGTGTCTGAAGAGATTGTGGGATAGCAGGGAAGCCTGCTAATAGAAGCAGACATTGTGGCTTAAGGAATCACAATGAACACCCCAACATCTTCCTCCTA
Organism: Calypte anna; assembly: GCF_003957555.1. Taxonomy (NCBI): domain Eukaryota; kingdom Metazoa; phylum Chordata; class Aves; order Apodiformes; family Trochilidae; genus Calypte; species Calypte anna. The sequence goes on from NC_044254.1 coordinate 25,645,281, forward strand.
GCTTAGTGCAAGTGTTTTACAATGACTGTGCTTGGCCTAAGACAACACACTGCTGGCAACTAATTCTTTCCAGCCCCAACCCTTCCTGTTTCCCTTCTTTGATTCCTAGGCAAACCTCAACAAGCTTTGAGGGACAATCTCAAGACAGTTGTTGCTAATCACAGCTTGAGTCTCACCACATTTAACACAGAAACTCTTTCCAACAGTGAGAAAACATGGTACTACCAGTACCTCCAAGAGGCTTCTAGAGGAAACAGCAAAGGGTCACACAGACAAGGAGATGGACTGGGACTCATAGACATTTGTTCTGCCCCTATTTACCCTGCTCCTAAAAGACACTGTATCTTTGTGCTGCTTCTCACTTCTCAGCTATCAGCATCTAGCAGAGAATTAAAAACCTCAGAGCTGAGTCTTAAGGCCCCAACAAGGTGGTGCCCACGTAGAACTGCCAAGTGTTACTGAACAAGCCTGATTCCTCAGATGTGTTGCCCCAACTTGTGCTCACTGCTGTCTCCTGCTAGTTCTTTATTTCTATGAGCTGTTGTGGCTCAGAATGGCTGAAAACTGCAAGCCAGGCATTTTTCCAGTGTAATTGTGGCCCAAACCAATGCTGCAGGGTTTTCAAGTATCTCTGAAATGAAGGATGTATCAGCAAACAACCAGTTTAGTACGAGGTCTTCAGACATCAAAATATCTGGAAGAAAAACTCAGAAGTTCCAGTACATGCCCAAAGGCTGAGCATCAGCTCAGGGATGGAAGCAGTGCAGCCATAAGTAGGAGCAGTAAGTGGACAGTGATACCAGAAGATCAATTCAAGAGGTTACATGTCAGAAAACAGGGTACAGAACATCCCAGAAACAAGCAAATCCAATGGACAGAGCTCAGTGCAGACTGTTAGTCCTAAGCACATGTATGCATAAAGAAAGATGTCAGCTTGAACAGAATCCAATATTATTTCCCCCTCCTCCCAATTCCTAAGGTTCTAAATCTAAACATTGTTTTAATTTTACACATTGGAGGTGTGGGGAAGAAAAATGTAATCACAGGGAAATGCTCATACATCAACTGACTTTTAGTACATGTGTGTGCTGCTCGTCCTATGGGGAGCAATTTGATCCCTTTAAAACACTCTCTTTGTGACAATTTGCCATTTTTCATATTAAGGCTCTTTTTCTGAGTAAAGGCAGCTAAAAAGCAGTTAGCTCTTATTGCAATTCTAAATATTGTAATGAAAATGAAAATGCATACAGAGTTTGCTTAAAAGTATGAGGCTAGAGATTGTGATACAAGGAATTAAACACAAAGCAGATGATGAATTATTTGCAAGTACAACAATGTATTTTCTCCTCCTCTGCCACTTCAGGTTTGCCCAAGGCAGTGATGGCTGTCAGTGTCTGTGCTGTCATCCTTCTAAACACTTTTTGAAAGCACAGAGTTCAGAGAGTCCAAAGCAAAGCTGTTCACTTCAATCCTCAAGAATTAAATTAACCTTATTTAAAATATGTTTCTATACAAATCTCACTTGGAATTTATAGGTAGGCTTAGTTTTGGGGCTACTCAGGCAAGCACAGCAGGTTCCCTCTCACACTTCTGGTAGTTGTGCCACTTCAAAAAGCCCAGCTGCTTTGCAAGTAAACAAGATAAAATACATTAGGAAATGATGCTTACACTTTGTACAGCAATTTTTATCCATTAATCCAGTGATAGCTCACAAAAGGTTGGCAAGAATATTGAAACTTCCATTTTAAGCAACAATGCCCAGAGAGGTTAAGCAATTTGTCCAATGTCACATAAAAATGCAGCTGAAGCCAAGGGCAGACCAATTTCTGAAAAGCAGTGAAGCACAGACCTCAGCTCACTGAAAACTCTGCCTGCACAGCCATTCCCACCCAATTGGTCCCACTCCTTCCAAAAGCTGTAGATGGAGACATTGCCAAGGATTTACACCTCTGGATCTCACAGCACACATACTGCTCCTTATTACCTTTCCCTGGCAGGCAGACCTGGGACAGGACAGTGAGTTATACAACCATCAATCCTACCCACTTGTGTACACTTGACAAGGCCTGTTGATTTTTCTCATTGATTGCATGGACACATCACAATTTTGTGAACACAGCCCAGTCCAGCAGAGCTTCAACTGCTCGACAGCTCAGATCATGGGCTACTATAGGTTGGGCCTCCTAAATCACACTGCAGGATTTCCCTGGAGCAGCCATACCCATCTAAAGGGTACAATGCCACACTGACCTCCTAAATCCCACCCAAATTTATGAAAGAAGTTGCACTTTGGGTCATTTTGGGAACCAGCTGAAGGCTGGGGCTATGAGAACATGTAGAAGACTGGACAGAAGCACATACTGAATTGGCTCACCAGAAGCTCAGGAACAGATTTGTTTCCTCTAAGGCCACAGTCTGGCTGCAAACTACTCAGCAGTCAGTTGTCTTCAGCTATTTTTAGGGCTGGGCATCCAGATTTTCTTTAGGAAATGCATGCCAATCTTCAGCAAAAAGTCAATAAAAGCAATAATCTCTGCAGAATAACCAGACTGTGACAACCCTGCATGTGGACGTCTGACACCAGCACCAGCTCTTTTAGTGAACACATTTCAGCACTGACAGACACCAGAAAATCCTAACATGGAGTTAACAGCCCCCTGAAATGGAGCTTAGAAGCAGGAATGCACAGCCCTGGCCTCAAGCTACTGAGCACCACTACCAATCTGGCCTTTTTTCAAACTAATTTAGGGCCAACAGCCTTTAATTGCCAGGGCCTGTGTCTCAGACTGAAATACAACTGAATTTTCTGTTCATTCAGCAGACCAGATTTGCACACTCTTACTGCTTTTTGTCCTTCAGCAATGAAACCAGAGTCCTATGCATGCTTATTTGCTCAGACTACTGCAATTTCACCATCCTTGCATTTTTCTCCCTTTTGCCTTGCTGAGTGGGTATTTCTAACACATCTGTATCACAGAATCCAAGTGCCAAAACACCCCAGACCCCTGAATTGCTCTTAGACTGCAGGAGACACAGGCTCATCCTGCAGAATCCTGGAGAAGACTCCTAGAAGACCTTACTGCAGCCTTTCAGTATATAAAGAGGCTCACCAGAAAGGTAGAGAGACCTTTTATCAGAGCCTCTAGTGATAGAAGTCATAATGCTTTAAAGTCAAAGAGGGTAGATTTAGATTAGATGTAAGGAAGAAATTATTCATTGTTATTATAGGGGATTTCTGCATTGATACCCACTCTGCAGAGTGCAACCAACTGTGCCTATAAAGCAGGACATATTTTTAATTATTCTGGAGTTGAGACTATTGACAGATCTCAGATTTTGGTATCTTCCTGGATGGCATCCATATGGAGCCAGGAGCAGCCTCTATTCACTACATGTATGGGCCTTATATCAGTAACTTCCCCCAGCACTGGCAGGGACAAAGCTGGAACTGGAGTTAAGCAGAATTCTATTCTGCTTGTAGACTGGTGCCTTAAAGACACAATGATTATATGTTCAAACTGGTTTTCTGTCTGTCACACCTCTTGTTAATATCCACTAATCAAACCAGCTGAATAATTTCAATCAAGTCTGAAAACAAAGTAGAGGTCATAAAGATGACTGGAGAAATGTCATTAAGATTCAGAAAATTACAGCCTGTATGAAAGAGCTTGGAATGAGCATCCTCACTATAGGAGAGTAAATCTTATCCCAGTGGCAGCCTGGGATGCACTGGCAACCCCATCTGAACACCCAGGCTTCACACAGAGGACCTGGCTTTTTCTGCTCCCTTGAGGGAAATCTGGCAGCTTGCTGGGGCATGGCAGGGTGAAAATGCATGTTAGACATGTAGGAAAAAAGTAGGTGGCTCAGATTTTGTTAAGCTGAGTGATTCTGCACGGTCTCCTTCTCCATCTCTAACTGCAATTTTCTTTAATAAATTCCTCCTGATTTAGAAATTCTGATCTCACCAATCTTGACAACTATGAGATGACAGAATATGACCAAATTTAAAAAAAAAAAACAAACAACAAAAAACCTGAAGGTTCAGGACTGAGTTTCAAACCTACAATGACAGCAGAAAATCAAACTGTTTCTTTTTCAGTGCTGTGAAATGGATGAGATTGACTCTGTGTTGATGTGTGACATGAAGACTTCGTACTTCCAATCAGGGGGCCACAGCACTGGGAGAAAAGAAAACAATTTGCCAATTGTCACAGGCAAAAATTTTGAAACACTAAATTTTAAAACTTTAAAAAAGAAAAAGCAATAAAAGCCAAGAGATATACTGGAACATTGCTAGGCTGGGTTGGATTTGCTTGTGAGAATGCTTTAAAACACACTCATTAGCCATAATTAGGGGCATCAGTGGCATGGATTGATTGTGCTTTTTAGGTACCCATCTCAGGAAAACACTGAACAGGAGGTAATCAGATGAGGCACCAGACCAATAGTTTCTATAATCTATTGCAAAATACAAAATTCAAACGAGAGAGAAAACCATTAGAAATCCTAAAATCAATCTTGCTGTGAATGATACAACTTGGACTGGAAAAATGGGGATCCTGTTAAGACTTCAGAAAACACACAAAAGGGATAGCTGGATATAGCCCTGGTTCAGTAACTGCTTGTGAAATATTTTGCACTTGAAAGCCACTCATCTCAAGTCAACTTAAGCAGCAACCAAAAAATATTTTTCTGCTTCAGAGGGAAATGGTCAGTGTCTGAACTCACCCAACAGCTGCTTATTCCCCAAGTTCTGCCACCATGTTTGCACATGCAAGCAGGCAGTGTTTTCTGCAGAAAGATTTAAAAGGCAAAGAAAACAAAGTACATTTTCCCCCCCTGCTTTGGCAGAGAAGATTTTGTCACCACTCAGTCTGCAGATGTAAAGGAGAAGATGGCACAACGGCCTGACAATCCTAAACACAAGAACTGAGCAGGGAACAGGAAGAAAGCTGCCCTTCTTCTGGCCAGATGTTATCTTTTCTGGTCTGTCTATGGTTGGGACTAACAGCCCAAATTACACTGGGCACCTTGACTTGGATCCCAAGGTGTAGGAAGGTGTAGGTAGTGTGGAAGGCTGCTGGGTTGTGGAGTCACCACTACTAGAGAGTGAGAGGCAAATTCTCCCTCTACAAAAAAAACCCCCAAATTTATCAGTAATAAAAGTCACTAAATGGTGCCATGATGAAACAGAAAAACTAAATTTAAAATGTCCCATGAGTACAGGAAAGTGATGAGCCTAAGAGCAGCGACTTGATAGGGATGTAGTACCATGCCAAAAACCTTGGAGAGAAAGAGAAGAGGCACCAGCACTTGCCACATGTTAATGGAAAAACTGATGTCCTCACATCTCCTGTATAAACCCACAGCAGATGATCCCACAGGAGCAGTGGTGCTGACCTCACAAGTTCAAATTCTGACAGAGGATTAAATTCAGAATCTCACACTGACCAAGTAATGCAACAACACAACAACACTGTAGAGGGCACAGAGCTTAAACCAGGTTCTTGTCTCCTCTGAAGATTAACAAGCTTGTATCTGGAAACATCCCAATGCCTTCAAACTCACTGCCACCTCAGACACCTTTGGCTGCATCAGATTTAAAGTTCAGCTCTCAGGGTGGATGATCAGCAGCTGAGTTTCCACACTGTAAGAGCCTTACAGCTCGGGGAGACTTTTCTGCCTCAGAGATAAAAAGAAAATAAACTGTCCCAGCAGGTACTAAAATATTACAGTGCCCCTTACAAGATCTTCCTGCTGTTGCTAGCAGAAGGGAACAGTGCACTGCTCCCTCGCCTCCTTGCAGCAGCTGCTGTAGCACTTGGGTTTTTGACAGTTCACCAGCATCCTTGGAGCACTGCCCTGACAAGATATTAGAACATTTTGGAGGGATTCTTTGGAAAGAACCAAAGGGAAAAAAAAAAAAAACCAAACAACAAACTGTATATGTGTAGCAACCCTCTGCCATTTTTACTGCTTTCTTTCTCTTACAGTAGCTGATAGATTACTGCATGGGAATTGGAAGGAACCTTCCTGAATATCAGGTACAAGGAGGACTCATCCTGTATTGAGGGTGAAAATCACTCAGATGACTCAGTTGTCAGGAAGGCTTCCTAATTTTTGTGGTATTTAGAGAAGAAATTTGCAGCTCTCAAACATGATCCCACCAACAGTGATATGAAAATTAAAATTTTCAGAAGAGTGCCATGACAACACGACCTCTCAAGAAAGAAAGAAAATCTCTGACTAGGATTTTGCAGACTTAGATTTCAGGTGACTCTTCTAATTGTGACTTCTGTTGCAAGATCAGCATTTTGAAAATTAACTAGTTCTTCTGTGATTTTATTCTACACATGCCAAGAAACAAAATATTGATCGAATGAGCTCAAGTTTCATTTACCTAAAGATTTGATTGCCGGGCTCATTCTTATGCAATGCTGAGAGAGAAAGCTCCTTCAGCAGGCATTTTAAAAAATCAGATCTAAAAATAACATTATGCTTTGGCTTTACTTGTAAAATGCCTCACAGTCCATGCTCATATTCCTTTCTTCAGTAGTCACTGAATGAGACAAAATAACTAGATGGAGGAAATCCCTGCAATTTCCACTGATTTAGGAGAGGAGTCTCAGAGCTGCAAAGTAACCAACCCCAACTCAGCAGCAGTAAGATAGATACAACCTAGTGTCCCTTTCTCAGTTGAAACCATACTCCCCAAAATCCCTCCCCCACTATAATGCTTTGAATCTGTAGTATTTTTTTTCCCCACACCTGCACTCCTGTGAAGCTTTGAGGGCTTTTATTTTTTTAGTGCTGTGTCTCCAGGTCCTTCCTTGAAGCTATTGTTGTTTCTGTATCACATCTTTTTGAAGTTGGAAAAACAAACGTGTGTGCTGTATTGGATTGATGCCAGAAGGAATGACTTGGCCAAGTCATTTTTGAAAGAGACCTGTCCCCTCTGGAGTGGAAGCAAACTGGCAGTCTTTGAAAGGCAGGAGATCAGGTATGTTAAGCCCTTGTCTATGAAAAGCAGGCATACCTGACAAAGTGTTGAGGGAAAGTGCATCTGCATAGTCAGTATTACCTGTTCAGTAAAAAAAGGGAGATACTAATTTTTGATATAAAAGGCTCTCTCTCTTTAACAGCTTTTGCTTTGAATGCTTTTCAACAGCCAAACAGTAGTGGGAATGTAGCGGGAGGAGCCATTCTTGCTCCTGATGCTCGACGAGCTGCTGGTCTCTTCCAGGACTCCAGCCACCACACAGCGCTTCCAGGGTAGAAGTGTAGTGGGAAGAGCCTTTCTTGCTCCAGAGGCTCGACGAGCTGCTGGCCTCTCCATGCCTCGCACCAGAGTGAGCTGAGGTTTTCTCTGTGGGTGTGTGTTCCACCTTTATTGGCCCCCTGGCCTTGCTCATGCCCAATAGGGGCCTGTCCTAATCAGGCACAAGTGGACTCACACCCACTCACTGGCAATTCGAGGCACCTGGTTGACAATGTCTCTCTACATGGGGTTTTTGGTTTTTTTTTTACTGGGAGAAGCATACAACCTAGTCTAATGTGACAAAACAGCAAAACCACATCTCCAGACCAAAAAGTGCCATGAAGAACATTTTGTATTTCATACAGCTAGGTCCTAGGTCACTCTTACCATAGATCCATACTCACAACTCATATCTTGTTCCTATCTGGCTATTTACAAAACCCGATTCCTTCCTTCAACTGGCAGCATGGAACAAAGTATTACAGAACACAATTCTGGGATAATGGTATAATTTGTATAATTCTACTTTCCCTGGGAGCTTTTTCTTTTCTTTTCTTTTTTTTTTTTTTTTTTTTCTTGTTAATTGTTATGCCTCAAGAGAACAAAGTGAAAAATGTCACCATCATTACTCTGCAAACACTTCTGCTCATTTTGAAAACGCCACAACACATTTCAGTGGAGAGTAAAAACTCTGTACTAACTCAAAAGCTGAAATAAATTCTTGGGAGCAAAGCTGTTCTTTTCTAAAGCTGTTCCTTTCTTAGTGAAGCATTTACTGATTAAATCTAGTATGAGATCTTTAAGTCCTTACTGGATACAGATGACTGAGAATTTGCTGTTCTTCAACATAAAAAGCAAGTAAGTGCACCCAGGAGTAAACCTTTGTAGCCAGGAACAGCCAGGCACACTGCAGTGCAGGCTTCCAGAACATCTGCTCTACAAATCTCAGTATCCCTCACTGCACAGATGCAGAAGCCACCTGAAATGTTAGCACCTGAGATATGGAGATTATTTTAAGCCTCTTTAAAACAGACTTTAAAAAAATATATATATATAAAAAAAGAGGGAGGGAGGAAGCCATGCAGAACTCTTTCTGTAAGTTGATGCACATTCTGAGTCAACAAAAACTGATCCCAGTTCACTCTAATATCAGATAAATCACATTCTCACAGCTGCCCCATAATGGGTGTTTACTCTTACTGCTCTTTAGACACAGTTCTCACTGGGATGATAGCAAACTGCAGAACTGCAATCTTCTACAATGCAGCCAGTTTTTCAGAGATTTGGCAGCATCTTTGGAGTCCAGAGTGCAACAATTTCATTTAGTCTTACCCCGCAGTAGAAATAGCCAAGTCCTAAAATTGAGATAACATCATTTCCAGAAGGAAATGTTAAATTAAGGTCACCTTCTAAAGCTACAAGGGCATGGGTACAGCTATTGATGGCCCTTTTATTTGCAGATTCCTTCCCCAGAACAAACTACACGTGAAATTTGAGAGGTTTATACAAATGTGGCAAGGAAATAATGAGGCTGAGATAGATGGCTGTACAAGAGCAGACAGCTTAAATCATTTAAAAATCAGTATCCACAGATTTCTTTCCTCAAGTGAAGACATCTTTCTCTTTGTCTCTCAGGAACCCCATTTCATCTCATTGCTCTTGAAGTTTCCCTACCAGCCAAGTGGCAAGCTGCCAGATAACTCACAGTTGGCTAGAAGCATGGTCACCTACAAGCTAATTGATGCCACAAAACTTCCCTCCAGGATGCCATCTGGGTTGCATTCAATATTCTTACTGGATTCAAAAGTCCATCCCTCTAAACTCGAAAGCTGCTTCTCTTGACCAAATGCCAATTTGCTGGGTTTTGTTTGCAAGCACACACAGTTAACTAAATACCAATACCAAGCTCATATTCCACTCTTCTGACCATTTATTGGCTGCACTATTTTACAAAAATAAAGACAAACCATTTCCCCATCTCACGAGTAGGTAAATTGGGAAAACGAGAGCTGAAGGGGCTTGTCACTGCAAACTTAGAAAGGCATGAAAATAAAATAAAAGGTCCCTGCCCTCGCTTGAATAAACAGCTTACATTTTAACAGAGGTAGATAACCCACATCTCTTGATGGCTATAATGAAATTCAGTTTTTTCATTAAAAGAAAAAAAAAGGGCATTTACTGATTAGCCTAAGTACTACTTTTGGGGCTTCTCTCTCCCACTAACAATCAAAGGGGTAAGGTAGACATTTTTATTTTCCTACTGCTACTTATTGCAGCAGAAAACCACCTTACTGACATGCAGTCACACCCTCCCAGTTCTCTGCACTGACAGTGATGCTTTTTTTTGTATGCAGAGCCAGTTCCATGGGAAATACCAACACTATAAAACAGCGCAAAGCTCTCCTGCTTCCCTCTTGTCTATCTGATGCTTAGGAAGTTTCAACCAATGCTGGAGGGGTCCTATCCACTCCCAAGGAACTGGGGAGGTCTATGTGATGCAGAACACACCATCACACTGTCAGCAACCTGAGGCTGAGGAACCACCAGGCCTGAAAACAAACTGGAGTCTTTAGTTCCAGAGCAGAACTTCTCTGGTGATATATGAGGTTAAGTTTACAGTTTCTGCAGGGGAAGAGGGGAGTGCCTGCCACAGAGCCTGCTGAATAGTAACATGCTTTGTGGAGCTTTCAGCCTGCCTTTCCCATCACATCCTCCTTCTGCCCTTTACGGCTGCTCCACACTGGGCATATTTTCTCAACAAACCTAACACAAGCACCATTTATTAAGCTCACAAAACTCAGACATGGCTGCATTTCCAGCAGGCTCACCAGGCCTTGCACGAGGATTTAATTCTCTTCTCTAGTGATAATTCTATTTCTCCTTTGATTTCCAGTGCCTGAACAAACTCACACTGCAAGCTCTCTGCACAGGGAGGAACCTTCCCTATGGAGAGCTCCTGATGAAACTGCCCAAATCACCCCAACCACCCTTCAGCAGACCTGGCTCTTACCTTCATGTTCCCCCCAGAACAGAGCTCCTGAACTTTGTCCTCAGAGGGGCTGCGTGAAGCCTTTCTGAGCAAGGTTCCTTGCACTTTTACTCCCTAGAAAAGCTTTTTATCACAACAGATTTGGTGGGACTTAACCATGGCCCTTCATCTGGAGACACAGCACACTGGAAAATGCAAAGGCAGTTTTTTGACTCACTTATCAAAAGCTCATCAAAAGAGATCTTCATCAAGCTTGTACGCTGATAACAATTGCACATCAGGGATAGAAATGTAGAGTGCCTACTCCCATTTGGCCATTATCTGCAGTCAAACTAAAAACCTAATACCCTGGAAGTGGTTCAGTATCTATATAATACAGGAAAATCCTATTAATGTTCGCTGAGGAATGGGTACAGAAAAAAAGCAGGATGTAAGTTACAAGACTGACGTAAGAGAATTACAGAGGTTTACAGTGACTCACCAAATACTCACACAGCAACAATAAACTCACTTTGAACTCACCAAGGGTTCTGCTGTGCAACCTAGTAACCTGCAGATTAGCAGCAGAACCCACCTCTCGAAAGATTCAGGGTTGGGTTTGGGGCTTTTTTGGGGTTTTTTTTGTTCTGTGTTGTGGGTTGTTTTGTTTTTTCTTTTTCACTTGACTACATATTGCCTAATACATGAAAGAAAACATGAACTTAAAAGTGTTTTCATATGCAGGAGGATTAAAGCACTAATATTCAGGCTTTCCAAGCCATATTCAGGCCAGGCTACCAGACTGTCAGGCAGGACAAGATGTTCAGCTGGGGATACTCAACCTGCTGTGGTCCTCATTGTCTAGGGCAGGGTGAACATGAGAGGCACAGGGAAGTCAAAGCCACTGTAGTGATTTTACTGCCCTAAGCAGGCTCTCAAATACAATTTAAATATTATGTCAGCCCTTGTGATTTCCTGCTCTTTAAGCCTTCCTGTGTTAAAGCTCAGAGCTGCACCTGTACCACACTGAGAACTCTGGGTCTTTCTGCTCCAAAAAGCAAAGCCACCTGAAGTTTTAGCACACAAAGAACCTACTTTAGCTGCAGGAATAACTCACCATCTGTTGGGGTGAGCTTGGCCCCTTCCACAGAAGCACAGAGCTGTAAATACAAAGTAAGTAGCCTACCAGCAGGTGAGGGGGCAATTTCACAATCTCCAAATGAGGGGCAAGGTAGGGATATCACAACTAAGCTATGCCTGAAATTCATCTTCCCTTCAGCAGGACACTGGAGAACACAGGGAAAAGTGGTACTGAGTACAGACTGAATGGTCAATTAAATCAGGATGGTTTCTATTTCCATGGCTTGCCTATGCCAAGTCCTCAGACAGTGATGCAGCTGGGGGGATGCACGAGATCAGGAAGAGAATGAAACTGTACTTTCTTTTCCAAGACAGAATTACAGAAGAGTGAATACTCACTTGGAACAAAACAGTGGTCCAAGCTCAGAAATAGCTGCCCACCTCATGGAGTCTACTCCATGAGTAGGAACTGACAACTTGACTGTAATCAAGAAGTGGTCATCAAACCCAGGAACTACCCAGCAAGCCTGCTCTTCTTCCTGCACACCAGTATTCTTGTCTTGCGCTGCAAAAACCACTTCAGTTTGCACCACTGCAGAGCACACATCATGGGCCTTAATTTTTTGTGGGTATGCGATGATGCTCTTTGCACATCTGGAAGCTAAAAGGAAACAGGGTAATACCCTAGTTGAAAACTGCTGCAGAAAGCATTTTTGGTGAAAAAAAAAAAAAACAAAAAACCAGGACTGAAAGTATTGATATTTGAGTTGGTAAAGGTTCCTTCTCTCCAGCTGCGACTGTTCATAACTGTGGAGAACAAAAGGTCTGTTGAAACATCCCTTTAAAATGTGGTGTTTTATCCAGCATGTTCCCCTGACAACATTGCTTTCCTCACTGTTATTTCACAAGGTTCACCTCAGGAGATAAAAGATACCTGAGGTGATGGGCTACCTGGGTGGGAGATGATGGCCCTTCATATACTGAAGAAGCCCCTTCCAGGTACAGCCCCACGGGCACAGTGAAGCCAGCCAGGGCTCTTCTCTTGGCAGAACCACACAAACCTGACTCATTTCAGCCTTTCTGGGCCCACAGCAGCAGTTTTTCCAGCTAAAAGACATGAATCTCAACAGAGCTACACCAGCAAGGAGGTCAGGTCTGTGCTAAGAAGCTACAGGACCAAGATGTTAGTCAGCAATCTGAAAGGTCAGCATTTCCTCAGCAGCAGCAAGGCTGAGCCATCACACAGCCAAGTGGTTTTCTTTCTTCAAGCTTCAGGGAATGGTGCTGTCTATAGATTAAAAGTAATAAGGAAGTCCCATCAAACAGCAGAATTAATTAGAACAGAACAAACACAAATACCTTCCCCAAATCCCAAAATACTTGCAGTCTTAATATTTTGATTTCTAACACTTCAGAATGAAACAAGATCATATCCAATGAGGAATGGAATTCTCTCTCTCTGACACACACAGCTCTAACAGGTGTGAATATTCTCCTTTCCATCTCTTGAAAATAATTTATCAAAGATCAGACAGTGAAACCTGCAACATTCTTATGTCAAACTGCTGTAAAAACCTCTGCTCTTACAAAAGCAGAGGAAAAAACCAACACAGTAACAGGTAATCCCAACTGATTACTGCAGAAAAAATGACATTTACACATTCCCTTTTTTTCATGTTAAAGGTCAAGCTGATGCACCAAAAAGCTTCATCTACAGGAAATCCACCCTCAGCCAGATGATAGAGCTTTTAGGCATACCATAGTCACAAAAATTGCCCTAATTTTTAAAGAAAAGCTTTAGGGAATTTTGCTTTGCTGTTCTAGGTCTCACCAGGCTTGTTCTTTCCCTTATGAAAACTAATCCCCCAAGACTTTAGTAGAAACAAGTAGCAGGAAGAAAATCCTACTCAAAAATGAGATAAGATTCTGCCTTAAACCAGTCCCTGACTGTATTTCTAACACTCAATTCAAATCCACACTCCACCACAGAAAGAAAAACAAAATAATTCTTGTGGGAAGGGGGCAAATTAGGTTCTGTACTTGGCTGCCTTCCTCCACCTCTGTGGTTTTCACTGCCAGAGAAGCATCTTTTTTTGCACTCTAAAATTAACCCTGTGATATGACAAAGAAGCCTGCACAACACAGCATAGAAAGGGAACCTGTTAGTAACAAAGATCACTGCTCCACCCTTACTACTAGGGACAGCCCCCTGACAGCTATCCAGCTTGCATGGAGAAGGAAAGAAAAACAAGTCTCCTAAAAGGTATTTTGGTTTTCAGTTTTCTTGAAACACTCGCAGAGTGTGTGCTGAGAGGGCTGAGATGAAGCCGCCAGGGCAAGATCCCTCTAAGCCAAGGACCCTGTAAGCCCCAGCACAAATCTGACTCTTGTTGCAGGATTGCAACATTTCCCCTGGTGCTGAATCTCTCAGGCCTGACCTTGATAGCTGGAGGATCAGAACTGCTCAGTGACAGGATGGCTTTTGTTCTGTTAACACACATCTTCTGGGTTATGGTTTGCCAATATACTTCACAATTTTCCCAACAATTTTGTGCACTGCTGCCCTGGAGTCCACAGCAGGGAGGTGTGAAACTCCCCATCAGCTCCAGTCTCTCCAGCCCTGTCACCCTCACAGCCTCAACCTGGATTTCAGTCTGAAAATTTAAATGTACTGCACATGAAGTAAATAGATGCAGGCAGGGTAAACTTAGCAGCTTCTAGTCAGCTGAAATACAGCATTTATGCAAGAGCTGTTAATCCTTTCTATGAGTATTTGCGCAAAATCAGGCTGGCAGCATTCACATGACCATGTGTATAATAAATCTCAGAAATGCCTGCTGCTCTCTGCCCAGCTTTGCAGAGTCCCCTTTGATGCCTGAGCAAGAGGAGGTGTTAACCAAGGCCCTGCACATTGCACTCTACAAAACATGGCTTTGAGAATTAATGGCTAAACTCACTTGGAAAAGGACAAGGATTCTAGCAAGGGAATGAGATCCTGGGTTGAAGCCTGCGAAAGGCTCCAGATTGCTGAGGCACATGCTCATCCCCAATCATGAAGACAAACTAACCATGTTCCTTAGCATTCCCTCTGGCAGGCAGTGCCTGGATTTATACTGCAGGCCCCAGCATTTCTCTCCTGCTCTGCACACCCCCCCTTTGAAGTGCCATGCCACAATCAGAGCCCCTCCAGTCAAGAACTGGACAGATGTGATTCCTTTCAGCACCTGTCAACACAGCTCCTTAATCCTTCTTTAACTTCAGGGATCAACATGCACTGGTACCTTGGGCAAACACACAGTACACATTATTTTATAGAAAAATAGGACAAAACTCTGTGCTACAAAGCTCTCGAGTAAAGGGGAAACAGAAATCAACCAGCAAAGAGCAATTCCTTGAAGCAAAGTGTGCAGTTTCAATACACCAATGTGATCCTGGCAGAGAGTATTCCAGAGCTTCCCTTTGAAACCCATTATTTAGCATTCACCAAAGAATTTTGCCTATTTGGGTTACCCCTTTTAAACTGTGTAACAAGTCCAGGAGGATCACACAGCAGCACCCAGCAAACATAAATGCTTCCTGTTACTGCTAAGGGAAGGATGCAGCCCTGCTTACCAAGCCAGCAGAGATTAACACTGCTGTGCAAACTTAGGAGTTGTGCAATCTGGATTTATCTTTGTAGTTTTACACAAGAAAGGAAGAAGGAAAAGAGAGGCAGCAATAAAAAATATTGCAGGGATATGTTACAAATAATTTATTGAGGCAAGGGTGTACTAGTGATAAATTCCTTTAATAGTTAATGCTCAGATAACAGCAAGGTGTGGGTATGGAGGTAAAGGAGGTCTGGAGAGACTGTCCTCACAGGAAATGGAAAGATACTCTTCAGCAATGAAAAAAATATCTGTCATGTGCAGCCTCAAACCCAGGACTTTTTGGCCAGATGAGGAGATGGCTGCCCATATACAGGCTGCACTTCCAGTTCTTTAGGATACATCAGAATGCACAAAAAGAAAGAAGTCAATTTTGAAAAGCAAAACAAATTCCATGGTCCCCTTCAAATGCCTGTGATTTGTATGTGTTTGATACTAAATTCAAATAACCCATCTGAAGTATTTCTTGCACTTGACTCATCACTAAAATTTAAAAATCCTGAGTTCTCCCAACACTGTGATTATTTCTGATTATTTCACAAACTGTAAACAGCAAAGACAAAGGCTGAGCCCTTGAGCAGTCATTTAATCCAAGGAACATGATTATCTGTGTAACACAACGAGATAATGGACCAGAAAAGAAGAAATTTGGAACATTCTTCATGAGTCACTACTCTTCACAAAGAGATGTTAAATCACTCGTTCAGCCTCAGGCAAAGGATAACTTCTTTAAGCAACAGTTTCACATCTGTAAGATAGTATTTAGTCCACTTGTATGGTGCAGATTTATAGAAAGCTAAGCTGCTAATCAGCCACTGGATGACAAATGTGTAACCAGCAACACACAACCACACCAACAAGAATAGAACCACTCAGTTACAGAGACAGAAGGTGTATTTCTTGGCCTACATCAGTCAGCACTGACATTTGTTATCAAAGAAACTGGGGCATTTCTCTCTGTTTATAAGTAGCTGCATAAATGCAATTACAATTCAGTACGAGAAGACTGCAAGAATGCTTTTAAGTTGATATCTGAAATTCTTATTTTCACTACAAGTATATTCACTACTCCAGCTACTGCTGATTTTTATGCCCTGGCTACTCCCTGGATCACAGAATGGCATCCTACCTGATGAACAGGTCTACCAAATATACCAAGATTCATACAATCCCTGCTAGATGAGCAAGCCTAGCAGATGGTATCATAGGAAACCCATACAACACATCTGGAAAAATAGCTAAAACCTTACTCATCTAGACCAACAAAAATAAAACACACCTGAAAAGCCACCAAGAAAATTAATCACATTATACATGAAAAGCAAAGACTGACAGAAAATGTCTACCAGGCAATGCACAGCTGAACAAAGACTTGGAATCAGAAGAAAATTGTACCTCATCCTTTGAAATGAAGCAAAACGTCACCTAAATGTACATCATACTACACCTGATGTCTCTAGTAAGGAAGCATGAAAAAAGTACAAAATAAGGCCAGTTAAAATACAAAACAAAGTTGAAACTTGGAATCGGAGCAGTTAGACCTAAATGATAGGAAAAGCACAGTCAAGCATTTAATGCCAGTTGTACACACACTGGTTTCTTCTTCAATTATTTTGTTAAATTGATAAAGCTATGCTACAGGTTACTTCAAAAGTGAGAGAAGTCTACAACAACATAACATTTCAAGTTTAACCAAAAGCAAAAGGAAATTTCCATCTATTTTAATGGATTTTAAACACTCTTTCCCCCTCTTCCAGTGTTTTGCAACTAAAAGAAATCACACCCACAGAAGCTACAGATACCAAGTCAGAACTTCAGAAAAGATAAGGAAACTTACAGTAGGCAAAATTCTCACCTGGGGTGGACAAGATTCTGCAGCACTAATAAATTAGATTTTAAATCACATATCTGTCTTGAAAAAGTAATCACAGCCCAGAGAGCAGCTGCCAAAAAGATCCCTTCTGGTTCTGCAAGTACAGGACTCTGCTCCTGCTGCCATGGAAACGGAGTCCCTGAGTGCTCTGGTCCTGGTACAGTGCCACACATGCTCTCAAGTATTTAATAAATATTAATATTGCATAAAATAATACTGATGTACCAGAAAAGAACAGCTAAAAAATATGGCAATAAAATTCACTTTACATGCCTGCAGCCCAAAGATTACCCGCCTTACTCTAAGCCAACTATAAATCCTCCTCTCTCCTAGTTTCTAACATTCATTCTTGGCATTAAGTGTAAGGTTAAACTGACTGCCAGGCCTTAGCTTAGACTGAGAAAAGCCAGGAAACCTGGAGGGAAAACTGAAAAACTTCCACCAGTCCAACAGGTACCACTGCAGTAAGCAATATGGTTGAGAGTATTGAGCATTGGTGGGCAGGAGACCCATTTGTGTTCTTGACTCTGCTGCTGACTCCTTGTACAACCACAAATCACTTGGGGACAGCTGCTACCTGCAGAAGTCCTGCAACACCCTTCACTCATCTCTTCTGAGGAACAAGGCATGGGGCTGCCAGATCAGCCTCAGCCCTGGGAAAAAGATCACTGTCCTTGCCATGAGCAGAAATAAAACCTATCAGGGCACCATTATTAGGGCAAGACACAGAGCATATCCCACCCTGACAGACCATCAGAGATAGAGGCTCACATCCCTACTTTAAAAATCTTCTGGTTTTTCTTAGGTTAAAATCTGACTTTTGAAAAGATATCAATTTATATGGGTTTATTTTTATTTTTCAACTAGCTTACAGCATTACTGTAACTTTTAAAGGCTAATCAGCTCGTTATCTCTTGTATTTCAGCCAGAATTTTTCACAGAGCAGAAAATCTGCATTAATTTTATCACATGGCCTTCTACCCCCTTCCCTTTCCTCGTGGCTATCTTAATATTAATAATTTTAACAGGAAATAGAGAGTTAGGAAAACTCCAGTCGGCATTTTTCAACACTTCCCACACATGTACCATAAAATAGCAAAGTCTCCCCTTTGGCTAGAACCAGCTGCCTGCACTGGGAGCAGAGCACACTGGAGCAGGCAGCCTGCTTTTCTACCCAGGACTTGCCCCCACATAAGAAAAAAAAGCAGCAGCACAAATCTTCATCCCTGTCACTCAAGCTCAGCTTCCTGATTTGTTTTCCTGGGCAAAGCAAAGAAAGAAAAATCGATATATTATGGGATTTTATAAGACATGTAATGACAAAGAATTGCAGAGCTGAGCAGTAACGTGCTTTGGGAGCATCTTTGGAATTACCAGAGAAAACCTGCAGGCAAATGGGAAAGTTGTAGAGAGGAAAAGGCCATCACAGAAGCAGAAGTACAAGGACCAGGAGAATGTCATGTCAAATCAAATCTACCACTGACACATCTCTAATACAACATCACAGCCTCTGAGGCACACCAGAGACATGGTACATTTGCCAGTAAATTTGAAAAAGTGCATTAAAAAAGGTAGCAGAAACAAAAGCTGGATGTCTGCTCTATTAGAAGCAGTTAAGACAATCAATAGTTGTCAGACATTTTCAGGCCTTACAGAGTATTTAATGGCCCTTTAAGTAGACAATGGAGTCAAGAAAAGTCATTATTTCCAGCACTGGGAATCTCTCAGTCTAGGTATGTCAGATAAATGCCTTCACCAACACATTACAATTGTTTCCCTCAGTCTCATAATTATATCTTGCTCATCTCTAAATATTTTCTGATTAATATTCAATTATCCTAAGTATCTTTTACTCTAACATCAACCAATAATCACCTCAAACAGGTGCCAGGTCTATAATAGTGCAGACAAAAGAAAACTGGTATACATTGACTTTTTAAAAAACTTTTTATTCATTAAATGGCTCAGGATGAAGCTTGCCTACCTTGGCTCAAAACTTATATTTTTATATCCTCTGAGCTCTTGGACAAACAAACCAAATCACTGTTGGCTTTGACTGCACTTTCATCATTTCTTCTTGAGCTGAATCATTCTTTTCAATCTTCCCATTCTCCTTGACCTCAGCAGAGCTTTTCAGATCCCAGCTTATTCCTGTATCTAGAGCAACACAAGTGCTTTCTTGCCATAGCACAGCAGCCCTCCACAAAATCAAGTTCTCTTCCCTTTGAAGCCATAATGCCCCCAGTGGGTATCCCACACACCGCAGTTCCTTCTTCTGTCTTCTCAGTGGTCCTGTTCCCCTTCTCCCTCTCTCTCTCCTTCCCAGACCCTGAGCAGGAGTGACAGAAAAACACCACATCCTGGGAAGTAGTTTGTACCCAGAGCAATCCTCAAGCAAATGTACCAGGACATGGGGAAATGGAGAAGGGCATTTTAACCACCTGTACTCAGCACTTGATTTTCTACATAAAGGATGCAGCACAGGGAACCAACCCCCAAATATGCAAGTTAGTTTTCTCAGAACAGACAATGAGAATGTAATTGAAAGAAAGGATAAGCAAATATCTTCACTGTGGAAGACAAAAGAACATAACACTGGTTTTAAGCCTAGCTTGCACATCAGCAGAGTACAGACCAGGAGAGACTGGCAACAGCCCTGCCTCTCTGCAGCTCTCTTTTTTTACTGCTTCCAGATTTGGGATGAGCACCCAAGCTGGTCACACAACTCAGTTAAGCTGTCACTGAGCATCAAGAGCATATGACCATGCATGTGCCAAGGACACCTAAAACTCTGTGCTTGGTGGTGTGCCCGTGTCAAAGGCACACAGGCATCTCCAGAGAAACACAGAGCTGTCACTCTGCACAGAGAATAATGTCTCAACATTGAGCATGAATTAAAACTGGAGCAACAGATAACAGAGGACAAAAAAGTCACAGGCAATATGTGGGAATTGTGAGTGCCTCCTCCCTCTCTTTCTCCCCACACCTGCAAGCATGGCACACCACTACATTCCTGCCTTTCAAAGCTATTCAGCTTTATTCCAATGATGCATTTGACTCTTCACTGGAGCCAGATTTTAGTTCTCAAATAGGCTTTTGATAGATTTTTAGTCCCACATTCCAGCTCCAGTAAAATCTGAACTGAAAAGCAAGGAAAATATCAGGCTGCTTCCTTGGCTTTCCCATAGGCAGCAGGAGTCAAACTCTGCACATCCTCTGTGCTCAAAGCCAGCAGAACAGGACCTCCCAATAGCAAGGGAAGTGTGTTTCAGCTACACAATCAGGTACTGTGTCCCCAAGACAGGACAAGGGCTGAGGTAAGGGGAAGTCTGCTGATGCTGTGTCTACTCCAAATTCTGGAGGTGTTTGAACAGCCTTTGAAACAGTAATTCCTTTCAGACTGCATCTCATACCTGAAGCAGCCTCAGTCCTGCCCAGTATAAAATCTCCCTATGAACAGTACTCACCAGAAAGCAACAACACAGACAGGATCCAAATACAAACATGGAAAATGAAGCTTTAAAAGAGAAGCAGTAATTCTGCATTTGGCTGTGTCCCCCTGCAGGCAAGCATTACAAAGCTGAAGTGGTTTTACAGCTTGTGTTTCATTTTCATCAGTCTCCTTTATCCTACTTGCAGCAGAAAAATGAAATTGTATCAAATACTATTATCAAACTAAGAGCTCTTTTGTGTGTGTGTGTGTGTGTGTGTCAAATATATTGTGTCTGGCTGCAATTTGCAAGTTCTCCCTTGTTCTCTACTGCTTGCAGTGGTGAGCAACTTGCAAAAAGTCTCCAAAAGCCTCTTGCCCAGGAAAGTGGTTCCAGGATTTTCCAGTCTGGGCACACAGCCTGGGGGCCCTGAGGCCAACCTGGCCCTGCAATGTCCACCTATGCTGAGGGAGATGTAGAACAAAACCCAGGATCCCTCAGTCTGAGTATCTCAGCAAGGAGAGATCCTCTGCCAAAACACTTGGCCTCAGAAAATGATGGACGTTTTTCCCACTGTAAAAGTAAAAAAGCTGTTTTATAATGCTGCTGCAATACCATTAAGGGAAAACCTCAATGACTGCAGCCATTCTCTCAAATAGCTTATAAAATTCAATCTTGACTTTCCAGAGTAGAAAAAGCATGACTTGCTTATACAGGGAAGGGGTAAAATACCTATAAAAAAATAATTTTGAAAACTACCCTGGAGCCCTGTCCTCACTGTGTGGTTCACACAGAGTATGGATCATACAGAGCAAGTTGTAAATTGTGACTGGGTTTTTGTCTTGTCAGAGCTACACAGGTTGGATGGAGCTCAAGCAAAGAATTTTCCATAAAGAAGAGTCAATAGTCTTATACAGATATAAGATCTGCAGTAGCTGCCCAAGATTTCAAATTCCACAGCTTAAGACTTGATTTCCCCAGCAGTCCAAACACCATTACTTGCACTATTTTTCCCTTGGGAATTTAGCTTCCTACTAGTTTACACACAGGAACATTTTAAGGAACTTTTCTACTCCTTTTTTTCTTTTCTGTAAGATTCTATGACTTTCTAAAACAGAAGAGGAAAAAGGTATCTTCATATTTAAGCAATTTGTATAGAGTTTTATGTATTTCAACCATGTACACAAAGTAGTATCTCCTCCTTCTCTCTTTTTAACACTTCCCAAGCCACATGCCCACAGTCTACTTTCATTCTCAGAGCTTCCTTTGCTACAGTTCCTTGCTACCAAGATTTGTTTCCTTTTACTTCTTGTAAGCCAATAACTATCTTCACACTTACTTGCTACCTATATCCATTTGCTTCTTGTACTTTTCACCAACTTTCTGCAATCCCTATTTTCCTCCTCTTCCCTAAATCTTTAGCATTATTTCTTATACTGAGGAAATACTTTTTTATGGTGGCCGTTTGATTGTTTTAAATGATCAGCATTACTAAAATGACTTGGTAACAGTAAAATATGCAACATGAAATAGGCACCATATACAGGACTGGTGTAAATGATGATGACCAAAGAGGCAGGAAGTCCCCAGTCCAAAGATGATGCTTTGAGTATGCCAAATTGTGAAGATAATTTAAATTGAACTAAAGTGATATACAGAATCTGATCTGTATTACAATGGCTGCCTTCAAAACCAACCAATGTATGGTATTTCAAACAGTGAGAGAAAAAAATCCCAGTTCTCTGGGATTCTACACTGTCTGCTGTCACTAGTGAACCATGTTGGCCAGTGAGCTCAAATTCTGCCTTTGTCAGAACATTCATTAAAGTTAAAAAATTGTATAAAATCAAACAGCTTTTTTTCCTTAAAGAAGGAAACTGAACTGGATTCCTTTCATTTCATCCATTTCCTGCAAGTAAAAGCTCAAAAGTCAATTGCCACATACCAAGAATTTGGCCCTATGATACCCAAGATTTAGCAGCCCAAGATAATTTTAACACACCTTACAAACCAATACTGAGTGATCTGATCTGTGTCAGAGCCCACATCATTACTTTCCATGCTTCAGTTCCTTCATTCCTCATATTCACTCACACATCAGTCCTGTGGCAGATAACTTGAACTACCAACCACAACAGAAGAGAATTGCTGAAAGGAAAGCAAATTCCAAAGATACAGGATGATTACTGAGATGTTCTCTTTAGAATCTACAACTCCTTTTTAAAAAGCACAGGTTACACCAGGGGAAAAAAACAAAAACATGCAAACAGACAAAGAAAAGAAAAAAAAACCAACTCAGAACCCAGCAACTTCAGTTTTTATGAAAAGACAGCTTCTAGTAGAAAGCACATGGAGTGCTACTGCCAGGCCATGGAGTCCCTGTTTTTTGTTATCTCCTCCCAGAACTGTTTAAGATACTCTTGCTTACAAATTCTTCCAATGTATATAGACTATCTACCACAAGGACAAGGTTGTTTTATAAACCAGTTCTTAACACAGATGAAGATCTCCTCTCTTTTCAACAAGGGAGGACATGTACAAGCAGCAATGAACTATTACAAATATCTAACAGCTCTGGAAAAAGAATTAGCAAGTAATTACAGAGGTTATCAGGGTCTGTATCAATATTCCTTACCAGCAAGCTACCTGCATTTTCTTCTCCCTTTCCATCACCACTCCATCATGCCAAGTTTTCCAGAAGAGTTCTTTGCATCACATGTGTTCATGAAACAGATTTAAATAAATGTTCTCTTTACTATTTATTTTTTAATTTACATATCACTAGTGGTAAGAGTTGTGGTAGCTGGAAGCAAAACCACAAAGAATGTTTTCTTTCACCCAGAGAGCATAACTCTAAACTTAATTACATGTGCTGAAAAGCAATATGCATTTTTAAAAGAAATGCTTTAAAAAGTGTTCAGAAACAATGTGAGAAAAATGCATGTGAAAAATTCAATTCCAGTGTCTTTCAGACTGATTAGAGAAGCACCTGCAAAGCGTGCATGTGTGTGTGTGTGTATATATATATATATATATATATATATGAACTAAATTAACAGCCCATGAATAAGTTTTGTATTATGGTCCTCAAACAATAATGAGTGCCAAGCTCAGGTTCCTGATGTCTCCACATGCAAAATTTCTCTTTCCTAAGATCTCTCAAAAGCCACCATCCGACTATGATCTAACTATTGTATTTTTACCACCTCCAAACCTAGCAACTGCAAAAATCCTCTGAAACAAAATGAAAGCAGATGCAGTTATCTAACTATTTTAAGACAGCACAGTTCACAAAGATCTGATATTCAACAGGATGTTGATACACACTCCCTTTTCTGACACAGTGCCTGGATGTCAGATCACAAGGAAAAGGCAAAGATCAAAAAGCAGCCCAGATACTGACCCACTTGCTCATGCTAGGCAAGGAGCTTAAGCCACAAATGGACTCTTGATTACGGAGTGTAGGGTGTTCCTTAGAATGTTACTCCAGCCAGAATCCCAGCTTCTAAGACACCAATTCCCAAAGCACAACCCTGCAGCTCATCAAGCCTTTGTACAACAGTGCACAGAAGGACTTTTAAACAGAAGGCTTCAAGAATACCATCAGCCTGCTCAGAGACTGCCACCACTTGCACAGATTAGTGTCTCACTCTGGAAATTCATACACTGCTGAGGAATCTTGCCCAGTTATGACTACACAAGCCCAAGTTTGTTTTCAGTCAGCCAAGGCTTTCCTGAATCTTTGGGAATGTGAAACATTCAAAATCTTAAGTTGCCTCACACTAGTATCAATATAATTCCTGCATAACCATTTCTGTAACTGAGTGAAGTAATGCTGCTAACTTCCCAGATCATAAACCTAGGCTGATAAAAAGCCTATCAAGTCATCTGAATACAAAAGCACCAGAAATAAATGTTATGTCTATGTAACATCAAGAACATTAAGTTTCCCATGAACAGGAATCTGTGCTCTCCTTCAGCTCCTCAGAATTCACCCTGAGCACCATCTGACACAGATTTATTGGTGAAACTGTGAGGAGGATAGATGCATACTGAAAAACACATAACCAGTGACTCTTCTTGATATATCCCCTAGGTCTATGAATTTTCAGGAGTTCATTCAGTGAATTATCACCTGATGCACAATTCTCCTACAGAGACAAGTTAAGAGACATGGTGCTTGCTACAATATTTACAACTTAAAACTCCAAACTAAAGATCGTTCTCTTTAAGACTTAAGTTCCATAACTTCTTTGATAGATGCTTCTTACACTCCATGACTGAGACAAATTCTCCTAGGCTCTCAGGAGCTACAAGCAAAACAACAGGTGACAACAGCACAACCCTACAAACTCCCCGAAGTTTCCTGGGTGCCACTTACAGGCACTAGAGCCACAACACAGGAGAAGGCAAGACTGCCATTTCCCCAGGACTGAAAGCATCTATCTTCTTCCTCTCTCCTCCATTACACCACCAGGGAACCATCACTGTCCTGTGTCCAAGCTCATCTCCCATCCCCTCACCCTGACTGCACCCATGGATTGAAACACAAAGCTCACACCAACCCCACATCTTGTGGCGATGCTTAGAAGGCAGCAGCCTATCACACCAGCACCTGCCCACGGGATCAAACACCTTCCAGCTCCCCTGAGGACAGATGGACGGACACACGCACACACACATATATACACACACGCACACACACACCGCCCATCCCTTTAGACACTCGGAAGCTGAGACGCTGCCGGAGGCGAGGGCGGAACCTCATGCCGGGCAAGGAACTGCCAGACGAACGCTGCCGACCGACCGACCCGCGCTGCCCGCGTTCCCCTTCGGGTGTCCCGGGCCGATCCAGCCGGTCCGCTGCCGGCAGCGCGGAGCCGCCACCCCGCGGTGCGGAGCGGAGCGGGCCCGGCCGCCGCGTCACGGATCTGCTGCTCCCGGCAGCCAATCGGCGCCGGAGCCGGGGCCGGCGCGACTTCATTCATTCATTAAAAAAAAAAAAAAAAGAGAAAAAAAGAAAAAAAAATAGAAAAAAAGGAAAAGGCGCAGCGCAGCTGGGACCCGCGCCCCGCCAAGCTCGGTGCGGCCAGGGCCCCGGCTCCGGCTCCCCCAGCTCCGCCGTGCCCCGGATCCGACACTCACGGCAATCCGCCTCGTCGCTGTTATCCGAGCAGTCATCGTCCTCGTCGCATTTCCAGATGGCGGGGATGCATCGCTCGTTCCGGCACTGGAACTGGTCCTCCGGGCACTCCTTGACGGCGCCTGCGGGACACGGGACCGCGCTTGGGTCAGAGGGGCGCGTTCCCGCAGCGGGGACATCCCGGAGCCCCCTCCCCGCCCGGTCCCGGTCCATGCACAAGCCGGGCAGGGCGCAGGGAGCCGCCGACGGAGGGTGAGGGGTGCGGCTGGGCTGGCCGGAGCAGAGAGGGTCGGTGCGGGGCTGGGGGAAACGCGCCTCCGCGGGGAGGACGGCGGCGATCGCGAACCTGCTTTGTGCAGGGATAAAAGGGACCATTCCCGTGCTTCCCCGCATTGTTTTAAAGACAGGGGAGACAGGAGCCTGGGAAGAGATGATGGTTAAACCCGAAGTGCAAAAGACAAAAGAAAAATCACACAGCACACCGATGCTGGCAACTCCTGCGCGCCCGCCACCGGGGCAAACGCACAAGATACCTGCGGGGATAACGGGCACCGGCGCCGTCCCGAGGAAAGGGAACTGACCCAACTAAAGTTGAGGGCGGGGAGGGGGAGACGGAGCAAATCTGCTTGGCAGACACCGTACAGCGCTGCTCTGATGAGGCACAAATCTCCTCAGAAAGGGATTAAAGGTGGCAGCTCCTGTCACCAGCGCTCGGCTTCCATTCACCCGCGTGCCCGGCCCCCGCACCTCGCGAGCCCGACCCTCGCGTGGGGAGCACCAGGGCGAGTGGGTGCCCGGACAGGCAGGACAGGACGCTCGCCCCTTTCCCGGGAGCACCGAGGCGAGGAGTGCACTTGCGGCTGCCGGAGAGCAGGAGAGCCGCCGGGCCTCTCCGTTCCCTGCCGTTCCGTTCCGGACCCACCTTTTCCGAGGTGCAGCTGGAGCAGCAGGAGCTGGAGCAGCAGGAGCCGGGCGAGCGCTGGCCGGCACATGGTGCTCGCTCCCTCGGTGGCAGCGCGTGTGCGGGGTGCGCGCCGCCCGCGCACCGCTCGCCGCCCCGCGCCGCCTGCGCCCGGCGCCGCCCCCCGCCCCGCCGCGCGCCGCCGCCGCGCCGTGACGCGCCCCGCTGGGCGGGCCCGGGAGCCGCTGACAGCGCGGGGAGCGGCCCCAACCCCCGCCGCCCCGCAACCCTGCCGGGGCCCGCTCCTCAGGGAGACCTGCGGGGAGCTCCCCTCGGAGCGAACGGGAGCCGCGGGGAACCCCGCAGCGCTCGGAAAGGCGTTCCCAGGCCTGTCTGCGGAGGCCCGGGCGGCTCGGCTCACCTGCTACGCCGCGGACCGAGTCCCGCCAGGGCTGCGAGGCAGCGGCGAAAAGGTCCCGCTGGGAGAGCGGAGGAGACCCGGGCTCCCCTGCGGGAACCCTGGAGCGGTGGCGGGGAAGGAGGAGCCTGCGCTGCCCGGAACCCCGCACACCGGGATCGGGCTCCCCAGTGCTGAGCCTCCCTCCTTATGGCGGTGACAGTGCCAGGCTCGCTCATGATCTTAATTTTCCTAAATCAATTAAACGCGAGGACTCATTTAAATGGCCTGGAGGCACAGCTGGTGTGCTCTCCTCATTACTGAGGGGTTTCATGCGGGCCACGCTGCTGTGGTCATCTCCACTTAATTAATTGTCTTCAAATTAGTGCAGCAAGGCCGAGGAGTGCCAAAGGTGGTGACCTCCTGCTGCGGGACCCGCTCGCCCTCGCTACTGCTCAAACTCGAGGGGGTTGATCAGGAACTGCTAAAAAAAAAACTTGTACAAGCCCTGGGGGCCGTGTTTATCGCTCTGCTGATGAAAAAGCGATTCCCTGTCCTTAATTAACGCTGCAGCGCCGGTCATACAATCGGGATTAAGAGTGTTTCAGTAATCTTATTATGAAAAGATGTTTTTCAGGAGTAACTTTGAATTACCGTGATTATATGTGAAGTGTTATTTAAAACAAAACATACAAAAAAACACCACCAAAAAAACCAAGCCACTACCTTTGCATAAAACAATGTAATAAAACTTTTCAGTTCCAAACCTTGAAGTTCCATTGGCTCCAGATTTGGGCCACCATCTAAAAGCACACCTGTGCCTTTCACAAAAATGTTGCAAGTCATTAGGCAGCAGTGTCACTTGAATCATGTGAAGAGAAGAGGATCTAATCATTGAGTTATTTCACCAGCAGCTTCTAGAGTATTAACAATTTATTCAAGCCTTTTTGAACGATTTTTTAGCATGCAAAACACATGCAAAATAATGTTTGTTTTGGCTGGATCAATGTGACAGGCTACAATGACTCCTTAAAGCAGATGATATATTAATAATATATTAGGTCAAATTTCCCTTTCCTAAATGTGCCAAAACACAGATTTATAATGCTACTGTAACTCCTGGCCTCATTCTCTTTCCTAAATTAGTTTAAAATGGAAGTGGCTCCAAAGACAATAATGAAGCTATCCAGTGTGAAACTGGAGTGAATGTGCAGAGCAGCACTCACACCAATGACTTCCTGTAATTCCTATCAGAATTTTGTTGTACTAAAACACAAACTAACAGGTATTTTGGTCTGAATGCTTCTCAAAACATAACATTAAGGAGCTTTTTTCTTTTTTTTTTTTGATGGACTTGCTGTGAGAACACCTGACCAGCAGCAGTTTCAGCAGCTGACCAGGCATTGTAGGGGCTACTTGTAGCCTAGTACCATCTTGTGGACATCTGTGTATCCAAGGGACTGCAGAGGCAAAGGAAAGCAGAGGTGTAAAAGGAGAAGCAAATCGGGCAAGGGAGACCATTTGATGTGTAAGAGAAATTAAATCTAGCTTTGTCCATTGTGTTTCAATAATTAATTAAGACTGTTCATTTACCTCACAAGGTGTTTCTCTTCCAGGAGCTCACCTCTTGAATCAGAAACTGGAACAGGAATTTATGCTTCTTTTATCCAGGATCTGTAAAGTAACAACACAGACATATTTAGACAAAAAGCAAGTCTCCAACAGCTAAGGTGCAACATCTACAAACCTTTACATACAAAATACATTCTAACATACTGAACTTGCTATTGGCAACTGAGTTTACTTATAGACTTGATGCATGTAACCCAGTCTCTCTCTTAATCTCAACCCTGGTTATGGGAGGTGAGACCAAGGGTCTCTGTAGCTCATTCTGACCCACACTAGAGCTGGGAGCAGATGCCTGGGGGTGAATGCAAGAGCAGAGCCAACAAAAAGCAATGCATGTCCACAGCAGTTTCCTATCTTTCAGCCACTAGTGCCTTGAGGACTTACTCAGCCAGTGGTAGAGTCTTTTATTAAAAGAGTCCTGAATAAATTTTCATGAATATCAGTTCCTTTTCAAGAGTGATGTAAACTGAAGCTTAGGCAGGGGTCACACTGTGAAGCAAGGAGCTCCCCAGCTCTACATGTGTGAAGTATTTCTGCTTCCCATTGCTCTGCCCCTGCTTGGTCCTTACGGGTTCCAGGTGTACAGCACAGAATTTGTGCTCTTGCCAGGCGTGGAAATATTTCAGCTTTAAAGTAAGACTTAGGGACAGAGTGCCATCCTCATGATTTTTGAAGCAGCAGAGTCAAGCTATGTATGCCATGTTTTTCACAACCCCTGGGACTTTCCTTTTCCTTGTTTCATGCCTAAAAGGTCAGTTTAAACCCCTTAGCACACTCAAAGTCTTCTTAATGACATCCTTATTTTTAGCCAGCTCATGGCCTAGTAAAGAAAGGAGGACATCACACTATCAGATTTAAATCAAACTACAAAATCCATCAGTTTATCATCCAAGAATTGTCTCTCCTACAAGCCAGAATTTGTCACTTCCTTAGCTATAACTCAGCTTTGTCCTAAAACTATCACTCAGTTCTCCTTTATTCAAGCACAAGCAGCAATCTGAGGCAACACCACCACAGTGCTGGCCAAACAAAACCTCAGCAGTGCTTACTGTCCAGGTATGAAGCTGTAAAATCTACTGACCCAGACTTCCATTTCCATGTGAAACACACTCATTACACATTCACTAACTGCATATAAAAATGCACAGGTATCCATCTGTGTCTCCGCTGTGCATTTGACTCGTGGATTCCTGTGTTCTGACCTCTTTTTTAAACTGCAGTACCAACTTTATCCACTTTGACCATCACCTCCTGGTTTTCCTTAGCAAATCAAGTGCAGTGTTACCAAGCACCTCAGCTGTACTTTGGACACATCAGGTTCTCAAGTAACTCCCCTGGCACCTGGCTTCCTGAGAAGTACTGCATTACTCACAGTACTTTTCATATGGTTTCAAATCCATCTTCTACTTTATGCTCTTGCTTCTGACTCTTAACAGCTCTGTCAGGGGAGCAGGGGTAAAACAGGAGATGCTTTGCAGTCCATCAGTAAAGGTTCTATTTAACTAGGGGAAAGTTAACACAGAAGCTTTCTGCCCTTTATTCCCATAGCAGTAGTCCTAGACAATATATCTTTGAGTGCAACCAAACCTAGAGTCACAAAAGGGACCTTTCCCATTAATTTTAATGAGCATAAGAATGAAGGGACCAAGAAAAAAAGTGAGGATTAGTTATCTGGCAAGATCTTTTGCATGCTAGAGAAGCACTGCTATAGACTGATCTGTGCTTTGCAGTGACAAATCACCGTGAAAGCCAACAGAAATGCAGACTTGAGGCCATAGTTAGTAACAAGTACTGTGGGATTTTTTTCAAGATGTTTCACTTCAAACTATTTATCCTATTACTACTAACAAAGGAATCATCAACTGGAGCAAAACTGAAGTTGACAGTGTCTCATGTAACTCTACAGTGCCCATATACTGCTGCTGTAAAGCAGCAGATTAGTACCACGGGCTGCTGTTTGTTCTGTGGCTCCCAAGTGGCTTAGACACAAACAGGGAAATGTAGTAGTAGCAGCAAGCTTGGAGTATTTTTTTTTTCTAAAAGCTCTGTAAGCCAGACAAACTCACTTCATTTTTCTCCCACATCTTTTTTGTTTAGGCCCCAGTGCTGCAAAGAGGTGCTGTATGGTGTGTGGATGGTGGAAGCAAAGACAAGGTCTGGTTCTAAGAGGTGCAAAATTCCCTCAGCTCCAAGCAGCCCTCTGGAAAGCTCTGAGCATCTTGAAGGCTCTCAGACAAATTATTTTAGCATTAATTACAACATCAATGAGAAAATAATACCCAAATGGGAATTCAGTATGATTTCTGCATGCAGTGTTTCTCATCATTTTTCTATGGATTTCACATGACAACAGAACACTTGAAAACCCATCCTGCTTTCAAGCAAGTGCTGAATTTATCTTCCTGCTAAGCAGCGAGCAGAGCCTAAGTCATCTAATCTGTAAATTCTTATAGCTTCTTGACAAGGCTGTCTTTCTTCATGAAAGAATATGAGTCCAGCATTTGTTTTCTTTTTCAAAGTGAGAGCTCATTAAAAGCAATTTTTTTCAAGGTCAAATTCTGAATGTTTGTTCTTTCTCTTTTGATTTACCAGCTTGTCTTTAATAATTTGCCTCAAAGATACCCCATTAGATATTGTCACCTCATCCTTTTCAGTTCCTAAGTAACAAGAGAAGGAATGAAGTCTTGTATATAACCAAAAGATTTGAGTTTGGTAAAGTGGAATTGTTTGCTTTAAGAAGTAGATAAAAATCAAACTTCATTTTAAAATCCCCCCAAAAGAGGAACTGGGAGAGGAAAAGGGAAACAGTGGGAGATCCTTTTCCAAGGAGAGAAAAGGAATCCAATTATAATCCTGGAAATGCAGACCTGATGTTCAAATATCTTCTCGCTCTGCACCATGTTTTGCCTAGTCAA
Organism: Calypte anna; assembly: GCF_003957555.1. Lineage (NCBI taxonomy): Eukaryota > Metazoa > Chordata > Aves > Apodiformes > Trochilidae > Calypte > Calypte anna. Next base: position 25,676,526 of record NC_044254.1, read on the forward strand.
TGCCAACAATCTGGGTGTTTCTAAGCACCTCATTTGAGCTTCATTCAAGACACCTGAGAGTCACACAAGTGCAGCCTTGTTAACATTTGTCTAGGTTTGAGAAGTTATTGATGTAATCCAGCTCTGAAAGACTTGTTTCTTCCAAGTTCAGAAACCTTTTCTCACCAACATTAGGACAGAGCTGATGCCAGGTGTGAAGTCCAGGTTTGTATCAGTGATAGACATTTGCACAGCCACTTCCAGAGTCACAGTTCTTTAAAACATTTTCAGAAAAGACCTTGTTTCAGATTTCCTGCCTGTTAGACCATGTTGCAGCAACAGTGTTTGATGGAACAGTCCCTGTGGCATTTTGTCACATCACATAAAGCATCAAGTGATAGATGCACTTCAGAGTAACAAGTCCTAGGGACATAGTTGCTAGAAGCACAAAATAGCTCTCCTCCTGCCCTTACCAGTACACCCAGCAAAATATTCCCTCATCCTTAATTCTTCCTTAAAAGCAAAAGTGCCTCTCAGTTCCACAGATGTTAAGTTCTAACCAGGACAGATCAAGACTTAATACACAAGCTGACAGATACTTGTAGTCTAAGCTGACCTAAACCAATTCTTACGAATTCAGCTGGTCCTTGATTTGCTGTACCACTTGTGCTTCAATCCTGCATTCTCCCATGGCTCAGATAAAGCAGAGTTTGTTGTATGTTTGTTGTATGTCTGCACAGATCTTGCCAGGCATACAGTCTGAACTTCCCAAGAACTTCCCACAGCACCTGTTGGTCAAAGCACTTTCATTTCTACTCATGACACTCACACTTGTCTCAGAAAGATCCCATCTCCCTTTCATTACTCTGTAGAAAGCTTAAAGATGTCCAAGCTAGTCTCAGTTTTTGTTTTTTTTAAACAACTTTCCTATTTCAGCATAACCTGTGCTGCTTGTTAGGACTGCCAGATATTTCTCATCCACTACTCAGGCTGGTCTTGGGACTTAGGAAGGAGGTCCATGATCCCTAAGAGGACAGAAAGGCAACAGAGTGCTGGAAGAGGGCACTGAAGGGCTGCAGCCAACATCAGAGCTGTTTATTTTCCCCTGGAAAATGAATATCCTGTGGCCAGATCAGGTTAAAGCAGCTCCTGTTCTTCAGCTGGTTTTGAGCGCTAGGACCCAAATCATGGGCAGACTCACCTGCTAGAGGGCACAGGATTCAAAGACTCCAAAGATCATGACAAGTCCTTGTACATCACCTGAAACTTGATGTGGGAAGTGAATCCCTTCTCTTGCCCTCACTAAGCAGACATTGGAGATATTCAGATATTCCCACCCAAACATTAGAGATCTGGTTTTATTTAATTGCAGCCAACTCTGTATGCCCCAAAAAAACATAGCATAGTGTTTGTATCTCATAATTCAATGTAGAGGAACACCTGCTTTCAGTCTGAAAGTGAAACTTCAATTCAGCACATCACCCAGCCACCACAAAGGCACAGAGGGAAGTAAAGGCCACTTCCCTTTGTACAGGTTTGCAATCTTATCTTTGCCTTGCCAAAACAAAATCAATAGAACAAAACACCAAGACTTGGGCCTTTTGTTAAACATTTGACAACCGAAGTCTATAAATTCATTTCCCCATTTTACTCCTTTATTTATCCTGCTGCTCTGAGAGGACAATGAAAACTGCCCTGACTCTGGCCATCTCAGTCAAATAAAGCTGGCATAGACATGGACTCACACTTAACCACCCACCCACACAATTTTAGCTTCCCAGCCATCAAAGCACAATCAAAACTGCATTTTCCTGACTGTCAGTTTCTCTAAGCATTTTTTAGAGCACAGATGTAATAGGTTTTACAGGGAGTCCCTTTGATTCCTGCCAGCCCTGCACATTCTCATTCTGTCCCTAATCTCTCCTTTGTGGCACACAGGCTCAGAGCAGTGGGCATGGATCCCAGAGGACACTGATTACCATCCAAATTCTCTTTTGGAAACGATCCCATCTGGCAACTGCAGAACCCAAAGCTTCGACCCTCAGCCATTGTTCTTCTTCAAAATGAGCAGATTCAACTTTATTACAGATTAAACATTTGCTGCATTTTATGTTCAAGACTAATTCCAAGTGCTATATCAAAACACAGAAGCTTTCTCTGATGACCCATCCGCAGGGTTTTTTATTTTAAGGATGAATAAAAATCAAGCAGTCCAAGCCATTTAGGGTTTGGTTTGGTTTTCAGAATACATACAAAGAATTGCTCCCCAACCTTAAATTTTACATGTCAAGTTTCATCTGGAAGCGAATTCGTTTTTACAGCTCAGTTATTAGCTGTGCAAACAGGCTATTATTCATGCTCATCTAGGGTCTAACAGCATTATTGGCTTCTTAAAAATTTGCCAGGCCAGGAAAATTTACACAGGACCCATTTTAGAGAGGGGAGAAAAATGAGATGTGACTGAAGGAGCCCACAAAAGGCAACCAACAGCTTTGTATGTCTCACCCAGAGAGCTGAGAGCAATGGAGTTATCTCCTGTTGCACACTCCCTACAGTGAGGCTCAGACCAAATCCATGCACAGCTCTGCACCCTGACCTCTCTCTCCCCATCTGTGGGCACATATGTAGGATGCAGATGGTCAGATTGCTCTGTGATCCACTGCAGAGAAAACACAGTTGGTATCCAGGGCATGGCACTGCCTTGCAACTGGGGAGTGCACCAGGTAGCAGGGCTCTGCCTGCACAGAAACTCTTTCAAGAGCCCTGTTCCCCATCTCCTGAGCCCTTCTAAATCACTCAGCCCACCCAGCAGGGCTGATCCATGAGTGGTAAGTCTAAATTCTTGATTCAGCTCCCCCTCAAAATAGCCAAAGGACACAAGTCCACCCTTAAGCAAAAATGTCCAGCTATGTTTCTTGCTGTGATGCTCATAGTATAAATGTTAAATGGTTAAACATTGCTCTTCTTCAGCAAGGATAATCTGTAAGGTTAAACTGTACAACTAGAAAAAAATATATACAATTACTGTGCTTTATATGCCTTAGTTTTCATCTATTGATCATGCAATTGAAAATTAAATTTGTACCAATGGCACAAGTCATCTTTTCTTTCACATTATATTCTTTAGAGTTGAGTAACCCAAGGTTACTTATCACCCTGAAACATGTGAAAAAAATCTGAAAATATAAAATAAAATTCCATTAAGAAACAGAAATTCAGTAGAGTTAGGTTCTCTGGTTTTACCTGCAGTGTGTGTGGGGACATTTTAATGGCTTTTATTATGTCAGTCTTTCACAATATCAAAATTATTTCTGAATTGATTTTAAGAACCTGAAAGCATTGTATAATGTGCATGCAAATCAAGAGTAATCTTTTGACTTTTATTCAGCAACACTTGTGAATATTTTATTCCAGTCTTGTAAGACAGACTGTGCTGGTATCTTTACCTTTGGTTGCAGCCCTGCTGTAAAAGTTTGTCCCTCTCTTTATTAAAAATGCAGAAATGTAGCACCATCCCTTATCAAGAATTAAACAAGCATGGTTGGCACCTTTATAAAATTTTTAAATTGTCATTTTTCTTGTGTTTAGTTAAAGCCCCCTTTTTTGCTTTAGACATCTCTGGGAATTCATCCATCTTTGGAGGAAACTCACAGGGTAAGAGAGCATTCCTGGGATTAAATGCAAGAGTAAACAATGAATGGAGTGCTGCACAGTGGTTTGGTTTTTCTGTAAGTGCGTAGGGATTCAGATGTAAAAAAAAATACCAGTATTTAAGAGAATTTGTCTTGAGGTAAGCCAGTATCTGAGTCCTGCACAGCAGAATGGGAATTTGTCTGTGACAAAAACTAAAGAGACCCCTAAAGAAGGCTGAAAAGTAAAATTTAAGTTGAATTTACTTATTTAATTATTACATAAAGACTGAGGCTGTTCACAGCTTTCAGCGAAATCTAAATTCTTTGTCTTCTGTTACATGTCAAGGCAGACTGACCACCCTCTTCTGACACCTTCATGTGTCATCAGCACTTACATTTATCCAGGCAGCAGTGAAAAAATAACAAATCCATCCTTAAAACAACCTTATGAGAACCTGAACACATCACAGGATTCCCTTGCAATTAGTTCAGCTCTCTATATACTGCATTCCTGTCCTTCATGTAGTGTCCTTGAAATCCTACCAGCGTTGCCCAGTATTTGGTTCAAAAAAACCTCTGATGAAACCAGGCAGTACATCCTCACACCTGGGGGATGACCAACCTTGAAGGTGGGTAATTACACAGAGTTTTCTGTGAGTAACAGCAGCATAAGGGCATAAATATAAACAGGAGAGGTGATTCTGCCAAGGAAAAGAGCAGTTTGGCATCTCCAGTCACTGCTGTTGGGAGGTGCCTGAACCACCTCCGTATTCCTAAATAAAAGGAGTAGAACAGGGAATGTTGAAGTCACTGAGGGATGTCTGAGTCCCTGCCACGTAATTTCCATGATCTAATTATGTTTTCACTTAGAGTAATATTAAATTTAATCCTGCACCTGCACCAGGCTGACTCTTTTATTTTCTTACTTAGTTCCAGATAAAATAATCCACATATTTCAGAGAACTAAAGCAGGAAGAATATATTGTTCCCCCACATGAAAGAAGAGAATGACTCCACTACCATTGAACTGAAAAGGCTTCAGAGCCTCCAGCTCTTAAAATAGGGATTTCAAATGAGTCAAAAACCATGTAACTTGTTTATTGCACACAAAAAGTGTGCTATGCTTACATTATAAAGGCTGCTAATCAAGCCCATAAAATGGTGTGGTTGCCTGTGAAACAGTAATTCATGTGCTTCATGCACAGGCACCATGATAGCACTGTAAATGCCACTGTCACATCTGCTTTTTTCCATAAGACCCTTACCTCATTCAGTCTGCAGAATGAGCAATGTTCAACCAATGTGTAGCTTTCAATAGTTTATTTTCCCTTCATTATTCACTCTCACCAGGCATTATTTATTGCACACTATTCAGATTCTGCTTTGAAAACAGAATTATTCATTTCTTTATAGGCTTTTATGTGATGCTTATCAGAAGAGCATGAATGCTTCAGACATCAATGCATTCATTTTCATAAACTTTCTGGGATGTTAAAGTTACAATTTTTGCCACTTCTAAAAAACATAAACTAAGTAAAACAGAATAAAGCTAAGTAAATAAGCTAAACTTGGGTACCTAACACAGGCTGTTTAAAACCTGTGTTTCCAGACCATTCTACAGTAATTCATATGTTTAAGATGAAGATCTCAGTGGCTTCAGCTGGAAGTGTGATTGCTCAACAGTTTCCCAGTTTACAGCCCTGGAATCTTAGCTGTATACCACAAAAAATACAAACTCACAAGAGGAAAACAGCCTCAAAACATTTTGTTTGATGCAAGTAGGATGCTCAGAATCAAGTAAGAGTTCTCTGGCACATGTGGAGTTAAAACCCATTTCTCTGCTGTTGCCACACTCTGCTATTTCACTTGCCACAAAGTGAAAAAAAAGACAGAAAGCCATCAGGAAAAAAAGTGATTTTTCCTTCTGCAGGTCCTTGCATCATTGGCTATTTGCTCTTTGCTTTCTGCAACAGAAAAGTCTGAGGTGCTCATTCACTACAGACTTTTGATTCATCTCCAGAGCATCTCAATTACAGATTAACAAAATTCAAGCCTGTAAAAATAGTTGAATTAAGGCTGCACAGGAAACACAGGGAAGCTCAACTTTTGTGAACTTAATTTTGTGATCTTAACACTCCTTTGTCTAGGCTGTCTAAGCACATGGATGTGAAGCCTGTGTTCTTTTTTAGCACAAACCACAACCCATCTGCTATTTCCTCACACTCCAAGTTGGACAGCTTGCTTTTGCAGTTGTTGGGCTGTAAGAAGAGGAGGGAGGATGAGTGCCCTGACTTCAAGTATCCCATGATTGCAAATAAACCCTGCTCCCCTAGAACAGCCCATGAGCACTGCACACACTCCTGGGAGGCTTCAACAGTGATGCTCTGGCAACCTTTTGGGATCCAAATCCACAGGGATTTTGGGCTGTCAGCAGCACAACCTCAAGAAGATTCAGACATAGAAAAATAACACTCCAGCCAAACTGAGTCTTTCTCCCAGGCCTGGGGTCACTGGAAAGGGTAGCTGGAGTGTTACTGGAGCTGGGCAACCCTCTATCCAAACATCTAAGTAATTTTGGCCAGGAATTTCATGAAAACAAAGCAGTTAACCAAAATAAACAGTCAACCAAAACCCACCAGGTATACACACTTAACAATGGGAGTATCTTTGATGTGTAGTTGCTATATCTTGATTTTGTACTACTATTTCTGAAGTGAATTAAGCTTCCCAAAAGGTGATTAGCTACAAGTGCAATTCTATTATTTCCCATTCTAGATGGCAGATTATACCCTCCATGTGTGCAAACACCAAGAAGCTTAAGCTGAGTTTATGTTCTCTGAGCAGCATCTCATGACCTGGAAAAGTTCAAAGCAACTGATTTGTGAAATATACAGACAGTGGAAGCATTCAAGTGGAGGGGAAAATAGAAGCAAGCATCTGTAAAGAAAGAAGATGGAGAAAGTTCATTCGTTTGTGGGTGGTTTTGACCTTAAGAACAGGGGAATCAGCCATCTTGTCAAATATTGGCAAGTTCCCTAAGTCTGGCACTGGTCTGTTTTAGCTCTCATCCTATCTCAAAGGCATTGCTTCACTGGAAAAGGGTCATTCTTTTGCCAGTTGGGGTAGACCTGCGAGCAGATACTCAGTATCTGTCCATGATGAGGCTGTTTTTTACCTCCTCACTAAGAGGATTCCAGGTGTCCAGGTCCACTGCCTTCTCCTGTGGTATAAAGCATCAGGGATAGGCAGAGGTCTGGCTCATGGGTACTTTGTCTTGCTTGAGCATTCTCTGGCTCCTGAGATGCCTATAAATGATGACAGAAATATGATGGTCCCTCAATGCCTCTGCAGCTCTAGATCCTACTGTCACCTCTGTTCCTGGGCTGAAAGCAGAAACAGAGTAGTAGTTGGTGAACAGAAGGGTTTCAGAGATTTAAATGTTGGAGTTTTTTATTATGAGTTCTAGGATTAATTATTTTGCATGTTGGTAAATCAAGTCTCTCTGCAGCATGAGTTTTATTGTCATGAGGTCCATCTTAATATCCAGCCACAAGAAAGTCTGCACTACATAAATGGCAAATGTGTCTTGGTTATGTTGGCTGAGAATTCATTTTAATGAGGAGATGAGACAACAACAGCCAACATAGAACAACACCATGACAAATCCTCATTGTGGGAGACTAAGAAACTGGATAACTTATGCACCAGCTTGGTGCATTGACAACCTGCATCTTCTCTTGTAAGCATCTGCAGCTAACTCTATTAGTCAGAAATATGAATCTTGAGAAGTGCCCTGAGCTTCTGAAGGACAGATTCCAGCTATGCTTGTATTATACACCCACCACCATCTTCCCAAATACTATAATTGAGAAGTAGCATGTGGGCAAACAAAACAGCAGCTCAGAAATGCCAGATAATTTCTGCTTTCCACATATATTGGAAGGTGTAGGCGGATGAACCTTTCTTAGGGTATGGCGCTTTTAAGTCAAAGAGCTGTTCTCACCAAGGTGCACAGTCAGTGCTCCGATTTTGCTGCCTTCAGACTCGGCCAGCCTTGCTCAGTGCTTCTGCTCCAGACTCAGCTGACCACCTCCTACGCCTATTCAAGAGTGAGCTGAGCATCTGTTGGGAAGCTCCCCTTTTATTGGCCCCCCAACCCTGCTCATGTGCAGCTGAGGCAAACCCTGATTTGGCGGGGGCAGAGGCTGAACACAGGTGGGCTTGACACAAGCTCACACCTCCCACCTCGTAATTAGCACCTGAGTGCCTCAAACATGGGGCTGTGCACACATGCTCAAGCCATCCCTGTACTCATTCCACTACAGGAAGGCTCACTCGTTACTCTTTCAGAAGTACCTTTCATATTTCATGAGAAAAAAAAAAAGAATTCTGGATGTATCCTTCTGCACAGCACAGATACAGGCTGCTGGGCATATGAGCACAAGATAAAGGGATATGGAGCACCAGGAAATCACACTCACATTGATGAAAACATTACTGTGCAGTGCTGTGATATTCCTGGTGGGCTGCTGGCACGAAGCACAAAAAGGGAACACACAGCAGGGCACCTTATTTATTAAGCAGGCTGGTGATGTTGTTTTAAATCAGAGAAATGGATGTTCAGAGAACAACTTGAGAGCTAAAAACCTGCTCATGATGTTCTGCCTGGTGTGTGAGGGCAAACAGCACCTGTGACCAAACATCGTGGCCAAGAGGAATTGACACATCTTTAGACAAGGGCAAACAGAGAAATAGGGCTTTAAAATACTGCAAGCACAAAAACCAAGCCCAGGTCTGGGCATCCTTAAGCTGCTGCTTAATTTCTCCCAGAACGTGTGATTTTGTCCTGAGACCACTACAAAACTGTAATGATTTCAGTGGAGGTGGTGCACAGGCAGACTCCTTACTCAAACACCAAGGAGACTCCTGTACCTGTTCCGTTCTCTTGCTTTATCTGCTTCCCTGGGACAATACTTGGTTGCACAGATGTTGACCTGCTTGTTCAAATAAGAAACAGATCCAATGATTTTTTTTCACACAAGGATTACCTTCTCTGGGTGTAGAATTAGTTAAAAATCAATTGCATGCTGTGAGAGACAGGTACTCAATGATGCTTTCTTATTCTCTCCTAAGTGAGTGAATTCAGCCATCTATATATTTCCTCTTTTTTTCACAAATGAGAGCAAAAGCTTCTCTGTGTTATTGCATTTCTTACTAGTGGGTCTTAAAAATCATATTTTTTCCTATAATTATGGTGCTTTCTTCCTGAAAAAAAAATTGATTTTTTCCCCCATGCTTCCTCCAATCTCCCTGGGTATTTCTTTTTGCTAATCCACAGTTTTGACCTAACTGAATAGAGTAATCATCAGCACAACCAGATAACTACAGTCATGTTACAGTCATAGAACAAAAAGCATTTAAAAATTAAATTGCTGGATCAAATCAATTTACATCACTGGAAACAAGAAGTTATCCTCAGCAGGCAGCTGATTTGAGGGCATCACTACTGCACTGGACAAGAATCTGTGTAGCAGTGGTCATCCTTTTCTGCCATAGACTTCTGAGAAGCAGTACTGCAGGGAACTCCTGACCTATAGGTTTTCTCTAGACCATTATAATTACTGCCACCAGGGGATTTACTTTTAAGTAGAGCTGTTAATTTACATAGATCTGTATTGTGGGATTGGGTGTTCCCACTGCTATGAGAAAAGCATCCAACTATAGGGATCCTTTGGCCCCCAGTTGGTAGTAACATTATTTCTTGAAGACTCTGGACTAATGTGCAAGTGGTGAGAAAAATATTCGTAATCACTGTCCATACTGGCTTTGTTTGATAAGGAAAGGATGTACAGTTTCCAGGACTGCCCAGTACCATTCATTAACAGAACAGACACTTACAGAGAGATTTGTCAAATCAAAGATTTACTGTTCCATTGCCATAAAAATCCCCAAAAGCCACAGTGAAGGATGAAGTTGGGTGCTGCAGGAGGATTGCAGCAAGAACTCAAACTGATGATGTTGCTATGGACTACACAAACCATTTGATATTCTCTGCATTGTGGCTGCTAGGTAAATCTGAGAGCTCAAGTGCAGGAAAATAAGGAGATGACTAAAGTAGCACAGACTATTTAGGCAGCAGGAGAAAAGAAAAACACAACATCTTGGATTTTACTTTAGAACCATTCCCTATCAGCCTGTACTCTTGCTATCCCACAAATTCAGTGTAAATCCATGCCACTGAAGTGTATCTGATTTCCATATAACCTGCTGCTACAAACCTGAGAAGAAACAGCACTACACAATTTATTGGCACTGTGTCAGTTCAAGGCAACCAAGCTCTGCATTGCACACATCAAAACTTAGCTCAGCTTAAAAGCTTCCCCAGGTAGCAGGTACTCCTGGCAGTGACAGTGTCACCTCTCTGCCACACTGCTCTCCCAGTACCATGGCAGAGAAAACACTTTTTCTGCTTCCAGATACTTCACTCCCAGGTGTTCCAGTAACACAAAATAAAGGGATATGACCAAATCCATCAGCCAGCAGGACTCTCAGAAATGGAGCAGCACAAGTTTTGGAGAGAAAAGGTAAAGGGTGGTCTTACTTCAAATCCTGCAGGTATCAGGCTGGGTCTGGTAACTGTCTAGGTGGCGTTTGGCAGAAAGCATTGCTGCAGCTCTGAAAAAGGTGCTCCTACTCTGCAAGCTCCATTATATTACCAATCCAATGGCTTCAGGTTAAAAAATGATGATGGATTTGCTTATTTTTCTGAACCATAGTGGAGCACTGACTTGTAAACAAAAGTCTGAATGACAAATTTATTCCCTTAAAATAATCATTTAAGGAACTGAAAGTGTGGTTGTTCAGAAACCCAGAGGATCCCTATCAATAAATCTCTGATACAGTTGCAGCAAGCTGGTTTAGATTCCCCTTTCTTTCCCTGCTTTATCATCCTTTCTATTTAATAATGGCCTAGATCTCATTTATATGAGGTGGGCATGTCTAGAGACTTTACTGTATTAAATTAGAAACTGTATTTCCATATTATCTGTGACATTCAGATGCACCTCTATTGATATTTTTTCCTTGGTTAATTAAGCACTGACTTGAGTATTAGCTCACACCCTGGCCTTCCTTTGAGAGGAGATAGCAAGCTCTGTATTCTTTCTGGAAGCTAATACACATCAGCTGTGGTTAATAAGCATGTTAATTCTCATTGGTATACCTTTTGGAGAGTCTATCTTCTGTCCTGTGTTCCCATGGTTATATTTAATATTTCCTTATTTTCACACCATTATATAATGTGCACCAAATTTCTATTCTCTGAAGAATTACAGAATTGGTGAGGTGGGAAGGAACCTCTGGAGATGATCGAGTCCAGCTCCCTGCTCAGAGCAGTGTCACCTAAAGTGGGTTGCCCTGGGTTGTGACCAGTCAGGTTCAAGGATGGAGATACCCCAGTGACTCTGGGTAACCTGTTCCAGTGTTCAGTCAACTCATAATAAAAAAATAAATCTGATATTCATATAGAATTTCCCGAATTTCAGTCTGTACTCACTCTTTCCCTGTCACTAGGGACCACTGAAGGGAGTCTGCTTCTGTCCTTACACCCCAAGCCATGTTATTTAGAAAAAAAAAAGGAAAAGAAACAAGAAACAAACACACAAAACAAAACTCAAAAGCAGATTAAAAACTGAAGTTTTCATTCTGTCCTAAAAATCATCTTTGATGATGTGAGTAGCTCCTGGGTAACTGGTATCTAACTCTAAAACCTTTTAGCATGCTTTAAAATATACAAAGCCTGGTTGGGTGTCAGGACAGGTAAAGTTTAGTATGTCAGCACCCATGGTTTTGACATTTCTCAATGTTATACCATGGAGGAGAGCTGGAAATGCCTTTGATGTGCTTTATAGCTTCATCATGAAATGACAGGCACTGTTCATCTCCAGAAGGTACCTTTCCCAGAATTAGCAACACACTCCAGTGCCATTTAAGAGCAAATCATCAATACCCAGGAACACTGCAAAAAAGAGCCATGGCACATAAAATAATGTGCTATTTTCCTGAAGAGTTGAAGAAGCTGATAGTGATCACCATTTCCCTAGGTGCCAGCTGGCATCAGATGTCAACTAAAGACAGAGATAACAATATCAGCTTTAACAGCTCCGGAAAGGATGCAAGCACACAGCTACCTCTCACACTTGCAAGTAAGATACCTGGCCTTAGACTCAGCTCACCTGTCACTATGCTTTAAAGGGAATTAAAACTACTATGAAAATGGAGGAGAACCTTCTCTATGAAAACTTGGACAAGTCACCTTTCCCAGGGTGCAGTTTAGCTCTGCATGAATCACAAGATGATACCATTCAGCTGTGAATGTCTTTAACAGTTATATTTAAAGAACTAAAGCTGAAGTTCTTAATATAATCTTGGACAGACAGGAATGCTCAATGTGTGTATGAAGAGACTTGTGAGGGAAGGCAGTGTCCCCATGCTGCACAGGAGCAGGGGAGTGGAAGTTGAGTCCCTGTCTTTTCATCCATGAGCTCACTGGCTAAAGAGACCATGGCCAACACACCTGCCATATGCTGTCTCAAATTCCTCACAGGAATTCCTAAAAACAGGCATGAAATACTATTAATAAGGTTTTCCTTAGATAACGACCAAAAGCATTATAGCATTAATGCTTTATGAGGTCCCTGGCACTTAATGAGGTTATTACTGTACTGATAAACTGATCTCTGTTGGACCCCTGAGGGGTTTGTATCAAGATGACAGCAGTGTAATGACCATGCAAGTGCCCTTGTTGTATAACAAGTTTGGGGTTTTTTTCACACAAGTCAATGAAGCACAGAGTGACTGTCATTGCCCTTTGTTTGAAAACAGCAGCAAAAGGGCAGGCTGCATATACAGCTTCACAAAACATTAATCAATTGCTTGCACCATTTAATTACTATCTATTATTTTACGGGTTTGATAAAGTATTCAATTGAATTAAAGCCTGAGCATCAGTTTCAACCGTTGTTTTCCAATTTGGCTTTAGCAAAATTGCACAAATAAGAACACAGTCTCAACATATTTCAGCACAATTTATGGCTCCAGGGATGTCAGTTCCAGGAACAATTTAATAGAAAATAAACACGTTCATTAATAGAAGTGATAAAGGAGAGAGATGATAAAGCAGAGGGAATATCACACAAATTACCTAATGCAATAATAAAGTATCCATTCTTCTTCTGCAATTCTACTTAGATTCTTCTACTAGCTACTGAGATTTAAAATCTCTTTTTGTCCTCTGTACTAATAACCACTACAGTTTGCCTGCACGTGCCCCTGACAAGGAGAGAATGGGGCTCTTATTGCTCATATTTTTCTCAGACTTGGACATACATTTACAGTGATGCCATAAGCAAAGGAATGCAGGAGCCAGAAAGATGAAACTACTGTATGACACATTAGGGAGAAGTAATGTAAAAGCAAACAGTCCAGAATACAGCTCCCATTACTTCTTCTGTCAGAGCTATTGATAAACTGAGAAATGAAATTGTTCTGAAGGAGGAAAAACATGAGATTTTATGACTGGCAAGCTCTTAACAGGGATTATAAATATACAGCTATCTGATGAGAGAGTAAGCAGTGAATGTGTTTGAAGTTACGACTTTAATGGGACAGAACAGGAAACAAAATACATTAATAAAACACAGAAAGAAGACTTTGAGATAATTATGATCTATCCAATGAAAAATTACATGGAAAAACTGCTCAGGACATGAGGTTGTAGAGCTTAAAACTGGAGGAAGTTTGCACCATTATCAATCATACAGAAAACTGCTGCAATGTTTCTTATTAATTTACAGAAAGCCATCTCAGAAAAGCTGACAAGCTCCAGAGAAATGCCTGCATCTCCAAGTCATGTATATTGGGAATTTTCCCCTCCTCTGTCTCCTCCCCACCACTCCCCGAATAAAAAGGAGAACCCATTGTCCCAGTCAGAACCTTGCTTGGGTCATCAGCAAGCACAGCTGCAGGAGCCAAGAGCAGCCCTAAGTTTCCAAGCAGTATATATGGGAAATTAGTTAGAGAATTTTCCTCTGCTATGGTCTGAGCAATAATATCAATGATCAACCAGAGATGGCTTCAACATGGGAGGCATGGAAGCCAGCAGGAGTAGAATCACAGAAGACTGAACAGATTTAAAGTTGCCCTTCATTAATTTTAAACACTTCAAAATCCTTGGAAGAAAGATCCTTAGAAAATGAAAGTCATTATCATTGGGCCAGAGCACTATTAGCAGTTCATTGCATTTAGCCACCCAGATTTTTAGTGAAACAGCATCTTTGCATCCCAGCACACCCTTCTGTGTGTGTAAACCATGATCCACGTGCAGGTACACACACACACACTCCCCAGGGTACAGAAGCAGCACAGCAAAAGCAGTTCATTGTCAGACTAATATGTTCAGCTTAAAAGTATTCATATTCAGCATTTACACAGCCATAGCTGGTACCCTCCCTGTCATGCACAAGAGGATGTCACACTCCTTTCTGCTGTCCCACTTTCCAAAACATAAAGGCTGAAGCTGCCTCGGGTTCCTTGTGGCTGTAGGTCTTTGTCCCACACTAACACAGGGCAGTGCCCACCATCATCTCATGGGTACAATTGCTCATCACCACCACAGGCTGGGTGAGGGCTGTGTGTGCCCTGGACATCACAAAATTTCCTTTGTTTTTACAACCATGACTAAACTCCTCTCTATTTTTCTTCTTTTTGCTCCTTTGTTTCTCTTCCCAGTGCAGCATGTCTAGTTTTATTTGCTTATTCTTACAGAATAACTGTTCTTTTAAGTATAATCATTTTAACAACTACCTTCTTTCATTTAAAAGTCACCCAGGTGTACAAGAATCACAGCATCATTTTTAAGAAACTTGAAGCAGGGTGTGTCCACACAGATGCAACTCCTGAATAGGGACAGCAAGAGGGACGTAACTGTTCAGACCTCTGGCTGTGTAGAGTATCTGAGCCTCGTGTTAGCACCAGAGGACAATGTGAGTGGGGTCTGTGTGCAATGTGAGCAGGTGAATGACCAAAGGAGGGGTCCAAAGGAGGGCAACTAGGCTGATGAAGAGACTCCAGCACAGATCCTATGAGGAGAGGCTGAGGGAGATGAGGGTGTTCAGCCTGGAGAAGAGGCGGCTCAGGGGAGACCTCATCACTCTCTACAACTCCCTGAAAGGAGGTTGGAGCCAGGGGGGGGTTGGGCTCTTTTCCCAGGCAACTCTCAGCAAGACAAGAGGGCAGGGTCTCAAGTTGTGCCAGGGGAGGTTTAGGTTGGATATTAGAATTTCTTTACGGAGAGGGTGATCAGGCATTGGAATGGGCTGCCCAGGGAAGTAGTGGGTTCTCCATCCTTGGAGAGATTTAAAAAGAGACTGGATGTGGCACTCAGTGCCCTGGTCTAGTAACCATGGCGGTAGTGGAGCAAGGGTTGGACTTGATCTCTGAGGTTCCTTCCAACCCAGCCAATTCTATGATTCTGTGAAATGGCACAAGAACTGATGGCTCAACAGGGCATCAGGCCAGGGAATTCAAGATGCTTTTCCTTTTGCAACAGTCTAGAAAATTCAGATTTCCTCTGTTCAAGCCATAAGGCAGCCCTAACAGAAGGTGGGAGACAATACCAGGATCCTTTATGTCAATCATTCCTTTGGAATCCGTTCAGAGCCAGAAATGTGGGGTTTGGTTTTTTTTTTGTCTTCTCCTTTAAAGGTCTTTATTTTCTATCCTTTTATCTATCTTTTTTTATTTTGGTTCCCAGTACTTTGGGCTGATACAGCAGGATGTTAATCTCTCACAGAAAACGCTGCTAATTAGTTTATTTCTGTATTTATCACCAGATCAGTTTTGCAGGGTGCATCCCAACTATCAGACTGCTGAGAAGCAATCCTGCTCACCTCAATTTCTGCAACATCCTTGTACCAATCTGTCCTGTCTTTTCTTCTGGATTTATGAAAATAAAGTGTTAAGACAGACTTTTCCCCTCCTGTGGCTTATTTAATGATCAGATTTTGCCACCCTTACTCATACTGAATGGTCACTTATGATACACACTCTTTAATTGATTTCATTTTATATAGTGAGCATGGTAAAATCTGGCTTCACAAGCATTAGCAAACGTCCTTCTCCCCCAAGCAAGGAAGTGCTTCAGAAGATTCTTTTTGCACCAGAAAGACCTCTGTATTCATTCTATAAAATTAATACAGCAGCACTAGATGGACCCCAGCTTCTAAGGTCAATTCTATTGTTCAGTATAAGAGCTGAAAGGGTTTATTGCCAGTATTTCATTCAGCCAATGCTCTGACATCCTTACTCTGCTCAGTTCAGTTGTCTGTTTACACCCAGTCTGTGTAAATGGTTCTGCCACCCCCTTTGCTCTTCATTAAAAGTTTCAATCACTTTTCAATCCCATGGATATCCAAGTCTTTTGAAAGCTAAAGTTTGCTTTTAAATGTCATTGATGTTTAAACTACCCACCAACTTCCAGTGGATAAGGTAGAACCCCCATTATAGCCCCACTGTCAACTGATAGCTTTTGTGTTATATTAATTGTACAGGTCATGGTTTGCTACACAGATTCCTAAAATAAATACCTTCAAATAGAATTCAGGCCCAAAGAGCCACAGGACACCATTATCTGAATCTCAAAGAACAAATAATAAAAAATAATTCTCATAGTTTTTGGCTTTTGTTCCTCAGCCACGAACTCAATCAGCCTGGGGTCACCAGAGTTAGGGTTAGGGTCACCTTTTGGACCTTTTTTTTCCAAAAATCTCTTTTTGCAGGAGATTTGGTATTCTAGCCCCCTTTAGACCAAATCTCTGACTGGAATTTATTGCCAAACAAAAGCTCATCAGGCAAGCAAGGGCTGCAGTTCTTGCACCAAATAGCCTTGATCAAAGTCAGCTCTTCTTCCTGTAATTCCTTCCAAGAACCAAAATGCTCTTGATGCATCAAACTCTTACAGGCTTCCACAAACACAGAGCTGCATCTTTTTTACAAATATGTGTAATGGAAATGCTTTAAAGGTATTATTATTTTCTATTATTTATTTCTCCAGCACTAACAATACATACATAATTCATTTGACTCACAGAACAATGAACAAGGTAACATGGACTCTTGCTGCAACCTGGTGATAATAGGAGATTTTTGTCTTTGTAGACTAATTTGTATGTCATGCTTCTGAGTTTTGAGCCTTACCAGGAGGTTTGAGTTTAAAAGCAGCCCAGCAAGGACCAGGCCATGTTTGCCACACATTTTAGCACCAGAGGCAGCTGCTTCTATTGTCTGCTTCCTACACCCTGATGTACAACACACGGTACAAAGAGCAAAGTAGATTAAAACATTTCATATGGAATGTGGCACTGAGGACTTAGATAGTGATGGATGACAAAATATTAATTAGATATGGCAAGCTGTTCAGGGGAATAAAAGACAACGGGCAGAACCTGATAGTCCTTACTGCTTTGAACTAATGACACATAAGACAGGAGCTTACTGCATTCAGAACTGAAGTAATGAATAATTTGACACTTCTCAGGTGACTGTTGATTTTGCCAGACACTGAAGGGCAGTGAAATGTTTTCCCTAATCACAGAAGTGATACTATCACTGATACTATAATTCAGGCTTGAGGTCCTGGAATCAAATGATTTAAAAGTCTTTTCAATTCTACCTTTTTTTTTTTTTTTCCTGCCTGAGCAATTATTGAACACCCCCACCACTGTATTTCTTTTATATTTTATAAATATTTTATATCTCTGTTTCTTTTATGTATTTCTTTCCTGCCAGCTCCTCCTTTGTAGCAAGTGGCAAAAGATGAGCCTTTCATGACAAATGCATGCAAGCTGCTAAAATTAGCATCATTATTTGTTGATCTTTTTTTCTCAGCAAATTTGCAAACTAGCACCCTAAATATAACAAATTCACGCAAGCAAGTGGGCTGCATTAAAGAACTAAATAATTTTAATCAGTGTGATTAGATTAAACAGCCTCTTGAATATTTGAATGTGGCAATCCTTTAGGAAGTGTTTGTGACAGGTTTATAACAGTACCAGGCAAAAACAAAGTGGAATTTATCTGGGCTCATCCATATTTCAATGTCTGTGCTCAGAGATGCCACGGTTCAGGGGACAGTGGTGACATCTCCAAACTTGCAAAAGGTGGAAGGCAAGAATCCTGCCAGGAGCAACCCAGAGAAATAGGGGAGATAAGTAGGGAAGTTGACAGCAAGAAACCATTTGAAACTTTAAGTGAGCTCAGAGGAGAGAAACAAGGAGACAATGCAAGTCCTGCAGTCCAGAACAGACAGCAGGTCACCAGAATATACCAAATTTATTGCAGAATTTTTACTTGCCTTTTGAATAATGTGAGTGAGAAGGTAAGTGAAGAAAAGACACTAGCTATAAAACAGTTTGGTTATCCAAATTGTGATTAATCAATTCAAGGACTAAGAAAAAGGAAGAAAGAAATCTAAAATGGAAGAAGATGGCCAAGTACTTCAGAAACATGAAGAGCTTCAAGCTGCCAGCCATGAGAAGAAGACAGTGGGTGTGGATCAAGCCCTCATGAAGAGCAGACTAAATGAAAAAAACAAGGGAAAATAAAACATTGTTAACATTTTTTTTTTCCTTCTGAACTGTTCCAGGTGCTGTGACCACAATCTTTTTGAGGTGAAAACATCTTCATCTGCTGCAGATGTCTAACAAAGGGGCAGTTCAGCAAGTCCTGCCTGTGTGGCACATATGACTTTAATAATGGGAAGTGGGTGTCCCCAAATTTCTGGAGGCCTGGGCTGGCAGCACTCACATGCCAGCTCTTCAGCCTTTCATTTCAGACCAGTAAGTCAGTTATACAAACAAAGTACAGCTCAGTATCTTCTGCCAACTTGATTTATTCTCTCCATCTGGAACATAGTCCAGCATTACACTATAAGATCAGTGTTTTCCAAGATACCCATCTACAGAATATAAGCTTTTAAAAGGTAAAGTTCCATTCTGTCTCCAGCTCCTTCCAATTTAAAACACTGACAATGCTTCAGATTTTGCACTGTATCATCTTGAAACCAGCCAGTGGAAGAACATCCTCATTTTTTTTCCTCTTCCCCCCCAGTAAGCCTACTAGTTAGTTTCCATCTCAGAGAGTCCTTTAGGTTATCAGATGTCTGGAGGGAGACAGAGCAACCTATATATAACTGAGTAGTTTTTAAATCTACATGATGAAGAGCAGTTTAAAATTCTGAATTTGCCGGACCTCTAGTTTTGGGGTTTGTTGGTTTTGTGGGGTTTTTTCCACAAATTAAGGTTTTAGGACAGAAATCTCTGATTGTTCAAGATTTAATTAGCATTAGGCACATAAGCAGACACTCTTGTATCTAACTTGTGGTTTGGGACTTAGGATTGTAGGTTTTCCACTGATAGCACTTGTGGAAAGTCACCCTCAGGAATTACATTTTTATTGGTATGAAAACTCTCTCTGTAATTTGTTGTGTAATCCCAATTCTGTTTTTAAAACACTGACTGCAGGATGGAGAGCTGTTCCTCACAGCATTGCTACCTTAAAAACAGATTAGTTTTAATATATGTAGACAGCAGTGCTTTTCTTTTGCAACACTGTACACACAAAAAACTTTTTTCCCAGTATCCCAATTTGCATGCTTTCTGTCACATCAAATGAAACTGCACATTGGAAATTGGGACATAAGCTACCACTTGCATTCATGAATATGTGCTGCCTGCTTTCATTTGGCACTTGACATTCTAATGTGCTCTTGAGCAGATCTGCAGGTGAAAGGGCCAGTCATTATCAGCAGCCATGGGAGATAAGAAATATACAGGAGCAGCTTATTTGAATCTGCAGATTTTCAGCTTTTGCAAGTTTTTAGCACAATTCAATCCTTAAAAATAAACCTGGAAGAAGAATTTCTCCCTCCTTGCTGCTAGAGGTGAATCTCTGCATATTCCTAGCTACCTCAACAAAGGATTTCTGTACTGCACTTCCATTGTTTCCTGCATTGTACTTTACATGGCAAGAAGCAAGATCCTCCCATAGCAACTACAGAGGGCTTCAATTTGTTAAAAGGGGTTTCATGCAAAGAGACCCAGGAGAGCACATGGGTGCTGGTGGCTCTTCACAGCCTCCCCACATCAGCATTAAACACCCTGTGTTGTCAGTGTAACAATAAAAATAAAGCCATTACTCTTAAGTGACCTGCTGAAATACTCTAACATCATAATTATGCATTTGTAAGTTCTCTTCAAACACACTCTGAACAGAACTACAAAAGTACCTGAACCACTCTTCCCTTCCTGATTGAAATGAATATCCTCTCACAGCTGCAGGTTTTGAAGAAATCCTCATTACAACTCTGGAAAAGGTTCACCAGGAGATTGGTCACATTGGTTTTGCTCATATGATGAACACAGATCAGGGTTAGAGCCTTGGGCTCTAATCCACCAGAGTGGCTGTTCCATGTATCCGACCAACTGAGTGAGTGGTCTGCAGGCTCCTATTCAGCTTTATGAACCAATCAACCAATTCAAAGGACTCAATCTGCTGAGAAATTTCCTGGGAAGAAATACATACTCATTTTGACATGAGATCCTGCTCCCAGGGATGAGAGGCAAAATTCCCACTGACTTCAGAGAATTCAAAGTCAACCTCTCAGCAGTCCAGCCAAACACAATTTAATCTTATTTTTACATCCAGGAAATTAATTTTTGGACCCCGTTTTGAAGTTTTACCATTATTTTCCTCAGTGCTTTATTTTTTCAGTTGTCATTGTTGTCCCCTGGCCTGGCATTGGTTTTCCAAGGAAACCCATTCATCTCAGTATTTGTGAGACTGACAGAGCCCATCAGCAGCTTGCAGAAATGATTGAGATAAACAACATGCAGTTTATTCAGATTAATGGTGCAATGACAACGAGCTCATGACAGGAGCAAACAAAAGGTCTTTTCAAGGTAATGATGACTATTGCTGAGGTGAAGTATAAATGATTTTTACAGACTGGAAATTGGCAATAAAAGATTCACTATCTGCTAAAGGGATCTATTAATAACAGCCCTTCCCAAAGAAAGCAGAGTGTTTTGAAGACAAATTGTCAGCCACAATTCCTTTATCTAGGATGCTCAAAGAAGTGGTTCTGCCAACAGCATAGCTCAGTCTGCAGCAGAGGACATTGTTCAAATAAAGGAATAGTGCCTCAGAAGTAAGAATCACACTGCAGCTTGCCAAAAAAATCCCTTACAAATTCAGTGCACCTGATAATAAGCATTTATTAAGACAAAACCAAGATAAACAAGTTATTCTAATGATGACAGCACACTAAGATATAAGTTAAGTAACACACTATCTCTCCAAAATGCCACCAATATTGAATATGGTGCTAGGAACTCAGTTTATCTTCAGAAAAGCCAAGGATGAAATAGTCTTACAAATGAAACTCATGCTCAGAATCCTCCATAACCAGAGAAAGCCCATGTACAAGACATGACAGAAGCCATCAGCTCTGGTGAATTCTGTTGAAATACATTTGAAATCAGCTTCTGAGACATGAGGAAAAATATGTTCTGCAGGGAGACATATAGGGTTCTGTCCTTTTGTATATTAAATTTGGTGGAGTTCTCACTGGGTCTCTAAATTACTGGATCTGAACTTAGATCTGTTTGTATCTGTCCACAACTGGCTTAGCAAAGAAATCCAGAGTAAGATGTCTCACTGCTTCGAATGCACTTTCCTTTATTAGAGACACTTCAGCAAACCTGAAGCAGAAACAATGGCAATTCTTTAGTAAAATGTTCTTGGTCATTTTCATTGCTAATCATATATCTATCTCCTCCTACTGATCAGTCCTCCTACTGAACAGTCCCAAGCACATATAAGTGTCCTCACATGTGCTTGCTGCACTTCTCCACACCAGATACAAAATACAGTAGCATGCAGAACTGACAGGAGGAATCCAGGAATGCAGGACCAAACTCAGGTGCTTTAATTCATGACACTCATTCCATCTGTTCATCCAAGTGCAAGGAGAAGTAAACCATTTGGGATCAAGTATTTGGATGCTACATGGCATTTGGCTGGTGAACGTTTCAAGATTTCACATTCTGACTGAGAAAAATTTATTTACAGCTTGATGGTGCTTCAGGTTTGCTGGGAATAAAAGCAAATATGTCCAAAATTAACAACTGAGAAGACATTTTCACAGAACTGTCACAGTTGGAAAAAACCTCCAAGATCACCATGTCCCTGTATGGCCATGGCTCTACAGTACATGTATAGTAGCTATAGTACAGTCATGGTGGCTACTTTAAGGGGTAAGTTCAACTGTATTGCTTTGGATTTGTATCACATCACTGTATTCTATCCTCATTTGAATGAGTGTAATTCTGGAGTACTTTTATTAACAATAGTGGGATTACTCCAGCTTTGCACTGAAGGCAGGTTTGCTTTGCACTACATCATATGAGCAGTTTAAACTGGGACACTGGCTACTTAAACACATGGCATTCATCTAGAAGCCTTTTTACAATGTTCAGGTGAGGCAAAAAGGGGGTGAGAAAGAAACCAACACAAATGAGAACAAGATTAGGTTATTTACAGGAAATCTGCAGATTCACAAGGATTAGAAATAAGCCTATGAAAACTATACTTTTTCTTATTGTTTGTGAAATCATTAATCATGGTGCTGGATATGAAAACAATCATTTAGATGCAGCTGGAAAAATAGCTCATCCACAGCTGAATTGGAGCTGACTCCTTAGAAATCAGTAAATGAGCAAATTTTTAATCATTACTAAGTGCAAAATTATGCAGAAGCACTCAGGGTTCCCAGGCTGCACTCTCTCCAGCTGTCTTTAGCAAACAGGCTAGGAAAAAGGAGGAATGTATTTTCACTGCAGTTATAGCTGTCCATGCATCTCTTATCCATTGTGACCCTTTACTTCCCACAGAACATGGAAGGATACTGGAATGAATCCTTTTCAACCTTACAGTAGACTGTGCCCACACTGAGATGCTCTTCTCTATTATTCTCAAAGTATCTTCTGTTTATAACCTGATGTAGGAACAGATCCCTAGGGCAGACTCAGTAGGAGTTGGCTACCAATACCTATTTTCCTGAAGAGATCCTTTCAAGCCAATAAGCCAAGACCCTGAGAATTCCCTGCTTTCTCTCCTTGGCTCTCTCCATCACCAGCCCTGCACTGAAGCTGCCCCATAATTTCTCCTGTCTCTTCTCCTGAAAAGCCATCTCACTTCTTTGCTGGGCCTTGGCACCTTCTTTCTTTCCAGTCTCAGCTCTGTCAATCTGGGAACATCTCCTAGATCCCAACAAGCCTCCTGCCTTTACTGTCAGCAATTTCTAAATCCCGTGTGCTTTCTTGTTCTCTGTTCCTCCTTCCTTTTGCTGCCTTCCTCCTTTTGGCTTTCACCAAACCAGCAGCACCAAGGAGGCTGCACCAACACTCTTGGAAGTGGGAAATGGATTCAGCAATTCTCTCTCAAGAGCCTCCTTCCAAACCCCTCCTTCTAACCTCTGCCTCACTGGCCCCAAGAGCACACTTGTCTACAGGAGCAGTTTGGCAATTTAGTAAAAGAACCCCTGGACACACCACTACATCTCTGTATGTACCCAAGTTCCCCATTTGTACATTCTCTCCCACCTGTGTTCCTCTTTGGGACTGACAGAGCTTTCGATTTCTGTTTTAAAGCAGCCAGTGAGCTCTGTTTCTCCACTGGAGACCCAGGGCACCACTTCAGATGAACAAGTAGGTCTGAAAAGAGCTGCACCAGGGGATACTCCATCCTCATTACAGAAAACTGAAGAGATGTGATCAGTCCAGCCCTGGGGCAGGTAGACCTTACTCCACTAACATCCAGGGGCTGCTTCCCACGTTAAAGACATCAAGATGAAATTTGATGATCAACCCAAATATAGTTTGAGAGAAATATTGCTTTTACTCACAAAACACACCCATGAATCAATGGCAAGTGTAGTAACAGGACTCCTGAAAATGAGGATAATTTTCCTTTAAAATAATAAACAAAAGTGAGGTAAAAATTCTTTGAAATTTAACTTAACTGGACTGTGCCAAAGTATCTATTAGACATTAAGTTAACAAAATGTAACTACTGAAGCATTAATTTGCACTCTAGAGGAGCCCACTGATGGAAACCTCCATACTTTTAAAAACAGGAACCTATATGTAAGACACAGGTAGTAGCAGACTTGGTTTGGATCACTCACATACTGTTTGTTTGCAGAGCATAACAAATTTATAGGTTTCTCCTTATGCTGTATCCTCAAGAGTTTCACAGTGCCAGTAGCAAATCAGTCCATGCTTAATGTTGAAGGAGCACTACTAAAATCCCTTCCAATGCCCGTGTCACAGGTGTTTTGCTGTAGATTCTACTCCTATGAACACACAGCTGCTTATCAACACATAAAGTAGAGTTCAGATAAAAGAAAGATGCGATGTGTTGGTTAATCAGGGAGAAGATAAAAAGAGAAGAGAAAAAAATATATATGCTTCTGTCTCTAAAAATTATGTTTTTGTTTCTAACTGTGTTTTCTACATCACTGAACACTGAGACACAATGTCATTTATTTCAACCATATAAACCATGACCACATATTTGCGGATGCAATTACTTCAACTTTATACTCACTAGCTTGGAAACAAGCTCCATTTGTCTCCTTCCTCAAGGAAAATAAGAGCCATAATGCAGAAGTGAGGAATAGAGATGTCACATCCATTCAATTCACCCTCACAGCTTTCTTGTCTCCTACAGTAATCTCTGTTCCTCAGTTATCTGGGACAGGTTCAAATACACCTTGTAGGAAATGATTTGTGGTAGGATTAGTTTTGTGCTTTAAAAACATGTGGGAAGAGGGAAAGATGAATAAGTATCAAAATAGAGAAGCATCTAGTATATGAATTCATATTCAGACCTTCCCTAAGGAGCAGCTTTTGGAGACAGGCAGCAGCTCTAATACTCTTTGCAAATATTCTTTTGCTGTTGGATGGCTTAATAACCTGTGGAGGGACATACTTGACTGTATTACCAACTGACAGTTAACTACTTAGAGTAGAACACTTCAAAACAGCTTTTTGTGTATTTCTTCAGTCATTAGTAACACCTCTTTACAAAACCCCTCTTTACAAAAAGTGCAAACGTATGCAGCACAATAGCAGGAATCATGCTGGAAGGAAAGGCTCAGGATTCTATTCCTGCACCACTGACTGAGTTCAGGACAGCTGAAGTATTGTCCCAGAGCAATCTCAACAGCAGAATGAAGTGCAATGGCTATGGCACAATTTGAGACCATGCAAGCTTGGTTGGGTTGCTTGCAAGCACTGCTGAAAGGGGAGAGAAATTATTTATTTCTCCCTCATCCTTCCTTGCCTGTCTCTGGGGCCAGCAGCTCCAAGTGGCCACCTGCATCAGTTTAGTGGACAGCCTGGTGGAGCCCCATGCAGTGAGAGGACATGATCAACCTGCTTAAAGTGGAAGCTGACTGCTGTCCCACCCTCCTGCCTTTCCATTTACAGACAACTTTTTACACCAGATGGTTTATGAAACTGGGTGAACAACTGCAAGGTTTAATGATCAGAGAATGAGGAATTAGCAATGCCTGTCCCAACCCTGGAGGGAATTAACTAAAAGTTTTTCATTACACTGATGCAGATTGCATAGGAGAGGATAGGAATATACCTTATTTATATAAAGCAGAGAAAATAATGGATTAAAAAGAAGCTTCCGTAAGTAGAACCTCTGGACAACTCAAGACATATGAAATCCATAATTATTAATATTTTCCAAACATCCTATGAACCTTCCACATTGCCCATCAAACAGCTCATAGCAGGCCATATGCAGAGAACCCTCTCTTCTGGGAGGCAGAATGCAGAGGACACATACAGAAAGTGCTATACAGAAAACTCAGTGGTGTGAAACATTCATTTTTCCTGAATCCACATGGCCTCAAGCTCCACCTGCAGCCACTCCACACATAAAACTGCTGGGAGTACAGCATACCATGGCAGGAGGAAGGGGCTTGGTTTTGGGGATTTTTGGGTTTGTGGGGTTTTTTTATAGGGAAGTTATGAAACCTTTGTAAATATCAAGTAAGTAAAAAAAAATAATTTCTGGAATAGCTGTGTTCATGTCAGGGATTTTGCTACCCTAATTAGAAAGCTTGTAGCTTTATCACATCATCATAGCTCTGTCTGCACAACTTTGTACTGCAGAGCTGGACATGGAACCATAGAGAGGTTCTAAGATTATGCATGTTACTTGAGATGGTCTTAGAGTTGCTCACACATACAGTTGGTCAGAATAAAACATTGCATAAAGCTGAATGTCTCAGAAGTCTGCTGGTTCACAGCTCTCCAAATAATAGCTCATTGAGCTAAGTAAAGATTCCAGTCTGTTCCACACAGATCCTTGAGGTTGTAGGGAGCGCATGCAGGGAATCACATGATTACCAGAGCTAACCACATCCCTAGAGAGCTCTTCCCCATTCTTAATTTCTTCTAATTTATTTCAAAAATTTCCAGTCTCTGATTCAGGGTAGTAACTGCATGCTCTGAAAGACAAAGCTTTAAGTAAAGGACAATTATTTCTTTAAGGAGCATATCACACACTGATGTTTAGGTCTGTACCTTGGGTCAAAGTGATCTCAGTGATTTTAGCAGTTTCTCTGTATTTTGTATTATGTAGCTGTGCTTCCCCTTCTCCTGCTATTCCCAGCAAATTATTTCATGTGTACAGAAAGCTGTAAAATCCTTGGAATACATTGGCACATCTTAGATGAGACACACAGCTCTTAAAATGGTTCCTCTCAATTTACCTTCAGTAACTAGCCAAGACATTTTCCTTTATCACTATTCCATTCAGTGACTTGTTTTCTGTCTGCACTTGTCTGAAGAGAAATGAATTCACCCTTAGCAGCCTTTTTTGCTTGTAGCATGCAGATACTTTTGCACTGGTGCTGTGATCTCTTCCCATGCCTTATCACCCCTATCACCAGACACCAATATGCATTGATGTCCTTTTTACTATGCTGGTTGAATAAAACATAGCTTGTCCTGTGCTTAAGCCTCTGCCACTTCCTCAGCTTAAGCACAGCAAAATAGAGGTTCATGAATCCCTTGTTTACACTCAGGGTGGTGCACTTTATTTGTAATTTAAAATAAAGAATCAAGATTCTTTTGCAGTCTTCCTTTGGCCCACTGTATGAAATTAGGATAATCCCAGATCATCCCAGCAAGGGTCCTCAGCTGGTGTGAGGCATCTACAGCCTGTCCCTGCCAACCTGCTTCTGTCAGCAGTGCTGGGAGAAGAGCTGCCCTCATCCTGTATCATCCCAAATATTTAAAAAAAGCCAAAATCCACCTATAAAATGAAAAAAAAAAGAGGAATCAGATAAATATATCCTTACTCAAGTCCCTGAAAATATCAAAACATGTTCTCAAGGAAGAATCAAAGAACTAGCAACTGCTCACATAAAATTTCCAGCCCTTATTCAGCTACAGCAAGGCAAAATTTAGTGGTAAGATCTAAAGACATTTTGTCCTTGAAGATTATTATGTTAGCTTAATAAGTAAAATAAAAGACTAAAATAAAAAGACTAAAAGATCAAACCAGAACACAATAAAAGAAAAAAATTATCTTTTCTAAAAAGAGTATTGTGGAAAAAAAAAGATTCCTCATGTTAATGCTGCATGGAAGATATTGAGATGGTGCAGGACAATGAAGTTGGATGCATCTGTAACAATGACCTGCACACTTGTTCAAGGGTAGTGACAGAAAGTTATTTTAGTATCTTTGTTGCACAGGCACATGCTTAAGACATGAATACTTCAAAGACTGAAAAATTAATAAAAACACACAGAAGGCATTAGCAGTGTATCTCTACACTGAAATGTGTTTTCACATGGTCATGCTGATAAAAGCAGATTATCCAATTAAGATAAATAATTACAGATGCACTTCCTGGAAGAGCATGTTATTTGAAGAAAATGAATGTAATTACTGGAGGTGCCAATGTTACCCATTCCCAGCTGTTTGAATCTTCAAACTTTGACTCAGGCAGCTCTTAATAAAATACCCTAACTAGAAGTGTTAGCTGTGTCCCTAATACCTGACCTTGAAAATAAATGGCTGGTTTATCAGGGAAGGGCACTGCCTATCTCTGTGTAGACAAGTCATACCCTGGACAGAAATCCAGTGCTAATCAGATAAGGAGAAGGCAAGCAAAATTAATTGCTGGAAAAATACCTGTAATGTGGGAATACAGGAGAGGCTGAGGATCGATAGGCACTGGCAACCACAAGCTGACTCTGCAGCCTTTCCACATTGCCTGGGCTGACACTTCAAATGCTAAGTGTCAGCCATTTGGTGGTGAAATAGCTGATGTTTAAAAAATAGTTAAATTAATTACATAGCACTCTGTGAAAAAGAATTTAAGTATTACATAGCTGCAGGATCACAGATGTTTCCATATACTCAAGCTGAAACAAATTCCATCCACTTTTGCAGAAGAAAAGGAAAAGGAAAATCATTAAAGCTGGTGTGGGTCCCACAATGATCTAAGCAGTATTACAAATATTTAAAAGAAATGTGAAATGCTAACAGGTCACATACTAACAATATTAATAATTTTCTTGCTCCTACTTAGCTAGATACCTGAAAGCAAGTTTGAGAAACCTCTGTATTACAGGCAGCTAAATACAAAGTTTAATTCTAACTTTGATATTTCCACCACAAAGTTTGTCATTTTTACTGAATTTCAACTTTAAAGCAATACTGAGTAACAATAAACAGCAATTTTGAATTATTTCTGTCAAACTGGCCTAGAAAAATGGGACTTATTTGACATTCTGCTATCTATTCAGCAAAGAAAACTGATATAAATATTTCTATACTGCAGGTGAGCAAAAAAAAGCTAAATGCTGCTGTCTACAGATATTTCTTTAGAAGTCCAATGATAACAGAACATTACTGACAGAACAGAAGTATAAGAAAGAAGATTCTTATTACTATATAGCAACGTGACTTTGCTCTCCCCCGCCCCTTGGCATTCTTGGACTACCCCAGTTTTGTAGTCTGTTCTTTTCTGCAGAACTCTCTCTAGCCACTCATCCTCTGTTTCTGATCCTGTAGCAATCATTCCTACCTGTGTTGCACTTCTTTTTATCAAGTTGTCCTCACATTTTTTCAGTTCATTTCTCTAATTTATAAACATTGCTTTGAAGACTAATCCTCTCCTCCAAAATGCTCACAGCCCTTCAATCCTGGTGTTAATCTGCAAATTTAATCATCATGTTCTCTAATGCCTCATCGAAATCGTTAATGAAGTGATTAAACAACATTTTCAGCTTGAGCAGCCCTGTTTGACATAGGGATGTGGCTCTGTGTATGGTTCATTTAAGCTCCCTGATCACAGGTTTTTTTAACTACCTTTTCTGATCTCCCAAGTTGAAGCACATTCCAAAAGAAACAGGCAGGATTCCTTGCTCAGAGCTCTATTCTCAGTCCATATGTGTGTCCTTTCTCTTCTGATGATGAGCTAGTAGTGTCTCCTTTTCAGTCTTAGTTCCTACTGACTCATCATTAGTGGAACCACTGCCCCATTTTCATAGTGAAATTTTGCTCAAATAGGCAGGGAATAGTCAATTAAGGATTCAAAAAATCTTTATGCCAGTTTGATATCTGATAAGGACAAAAATTCTGTCTTGCCATTTCATTATTTAGTGGGTGTAAACTAAGCTATAAATGGTCTCATGGACACATCTGCATCTCCTCAACAAAGGGTTTTACTGAGTCCTTAAGTCCATTTACACTCCCCCTTGTCCCACTCTTCAGAGATTCTTTATGTGAAAGTCTCTTTAAATTTAGCACTGACCAGCGCTGTGGATGGAGAGCAGATGACACACTTCTTCTCATGAGAAAAGAATGCCTATGGTCCCCAATTAATACTTTTATTTTTCTCTTTCCCATATGTCCCTCTCAAGGACCAGCCATGACAAATCCTATTTGATAAGACTTCTACATTTGTATGCTTCTGGTGCAGCAGCATTTGGAGCATGTCCATGATGTGCTGCATGCAAATGGCCCTCCCATGAAATTTTCAAAGAAACCCTTATGCTAGTGGCACATGAAGACAAGTTCCAGTAGTTCTGTGACAGGTGAAAACCACTTCTACTCTGTGGGGTTAAAAGGATGAGTAAATACACACTATGGCAGGAAGTAAGACTCTGTCTTTGAGTCAGTATTAGCAGTGAAAAGGTTTCAGTCTAAGAACTGTGTTGTTTTGCTTGCATCTGCATCAGTAGAAGCTGGTCCTTTATTTCCAAGTCTGAATTACCTGCTGTTGCAGCTCAGTACAACTATTAAGAATTGCTTTGGCCAGCATGATGAGGGGGGAAAGTCTCTGAATGGAAAACTGTCTTGATTCCAAGCAGGTGTGAAGTCTGAAAGATGCAGATGCTCAAGCATCTGCCCTCAGGCTGGGTGCTTCAGTGCAATGGAACAGGCTTGCTGCATGGAGAACTTCTAATGCTGCTGAATGGCTATTCTCAGAGTCTGAAAGTCTGAGCTCTTGAAAATAATGAACATGAGCACAAGAGTTCTTACAGGACCATCTATTCTATTCTATTCTATTCTAGTCTATTCTATCCTATCCTATCCTATCCTATCCTATCCTATCCTATCCTATCCTATCCTATTCTATTCTATATACATTGGCTACAAGACAGGACCTGTGTACCTTATGCCTGAAAAAATAAAGAAAAAAAGTAAATCAGTCAGTGACACCAAATATACTACAGCAAAGATTCCATTTGATTTCTAAGGTGTGTCTTATGTTTTGAGAGGCTTCTTTTCTTGAACATTCAACTTGAAAGAAGGGGACTTTGCCTTCAGAAAGTGCTGAGCAAGCACTGTCTATTTCTTCTCTGCTTTAAGTTAAGGTATGTCAGGAAAAGAGAAGCTATATTTGAAAATTTGAGATCAAAGTTTTATTGACCTGCTTTAAAATATCACTTTCTGATAAGTTACTGCTGCAATAAAAAAAAAGCAAACTCATAACAAACTTTCCTAGAATTTCCAAGATGAGAATGTGTAGATTCAATATACATTGCTGAGTAACTTTGGGCATTAACTGTGTGTTCCTCAATTCTGTCTCACTGAAGGGGAAAACAGGATTCCCCTACTTGTAAAGCAGGGTGAAAACTCTTGAGAAAAGATGTATACTTCTGAAAAAAAAAAAAATTTAAGATATCCAGGCCCCTTTCAGAAGGTATTTAAAGAAAGGACTAACACTCATTTGTTCCTTCTCTTTTTCCCCATCTGCTCTTTTTTTCTTTTACTTACAGGTACACACAAATACTTATATAAAGACAATACTGTAGCAAAAAACCACCGACCAGACAAGACCTCAGCAACTGTATCCTTAAAGCAATGATCTGTTTTCCAAATATGAAATTAAAATGACACATGAGACTGAAGACAGAATTGTCAGTGGAAATGGTTTTAGTGAAAATAACAAAGAGGTTTGAGCTCCTGCTTAACAGGAAAACTGTAGTGACCCAGAATGGACACAGAAATGTTTCTTTGTTGTCTGGTGGTTCCAATGTGCCAGAAGGTGTCTTTCAGTTTTGCTTTGAGTGACAGCATATTTTGCAGCAGTAGACTTCAGTGACATGGAAAACACAGTTTGTAAGCATTTCTTATAACAGCGTGTTTAAGGGACCTCCTCAGGGCAGCTTTCCTGTTTGTACATTGCAGGAGTTGTTGATTTATTCTATCAAACTGTTTTTACTTACTATCTTATGCATCATGAAGCTGGTTCTTGTTTATAACAGCCTCAAAAAGGTGTGAGATACAGGATATGATATTAAAGTACAAAACATTGGTAACTAACTTTGTAACATAGGAATTAAAGAAAAAGCAAACTATAAGTCTGTACATTTACTATTGCCAGTCTTGATTTAGAGTGACAGAGAAACAAACAAATAGAAAAATCCATTGAGCAGTTTCATCAAGCCACCTGTCAGGGGCAGAAGTCTAGGACTCTGTTCCAAACTTTTCATGTTGTACCTCAAGTCAAGCTTCTCTTTATGCCCACATTAAAAATACAAGTGGTTTACTACAACTATTTCAAGAAGGGATTCAGTTAATAGGAGTGTCACAGGAGTAAGAAACAGTTCCTATTCCATGTACTTTGCTTTATACACACACTCAACGTATGGCAGAGCTGCCATAGCAAGTAAGCTGTCAAGACAAACTCAAAAGTGGCAGCTGGAACCAGCTACAGTACCTTCTCTCTCTGTTTAGGATTTGTTGATTTCTTTAGGATAATCAATTTCTTTGAGACTTTATTCCCTGAGCAGATAATAGAAGGCTATTGCACAAGTAAGCAGTTTTATATCCTATCTGCTATATCTCAACAACATCTAAAGATTTAAAATCTTCACATGCATGATAAAAGGCTTCCTTATGCCCAGGCAATTATTTTTCAAATTTATATCTCAGTTATTTTAATAACATTTCTTATATTCCCTCAAGGACTTCAACTTGCCTGAAGAACAAACTAACATCAGATTCCCCTTTTTGAAATGGATGACAACTATAATTTTAAAATGCAGTATTTACTTGGTTCCCATTTGAATGAAATTTGGTATATTTAGAAGCCTCCTAATTTATATTCAGGACCACCACTTCAATACCACTGATCAAAATTTCATACATATTTGTGCACAGCAGCTATGGTGTGCATAATGATGACCACTTTTCAAGGTATTCCTACTGGGATAACATTTGCAAATGATGTGCTGACATGATGGTCTTCCAGGGAGAAACACTTTACACAGAAAAACTCTCCCCAGACCACGCCAGTAGTACTGTCAGTCCAATCCTAAAACACAGTAGTGAAAAGAGGCTGCAAAATGCAGGAGGAAGAACATAGTCCCTGGAAATTCCTGTACATGCAAGTTTACCTCAGGAAAAGCAGCCTCTTCACTTTCCATGGAAACTGAAATCCTAGCAGTTTTTGCAGTAGCTTGTTACACACATGACTGAGTACTCTATAGTTTGTTAAATGTGCTTCTTGGGAGAAGACACAAATCAAGGCATCTCCCCAAAGGAAAGTAACTTGATGTTACTGCTTGCCTCTCATTTGTATCATATACATTGAAGGAAAGTGCTTTCTTAATATCACCCCTGCCTTGGGATGAAAAGAGGTCAGGCCATGCCTGTTTATACTCACCTAGTCTAGTGGCTATGGTTTTCATTATCAGTCAGATGCCAAGCCCCTATTGGGATCAGGGTCTGCCATCGGAACTGAAGCATGCAGACACTGGTAAGTGAGTGCTCCAACTTCAGAGAATTCAGTCATCTCAGATGAGGCAGACAGCAGTAAATGTGGGCACCTCCAGGAGGAATTGCTGGTCAAAGAGAGTTTTCTCAGAGAGACTGGTTGTGGCTTTCTGAAGTTAACACCAGAAGACAGCAGAGAGGAGCACTGACTTAAAAGCTGTATAGATTGTATGCCACTGGTGCCTTTGCTACGTAAAAAACGAGCAATAGCACTGCCTGAGAACTATGTGGCTCTTTTAATAGATGCATTTCTTAATTTGAAAATAATTAGGTATCATTTTTGCTTTTAACTTTTTGTTCCTCAGAAACTGTCTTGGGCAGGGGCAGGCAAGCGAGAGCTGTTTTTGCAAAACATCTTCAATCAATTACAAAGCTTCTCCACATCAGCTGATGAGCCCTTTCTTACAAAGTTTGTAGCCCTCTGGATTTTGTTGTCTGTGACTCTTTCACAGGAAGCTAGAATGATCTGCTCTGTTGGATAAGGTAGAGGATATGGGCAGCCTAGTTCTGATCAAAAAGCCCTTATTTTTGCAGTTTATCAGTATTCTTCCAAATTTTCTTTCAGTTCCATGCATCCATCATATAAGAAATTCTAACTGGCCAGTTAAATTAGTTCTTCAAGCAAATTTTGCCTGTCTGTCTCAACAATTCACTCTGTCCTTCCATTCCCTGATGTGCAGCTATGCTGACACCACACAAAATCCCTTTGCATATTCCCGTAAGTAGACTGATGAGCTCTGCACAGTGCTGCAAAGCACTCCTCTGTGAGAGAAACAAGAAGATTATTATGTCCTCCATTTCTGGTTCTTAGTACCAGTAGTGTTTATACACTGGGAAGCTGGTAAAAAGAAGCTCTATTCATCCTAAACCCAAATACAGACTTGGTTAAAAGACTACTGAATGCAAGGGAAATAATCTGTAGAAATTAATGAGCTCTGGATCACAGCCTCAGAAACGGTCATGCCTGCATTTCCTTACATTGCCCACTATCACCTCAGCTTTATTTTTACTTACTCTGCCCTTTCTTGCATTTTGTATTGGCCCATTTCTTTTTTTTTTTGTACATTACACGGCTGCTCTGAATTCTGCTGGAGCCTTAAATCATGTCTCAGAGGAAATAAAAATATTCCTGCAAAATATTCAGCAAAGGAACCCTGCCATGTAAAGTTGTAACTGCAAGGCAACACCAATCCATTCCCCGCCTAGCTGCTATACCTACAGCAGTGGGATGACCATATACCTGTCTGTCTGCTTCAGCCTTTCTCACAGGGCTAGGGTGGAAAAAGTCAGCCCCCCAAAATACCTGATCATTCAGCCCTGGGTTTAGAGGAGCCATTCAAATTCAAATACAGTTATTCTGCATCTGTATGTTAGCCAGACCAACTATTTTATTGTCTTTGCTTCACTTTTCTCCTGTCATATGAAGTTCTGCTCTTGTCTTTTGGGGTTCTTTTGCATCATGGGGAGACATCAATATCTTTATAATAGAGAGATTTTGTGATGGGGTAAAAATTCAGCTGTTAAATGCAGGTATCAAAGCTTGGGCATCTGGTTACACCTCGGTAAGTGTCCCTTAGCAACATTAGGTTTTGGGGGAAATGTGGCTTTGAGACGACACCAGTGCCAAGTCACCCACGTGCCAATGGATCAGTGCAAACCCTAATGTAGTCTGGAGTGCTGTGAAAGAGCAATTACTAGAGTGCAGTGTGAATAAGATATTACAGTTCCACCATCTGAAATATGTGTAAATGTGTGTGCATGGCTTCCCTCTCAGACTTCTCCTGCTGTTCTCTCAGTGGCAGTGCCTTCACTTTTTAGCACTGCATAGGGAAAACTATCTCATAACAGTAGGATTGTTCACCTTTGGTTCCACTGGTATGTTAGTCTTACATGCTGTGTTTTTGCTGCAAAATCGTTGAATTTCATTCGACTGATACCTCTGGGATCTGCAAAATTAAGGTAATCTACATGCTCTGCCCTAAGCACCAGAGCTGCTGTTCTCTCCCTTGAATTCTACCAGATAGCAAATAAGCTGAAGAAGAAACCATAGGAAGCAGGTTTTCCTTTGCAATACAAAGCAGCCTTCATTTGTGAAAAAAAATAACTTACCACAAACAGGAACCTTCTCATGCTAAGTCTCTGAATGCATTATAAGGAATTGCACTGCTGACCTCAGTTGAAAATGGTAAAATTTGCTACACCCTTCAAGGCAAAATAAGGAAGCAAAATCCCAGACATTTCCAGGTGAGGTATCTCCTTCTGCCTTACATTTATGTATAGATAGATAGATACATTTATATATAGATAAACATTCAGTATGCTACATGTGGTTCTGGTAAGAGGGGTGTGGGAACAGGAGACTATGTCTGCCTTTCATTTCCTCATGACCACTTTACTGATCAACTTTGATTAACTGAGATTTTATTGAGATTTTACTGACCCGAGCCTGGGAGCTGCAGCATTTAGAACAAAGGTTTTGGCAACATGAGCTAAACAAAACAAGGATTAGACTTTCAAAACCATTTCAGAACACAGAGATATGCATCTGGTGTCATACTTTCCCTAGCAGAAAAGACTTACCTGAAATTATCTTCTCTCCTTAGGCATATCTACCTAGCAGCAGCTTCCACCATCTAAATACCCCTGCAAACTTTGCCCATTCTACAGCTGATTCATAAAACTCAAATATGGACTGAGTACACGGGGACAGAGATTAATGCTTGCCTAGGGTGATATTTCCCTTAAAACTGAGTGGATCAGGGAACTGGAATCCATCAGGATTCCCTGTCCAGCACTATGGATTTCCTAGCATTTTCTGTTGCTGGAAAGCACTGTCTTGCCTGTACCTGGAGTCTGCACCTCTCACACAAGCTCGGCTGTACTGCCATGCAAATGTTCCACTCAGAAAGCTAAAGCTTGCAGGGATGAGTGGGTTGCTAAGTGCTGCAGGGTCTCCTACATTCTTTGAAGTGCTCTGTGGTGGGTGTGTGTTTTTACTGCTTTCAAAATCCATCATGACTCCATGCTTTTCTCCAGCATTACCTGCTGCATGTGAACACGAAGTCAAGAAGATTAGTGGAACAAATATCATCCTGAATTCCAGAGGGCAAGTACTCAGAATTCAAGCCATCAGGAAACAGCCTAAAAAACAGGATGCTCCAAAGGTCTTCACAGACACAAAAAAGAGCTTTATTTTTCTCTGTCTTGCATGCATTTTTAATCTTGGATGGCCAAAGATTTAAACCCAGTTATCTTTGGAGGAGAAACTTGGACTGATAAATGATCTGACATCAATTAAGCCCTAATATTAAGATGCTGCTATGATGATTCTGCTCCGATTGAAATGAAATGGCTGCCTGCTTATACCAGGAGAGAGAAAATCTTTGTAAAAGCATTTTACTGATCTTCCTGCACAATGCTATTTATTAAAATAGTAGCTCACTGTTTGAAGTCTGGTGCAGAGGGTGGATTCAGTTCTGTATCTGAATCATACGGCAATTTTGGCTTTAGGTTTTCCTCTGTATGGATAGGATTTTTCCTTTTTCCAAGAATGGATAGGATTTGATTTAAACTTAAGTAGTGAAGATTTAAAATTTTATGAATGCAGAGTTCAGACCTGATAAAAAAGGGTGCCTGGAGTAGATCCATGTGGCTGTGATGAGAAAAGAGAATTACCAAGTCCTGCCTTCTGTTAGTGGATGAGTTTATGCTTCCCAGACATTTCCATAGGACTGGACAGGACTTTGCCCTTTCCTGACCCTCTAGCTAAGTGGGCCAAATCTATCTTTGGTGGAGGCCCACTGAAAACTGTGGTATTAGCACACTGTGACTGACATCCTGCAAAATCAGTTTGGGCAGCAATTTTTCAATGGCTCATCTTGCTAACTGTCAGGCTGCCACCCAGACTTCTAATGGCCCTGCTCTCTTCCTTGTACAACTCCATTTTAGAGAGGTCCTGTAAAAAAGTTTGGCTTCATACAGAAACTAGCAGAACATAAGCTATTTTTCTCTTCAAAATCAAATTAAACATTTTTGTGTGGTACATTCATCATCTATAGGATAGCATAGCTGTATACAAAATGCTTAATTGGTCTCTGGGATGTATGAAGCAAAATGCTGCCACAGCTCGAAGGACATTTTCCTGGTTAGGAGTATAACTGAATCATGGTTCATTAGCAGATTTCTATCTGGAGAGGGAATCTGGAGAGGTATTTTCTAAATGATGAGGTTTATATTAATGATGTCTAGCCAAACAGACTGTCTGGCTTTATCTTTGTAGATGTTATCATGATCTCTGACAGAACAAAGCTATTGACTACCTACCTCTTAGTAATTATGCTGCAGAGTGAGAGCTGAGGTCTTTTGCTTTTTTCTCCCTACAATTTTCCACTGAAAATGGTATCAATTTACTTCATCTTTTGTACTGCAAAGTGGGATGGAGTTTTTGATCAGCTTTTTTGTGACAGTTTTTTTGAAAATAAGCAGCTATATTGCTTTTTCTTTTCTTTTTTTTTATTACTATTCCAGACTGTTTTGAATCCTTTCACAAATTTATTTCTCTTTCATAATGGCACTACTGTAGACTTCAGTTTGTGACAGCTTCTCTCCTCTTAGCCACAAGGACTAAGCTCATCCATACCTCTCTCCAAGAAATGGAGAGGGAAACTACCCAATTATGTTTTCACAGGACTCAATCAGTCAAGCTATGCTGATTTACACTAGCTGAAGTCTTGGATGACTGTCTCTGAAATAAGCTGTCTACTTGGTCAGAGAGATTTCAGGCATATTATTTTACATGGACGCTTTCTCCAGTAAATGAGCCCTGCCTGTCTATCTTTGAAGTCTTAAACAAAAGTGGATCATTTCCTGAATCATTCGCTGTATTATCATGCTCTTTCTATTAAAATAACCTCCCATGACTATAAATCTTATCAACCATTAACATTTGCCTTGAAATTCCAGCTAAAGCTTAAGCCAGCAAGCAATTTAGGAGACGAGCTGGAATTCTGTTACTGGATTTGTTTCCTTATTTCTTTTCCCTAATTTCTCCAAAACCTTTCCAGGGAGAAACTGCATTTCTGCAGGTGATAAATGAGGAAATGACCAGAGGGCTCCAGGAGTCCCAGTCAGAAGCTGAAGAAAGACAAAGCATTAAGGGAGTGACAGTTCTGTTATGCAGCTTTGTGCTACAGCTCTTGGCCTCTCGTGCCTTCTGGCAAGGTCTTGTGGGTCCTGATGATTGGATGTAGAAAAAAAGGATATGGTACCTAGTGTAATTTTTTCTTCTATCAGTAGCACATGGGGTCCCTCTCCTTAGCATTACCCTGATGTTGCTGATACATTTTAGCTCAGTACTAGATTTTGAACTCACCTTAACAAACACAAGTGCAAGCTCCCCAAACTTCAGTGTCTGTAAGCAAGATATAACTCCTCAAAAAAACCTTAAAAAGCCATAGTAGTTTTTGACATTTTTGCCTGAGACTGCCTGTTTTAGATTCTGGACAGGTTTGGCCTGGGGACAGGTGGTGCAACGAAATTAATGAACATTCAGAATCTTTCCAGGAGAATGTCTCCCAGAGCACTGCGTGTAATGAGTGTTTGCTACTCTGCTGGTTTATGCCTGGCAGAAAGGGAAATGTCAGAGACTCCTCATTTATCCTATATATTCTTTTTCTTGTGAAACTTCTTGGTATTATTCTCATTCAGCCTACTTCTCCACTTCATGCTCCCAGAGTTGACTTGCAGGAAATGTTTTACACAGAAGTATTCATTATCTAGCTTTCTCCCTGCAGGTGCTGTTCAGTAGCTACATGGAGACTGAACTACCTCACGGTCAAATTCATCTGTGCTGGCTTAAGAATTCAGGTTGAGTTCCATAGCACTTACCAAAATCAGATGACTTCTCTGCTTAAACTTCATCATATATGTGTCTGTCCTTTCTTTTCTTTCAAAAAATCCCAAAGGATTTTCAAAGATGGAGATTTCACCACTAATGTATTCTAGATATTAGTTTAACTGAAAAGCTGCACTTCTTAGCTCCCATCTAACTTATGTTTACCTTGATAATTAAAAATTACAATCAACACTGGGGATTTTTCAAGGGATTCCCCTGTAAATATTTCAATCTGTGAGACTGGATCACTGAAGGCAAGGCCAAGGGCTATTAGGTTCCACAAGCTGCTCCCCAGTCAGTGCTCTGTGACAAGGTTGCTCTTGCTGGTTTAACCTCTTTGAGAAAAAAAAAAAGAAATCCACTATACATGTTTTGTGTTATTCCCAACAGAGCCATCTCTCCTTCAAGGCGTAATGGAAGAGTGGGTTTTAATAGCAAAGCTGCAGTACAAAACATAGCAAAAAAATCAGCCACAGTTCTGATTAAAGTTGCTGCTCTGGGTACCAAAGGTTACAGATATATGGAATTGAATTTTCAAGCACCAGAAGATATTTTGCTTTTTTTCCACTCAATTAATTTCCTTTTTTTTTTTTTTTTTTTGGATACTCAAGGATTTTGCTGCAAGTTAACTGTGAGTAGTATCGATGGAAAACCTGCATGCAGATCTCTTGGGGATTTTCAGGGACTCACAAGCTTAGCCAAACATTTTCATAAATATTGCAAGGAGGCCACAGCAGGGGAACTCTGCAGAATCTCAGAGAAAACTTCCAGTGCAGAATTCCAGCAAACATAGCTTATGCCCAGCTCTTTATATGCAAAGACTCTCCAGCATCCTTCAAGGTTAGTGGAAGTTGAGGGAGCTGCTCCCCTAAAGCCCAGACATTTTGAAGCATAGACTCCTAGAAGGCTCCACATCTGCATTTTCCTGCAGCAGGACCTGCAGCAAGGTTGGAGTAAGGAGCTGAGGAAGGGGTTCTGTCCTCTACATCTCAGCACTGTTGCCATGGGAGGAAAGATGATTTCAGTTTTCCCTGTTAGCTGTGCACTCTACCTCCAAGGAATACCCTTTCCAGGAAGCATTCATGGTAAGTCTGTGTCCAGCAATTATCATTGTCAGTCTGCTCTTCTCACAAAGCTGGCTTTCATTCTCCCAAGGGAAGAGGAAAGTAAACTGGCATGCAGTGTGTGGTGCAGCCCTGGGAAAATCACCAGAAGGAATCTAAGTGAAAATGGAAACAGGTCCCTCATCTATGTGATTCATCATCTCCAACAATTCACATTACTAGAAGTCACAATCCTAGGTCCCAGCATCTTCCCATCACCTGCCTGAAGATTACTATCCTTTAATCTGAGCTGGAAAAATAAGCAAGAAATCTTCTCTATTGCAGTCAAAATTCAAAGCCCAGCCCATTAGCTCACATCACTACTAATTTCATTTTACATTAATATATAATAGTACTAATGCTTCTCTGTGGACTTCTCACACATCAGAAGGAGCAAATGCATATTTACTTAACTGATAAGATGCAGCCAGAGTCTCAATAAATTAGTACAGTAATCCTGACTTCACTGGTACTTCATGAAGTTATCAGACAGCCAAATACAAGACAAAACTAGCAGCATTTCCCATCCCATGTTGTGAACAACAGGGCATTAATTCAGACCTAATTCAGGTTTCCTACAAGATACCTTGTCTTCCACCTCCAAAAAAGCTGGGCTTGTTCTCATTACCTCCTAACTTTTCCCCATTTCATTTACCTGGAAAGAAGCTGCATGGCTATGTTCTAATTATTTTGTATCTCTCTAATAATTATTTTATTGAAGCTTAAATTCTCTTAAAACAAACTGTCATTCCTGTCATATCTTCACTGATATTATTAATAACTTTGAGATCATTTATTTATGCTTTTACAGTTTGTCTTCTACTGCTGTCACAATAAAAATATTGTTGGAAAACTGCCTCTCTTGTAGACACCACAATTTAAGAGGGTAAATGTTATAGCAGGTATTTCTTCTGCTTTATTCAAAGTATTTTTTTATCTGGCTCAGTAGTCTCCCTAAAATTCTGAGTGATGCATTTAAACAGTGGGAACAGGTAGCAAATACATGAACAATAGAGGTCAAAGACAATTTGAAGAATTATGAGAAGTGCACTGAAGTAGAAGGACAGATTTTTGAGACACTGAGCACTAAATTTAGACTAAATTTATACTAAATTTAGATTTGGTAGAGGAAGGGCCAAAAGGGTGAAGTAGAGAAATAATGGAAGTCAGTACTAACTGATTATATTCTATGGAAAAAATTTAATTATTTTAGGGGTGAAAAAGAAAGCACATTATCATACAGAGGTTTCTATAAACTAGACTTTGATATGCACTTGAAGAAAAAGCACTGAAGCCAAGAGTACATGTGTATCATTCAGAGTCTTCTGAACACTTGGAAAGCCACCAGATAGAATAGGAAGAGGGACAGAATTAATTTTTTTTCTCTCTAACAAACCTCTATGTGTGTATGATAAGATTTTTAAAATAAGATGCACAAATCCCTAGTGATTATTTAAGGTTATAATTTAGTCTTGTAATTACTGTCGTCTTGTAACAGCTGTGTGTTTAATTGATTGCAGTGCTTCAGGGCGAAAACCATTTATCTTCGAGCTCCATCTACTGATTCAAAGCTGACATGACGTGTTAGCAACCATCCCACAGCCCCTAGACAGACAAATCTTGCTCTGTTTCAAAGCAGGTTAAATCCCACCGTAAGAAGAGACAAATTAGCAAGTCTGAGAACTGCTGGTGCATATAGCAGGGCTGTAGCTACATTCTCCTTCCTTGCTGCAGCAAACTCAGGCTGTAGTTTGGCAAGCATCGATTTCTGCAGTTTCAGCAAAAGCCCCCTCTGCACGCAGGTCTCATACCTCCCAGTGTTAAACACAGGGAACTAATTCAGAAAATTTGGACTTGTTTTGTGTCCAGAGGCAACCTTTTTCCTGAGCTAGCACACCCACTCTTCTCCCTTCCCATACTGAGTTTGAGAAGAGCACTGCACAGACTGAACAAATGAAAACTGAAATAATATATGCCACTTACTGCCATCCATCTTTAGAAAATGAACACAAATAGATCCTCTTGCTGTAAAAAAAGGAGTGTCTTTGCATAAGATTTTACTCAGATGGTTACACCTTCACTTTGTAGTGAAGTGTATCTCATTCTCTTGAGTATTCACTTGTAAATGAGATGTATCAGAGTTAAATCATTGTTCTTTGGTCATCTTCATAAAATATATTCAGCAGTCTGTTTCAGAAGACAGAAGCCACTCAAACCATCATCTTGGGTTTTCAGGATGAAAAGCAATCAAAATAGATTTAATGCTAGCTCATTTTAAGAAGAACAGAGTTTGCATTTTCAAATATGCTATAGCAGATAGCTTACAGAGACCAAGGAAAATTAAACCTGTATGAAGAATAACAGGGCATTTGGAAATAGACAGCATCTGAAATTTCAAACACTGGAAATAATGCAGGCAGAACAAACACTTTCAATGAAATGAACTGTGTATAGACAGAGCAATGAGTGTATATTGAGATTTGGGGCTAAATTTATCCTATTGTCTCCTTGTTCCCAAGAAAGAACGCATGAGATGTGACTTGCACCTCACTGACCTGGTATCTAGTAATGAGCAGAGAAATGCTGAGAGCTGCTCCATTTTGCAGTTCAGTTGCTTGTACTCCTGTAGCTTTACATGAAGCAAAGTGCCCAACTCAACTTAGTCTTTTGCCACCCTAAACTCAGCTCACAGAGTGGTTTCCAGCAAGGAATACGAGGTGGTAGGCAATGAGGAGACAGCAGCAACACTCTACTCCACAGACTGGGGTGCCCTGCTGGACTGT
Source organism: Calypte anna (assembly GCF_003957555.1). NCBI lineage: Eukaryota > Metazoa > Chordata > Aves > Apodiformes > Trochilidae > Calypte > Calypte anna. The sequence goes on from NC_044254.1 coordinate 25,719,355, forward strand.
GTTTCATGAGGAATTCACTGCAGGAAAATCTCTGGAATACTCTGCCTGACCTAGCACTGCACACAGCCTGATAGCAACAGAGGATGTGCAGGGTCACTGTTTTAACAAAAATAATGCTACAGGCAAGTGCAATTACACCTTCAAGCAAAATAACCCAGCCAGGCATGATGGCCACTAACCTCTGTCCAAACTGGACTCCACCCAGAGGAATAAGAATATTCAAAGATAAAAACTAGGACGTTAAAAGTTGCCTTTGGAGATTTGTTCATACAAATAAAGCACAACAGAAATCTTTTTGTAGCATTCTATTTCTAACCTGAGGCCTTTACTGGCTATTAATTAAAATCATATTGGCTGTTTATATACACAAAAACATCCAGGGGCTCAAGTAAAAGATAAAAAATCGACCCCATATAATTGAAAAGAAGTCTGAAAAATATTTAATTATGTATTTTATCCACTCTGAAAAGCAATTTAAGTATGTTTCCTTTGCTATCAATAATGACATTAACTAGACGATTTTCAAGCTTCACAAGAATCCAGGAAAATCAATGGCCCTGCAGGCAGATGTACTGTACTCTGAAAACCAGAGTACACAGAGTATGCATGCACAATGCAGCAGGTTTTTTCTGGACCTGGCTGCACTGAAACAGTGCTTTCAACTCAGTTCTATCCAAATGTATTGTATTACATTTTTCTTTGTTAATATGCCCGATGCACTGTAAATACTAAAAAATGTGTTGATTTTACAGGTCACTAAGAAAAGAATCAGCAAAAGAAAAAAGTAATCGCTTTCATTTCTTCTCCTGGGCTTTGCTTTGGTTCTGCCCTTGCACAGGGAACACCCACCTAATCCATAATATCCTCTTGATTAGCCCTTGCCAAGGCTACTTTTTCCATCTGAACCTTCCACCTGCCACCCTGACAGAAACAAAGCATAAATGCCTGGTGTAAAGGAATAAGGTCTAGCAGAAGCTTGTATCATTTTCTTGACAGAACTGTCTAGTTTAATTTGAATTTCTAGAAACAGCATTCTGTGGAAAACTTCCCCCATCCCCACCCCCTTTCATGACTTCTTTATCTAGATCTACCCTCAACACAGCAAAATTCTGTCATGAGTTTTAAGAGATAGCAAGTGGCAGCTCATCATTCCCAGTTAGAGAGAGCCCTGGCTGGCAAACAAAATAAAGCAGAGCCAGGGATGAAGCTGTCGGTGCTGGGCTCCTGAGCAGGCTTTGTGTGTGCCAGGGTCTGTCAGCCCTTGATGCTCTCCTGCCCCTTGCCCTTTTATTCTCACAAAGTTTATAACAACAGCACATAAAAACTCTCCAGTGCCAGGCTAAGGAGGCTGAAGCAGCCTCCTGGCCCAAGCAAGGCCTCTGTAGCAGAGAGCCCACTTAGTAGGCTTACTTTTTGAGAGAATATAAGCCCCAAAGTTTAGCTCACCTTCCCCTTCCACTCTCATTTTTGCCTGAATTTCATTCAGAATGAGCCACAGGAGCCCCCAGCAGCCTCACAGCCCCAGGTACCACAAAAAAAAAAAAAGCAAGTGCCATAACAGCGCTAAGTCCTCAGCTACACCTGAGGCCCTTGCAATGGCAGAAGAAATGCAAAACAACCCCTCCTCAGTTAAGAAAAAACTGACCTTTTCCTCAGTGGCTTCTTCCCCCTGAGGCCTGGAATCCTCCCAGTTCTGTACCTGCTCCTGCTGGGCACTGGCAGCCATGGGGGAGACGTGTCAGGGACAGCCATGTTGTGCTTCCTGGGGGGCAGCACCTCCCTGAAGGTTGGCAGCTGCTCCATGTTCTTCTCTTGCCTCAGCTTCACAGGATGGGGACACAAAGCCTTAAGATGGCCTTTGGTGTCCTTTTTGTTCTATTTCTTCCTCTTTCCCTGGGCATTCTTCACATCAGGGGTGCCATACACAGCAGTTTTCCCCAGCCCCAGCACTGAGCTCCATGTTCCCCCTGAGGCGGCCATCTTGTTTTCCCTGCCTCAGCCCCTTCACTCTGGAGCAGGAAGGGTCCCACCAAAGCACCATGGCAGGCAAGGACCCCTGAGCAACCCCAACCTGCACACGAGCAAGAAAGCTGCCATGAAAATCTTTCTTACTCTGAGGATCACAACAACCCCTGCCTGCTAGGGAGACTGAGCCTGAGGGCTGTAAGGGGAGTGCTCCATCACCACACTGCCTTCCTCAGGGCAAAATGGCTGCTGGGCTGCAGGCCAGGAGCACTGTGAGGACAAAGGGGGACACCGGGTGGCAGGCAGAGCTGTCTGCAGCTGCAGTGCTACTTTCTTTAAATGGAAATACTATATTTGTTTAATCTATGCTTTCATTGTTCAGACACAGGGAGGGATCTGGGGCAGCTAAGTAGTGCCAGGAGAGGCAGGAGCTCTGCTTGCTCCAGGTGATTGAATCACACAGAATCACAAAGAATCACAGAATCATCCGGGTTGGAAAGGGTCTCTGAGATCATCAGCTCCAACCCTTGATCATCAGCTCCAACCCTTGATCCACTACCATGGTTCCCAGACCATGGCACATTCAGTCTTAAAAACCTCCAGGGATGGAGAATCCACCACCTCCCTGGGCAGCCCATTCCAATGGCTCATCACCCCCTCTGGAAAGAATTTCTTCCTAATATCCAACCTAAACCTCCCCTGGCAGAGCTTAAGCCCATGCCCTCTTGTCTTACTGGGAAAAGAACCTGACCCCCCCCTGGCTCCAACCTCCTTTCAGGGAATTGTAGAGAGTGATGAGGTCTCTCCTGAGCCTCCTCTTCTCCAGACTGAACACCCCCAGCTCCCTCAGCCTCTCCTCATAGGATCTGTGCTCGAGTCCCTTCACAGCCTCCTTTCTCTTCTCTGGACCTGCTCCAGCACCTCAATCTCCTTCCTGAACTGAGGGGCCCAGAACTCAAGATGTGGCCTCACCAGGGCTGAGTCCAGGGGAAGAATCCCTGGACCTCTTGGCCACACTGTTCCTGATCCAGGCCAGGATGCCATTGGCCTTCTTGGCCACCTGAGCACACTGGTGAGAGGGGAGGTGGTTGAATTTAAGGAGGATTCAACAGCCCTTTTGGTTTCCTTCACAGTGTTTTGACTCAGTTTCTTTTTTTGACTCAAATTTCCAGGTAATCTGTGCCTCAGTTCCATGTGTACATAGAAAGAGGCTTGGCTTTCAGAAAATGCCACAGTTGAGGATGTCCCTAGTTTTACAGTCACTCTGATATCTGAAAAGATTTAGTGGAGCACTATTTAATACTGAAACTCTCCTTTTAAGGCTTCTGGGAAATCCAATTATACTCCAAACAGTCACTGTATATGCCTGAATTTCTGTTCTGCCCATGTATTTATTACGTATGCCCTCCATCTGCCTGCACATGAACATCTGTGAGCCAGATTCTGCCCTGCTGGAAAAACACAGTGGAATAATTTTTTTATGAGTTTTGCTTTGATGTTGACTATACTGCTATACTGATATCAATTTTGTGTAATTTCATTAAATTAAGCTGGGCTTTTTTTTTTTTTTTTTTTTGTGAAAAGTCAGAGCAGACTCTTCTGCCTTATGTCAGTCTAAAATGATCATAAATAAGGCCAGATTTCATCTTTAAATATTTTTGCTTCCAATAGCGTGCTGAAAGAGTTGCATATCAACTGGTTCAGACTTTGAATATTCATTGGAAAACCTTTATCCTCCCTTCTGTGTGGTTTAAGACTGCCTGAAATGCACTAACAAGTATCAACAAAACCAGGACTGTTATTCAGCATTACATTGGTGATAGCTCTGTTTTGACATCAGGTAATGTGCTTTTGAGGGAAGTTCTATTTGAGCAACAATTGTGTGTTTTTTTCATGAATTACTAAAGTGCATGTATTGTGTTGAATGCAAAGGCTTTCTGCCCAGTGAATTAGGATCATCTATAGTAACTTTTATATTAACAATAAATAGTTATATTCTGGGAGCCTTATGATGAGCATTAAAAAATTAAAAATATAAATTCCCTACTCTTTCATTGCCCTACATAAATGTTACTTTTCTATTAATCATCTGCTGTAGGACTGATCAAAATTAGGCTGAAAACCTGAAACACAATCTCCCATTTTCACTTAATACTGTAAATCTAACCTTCATTCTTTTTTCTGCTCCTACACATATTCATTCCTTCTGTTTGATTTTTTTTCCTCAGGTATGTTTTCTTTCTGAATTAATCCTCATTCATTAAATGAGGTGTGTCTTCACCACCTTTGCTGTTTTCCACCTTTTTGCTCTCATGCTTTTCTCTCTATGAACCCCACTCTGATAATGTAAATGGAGACATTTTGCTTTTTTTTTTCATATACAAGTGTACAGAGTTCAAACTGAGAAAATTAATTTTTTTTTTCCTTTATATTTTTTTCTTTAGGCCTTACTTTGAGATTTGTGAGTAATTCTATGCCAGGCAACTTAAGCTTGCAGTTTTTCCTTATTTCCTTGTTATTAGGTAAACTTTGTTTCACCCTGCACACCCACAGAAGACACCCACAGTCCTAAATTTTTTAAGTTTTGTTATTTCCAAAAAACCTGACTGTCCTGTGAAGCTCAGAGGGATTTGGTGGAGGCTCCTGAATAGAATAGTCTGGTAAGAGCCTGAATCCTCTGTCCTTAAATTGCAGTATTTTCTGTTCCGTCTTGCCATTTGCCCTTTACAAATGTTACTTTCAGATGTATTTGTATTCTAAACAGTGCATGGTCTGATAGTAGTAACATTGTCATAGCACTAGTGCATGCACTGAGGCATAACTGTTTCTTACACAGTGAAGTTTACATATGGAATTGGCTGTAAAAAAACCTAAAAACACAAGCACACAAACCATACCTTTTTATTTATTGAAGCAAAGCCTAATAATTAACATAGAACTGTGATTTATCAGAGAACCTTTATTATGAAAATCAGTCCTAATTAAGAATTGCTATGTGAGGCACTTGAAGATAAAACTCTCCAGGAAAGAGAAGTGTAATCTCTAAGTGGAATGAGGATATAGAAATGGGAATTATTATATGTGAAGTAGAAGAAAAACTCAAAGAGCTTAAAGCACTGAAATTGGAGGGACATGATAATCTCCATCCCTGGGTTCTGAGAGAACTGGCACATGAAATTGCATGTCCAGCAGCAAGGATTTTTAATAAAGCTTCCAACTGGTAGCATATCACTACTGACAAGTAAACCTCTTGACTGATTTCAGAAAGGGGCAAATAGGATAACTACAAAACATTAGAGTGACCTCAAGAAAATTCAAGGCTTTAGAAGGTATTTTGAAGACAAACATCTTTGTAAATAGATATAAAAATGTGACAAAGTGCAACTGAAGTTTGCCAACGGTAAAGCAGGTTAAATTAATATTTTTCTGCTAATTAAAATCACTGTTTCAATCAGTAGAAAATGCTCTAGATGGTGGCTATTTGGCTCTTGAAAAGTAAGTTGTGAATAAAATGCTAAAGCAGGGAAAAAAAAACAACAGTTGTGCTGGAAAAATATCTGTTGTCTGATGGAAGGGTGTTATTGTAATCCTTAAAGGATCAGTATTGGAATCTGTCCTAATATTTCCAGTAATGACTGTGACACAAAAAGAGTATGCTAATGAAATTTTGCTGAAAGCAAACACTAAGATACTACTAATACAGATGAGGATTAAAGACTCATATAGGAAAGAAATAGATACTATGGCAACTGGAATAACATAAATGGAATGAAATCTAATAGCCCACAATGTATGTATGAAAAGCCAGCAGCAGGAGCTCAGCACTTGGAAACCAAACAAGGAAGAGATATATGAGTTGAACACAGACTGTTCATGAGTCATTACTGTGAAGACATCTGTGGAAAAGCTAAACACAATCCTAAAATGTGTTAGGTTAGATATTTCTAGTATATGAAAATATTAAAGCATTTGTACAAGGCATTCCTGAAATCTTACGTCAAATATTCATTTTTACTCTCCATGTTTAAGTGCTGGGACAGGTGGAAAAGACTGCTATAAAAATAGGAAATTTTGTCTGACTGAGATAGATAATGAAGACAGTTCAGCTTCTTTCCCCAGGCTTATTACCAAGTCTCTAGCAATCTATAATATTCACCTGTTCACCATTTGAATCACAAGAGTGATGGATAGGACACTGTCATGATAATGTAGCCAATAAATCAAGTCTAAAATACATCTTTTGGGGAGGATGTTTGCATAATTATTGGCCCTGTGTAATCACCCATAAATACCCATATCATACTTTATTTACTATCTCAACACAAATATTAATGATAATCTATTTGTTACAGTAACAGAAACTTGTACAGATTAGATTTTCTATAGATAGATGTTTTGTTTTTTAATTTTTTAAAAGATTTTAACACAACAAATAACACTTGGGAAAAGAGGGTTGAGATATGTGTAGTGACTGAAGAATATACACAAATATTTTATGTAAGTTAAGATGTTGCCTTATTCCCTATTTGAAGAAAATTAATTATATTGGTTTTAATTTGTACTTTGTAAAAGCTGCGTGTTTATTAAGAGATAGATTTTGTGTCTAATTAGTGCATATATTATACCCAATCTTCTATCCTTGATTAATCATTTAAAATATTTGTACAGTGCAGACGTACAGATTTTCTATTAAATAGCAAGGAAAGCTTTGGGTGTCTTTCAGTAAATATTCTGTGAACAGTAACTATCATTAACACTTCAACCTTTAATTACACAGCATGCTCAAAAAATATCTAACTTGTTTGGTTTTGGATGAGTTCTGAGGCAAAGAATGCTAAAATAAAATACAAATATTGTATTTTTGTCAATAATATGCAGTCAATAAACTGCCTAGGTACTTCAGTGAGGAACACTTATCACTATCTGAATTTATTAATTCATTTTATTATATACAGCCATATTCATGCTTTGGTTTCATTAACTATTGAAGTATAAGTCTTTTGTTAAATATATATGAGATTTTTTTGCTACAGTAGTGGAATACAGCATGTTCCACTTCAACATTTTCAGAGTGCTTGTCCATGGAAAACAGGAGTGATACAGTAAGAGACGAAGTCCTAATAAAATTTAGGACAACATTCAGGTTTAAGTTCATGTCTGTATGAGCTGAAATTTATTGGTCTCTTTTTGAAAGCAAACTGTATATCAGAAATAAAGACATTACTGGTGGTAGTGGCCAAGGAATCCTGAGGAAGACCTCAGCCCAGCCTGCCAAATGGGACACTGGGCATGAGATACACTCCTTTTGCTGGGGTTATTGTCTTGGGATGTCAAGGCAAGCATACCCCCCTCCTCCTAGAAATGCAACTCCAATCCTCCAGTATTTTATATTACATAAAATAACACCTCATGCTGTTATTTTAAAGCTGAAGATACATATGCAGAAAGATGGAGAAGTGCTGGTGTTCAGCCAAAACTAGGGATCATGAACAGGGATCACTGCTCACCATCAGGTAGTGATGACTTCCCACCCCTGCTCACCTTGTGTTTCTTTTTATTCCATATGTATATAACACATAACCAGCAGTCTGGAAGGCCTCAAGCAGCTATGTTACATCTGTGTACTGGCTGGGTGAAGGCTGTGTGGTCTGCTGCTGGGCATTCACCTGCCCTTTGCTTTCTTCCTGCTGGTGTTGAGAATCAAGAGAACATTGCTGGCAGCCAGAGCAGCCCAAAGCAGAGTGCTCTGGAGAAGCTGGGTCTGAGAGCAGAGCAGAAACCCAGAGAAACAGCCTGCAGCTGAGGCAAAAGCTAAAGAGGGGACTGCCTGGAGGAGCCACGGCTGTGTAGGTCAGGCTTTCCAACAGCACAACCCCGCAGCACAAGGCAAACTTTAGTGACAGTTGGGTTCAACAGCTTCAGGGAAATGGAAGTGATGATTTGGTGTCTTTTTCAATTTGCTTTCTGGAGTTGATCAAGCCAAACTTTCCTGATTTAAAATCAGTTTGGGTTTAGATTCAAAGGAAATGCTGCTAACATCCAGTGGGCTAATTCTGTTCTTTTTCTACTTCATAGTAACTTATCTTGCAAGTAGTTCCATTTAATGTAATGAAAGACAGTCTGGTATTTTGATCACAAAATAAGAAATAGCATCAGAATGTGCCTCTTTTGTTTCACTCTTGCTTAGACTGTGATAAAACACATGTATGGCTCCACATCAGCATCCTCCTGTCATTGTATCTGCCAAAATTGCTGGGCAGCCCTCCACTACTTTAATGTCTTTGTCCATAATCTCTGCTGCCACAGGTGCAGAAGATTCTCCTTTTTAATTTGCTGTATGACAAAGGTAGGAGAGGAGGATGTCAATGCATTAATTTGATTTTCTATTCCATGTTTTTACTTTCTTCTTTGTGTTAATGGACTTTGAAGTTCCAGGAGCCCCTGAGGTAGCTCAACACGTTTCATGCTGGAAAGAGAGAGAAATGCAAGTTGTCTTGACATAGAAAGAAAGTCACCAGAGGAGGTGAGCTTTACTCCTTGGAGATAGGCAGGCATGGTTTCAGCTTGTCTTTTTCTGTTTATATTTGCAGAAGTCCTCTCCAGTGAAAATATACCTCAAATACATGTACACATACATATACCTACAGTGTATATATGTGTATATATATATATATAACCTAGAAGTTTCAACCAAATGGAAAAGATTCTGTTGTCACAGTCTGTAGGAGAAATTTATGGAAATAACATAGAAGAGAAGGGACATTTCTGAACTGCATCCTTCAGTACACCTGGCTGGAATCAGCTAATGCAAATTTATCAATGCTAGTGCTTATTTTTCTCTTGCCCACTACAAACCACAGTTTATTTCTGACATATGGGGTTAAGGAGGCAGCAAGAAGCTTTATCACCTCACTGGGAGTCTATCAGTTCCCAGAATCATTCTCGAAGAACAGATGATGTGCTATATTGGTATGAATACCAGAAACCAGTTCTAGTATGAATGCCAGAGGTTAATCATCAATATTCTTGTCTGTTCTCACTCCAAGGTAAACATTTTGATTATGGTCTTCATGCTATGCTGATAAGTAACTTGGTTATTTCACTTTTATTTACTTCATTGAAGAACCCATGAAGAGTCCAGGCTGAAGAGGAAGACATTATGGCAAACAGCTGTTTTTATTTATTGTGCATTGTTTAAGCTACTTCAGATATTCTGAAATCTAATTCAGATGTGAGGTGGAGAAATGCAGTTAGAAAATGTGGTATATATGTCAGTGTTGACAATCACAAATGGAATTCTGCCCACAGCAAGTACACTTGATGTGTGTAGTAGACTTCAGGCTGCCTCCTGCCTTATCCATCTATTAGCATTGCTCTGGGCTTGCTGACAAGGTAATAGGACAATTTCAGCACAAAATAGGTGCTAAGCAAAGATTACTCTAAATGGGCCACCTACTTACTGTGGTAAGCATGACTGTTTCTGCATAAAATCCCTTTTTTGCTGTTTGGGAGAATTCAAATATGATTTTGTGGGTTTTGTGTCTAAGAGAAAATGACACGAACCATAGCTGAGGGGAAGGAGAATGAGGACTCTGGACTGAAAATGTGTTTATTTCTCCAGGCAGAACACTGGCTGACAAGCCTAGTGGTGTCCAGGCTAAACCTGCTAAATCTGGGAGCTTACTAAAGTAAGATGGTGTAACTAAGGCATCCCTGCAGCTGCCATACCACTAACAGTGGGTTTTGAGTTTCCAGTTTTGATTTTGCATTAATGTCTACAAAGGCGACCTTCTAAAGAAGCAGATTTATTCCAAAGGGACAATTCTGAAGTTTCTTATGGGAATGTAAGGAAATAATCAGACTTTGATGATCCAGTGATCCTTACTTATTGCAAAGTGCTGCTTATTTATTACAAACTGATTGTACAGCTCCCATAGAAGGTTTTTAGCATAGATCTACTTTTTCTTGATAGGGGTTTTTAAACAGTCCATCATTTATTTGGGGAAAGGCTCTGTGTGTATTTATGCCTTCCTCATTCTTTTCCCCTTAATACATTTTATTTCCTGCTTATATGGGAGATATAGCAATGCTGGATAAGAACTGTTATGTGTTACATTTCCTTGCTGGGGTTGATTTCTCTCCTGGTCTATCCTGCCCTTTTCCTACTCATGAAATAAACAGATGACAGACTTCCAGTTTAAACACTATTGCTTTTCTCCTAAATAATGATCTTGCTAAAATAAACAAACAGCAGTTATGGTAATAAAGTTTCCACTGCTAATATTTAAGAACCCATTTTTCCTATTATGTATTTAAAAGATCCACAATTTTAAGTCCTCAAGCTTTAATTTACTTATGTTTGTTAAAGAAACCAGAAGTGCATTATGTAAGTTTTGTAATTTTTTTTTGTTTAAATGTATGTAGGAACTCCATCCAATTTGCTCTCATCATAGCATGGAGTTTCACCATTTTGATAAGGCAGATGAAAATCAACATCTAATTGTCCTCCATCTAAATGTTGTGTAACAAATATAAAAACATCCACCCCTGTGGAATTCCTGTTTGAGTTAATGAAGACAATGTTTTAAGTAAAGGAATAGACAGTGAAAGAGAACTGGAAAGTTGAATCTGTTCATATGAATTTAAACAGTTTACCTGGAACCAGTTTTAAAAATTATGTAATCCAAGCACATTTTAACCACTTCAAATCCTAAGGCAGATAGGATCTAACGGTATTGATTGGTTTCTATACACACTTTCCCTCACATTTAAAAAAATGTTTAATATAGTACAATTTCACAGTGATTAGAAAGGTGGAAAATGTAGTCTACAGAAGCAACTCAAAAGAACTTCATTCATTGTCATGTCAGCTTGCTTTGGGCAGGATTAGACAACTTCATAAGCATGTCAGCAAATAGCTGAACCTTGCAATTCTGTGACAGATACCATTGATGGATGAGAAGTAGTATTAGCTCAATTGTAAAAGGGAGATTTTTGTCATACAGGCCAGTCAGAAGATGTTTTAAAGTCTTTGATGGTTTTTATAAGAGGCTGTTAAACATGAAGATGACTACAGAAGAAAGCATGAAGAATTGTGTTAGCAGTGCTATGCAGAAAAATGATTTTCTGGGCCAGGTGAAGGGGACAGTCCATGTTGTGGCAGTGAACATGAGCTTATATGCAGGATAGGGATAAAATGTGAAAGGGAACTGTTTCTTCCCTTGTAAAAGGAAAGAGAAGCAGGATGTAATTAATGCAAAAGAGAAGTGGGAGGAAGGGTAAGGGATGTACAACATAATCCAGAACAATCCTTGCCAAAGGCTTCTGAGTGTGTAAGAGCTGGAAAAGACTGCACATGGGGATTTGGGATTTCAGAGGAAAGAATACAGCAGTATCCTCAGCAAGACAGGAGGGGAAGGAGGTGTGGGTTTCTAGCTATGTATGTGGATAGAAGAGACAGACATGATGCCAGAACAGTGTCAATTTACCCAAGCTGTATTTTAGTTAAAAAGTATGCCAGAGACATGTGAGGAAGTGAAAACACCTTCTTCCCAGCAACAAAACAAGAAAGGGAATACGGATGATCCTTGGCAGTTGAGAGAAGATTTCTTAACAGCCTGTGGGCCACACCTGAACAAAAATGTCCAGGGATTGGAAATGAATCTACAAGCTCAGTAGCCAGTGCAGGAAGCTACAGTAGTCCCCCTGTAAACCTCAAGGTGAGTGGTGCTAGGAGATCCATTACCAATCCACAGGTGGAGTTAAGGTACTTGTTAAGACTGGATAACAGAAAGTGCCTGGGTGCAGAGTGGTGGGGAGCATCTGAAGCCTGGCAGGTCCTTCTCAGGCAGTTCTGCCTCAGCAGGTAAATGTCCTCATGTTCAACATAGTGTGATAGCCATAAATATGAGACTTACAGTGTAGAAGATCTAGTAATACCATGACTGGATCAGGTTTTATATAATTACTTCAGGCAGTACCTAGTGGACGCTTTCAAACTCCTAAGAATATTTTTGAAGAGAGGATTTTGTCTTCTTATGCGACATCTTAAAAATTAAAACTATATTCTTGATTGTTATGGATAAGAAAACATTTATTTTGAACCAAGTTTGCAAATAATTGTAATGGAGATCTCAGACTAAAGAAATTGCTTGATTATGTTGCTATTTGTCTGTGAAATATCAGATGTAAGCAGAACAATTCCCTTGCCAAAAAACATTTACTGCATAAAATGTTAGCTGTAATGTCCAAGGAGGAAAAAAACAAACCCCAATTTTCTTTACTGGATTTAAAGGCAGACAGTCTTTTGGTTTCTTTCCTTTTAGCTAAATCATTGTGTTTCTTCACTGTTTTATGAACAAAGCAAACTACATACCAAAACCACACACTTTGTATGATTCAGAAGTTGGAAAGAATTATATGTTATTGCTATTGATTTCAATAACATGAACTCAGCATGTTGCTTTCCTTTCATTTTAGCAAGATAATAATCCTTCTAACTGCTATTTTAATACATAACTCGTCTGTAAACACTTTATGTTACAGACCCACCATGTTACTTAAAATGCTAGAGTGAACTAAGTAAGCTTTAGTCATTTTAAGTAGGAATAAAGGAGAAAATTATAATAGACATGAAGCTGCATCCACATAAAATTCTACATCTCATTCCAAAAATTTATTTTGAAATTGTTCTGTCTTCTCTGTGGGATGGTTTTGCTAATGGTGTGTGATAAGCTAAGTCAAATCTATATATAGACACATAACAGGGTTGGAATAGGAGAATGTCTTTGAGCTGTCTGCAGAAATATTTACCTCACAAGTAAATTAAAATGTTCACTTTTCTGTAAGCAGCAAATCTACTTATTTTTGAAACAAACTATATAAGAGTGTGATAAATCCTGAGTGCTTTGGTGAAAATCATCCCAAAAACTAATCACATGACTCTGAAGGATGAGGCTTAGTTACAGCCCATGTGTACTTTTTTGAGGGGAGAAAGATAAAATGAAGTGTGTTTGGGTAAATATCTGAAATAGCAGTATTATGTGAATCAGAATAGAAGCTTACTGGGGAAAATTTACACAGCCTACCTTTCTCTTCCACTCCTTAAATATCCAAATGAACACAGATTGTGTTCAAAAAAATAGATTTTTTAAAAATGTGTCATCTGTCTACATTCTACATTTATTCTGCATTCTACAGCTAAATATGCACATCCTCAACATGCAGCAAAAATATGGAGCATAAAATTAGGAATATGTTATCTGTCTGTATTTAATGCAGAGCCAATGGTTAGAATGATTATGGAAACATCAAGGGCCTGGCAGAAGTGAGCAGCACTTCAAGACTGCATTTAAGAGTAGCCTTTTTAGAAGGCCAAACACCAGCCAAGCACTTTCCTGAACTAGGAAGAAATAGTAACATTTTTAGGTCAATTTTTCAAAGATATTTAGCCTCAATCCACACAGCACACAAAGCTGGATTTATAGATGGTGCTTTACAAGTCTCCTGGTGAAAATGGTCTGCAAGTGAGGACCAGGGAGGTGATTACATTTGAATGTGTGTCTTTGCTGCCTCCCTCTCACAAAAGGAGCTGATGTGCATGCAACCCAGCACCCGATTTCCCCACAGCACTGTGCTGGTCTCTCTTCGGTGACCTGCTGGGTGTCTGTGCAGATTTGGCCTTGCTCTTGTATAGGATCCCTGAAGGCATGGGTGCAAAAGCGTTGCTGAGAGCCCCTCACAGAAAGCAGCTCCCAAAGTTTCAGTCTGCAGCCGGGATAGGAAAATCTGCAGGCTGGGATTGCTGCTGTGCAAGGTGGTCTGGGGACTGTGTGCCTTTGAAGATTTGGGTCAGCAGTGTTTTTGAGAGCAAGCCTGGGCTTGTATGCCAGTATTGCACTGACATCTGCCCAGGAGACAAAATCCTGCTGGAAACCTGCAGGACTCACATGCAAAGTCCTTCTGGGTCTTTTGCAAAGTGAGAAGCCTGAGGCTGAGCCTTGGGGCTTGCAGGGCACAGGGGATGGCTGCTCACTCTTAACTCAAACTGTTGCCAAACCTCTTAAAGTGCCTGATTCGCCAGGGTCTGCCCTCCCCCCGGTGTTGAGGGGTGCACCCAAGTCTGTAGAAAGGTTTGTTTTAGTGGAAAGGCTTCTGCAAGGCTGCTGTGAAACATGTTGTGTTGTATAGAGGAATTGTTTCAGAGCGGCAGATAGCAGTCACCTTGTTCCCTTGAAACTAAATGGTAAAAAACCTGTACAGCTACTTGGTAATTATTTTATGGTGTTCTCTTTAATGTAGAAGAAAATATTGTCGTCTCAAAATTAGCTATTGCATTTGTGAGGAAAATCAGCAGTGGCAAGTCTTACATTGCAAAGTGGAGAGTTTTGTTGTGGAAATGAGCTACTGTGTAAACCATGGGTTTGTAGCTACCAGCAGTAACAAATAACAAGTGCTTTCTAAGCAATACTGGAATTGAAGCATTCCTGTATTTCTAATTGAAAGCCTGTCTTTGTTTCCAGAGAATAAGGAATTCCAAGAAAAAGAGACAGGTCTTTCAAATGACATCCGCTTTCTGCCTTCATCTTAGTACCTTGTTTTGAAGAACAGAATGATGAAACAGTGGGTTGTGGGTTTTATTTCTGCTGAGGCAGTCGCTGCTCCTGATCAAGAGAAGCATGCGGCAAATTGGGAACAAAACAACCAAAATCCTGTGCATGTTAAAAGCGAATGCATGAGAGGTATGAAAGTTTGTGCAGATGTGTTAAATTGCCAAAAGGGAAAAACTATCACTTAAGGCAGTTGTCTAAGGGACACTGAATTTCTCTCCCCACACGTGCAAAACTCCCACCTCTGCACGCAGGGCACTGAACTAAAATGTCTGGCAGGCTCCCTCCTGCTCCTGCAGACACAGTCCCTGCTCTTCCTCCATGCCCCATGACTGAGCCCCGGCTCCAGCCCGCACCCCGGGGCCTGAGGGGGAGGCGGGCAGGTACAGCCATGCCGGGCTGAGAGAGGGGAGGCCTGCGGGGCCGAGGCAGCTCTGGTGCTGCAGGCTCCCGGGAGCAGGGCATTCCCCACCCGCTGCCATGGGCTCTCCTGCCCCGCCTGCCCAGGTTGCTACATGCTGGGACAGCAGTGGCCGTGCCTATATAAGAGCCTCGAGGAGTCAGCAGAGCTGTGCCAGGGTGGTTAAGCCGGGGCTGGGGTGTGTGCCATGGAGGCCGAGGAGGCTGCAGTGGCGAAGGCGACGGTGCGGACCCCCAAGTGCTCCCGCTGCCGTAACCATGGCTTCGTGGTGCCAGTGAAGGGCCACGCTGGCCACTGCCGCTGGAAGCTCTGCCTCTGCGAGAAGTGCTCCCTCATCACCGAGCGGCAGAAGATCATGGCAGCCCAGAAGGCCCTGAGGCAGCAGGTGCCTGACCCCCCGGCTGGGGCAGCTGCAGGGCCCGCTCCCTCTGGTGAAGGCCCTGGTGGCACTGAGCAGAGAGGCCATGAGGGCATGAAGGGCACCCATGAGGGGTCAAAGGGCACCCAGCCCACCGGCAGCAACAGCAAAGGTGCAGCGAGCAGGGGGCCAGCACCATCTCCCAGCAGCCCTCCCTTCTGGGACTACGGTAAGGACCTCTCCCCAAACCCTCTTCCTCTGTCCTGCCATCCTTCTGTGTTCATCTC
This sequence comes from Calypte anna, assembly GCF_003957555.1. Lineage (NCBI taxonomy): Eukaryota > Metazoa > Chordata > Aves > Apodiformes > Trochilidae > Calypte > Calypte anna. The sequence goes on from NC_044254.1 coordinate 25,734,994, forward strand.
CCTCTTCTCCCCTGTCAAACACGGTTTGCACCCACCCGATTCCTCAGGCTTCAGCTCTGGAGAGCCATTCCTGCTGTCTCTCCTTTCCTCCCTCGAAGGACACAGGTACCCAACTTGCACGTTGAACGTGTGACCCTGCATTTATTTTCCTTTTTGCAGGGTTTGCAATGCTGGTCACGCAGCTCTGCAGGGGTGGGAGAAGCGTGCTGGGCCTTGTTGCTCATTGCAAGGTTGAAGTTTAAGCAAGGGGTATTTTTCTGAGAGGGGAATTGGTCTGGGAGAAAAACCAAACTGTGATCCACTGTGCAGTACAGGTGCTTGTGGATATTGCTGCGAGTGCTGTCTCACTGTTTATAAACTCAGAGGCACAAGTTTCCCGATACAAAAATGCTGAAAAACTCATCAGTGGCAGGAAAAAGGGAAGTGACTGATGTAATTGCCTCAAGTAAGCATTTTACTATAGCACTGTAAAAGAAGGAGGCCTTTTATCCTTAATTCCTGTGACAAAGACTGAACTTGGCTGAAATCACTTGGTGTAAAAGTACATTTGATACTTAAGATCAGAGCATAGATTTTGCAGGTGGAACAGTTGTATGGTGTGCCACCTCTTAAATAGCTTCCTTTAATAGAGTCTTTCATGTGACTTGTCTAGTTTATTACCATTTATTACAGTAACTTCATACTACTATTTACTACAGTAATTTTATGGAAATCCCTGGTGGCTGCAGTAGTCATTAGACTGAGCCTCTGGAGAGTTGGTAGCCTACAAGACAAAAGGCTATTCTGAGAAGCCCGGAGGAAAGAGTAATTTCTGACATCTCTAGTTCCCACCTAATCTGTCAGTAGCTCTTCCTTTTATCTGTCAGTGACTGTTCCTCTTTTTCAGATTTGTTTCCTAAGAAAATGATGTTTATGGATGATGCTAACTCTACGTCTGCCTGTTAGTCCTTCCCCTAATAACACTTTTAACTTGCTGACCAATTTTAGAAAAAGGTTAGGGACAAACAGTATACTTGTAATATTCCAGAAGCTGACCTACTCTCAAAGCAAAACCTTCCACTTTTCTACCAACAGGAGGATGTGTAGACAAGAAGACCCTAGTCACATTCAAATAACCATTTTTAAAAAAATTTTGAAGACTTCAGAGAGGCCACATAATATTCCAGATGCAAGATACAAAACAAAGGAAGTAACTGATTCATGCATCTGAAATTGCCTGTGTATGTCCCCAGAAATGTGCCTTTGTCTGTAAATTAACTTGGGAAGTGACAGATGGGACTAAAGTTACAACTCTTTCTGTAGTTTTTTAAGTTCTGGTGGAGTTAAAAGCCTTAAGGTAGGGGTTTTTTGCTGTTGCTGATGTACTGGAAAGGTAAGATTCTGCATCCAGTGCTTTACTAAGGAATAGCTTCAAAGAGCACAAGGCAGGAAAGAACACAGATCATTCTGTGTTACAGAATCCTCTGCTGCACTTTTCCTTAGTTCCTTAAAAAAGCACAAAATAAATAAATAAGGAGATGTGCATGAAACTAAAGGGTCAGATTCTCCTGCCTGAGAGTGGAATTTGATCCTGCAGCTACTTCTACTAAACTGCATGGAAGGAATTACATGGCTACTTTTCTTTGTCCTTTTTTCGTTGTTTCCTAGCTCACCCTGCTTTACCTCCAGAATACATGGTCAACCCAGAATACCTGGAGAGAGAACCTCCAAAAGTGTACCCTGGGTATTCTGGAGTATACCCTTACCACCCATTTCCCATGGGATTTGCCATCAATCAGCCAAGCTGTCGGGGAGCATCATCACCTCCAGGGATACCACTTCAGAGAGGTTTCCGACACATTGCTAGCAACTATGGAGCAGGAAATGTAACTTCTGTGTCAGTAAGTAGTGGTCTTTTAATTACCTCAAGAAATACTCTTTTCTTTAGGTTTAGCTGCCTCTTTGCTATTAAAGTACCCATGAAAAGTTACCATGCTTATCAGTTGCTTCACATAGGTGCATGGACAAAATTGACCAAAAAATCAATATCCACAGGTAAAAATTGAAAGAGAAATTGTTTGACAATAGAGTTGTGTCCTATGGAGTGATTTCAATGGAAGATGCTTTGCTTCATGATTTTTTTCCTGCAGATTCCAGATGGAGGTGGAGATTTCCATCAAGGATACTACGCTCCTCTGCCTCAGTTCATGCCACCGAATTTTCTGCCAGGGATTCACTACCTTCCTCCTCCCCTTTCATTGAACATGTTGGCTGAAACAACCAAGGAAGCACATGGTAAGGAAGCATGACTTGAGCCCTGGGAGACTCAGTTTTAACCTGGTTTCAATACCTAGCCAGAGAGGTGGAAACCTCTAGAGACTCCCTGGTACACAGGGGTTCCCAGATCCCTGTGATGGAGCCAAAAATGAGATCCTGAAGTACCAGGACACATTGCCAGGCTGTACAGCTCTAGCCTGACAAAGGGGAAGCATCCTGTCATGTTTGAGCTTTCCAGCTGACAAGCACCTCAATCTTAAGCAGATGCTGGAGGCCTCAGGACTCAGAGCTAGTGCAGAATAGGATCTGTATCTGTTCTGGAAATGAAAATATTTTCTTTCTAAGTACCTAGTTTACAGGAAATGTTTAAAAATTACTTGCTTCTGCTGCAGTGTAGACAAAACGTTTAAAAAAAATGCAGACTAAGAAGTGGCATTAATGATATGGAATTTCTTGCTAACCTGAAAATCCTACATTTTAATTGTTGCAAAATGAAAGATTGAATCTTCAAACTACCAAGTTGTTTTATTGAAGCTCACAGGATTTTATATTTCTGGCATAGGTTAAGTCTTTGTGTTCCTCTCTTTTGTGTCTCTTTCCTGTATGTGCCTCCATGTGGACATAATTGTGATTAATTATATTTGCACATTTTTAATTTGGCTGCAGCTAGCTTTGACCACAAGAGGGTAGAGCTGCTCAGAAAATTAACCACTCACACTGCGTGAGTGAATAGCCAGTTCTATTTTAAATTCTTTTTGGAAATGAAGAATTAAAAATACAACAGTTTTTCTTCATGATCATGAGAATAAAAATTTGCTAATCTGTTAATTAAACAGATTGCAATAACCAGTGAAAAACCAATCTCTTGCATAAGAAGGGGGAGAAAAAAAGGAGTATTTTTTGAAATTAAAAGATGTTGATAGTGGTTAGGTGGGACAAAATATAGGTTGGTGTATTTTTGGCCTGGTTTTGTGACAACATACGGCTTGTGCAGTCTCATTTTCTGTTTATGTCAGTCCTCTCCTAACTTTTCAACCCCCTGGTTATTTTCAGCCAAACATTTCTGTTGTGATCACAGGCAATATTGATCTGCAAGGGAAACAGATGCCTCCCACCAAGTGGCTTGTTTGCAGCCATGTCGTGGTGTTTGGCTGGCACTCAATTCCTGACTGGTTTGTGTGTGGCTTGGCTATCAGCCAAGTGCCTGCCACTCAGCCCAGCAGTAGCCACACATCTTCAGAGCAGGCAGAGCATACCTGCTTCTTTTCTGGCTAGAAAGCCAAAGAAAAGTAAGCATGAGATGTGGTAGACAAGGGGAATATGAAGAATATGGTGGTGGGGGGTGGTGTGCAGATGTCATAGAAATGTAAAATTATTTCAAGATACTCACAAAGGCATCAGGATTTTAATGCAGCTTGAAGGAGATAGCTGTGTGCTGGTGGTGAAGTAAGAAGGGCTGACTTGTGTGTGTGTGTATGTGTGGGGAAACTGAGGGCTGGCTGTCAAACAAGGAAGTGTATGTGAGGATTAATAGGTTTTATGATTTGGAAATGACAAAAAGCTCTGGGGGATACTGTAGTGGCAGAGAACCTGAAGGGAGCTGCAGCTGTTCTGTTGGAGGGTGTGGGAATGGGAAGGAATGGGAGGTAGCAGACAGACGTGGGGGACATGGAGAGCAGTAGTGGCATTGCATGAGGAAGACAGAGGAAATACAGACTTGTGCTGAAAAATCGTGAAAACAGGCAACTGGATAAAGAAGTGAGGTCATGAGAGCACCCCCCTAGAGAGCAAAATGCCATCTAATGACCTCAGCCTTTATTACACATCACAACCCAGGCACAAAGCCACAGGAAACAATGCATTGGGCCACTTACAGATCAATCCAGTTTTCTCAGGACTATGGAGAAAGTACAGATTAATTCCATTACACAGCATTTGTGTTCCAGAATATGTAGGAATTTTCAATTGTCACCCAGTGAGCAGGGAAACTTCTTCATCAGGTCGTGTACAAAATAGCCTCCCGGCAGAAGATGGAGATGTAGAAGGAAGATACAGTGAAAATAATAGTTCTTTGATCCTGAAACTAAATATGCTTGAAGAAGGAGAAAAGCTGTAATATTTAGTGCATAGGAATGTTAGGATTGCATCATATCTTTTCCCCAAGAAAAGAACTGACTCAAACCTGCAGTGATACGTGGAAACACTCTTCCTCCTGAGAGACCTCCAAAACTGAGGTGAAATGGGCTTCCTGGCAAAACTCTTGCAGGAGAATGAATAAAAAACGTCTAGCAGGGGATGGCTGGTGAAAAGAAATGTCTGTGATTTCTTCCCTGAAGGGAATCTGAAATTAAGACAAAATGAAAAAAACACCCTGAGTCCTGTCTGAAAAAGATTTTCCAAGGCTGGAAGCTGATGCCAGAAAGGTTTGAGTCAACATTTGACTTCAGTTGAATGACTGAGGCCAGTTAGGTTTACAGCAGTGAAGTATAGGCCATGTTGTTACACAATTTCATGCATTATTGACGAGTAATGTTATGGAAATGTGACAAAATAAACACAAGGTATGTCCAGTAGAACAGCCAGTACAGCATCTGAGGATAGAGTCTGATTGCAGACTTGTTGGCTTTCTAAAAGAACAAGCCACAGAAAAACAAACTAAACCCCAAATCACTTAAAAGGAAATGAGAGAACTTTTCATGCAAATAGGCAAGTAAATACTTTATAAATGAAAGTCCCTAGTGGGATTAGAAGAAAGGATTATTTAGTCTGTCAAGGCCTTTGAGAATTGACAGGAGTGTTAAAAAGACATGGCACAGATTCACTGAGATTAAGTGGGCAAAGAATCTGCCTCATACTTCTATTCCAGTGCAGCTTCAACACTTCCCATCTTGAAGCACTCTTGCTACATTTCTTCAAGCACAGCTGAAACCATCAGCTGCTGTCTGGAGTGCAGTACCTCAGCTCAGAGACCTGGAGCTCTCATGGTCAAGCACCTTTGAATTAACTTGGTTGAAGACCAAACTGGATTGAAAGTAATTTTGCATTTCCAGTTTACTTGGGAAATGTGACTGATACCAGGTGTAATGCAAATCCAGGGTTTGGGGTTTTGGGCTTGTTTGCTTGTGTCTGACCTTTTTCTGTTCTTTACTTTTATTTCAGCTGCTGAAGCTGGCAGTCAGGATTCAGAGGTGGTTCGTGAACATGGCCAATCATCTTCTTTCCCAGAAGAAACAAGCAGAGACCAATCTGTATATTCAAAACAGTAAATGACCTGGAGAAGAGCTCAGTAGCAGGCAGCTTTATTTTCATTTCTGAGGAGAGTGTTAGTTAACATGAGGGTAGAGTGACACTTAGTCACTAAGCAGCCACAAAAGCTAGTAGGGGATTAGTCCCCTGCCTCACTTTATGATCATGTTAGAGCTGCCAGGCTCACAGCTCTGCCTCCCCAGCACTGTGAAGTCCTTGTTCCTAAAATATGTTTTCCAGAGCCATGGTAAATCCCTTCCCCACTTAAGCAGGTGGAAGCAGCAAGTGATTATAACTGAATTTGTTTCCTTTGCTGAGGTTAGATGGCTCCCTGGCTTTGGGGTGAGGTCTCTGAGCCAAGTACTTTCTGTAGGCTTTTCATGTTGTATCACAGTAGTCAAAAATGTATTGTTTGTATATCAATTTGCTATAAAGGAAGCCTGGTTCTGGGTATTATAGAAGAGTTAAGTGATGTGGAGCCCTAAGACTGAGTGAGAGAGGGTGGGAAGACAGCCTGGGTTGCTGATTTTCTTGGCTGCCTAGGAACATGATACACTGGATTCGGCAGGGTAAGGGAACAGTAGGTGCTTGGTACACTTGTCAAGAAGGGCATGGGAGGAATTCGCAGAACAGTCTGATAGAGCCTGAAATCCTCTGCCTCCACATTGTTTTCTGGGTGAGCTGCCTTTATAGCACCTTCTGTTCAGTTTGGGGACAGACCAGTTTGGTATCACCTCTTGTCACACAGGCTTCAGGATTTTTAATGTCCATGATAGTTTATCCATAATCTCAGTGTTGTTTAACTCAGTACAGCTGAAAGTAAACACTATGATTTTTTTTCCAAGGGCCACGTGTAGACAGCTTTATACATGTGTATTGGAAGTGCACTGTGGCATATGAAAGGTGTGGAGAGATTGCCTAGGAAACTGGGCCTAAACCCCATTTAGAATAATAATTAGTCAAATGCATACAGATCAGAATTTTCAGTGATAATGTTTAAATAAAATTGAAACCTACATTCCTGTACTGTTTTGCCTGCAGGAACTGGTGTTGTATCAGTTGTTAGTATTTGAATAATTCAAGAATTTTGTATAATTAAAAAAGATTCATTAAACTGTTGGAATGGTTTTGATTATTTGAGGCTTGCATATCTAAATACATTCTAGCCAAATGTCAGATGTTGCCTTGAACAGCTCTGTGTAACAAAGCATTAAGGCATCAGTATTTTTCCTGTACAAGTTTTGACTTATGCTGTAGAAGTGAGTGCAGTAAAATAAACTTTGTTCTTTTCTACTACTTGTACTAATAATCCCTTGCTCAATCCAAGATGTAAAGAAATTACTCAAAACTGAATTTTTTTTTGTAACATAGCAGATGATCTGCTGGAATACTTTCCAGCACACAACCAGGGTTTTGGGGGACATTGAGTGCAAGTGGCAAACTTAAAACTGCCAGCAATAAAAACTGAAAAACAGATGCAAATAATCTGATGTACAACTTGTTACATACTAGATTTACAACAGTGTCTTTGCTGCCAGAAGAGTCCCAAATCTCTTAAAATTGCTTGGGAGAATCTGGATACTTCTTCAAGGGATCTGAACAGAGCAAAGCTCTTTTCAGAATAACATAATCTGCAAATAGAAATACCAGCAGCACCCCTAAAGCAGGTTCCACTGTGGAGGGAGTGGTTTTTATGTACATATACATACGTACATATATCTGTGTGTATACTTAAAGTGTTATTAAGTCATACATGTAATGATTTAAAGAAATATTAATGTACAAGATGAACATTTGACTAGTTTCCTTCCTAGGATGCTTTCTGAAGTCATAGTCAGTGTTTTTTTACACTCTTTAAATCTCAAAACAAGATGGAATCCATCCCATTTCACTGGCTCTACTGCACAGGCACTGCAAATACACTGCATGCACAGTACTGTTTTCTCTCTGGTTTGCCAAGCCAAATTCATTACTTTCCTTAACCTTTTTACTATCTGTGAGCAAACCAAAGCCTTTATTTTGGCAGTTTGATAGGATGGCACTCCAGTAGGACCTCTCACTGCATTGCTTCAGACCACTGCTCATCTCCAGAGGGATGTGGAGTTTAAAGAGTCCGAGAAAGGCACCTAAACTGAATAAGAAGATGAAAGAGTGGCTAAAAATAGTCTTCAGTTTTGGGAGAGTTGAGGGGGAGTATGACTTATTTCTAGAACATCACATCAGCTGTGGTGAAGTAGAAGCAAAACCATTACCAGAGCTTGCTACTTCCATACACATGAAGGACTAGAAAGTGAACAGGAAAGGGGCCAAATGATGTCTGATCATCCTGGTTGCTTTCTGTCATTAAATGACCCATCTAACATGCATGGTTAGAATTGGCTTTCCTAGGGCAGCAATAGTGAGGCCAGTACTGTTTAATATTTATAATCATCAGTCAAACTTTGTTTGAGGTCATTTCCAATTTTTATAATTTAGGAAATTTGCCCCCAAGTTCTTGCACTGATCTCTGCACAAAAAAGTAAACGAGTTAGTAGGAGAATTAATGTGAGTAACTTTTCAGCTGACAGGAAGAATCGTCTTATGTGGATAATTTGAGGTTTCATTCTTCCATTTTATGCTCAGCTTGTCCTTTTTAACAAAGGAAAAAATGTTCCTTGACAACTGGCATTGTCATACTGTGCACTTAAGGACTTCAAAGGGAACAATTTTAATTCCAAACTTGGTGCCAACCAACGTTTCCAATAATTAAACTGTGATTTCTTCTGACTCCATTTATTTAAATAAATGACTTGGGGATAATGAAATCAATTTGGATTGAAATGGAATGATTTGGATTAGGCAAGTCACTCAGAGGTTGTTCCAGCCTAAATCATCCCAGAATTTTGTTGTTTATATTAAGGCTGAAGCCACATAGACTTTGGTCGAACTCATGGTATTTGGGGAGAAAGAGGAAAGTTAGCTGCACTACCTGCTTCTGAAATCTTTTCTGCATGCAATCTGCTGCAAACTGCAGTAAAAATTCTGCACATAGCATTTGTCATAATTACTATTTTCTGATTTATGAAGATTGACTCCTTTGGTAAATAGGTCTGAAGTTCTGAAGAGGTGTTTCCTAACACCTGACTTTTCTGTCAGTCTCCTCACTGCAAGCCCCTTGGTCAGGCTGAAATTAAAAACCAGTTCTTCAGTGCTTACTCACACCACTGATTTCATTACTTTCAGTGGAATTACTTGCAGGGGTACAGAGCTGACACTTTCCAAAACCTTCAAGTATTGGAGATTTGCATTTTCTATAGGAACTTTGGAAAATAAAAAGAAGCCCAAGGGGAAGGATCACACAATGTCCATTCTGCAAACATATGTAAGAATTACTTGTCATTTCCCTGCAGCAAACTGCTAGATGTTAACTTTTCTGTGGTATCAACTACTACATCTGGAATGTAGCAGGTTGCCACATGACAGTAATTATAATTCTCTTCTTAGGTCTTTTTTTCTTCTTGGAATTAGATGCACCCACTTGGAAACCCCTGAATCCACAGCAAAACTATAGCTGTTTTTTCCACATTAATGAGTAATTAATGCTGAACATCAATCCAAAGAAATATTTAATTGCCTACCAATAAAGTCAGCTTCTGCAAACAACATTATCCTCCTTAAAAAAAATATTTCATGACAGGAAATTTTTTTATGATGTGAAACATACCTATTTGGGAACTCTGGAAACTTTAATTAAATCATGGGCAAGTTTTCCTATTTTTTTGCATAATATTTCACTACTGCGACATTAGCATTAGTCACAGTTACGTCTCTACATTGCTTACCAGAACATAAGGAAGAAATCCAAAGGTAAAGAAAGACTCTGTGGAATCTACTCCTGAAAACAGTGTTACTGCATGTTTTTTGTAGCCCAGGCTGTTCAGAGAGCTTGAAATGCAACAGAGGACCAGGCAGTGGTGTACCTATTCACTTGCATTTTACTTACCAGTACCCTTACAGTCATGTCTTCCTATACATGAGTAGGAGTAGAAGAGCCAAGGCTAGAACATTTCTGAAAAAGCCCTCACTCAAACCAGCAGGCTTATTTTGGAATTACTTTTATTCACCAGGGCTTACATTTTTCTCATTTCTCCCTGCTGCCCCTTCCCACTGGCTCTTTGGATATTGTCCTCAGCTGGGCAACATTAGTGGCAACCTTGCTACTGACTTCATAGGATGATCCCCTATGGATCTAATGATGAGTCAGTTGTGAGCTCACACTGTTTTCACTTTTATTTTACATAACTGTCTTCAGTGGAGCCCCTCCTGGTTCCATTTACTAATTACTGCCAGGGTTTTATAGCTTTACTGGTACTCAAAACTGTCCAGGCCACATAAGCTAGAGCAAATAAAAACCATTATTTTTTTACAAAACATTTCTTTGTACACAGTGTGGTTTAACTAACATCATATGCATAGTTCCCTGGGAGAACCCTCCCAGGTTCTCATGACAGGCCCTGTTTCCCATTAAAAATTGTGCTCTTTTGATCAAGGTGCAAACTGTTTCTCATACTCTTCCAACAGTAAATACTTATATTTAAGTAATTAAAAAGTCTCATGTACCTGCAGATAGTCAATGGTTTCCATTCCCTTCCTCATGGATTGCATCACATCATGGAATGATTATGTTTGTCCTCAGTTCCTGGGATTATAAATTTGTTTTAAAACATCTCTGCTAGGCACTTTGGCCACCTTCCTCCCTGCCTTTCCCTCCCTGTACACAAAGCTGTGCTCCCATTCCTCAAAACCACCCAGCTTTGTAGTGGGATTTGCAAAGCCCACACCTGTTTGCTTTCCTTACTGACCCAGACTGCAGCTGTCTTCTGTTTTTGTCAGAACACTTTATAGTATTTTCCATGGCATAGAAATTAATCCAATAGAAAACCTTTAAAAATTTTTTAAAAGAGAAATAATAATAATTATAATAAATTATTTTAAAGCAGTGAAGAGTGCCTTCTGGAGGTGAAAACTCCCTGTCCATCATAAGCACCCAGAACAGCCCAGTGGTTGCGATCCCATCGCAGGTAAGACCCACAACTTTGAAAGTTCTTCAATACAGTTCAGCAAACGCACACACCAGAGTCTGTTGGGGGGGAAAAAAAAAGAAAAAAAGAAAAAAAAGGCGGTGTCACTTCAGGTTCCCCACAACGACAGACACTATCCCACCACCCCCTCTCTGAAACAAGAGGGTGACCCGGAGCCCCTGGCCGCCATCTCCCGTTCCCCTCAGCCCGGGAGAGGGGGGGGGGGGAACAGAGAAGCAGCCACTACCCCTGAGCCGCCACAGGGCGCTGGGCTATGAGGGAAGGGACCGAGCAGCTCTTCTTGGCCGTGCCCTCTCCCTCCCAGCGGCCTCCGCTCGCCCTCCCTCACGGGGTAAGAGGAGCGGGCGGGTGCGGCCCCTTGGTTACCTGGCGCCCACGAGCAGTGCGGCGGCGGTGCTGAGGCGGCAACCCTGAGGCAGGAGCCCTGAGGTGGCGGGACTGCCGGAGGTGAGTCCCATTTGCTTCGAGTGTGGGGTCCGCACCTGGGTGTAGTGAAGTGTTCGTTTACTTACGTGGGTCAAGCACTCTCACTTTGAGGTCACGCTTTGCAGTTTTTTACGTGATGTGAAGCTCCTTCAGCCGTGGGCGGACCGGGGAAGGGGGTAGAAAATGGCGGCTGGTGGTCTGCACTTGGTAATGCTTGGCCCTTCCTTCCGCCTTAGCAGTGCAAAGGGGGAAATAAGCTATGAGGAAGGTTGTCTTTTGCTGCCGTTGTGTTTATTTTCAGTACAGAACGAGCAGATTACCCTCCAAAATAGTTTCAAGGAAAGTATTTACATGGTGGTGGGCAGCATGGTAGTTTGGCACAGCTCTTGTACAGACTTGGGGGTACGTCAAACACTCTGTGTGTGTGCTGGCAGGTCAGTCGCACTGAACATCTCTATATAGTAGTTTAAGTTCTATCCATTACCATATATAAATCCTAAATTGCATGGAAAGGACAAGTTGGTAATTCAAGGTGTCTGGCCACTGGCGTAGTAAGTGATAACTACAGTTTCAAACCACATTTTGGAAGGCAGAGGTTGGCAGTGCTTTTCATGGTATAAATCAAGCCTGTAATGTGTTGCTAGTACTTGATGTAGATCTACATACATTTGATACCCATTTTAAAAGTTGATGCTTTCAGAATATTGTTGCCATTGGAAGAGTCCAAAAGAGCAAAACAAACCCCTGTAGCTTAAAAACAGGAAAGGGAAACATTTAAGACTTAAGCCAAAATACCTTTATTTAAAAGTAATTTGGCAAATTATTCATGGCAGTGGATTCCTTGGACTTAAATTTAGCTATAATGGATATTTAGCCCTGTTGTTAGTCCTGTGAGACTTGTGCTTATTCGTGTTAAACTTCTTAATTGTAAGAAGGTCAAATGAAATCTGACTCTTTCAGACCAATTTACATCTTAAGAGGGCTTCTTAGTGGCCAAATGAATCTGGTTTGTTTACACTCATTTCTAAGTTCAAGAGTGAAACTTCAGTAGAAGGCTGTTAACCAGTGGAACAGATTACCAGCAGGGCGGCGTGAATTTTCCATTGCTTTAGGTCCAAAACAAGTAAGCATGTTCCTCTAGAAGAAATTAAGGTGGGTCTGTTGAAGAAATCTGAGAGAAATATGGTCTGCCTCGTGCAGTGGATGGGTCAGAGGATCATGACTGCTCTTGCTTCCACACAATAGAGTGGAGCTCAGGAAGCTTTTAGAATAGGCAACCTATCCTTAACCTGCCTGCTAAAAGGACTTTGTACTATAGGAAAAGGCACTGTAAGAAAGAAAATAATGCCCTGTGAGGACTGTATGTTTCAGTATAGCAGTGTGGTATTCATTCTTTAGAGCATGTTCAGTGGTGATTGATGGCAGTTTGACCTATATCGTGTTACCTTCAGTTTAAGACTCCGTTTCTGAGGACTTCTGCACAAGAGTCGCATATATACACATACATACTAATATAAAGAAATAGTTTTGTGTGTGTAACTGGAGGGAAAATATGAATCAGAGATCTTTTTATACTGTTTCTCTCTTTCCTCCTCTAAGCTTTTTACAGTGTTTAGTGATTATTAGAGTGTTTAAATCATACAGCATTTAAGTAGGCATTAAATGAGCTACCTGTTAGCGGATGATTCATGAAGTTAGGGTGGTATAGTAGCTGAAGCTGAGTCAGAAAGGCTTTGTTCAGTACTTGACCTCAGGCCTACTGAGTAAAGTCTGGTAGTTAATTCTTGTTCTTATCCTGGTTTTGTCAGATCAATGGTTTTACAAACACTTTATGAACTTGAAATATTTACAGCAAAATGATGTCTGAGAGCTGTTAAAATTTTATAATAGAAACCTGTGGAAGTGCAGCCTGTGTACAGATCTAGTTTGCATGGTATCTCTTGTGCCAGGGTTCAAGAGCAGTAGATAATAATTCAGGAAAATTTAAAATGCTTTTCTTTTTCTTCCTAGGGTATAAACCTTCCTCCCAGAAAAAAGGCATTTGGTTTCTAACTTGAGTGAGAGATTGAGGAAACAAGGAACCTTTACTGATAAGTAGCTAGAAATTGTCAAAATGGAATGGGATCTTGAGGAAGAGCTAGGGGAAACGACATGAGCTCAGAGTCTACAGTAACTCAATAAGGACTTTGTAGCAGTCACACAAACTTAGGATTGGTCTCAGTTTACTTTTAAATGTAATGTATTTCAAGTGTGATTCCCTACAATTTGTCTTCTGATACATTCAAGCACAACAGTTCTAGAAGATTTGGTTTGTCCATACTAAGCATGTGATTTTCTCCCCTCAAATATAAACACTTTTACATCTGACTAATTGAGAGCCACGGTTAGGGAAATAAATTTGTCCAAGAAACCAGAAACATGCAAAGAAAGTGACTGTGGTTGAAGGGATAGTACCTCATCCAGTGAGTTTTGCCTCTTTTAGAGGGATGAACATTCAGAGGTAACAAAAATGCAGGACAGCTCTGAAAAATTCAAAGAAAACTGAACTGTGGTCAGAATGAAGCCTCAGAACCTTATGAGGCTGTTCTGTAGAAGCAACATGTGATCCAGAACGGAAAACCCTAAGTGTCTCTGGCAAAGGGCAATATATGATGTTTAGCTAGAATATCCTAGAGGTGCTACTCTGAAATGAAAATTCTAAAGCAGAATTTATAATTTTGAATTTGTAAAAAAGCATGAAACACACGTGTCTGGTGATAGTTGAGGAGCATTTTCTCAGTAGGAGGACTGAGTTGGAGTTGGGAGAACACATGCAGAAGCAGTGCAGTTCAGAAGAATCTGTGTAAGTGAACTTCATTTTACATGAGAATCCATTGAATTACAACAGTACAGCTCTCCTTGTCAGAGCAGCCCAAGAAGCAGATTAAATCTAAGTCACCAAGCTTGGAGGTTGCCTCTGATGCTTTGGTTAATGTGAGTTTCTGTACATGGGATTGGTTCTCAGTCATGTAAGTGTTTTCCTTAACTTGGAGTCTGAGGATAACATTAACCACTTACCATCAAAACAAGACTTTCACTGGGACTCCTGTCTCTGTCAGCAAAGCAGCTTGAAGCTACAACCTCAGTGCACTGCAAAGCTTCAGCAAGTAGAATTATCAGACTATTTTGAGACGAGATGACATGTAATTTTTTAGTGACTAGTGATAGCATTGTTCAGCCTGAGCAGTGACTGAAGAGGCCAGACTGACACCTTTCTCTAAGGAATTTCTGGATCATCAGAAGTTAGTTGTGTCTTCTCAGCAAAGTGCTGTACCCCAGGTAAGACAGTATGAATAGCTACTGCATCAGGTAACATAATAAAGCTCATGTTGGAGAGGATGTTTTAGTGTCCTGACTGAAAAAATAAGATTTTTCCAGTAGGTGGTTCATTTTTCTTGTATGTGTGAGCAACACCAAGTAGCCAGTTTTAATTCACTATTTTAGAATAGTCCCCATTAAACAGAGCTCCTGTATATTTTGCAGCTTACAGAAAAGTCCAGAAAAGCAGAATTTTTCGCTATCTTTCTATTCCTTGCTAAGGAATATTTTACAAGATGCAAATGGTTTACAAGTGCAACGGTGTAGAGAATAATAAGTGAGAAATGAATTAAAATGGCTTTGCATTGTTTAAAAAGTACACGTTAGTCAGTTTTTCATGAATGATTCTAATGCTCGCTGAAGTTCTCACTGAACTGGTGCTTGTTGATTATACTGATTTTTCTGGACCTTGGTTGAAACATGAGGTTAGAGCTCCATGAGCTTCAGAATACTTCTCTGTGTAACTGGTGGGTTAAGTGCTAAAATATTAGGGGAATAATCACATGCTTTCTCTTGATAATGATACTGACCAAAGTGACAGTGGAAACATTCAGCTTGGGGAGCAGTCACTGCAATGGGCTCTCAGGTTGCCTCTCTTTGCCTTTTCTGCAATGATCAAACTCTTCAAATTGGGTATTTGAATGCAAAGCTTGGTCTAAGCTGGAGAAGGCTGCCACTTCCCCTGTAGCCAGAAGCCTATTCATGTTAAAAAGTAACAACCTATAGCTAAAGGGAGTAAATTCAAAGCTTTAATATGTATTTTATGAATGATTATCCTTCAGTGGGAAAGCTAACAAAAGGGAAGATGGGTGTCTAAATGCAGAATAGTCACAAATGTGCTTGGATAATGAGCAGGACAGGGCAACCCTCAGCCTGGCTCAGTCCAACAGGTGAGCACTGAGCTGTTCCAAAGCATCCACAGCTCTCCCTCCAGGAGCCTTGGTCCCAGTCAGGCTGCACCCAGGTGTGTGACTTCTGGTGGCCTCAGATGCCACAGCACCTCTTTCAAGTCCTCACTTCAGGGAATGTGGTGGCAGCACTGGATCTCTGTATGGGCTGGGGCTCATGCAGCTGCAAGGAGCTAGAGGAGGAAGCCTGTCCCTCTGTAGGAAGTGAGGCTCCAAGGGATGCACGTAAATGGATTCTGAAGTTTGACATGTAACCTTTTGGGGATTGGTAATAATTGGTAATAGATATTCATTTGGCTGCAGAAGAGACAGTCAGTTTTCCTTTTTTTTTTTTTTTTGGTTGGTTGGTTTCAATGTGATGAAACCTGAAATCATGTGAGGAAAATGTGGGTCCTTTTTGGAGGGAATGTACAGAAATACTACTGGTGTCTGCCTTATCACTCTTCACTGCCCTCCTCTACACACTCGTGTTGCTTATTCTCTTAAACAGGTGACAAAAATTTCTGCAGGTAAATTAATATTAAAAACCAATTTCTTCAATAATTAATCACAAGAAACACATTGAGAACACTTTTCTCAACTGAAGAGAAATGTTTAACACAGATTCCCCACATCCAGAGACACAAACACTTGGCAGTTACTGAAATAAAAAAGACCTACTTGTATAAATAACATATTTTTGTTGTGATATCCTCTCATTTTAAGTTTCAAACACTTGTCCATTATGTTCATATTGATTAAATACCCTGAAACATTTTGTCAGGTTTTCCAGCATTGTCGAACTGAGTTGAACTGTAATAGACTTAAAACAAATAGAACAAAACACTCATCTAATAAATGTCAGTTCCATGCTGACTGGAAAGAAAACACTGTGTTCCTGCCCTGTGACCCTGGTGCTTGTGTTAAAGCACAAAGTCTCCAATCATACAAATGGAACATAAAACCTTTCACTATTCAGTTCCTTCTCTGTGCAACCCAGCAAATGCATGGTAGCATGGGCTATGCTTGTTATTTCTTTAGAAATTTTATAGCACCTCACTGAGTAGACATGTGAAAGCTCAGTTGAAGATAAAGGCTCTCAAGTGGTGAGCACCATGGACCAGAACCTGTGGAGTCACTGATGTTAAAGATTAATTTGGACTGGAGCATGGGGCAGACATCTCTGTGCTGGTGATGGCTCATGAGCTGACCAAAGCCTGCTTGCCTCCATGCAGAGCTCTGCCCTCTCTTGCCAGCCCTGGTCGGAGAGGTGCAGCCCTTCTGCAGGGCACACCTGAGTTCATTACACAACACTGGCAGCTGTTTTATTCTTCAGAAGGCAGACAGGAAGATGGTGACCATGATAAGAATGTTGTGGTAGATGAGTGATGTGTGGCATGGCTGTGGGAGACACATAACATCCCCTCTGTTACAGGGAGTTTTGCACTCTGCCGTACATGGGCACAGCTTTGAGGGCAATGCCTGTTCTTGTCTTGTGTTTCTTCTTCTTTGGAAATTGCATCAGAGTAAGCATTCCTGCTGTGTGTAGTAAAGGGGATCTTTCAAGACCATGTGGTTACAAAAAAATCCAGAAAGAAGCATTGGTTGAAGCTGCATTTCAAGAGTAGGTTGATAAGTAGAAGGCAAAAGATTTGTGAACAAGTATTCAACAGATGAAACTCTCAATGTGAGTATCTTCAATTCTTGGCTTTAACCTCGCTCTCCAAAAGCCCTGCTGTTTGAGTTGTAGTGGCAGGCAGGTTAGTTTGCCTACTTGCTGTCATTAAGGAATGTGTCAGTATTGTAGGTATCCCACAGTGTGCTTTTCTGATTTTCCTTTCAATGTAACCATTGCTTCCAAGCACAAGGTAACGACCTTCACTTGTGCTCTTTGCCTTGTTGTGCTTCTCCTCTGCTTTTGCACTTTCTGTTTAGACAATAAAAGGACCGAAGGGAAAACAATGTTTCTTTATGTTAGAAGTCCAGTGGCCTCACATGTCAATATTTCTTTTCCCCCTGTGCACTCTGACTTAGTTTATTTTTTTAAACACTTTGGCTTCTTTTTAAGGAGATTTGAGTTCCAGAGCAAACCAGTTTGCACAATGTGCACAGCTTCATGTTGCATTGGACTGATGGCATTTGTTATGTCTACCAGCTGATAGAGTTTTCTGAAAATATTTAGCCTGTAATGTAACCCTCCCTGGTCCTCTGTTTTTATTTCAAACATGCAATTAATCACCCTAATTGTTCCAATTACCCAGAAGCCCAAGTGATTATGATAAAAAATAAATAAATAAAGACAGCAATGTGTTGGGGTGGTTGTAGCATTGAGATGAACCTTTAGCACAGCCCAGGAACCTTGCACTGTTTTTTTCATGTTTGAGGAGATGACCTTAGTGCACATTCTGTGAGACACATAATCCAACCTGGGTGCTGCCTGTGTCTTTCAGGAAATCATTGCATGCCACAAGCCAAAACGTTGCCAGATCTGGCATTAACAGAAAGTGTTAACTGTCAAATAATTGCATGAGCAAATGTTGAGGAAATTAGCACACATTCTCTTAGCCAATGATGTTTAAAAAATGTTGGAGCTGTCATTTGAATCAACTAGACCAGCATCATATAGAGGTCAGGTATATATGAATAATTCTGATCCCTAAAAATACATGAAACCAAAATGCTGTTTGTGTTTCTTGTAAATTAAAATCTGGATTTTTCCTCCTTCAAACAATCCTCGTACGAGGAGCTTGAGTCTGTAATAAGTTTCACTTTGTTTGGCATATCCTCAGGCACAGTTAAAAAAATCCTTGGGAATGGTTCTAAAATTAATATCCAAACAGAAACCTGCAAACAGTGATCCTGGTGGGTGTGCCAGGGGGAGTTTTATGCTTCCAAGGCTTCTGAAAATCTCTGTAATGACTCTGACCAGCTCTGGGGAAAATAAAGCCAACCATAGTCTGAATTTCTGCTGTTTAGAAGGAAATGGAATTCTAATGTTCCAGAAAAGTGCACGCTGCATGCTTTGATTTTGCTACTGAGAGATTATTTGAGGAGTTTACAATGTTTTCTGAGAAAAAGAAATGTTTTATTTATCTATACATATTTATGCATGTATGTATACATATGAGGATGGAATTCTATCAGCATTACATCACTCTTGATGTACTGCAAATCTGGGTCACTCCTGAATCATATTACAGTGAATGCAGATGGAGCTTGGACTGCAGCATGGGTCTGAAATGCTATTTTTTAACAGGATTAGTGAGTCATTTGTGTCCTGATGTGGATTTGTCTGGGGAAAGGGATGGGGCAGGGGGAAGTAATATCCTGATTTCTGATCCCCTCAACATCCATAGAAACTTCTGGTGTTTTGTTACCTGTCCTTGCAACTTGTCTCTAAGGGCAGGGAGCTGGGAGAGAGACAGGGCAGCTCCTGGGAGTGCAACACTCATCCTCTCTGTGCTTTAAGGCAGACCTAGAGAGAGGGGAGAGGTACCCAGCACAGCTGAGGTGTTCCCGTGCTAGGAGAGATTAAGCTGATTAGGACCTTTGAGTCCTCAAAGAGATGTGGGAATGGATGTAACAGAGGTTTACAAATCCTAATCACCAGGGAGCCAGCAAATGCAAAATAAACTCAGTTGCAAAAAGTAAAGAAACCCCTGGGTATAAGTGGCAGAATGCTATGAAGACCAAAAGGTCTACATTATTTGAAGAGTTGAACAAAATCATGGGGAGAGGCCCATGAGGCCTATTACCCAGGGCAAGCTAAGAGAGTGTTGAATAGGAGGTTTAATTGGTGTAACCCCAGAGTTAATGCTGACAGTGCTCACTACTTCCCTGGAACAGTGGTTCCTTGAAAATCTTTCTGCTGAGCAAGTATGGGCTGGCTAATAAACTCTGTAATTTCAGTAGTTTTAATGATGTCGGCAGAATTCAAAGGGTACAATAATCTTTATCTAAGATTTCCTTTGCTTGAACTCTAAGGACAGTTTCCCACCACTTACAGTGTAAGCTGGCTGTACATGGCTAGCCTGTCATCTGACAGAAAAATAATTACAGATATGGACCTGCATATTTTATGGAAAAAAATAGTATGCCACCCTGTTAAGTAAATATTTGCAAAGATCTGTAGCCTAGAAAATGCTGAGGCACAAAACAAGTGCCAGTTAGTTCTGTATACTTTGGATCAGATTTCAGTTACAGTCACTGCCAATTATAAAGCTGAATGGAGTGACACAATATATTAAGTATCGTAATTTGTCCTATAGTGTCAACATTGCTGGTATTTTATGTTTCTTGAGGTAGCACTTTTGAGCCAGTTCTTGTTAAGTGCCCCAAAATCTCGTTCAGCACATCAAAAAGTACTTTCATTGTTAATTGTCTAAATACAGGAGAAATAAGCCTTCTAGTAGACAGCTTTTGACAATCATAGCTGGGCTAAGCCTCAAAAATCCTAAGCACATTCTAGATATTTATTTTATGCCATTTTTCTCCTCCATGTTCCAGATAGTCAAGATGCTTTTATCATGAAGCGTTAGAAGGCAAAGCAGTTTGACACCTGGAGTGGCTCTGTTACCTAAAGCTTGGGCAGCTCTGCTGTGCTGTGTGGGGGGTGAAGCTACTGAGGACTCTCTGTGCTCTTGATAATACATAAACGCTGAAGTCAGTTCTGTGACTGCGGTGATGCTCAGTGCTGGGAAGGGATGGCAGCCCTGGGCTGGGGAGCTGAGGATTAGGCATGTTCCTCCAGGCCCTCCGTGGGTGTGTAGAAAAGGAAAAGGTTTAAAATTTTGACACAGTATTTTATTTTGAGATTTTGTGACGTGAGATCCGACAAACCCCACTGCCTTCAGGGAAACAGGATGAATGGGACTGCTGACAATGGATGTGTCTGGAGGGGGGGCTGCTCTCAAGTGTCTGCAGAGGTGAATTTCTCCTGTAAGCTCCAGGCCACTTCTGCTGCTGACCTGTATTAATTACATGGCAGCCCTGACATCCCCTGGTCAGTGGCTAAGCTGGACTCGATGGAACTTGTTACCTTCTTCTCCTTTTTGTTCATCAGCTCCCTTAAAACCTTGGCCTGTCCCAGTGCTAGGTATTGTAGGTATTGTCACCTCTGCTTCCCCACTGTGGTGTTGATTCCCTTCCATTTGTGAGAGAGCATCAGCAGGCACCAGGGTAGCCTCACTTTTACTCATGCTCCTTTCTCTTCACTGGTGTTGCAATGTGATTTCAAGAACTCAGAACATACTCTTCCCACATAAGCTTTGTGAAATTGGATGCCCTTTTTCCTTTCCTTTTTTTTTTTTTTTTTTTTAATTGAAAAGATTAAATTGTTTTGGCTGCAGTAAAATCGAAGAACAATGTTTTACAGTGAGGGAGAGATGTATGACATGCATGACTTTCTGTAGTACACTGCTCTTGCACAACTTATTAGAGGATCTAAAAGCCCATTATATTCTGGGCTAAGCCAGACTGCAGCATTTCTCCTATATAATTTTTTATAAATTCTCATAAAAGAAAGAAACACTAATGTTTTTAAGTACTAGAACTTAGACTCCAAGTAAGGAATAGGACTTTGATTACTGCATTTTAAGAAAAGTGTTCTCTGATGTTATTTTACATGCTATCCTAAGTCAAGGCTTATTTTAAAAGCAACCTTTTGACAGCAGAAGTAAATTCATATGACTATCTGCATAATACTGGTTATATTTTGTGATGATGGTTTAAATAACCATCATCTTTTCAGCACCTTTCAGTGCCATGAAAGAAAGCTTTCTTCACTGCTTTTCAGTGCAAGGAGTCTGGCATACTGAAACACCAGCCAGACTTGCTAGGAAGATTTTTCTGCAAAGCAACTACCTGAAGTGCAATCAATATTAGAAAGCTTTGGGTCTGAATTCTGCCACCTGCGTGTGCTCACTGTGCAAATTATTCCACTGAAGGCAATGGGTCTCTGCCTAAGAGGGTTTTGTAAGCCACAGGATGAAGCTGTGGTTTGTGCTCTCATATCTGCTCTGGCTAGGAAATAGAGTTAAAATTCAGATAAAAGGGAAAAAAAACCTGTAACTAGTATTAACTTTTTTTTTTTTTTTTTAATTTTTGAAACTTTTTAACAACCTGCTAAATGACAGTGAGCAGGAGTCTTCCTTGACATTGGCTCTTTGAAATCACAACTGAATGTGGGTCTTTGGTTTAAGGAATTTTTACTGAGTTTTCATTACTTTTTTAATTACTCTGTTACTTTTCTGTTTGGCTGAAAGGAAAGAGGTGGTTCTAGTCAAAACACTGTAATTAAGTGTTCTGTAATGCAAGCTTTTGCATATTGGGAAGACCTGGCAAGTAGTGAGATATTCACAGCTTAATGTTTGCACTTGACTATCTGCTTGTGTAACAACTGGACCCAGACACTGAACAAACTCAGGCTCAGATATTGAATTTACTGAAGCTGCTGAGTTTCTTTGAGCTTCTGGCTTCATTTATATGGCTGTGCAGCCCAGCATTTATGCACATCCTGCTTACATGCAGGTACAGTAAAAAACCCAAACAAATGAAAAAAAACCAAAAAACAACACGAAAAACAACCAAAACCCCTTTCAGATGGTGAAAAGTGGAATTTGTTGTGGGCTTTTTAGAGATTAACCCTCTGGGATATTTAATGCAAGGCAACTGCATCACTTGCTGTTAAGAATTACTGTGAAGAAGTCTGGAAGCCTGAAAATAGAGGTTTGCTACTCAGCTTTGGCCAGGAATATCATCTGAAGGCATTTGTATATTATTATTGCTGATTATTTGTGCTACAGTAGTGTGTAGTGACAGCAAATTCAAGACCCAGTTAAGCCAGAGCTAAAAAAGCCATCCTTTTGCTCTATAAAATGTATAGGCAAAATGAACAAAACTATGACAGGACTGAAGAAAGGAACTGGACAGAAATTGGAACCGAAGCATTTAGTACATGACATATTTTTTTAGAATATCATAAAGATAGTAGGTCCAGAAGGAGACTCTTAGGCAGCAGTCAGTGCCCCAGATCATGTCAGAGCAGGATGCTGAGAGCTCATTGCCAGCCTGGATATCACCTCAGGTTTTGTTCTGTATGTAGTTTTGTGGAGTTTTCTTTGGAAAGAATGAGGTAAGCCTCCCTTGGTGTCATTCATCAGTTTATTGTTTTTAATGAAAAATATTTCATTTGCTACTTTTGGTATCCACATAGTAACCTGTTGCCAGTCTTGGTCAGAGAATTAATTCTGCTCTTACTTGTACTTTGGATTCACCTCTTTGCTTTTTTCCTCTGTGAAGCAGCTCTGTCTCTTTCCCCACATTTCCCCCCCAAAAACTTCTCAGAGAGTTGCAGCCATTTATGGGGAACATATGTTTGTGTCCTTGCTTGTCTCTGGTTCCAAACACCAGTGCTGCATCCAAAGGGCTTATCCCAGGGGGAACTGGTGCCAGCAAGGACCCTACATTACTCAGAGGTTTCTCTTTGTCTTTCACATAGATCTCTTTTTCTCCCATCTTTTTCAGTTCTTAGCCTGTTAGCAGCACTGGCATCACACAGGGACTCTGTTGGAGCCACTGATGTCTGTGCAGCCTTAAGCCTGGTTAATCCAGTTTATGAAACCAGTTTTACAGCTGATGCATTTGACTTTAGAGGCACAAAACTGCTGAGCATGGGGCAAATTGCTGTGTGTGATGGGGAAAGGAGCATTGCTGCCAGCCAGGGGCTGGCTGCTCTCCCCTCCTGACACATCCAAAAGATGATGAGAAATTATTTCTGTTGAAACTTTTGGTGAGGAAGAATGCAAGCTGGCCAAGACTTTAGGATTAAAATTCTTCTGTTTCTTTTAGATTATCACGAGGTAATCGCTGAGTAATAAATGGTCAAAATTTCTTAGATGAAAGATTGTCTTCCCAGCAGCTCAATTTCCCCAGCACCAAACTGGGAATTGGTTCAACACTAACACAGAAGGAGTGTCAGTTTGAAAAATCCCCTGCAGAACCTGTCTTTTCTGTTCTGGAGGGCTGTGGTTTCTGGTGCATTTTGTGCACGTACTGACCAAACTTAAGAAAACTTGGCTTGTGACTAAAGAAACTTTAAAAAAACCCAGTCCTAGATCACAGCCCTCTATTGCAGGCTGAGTTCCTCTCAAGGCGAGCAGGGAACAGTCATTAAGGATGGCTCATCAGATGCCCTCTTTGTAGGAATGTATTTCTTGCTGCTTTTACTTAGAGTACTGCAGAATATGGCTTCATGTCAATTCTGTTACATTCAGGTTTTGGGCAGTTTCTGCTCCAATTCTACATTATTGCTTTTGTAACTCCCTGCAGTTGCTCTAATTTACTTTACCACTTGTCTTTCTATATTGGGATGGGTCACTTCAAGCTTCCCCTGCCTATGAAGAGCAGCTCCTTGCTAGGACGACTCCTCTAGCATCTCCCACTCCTTCCAGCCCCTCCACATCCCACACTGTCCACTCCTTCCCCTGTGAATAACTTGTGTTCAGCAGCCTCTGCAGCTTCATCTCAAACAAATGAGATTTTCTCCTCAGAATCTGACTGCTGGGTTTTCAGAGAAAGGCTTCACTTTTCTGTTTTTTCCTTTAAAAACCATTGATCATGAGGGGCCTCACTCTGCAACCTGCCCAACACTAGGGTCACTGGAAGTAGTTTGTTTTTTTTTTTCTACCCAACTTCTTCACAGTTTGAGGAACATCTGGGAATAACTCTCAGGGTGAACTCCTTCCTCCTTATCCATCCAGTCTATATGGCTGGGAATTGTTTTCTTACTTGCCTTGCTTCTCATAGATGCAAAAACTTGCTGCTAGGGGCAAAAACTGTTTAAATATTAATATTTAAATATTAATTAAATTTTGCTGATAGCATCATATGCTGACTGTTCTGTGAAGGCAGTGGTGACGTCTGTGTGTAACTGGAAACTGTCTTGTGAGCTGGTTTGGGATGCTAAGTCTCAGCACGCAGTCTCAATCATATGTTGTGTTATTCAGCTTTTAATGCTGTTACGTAAAACTTCTACAAGTATTTATAGCTTTATTCAGTATGTAATGCTCAACAAAAGGTCACTGGGCAGCATAACATCAGTTAAAATAATAGAGGCACTAATTATTCGACAAGATGTTTTCACTCCAGTTTAATCTGCCAGAATTTAACTCTGCCTGGAGGACATGAATTGTCTTCCTTTTCTTTTTGGTCCATACCTTCCAATTTTAGCACTTGTAAGGCTTTACTTAATCTAATGATTATTGCTGAGGTAGTTTGAGAAGACAGTGTGAAAACAAGAGCATCAAATGCATCTCTCATCTTTTTAAAGTTGTGTCTTTTGTTTTATGTGTTTGTAGGAGCACGGTCTGACAGCAGCATTTCTGAGCTGCCATATTTTATTTCAAAGTGTTTCAAAGACTCCAGTGAGGAGAAATTTATAAGAGTATGTCACAGCACTATCATATCTTCAGAATATTGTTTATCTTTCCGCAACTTCTCTGCAAATCTTTATGCATCGTTGTTTTGGCTGTAATATTATCTTGCTAGACCTGAAGCAGTTGGTTTCAGGATAATTTCTGACACACAGCTATTCCTAAGTTGTGTTTAAATATTGTCTAATAATAAAGTCACTGAAGAAAGCTATTAGCCTAGACATCATAAGCATCCATTTGTCAGTTCCTGGCTATAATCCTTTGGCCTCCGTAATCCTTTTTTCCCGTCTCTATTATTTGTAAAGGGGAGGTGGAGTCTGAAAAGCATAAACTCTTTTGGCTGATGGGTTTTATTACTGTTACCTATTATGCAGATCATGTTATATTGAATAGTGTTACTGACTATAACTGCTATTTTGAAGTGGATGTTTGAAGACATAACCAGGTAATCTGGAGTGATGGGTGAAGTGATCCTAGAGATTGTGAGTGCACATCTAGAGAAATAATTGTTTTAAACAATTGCTGAAAACTTTCAATATCACAGATGTTTAAATCATCAGACAAATATTAAAGCTAATTTTCTGCTGTGTTTTAATGTGTAACTGTGTCTTTGCATTGAGTAACATTTAATGAGTGAGAAAAGTGGGATATCAGACATGGGTGCAGCTGTACAACACAAAGGAACTCACCTTGCAGAGCAGCTTCTTTCCTCAGCTGGCAAAGTGCAGCTCCTGCCCACAGACAGCATCAGGGAAGTGCCAAAATCTTTCCAGTGCCAATCGGGAAGCACTACAGAGTTGTTGTTTTATTTTTAAAAAGTTTGTTATGTTAATAATTGTTTTTATTAATTATAATCTATATGGGAAAAAGCAATCTCTGCAAGTGTTAGAGGTTTTTCACACAAATCCACTGTTGCAGAGGTGGAGGCTTATTTGAATTAAAAATGTTTCGCCTTCCAAAACTCTGCTTTTGCTTCAAGTAGGGGCCACATGAATATTAAACATGATGAGCATGGATTAAACATAGTATATTGTATGGGGTAAACAAAGGCTGTAGTGCACACCATGGACATCATGTGGTTTCCATTAGCAAAATATCTAAAAGTGAACTGGAAAATAACATTTAACAGATATTACCCTGAAATCAACCATAATTTTAATTAAATAAACATAAGCAGGCAGTTGAAAATCAGATCTGAAATCTTGAGTAATGAGCACCATAGCCAGTCAGACACCGCATTAGTGTTGGTAATTCATTAACAATACTGGGAGAGATCACATAAAAATGACAGTGTGTATTTCAGAAAAGAAGCTGATGAAATGTTGGCAAGGAGGGATGAAATGCTGCTGCTGGGGGGACGTGTGTATCCCCTTGTGGAAGAACGGTGACTAGAAATGAAACTTTTTCAAAGAACCAGATTAAAAATGAATCCTTGCTTGGGGCTGTGCCTCAGGCACTCAGTTCAGGCCCTCTCCCTCCTCTGTGTGCTCATTCTGACTTTCTGACCCCTGGGCTGGGGAACAAGCCCACCTCTGGCCCCTGGTCTGCTGGTCCTTGCCCCCAAGCAGGGCAGGTGTGTCACCAGCTTCATGAAGGACAAGATCTGGTAGGGAGAAAAAAAGCTTTCAAAAATTAAACCATATTTTTCTGGTTCTTAATGTGTCTTCCCAAGTATGATGTCCAGGCATCTCCAGGTATTTGGTATCCTCTCCTCTGGCAGAGATGGTATGTGACCTTGTGGTTTCTCTTGGCTGTGACACTGTCCTTCTAACACAGTGAACTTTAACAGTGGTAATAAGAAAAGCCATCCTCCTACAAAGTGGCATTTTTTTTTAGTCCAAGATCTTCAAAAGCTACTTTATCTGCTGATCTGGAGCTTAAGCCACCTGAGAGCAGAAAATACCCCAAAGCTGAAGCAGTAATGGTAGCCTCCATCTGGCTTCATAGTGCAGAGAAAAGGCAAAAAACAACCCCAAAAACCCAAACCCAGAGGAAATAAGAGAGTAAATAAGAAATAATGGTTGCAAGCCATCTGACCATGAGTAGCACACAAAAATGCAAAAAAATACCAAGGGAAGTAGCTGCAGTTTGGAAATTGTAGCTCTTACTTTTCAGAGTAGAAAAAAACCCTAGGACTCAAGTACAAGTACACAAAAAGGTGAAATCTTTTGTTGTTGACACTGAGCTGTGTCCTTCAGCAGGCCCTGGGCAGGATTTTGTGCTGGGAGCTCCATTCAGCCCTGGGAGATGCTTACCCTGGGCTACCCCCCTAGACAAGGGACAATATGTTGCCCTGTCCCACAGTGTCCTGGCAGACCCCATGAGAAGGGCCAGCATGGGGTGATGCAGAGCAGGACTGACTCCCCAACAACTTCAGACATCACTGGAGCAAATCTCTGGAGCTTAGAAACACTTCTGTCCAGGCTTTGCCCACCTTGTTCTCCTGGGATATGATCCCCAAAGGATCAGCTGGGAGGTTTGGGGAGCTCTGGGCAAAATGCTAAGCTGCATTAGCTGTAAAATCCCATATATAGAGTGAAAGATGTTTAACTTTGTATATGTTTTCCTTACTTCAGCCAGTGCAGCCCAGCAGGCTGTCCTGATTAACCAGCCTTTCCCCTGACACAAACCAAATGGCTTGCAGCTTGAGTAACTGTCTGTTGAGTCCCATGTTTGTAATAAATCCAGGAGATGAAAAAAATTATTTAAGTTTCTTATGTTTTTACAGCATTTCCCACCAGAGAACACTAACACTTGTAAAACAATAAATGCTATAATATAACATAGCAAGACTAGTAAAATGCTGAACAGTAGATAAAATTATTTACAAAAGACCATTATGGTTTCTTTTAGAGAAATAATGCAGCATTTAATTTTAAGATACATGTGCCAGACATAACTTTTAGATACTACAAAAAGGAACATAAATATAAGAGTGCACGTGTGCAGTAAGGTACATTCCCAATCTTAATTACTTCCCTCACTAAAAATAATTTGCCTCTGCATTTGATCCCATCTCTGCTCCCCCAAGTTCTGAAAAGTAAAGTACTTTGCTGAAGAGTTCAAGGGAAAACCAGCAGCATCTAAACTTCTGTGTCCCACTTGGGATGATTTTAAAACAAGGTTTCATGGGAGGACTGCATATGCAGAGGATCAGAGAGAAAGTTGTGTTGTTTTGGAGCAGTGAATGGATCAGGGACATTTCTTCAGTTAAGCTAATTTGTTCCCTGACAGGGTTTTTTCCATTCCTGCTGTAATACTGAATTCCAGTGCAAATGTTGACTGCTTCTGTCAGAGGATGCTTGCTGGGAAGGAAATGCTTGGCTCTGCCCCCTGTTTGTTACTCATTGTGCAGTCAACTCAAAGCCAGCTTAGAAGATGGGAAACTGCACATTAGCATAAAGACATTTAGCCCTGGAAGGAAAAGACCTGGAAGCTGATGCAGTTGCATCACCTTACTGCACATTTCAGACTCTTCCCTCATTCTTGCTAGAAAAATGAAGGTGGCTTTAAGGGTAGAGCTGTGGTTCAGGGGATTTTGAACCCCACCAGCTTTTTGTCTTAATATTGTCTGCAGATGAAATTCCAACTCGGGAAAAGCAAGAAGTGGGAACTGAACATACAGGGTTTGCCACTTGTGAAGTCCACAAAGGTAACAATCCTGCTTCATCCTGGGAAGCAGTTGTTTCCACCAATATAAACCCTGAATAAAGGTTGTTGAAGTACTTTTAAGCAATACTAGACAATAATGAATTTCCCAGCATAACAGGACTGAATTCGCCAGTTTTCCTTGGATTTTCATTGCATCATTAAGTAAACAAAGGTGTAGTTTGCTTGGCTGATGTATCTGGGCCTGCAGCTGCAAGGGCGGTTGCTGTGTGTCGGTCTGTGCTGAGTGCAAGCAGGGCTGGGGGCTGCCAGCACAAATTACTGATGGGAGTTGCAAATACAGGCCAGGACATCACTGCAAGGGGCAAGATATGGACAAAAAGATCTCTTGGTTGGGTTTTTTTCCTGGCTAAAATACGCTGGAACTTCAGAGCCAACTTCAGTGTAGGTAGCTGCTTCATCATATTGCAATATGGCAGCTTAACTTTTCCCTAAAATTTCCAGCTGGGAGGGGAAAAATGTGAGTAAGAACTGCAGAACCAACAATTTATTTTTTTTCCCAAAGCGAACTTTAGCCTTTTTTATATACTTTTATTTTATATAACTAAAAGAACCACTTTGGCAAAGAGTTCAACATTTGACAGTCTTTATTTAACTGTTGACGTGTGATTTTTATATTCCTAAGTTTGGAGAGATGGCAAATTCCGTGTTTTGGTTTTTTTCTAATTTTTAATTTGTAATCATTGGAATCTGCTGGGTGTTTAAAATGGATCTGAGAAAGGAAGTTGGGTATTAGTTTTATTGAAAACAATGAGAAAAATTATTTTGAAAGTTTCTTTAAACCAGTATTTTCTGACATAATAGACAAGAAGTTATTTATATTGATTATAGAATTTATACTGTATAATATAAATAAATTCAGAGCTATTACTGCAGTGACATACTCTGCATTTATTGTGTAATAAATGTTTAATAGAAATAGCATATGGTATTTAGAAACAGTAAAATAGGATTAAAGGGAATAAATTGCATGGCTAAAGGTTTTATGTGTTGCTAATAGTACTTTATAAACTCTATTGTATTAAATACCATATTTGCAATAGACTGTGAGCAAAACAGAAGTTTTTCAAGACAGGCTTTTATCATTTTCTGGGAGAAGCCTTTAGCCAGTGCCAAATTCCTATTCCCTCTCACAGCCAGAATCTTAATTAAACAAAGCTGAGCTGAATAGGGAGGCAGTGAGATAATTTTAGTCCCTTAATCTGTTGATATAAAAGCATTTTCTAAACTTGGTAGTGAGCGTGATAATCTGTTTTACATGTAGGGAAACGGAGGCAGGCTGAAATTCCAAACTTCCATGGGGTTCTGCAAAAGAAGGTGAGGTAGAAGGGTGCTCAGATCCCAGACCTGGACCTGGGTGACTCCCGGGTGCCTTTCCTGGCTCTGGCAGAGTTGCCTCAGCTCAGGATTGTGGTTAAACCTGCCCAGAGCCTCTGTGCTCACAGACAAGCAGCAGCCTTTGAGCAACTTGTTTTAATTATGTGAGGAGCATGCTAGCTTTCCACAGTCATCTTTTAATCTTTTTTATATTTTTGTTCACACTGTGTCACAGATCTGTGCTGTGTTTAATTCCCCCAGCTGAGTGCAGCCTGCAGGGGCTGAAACACAGGGCTGGAAAGGGGATGCTGCAGTCACCACACCGACCTCACAGCAGAGACTTTATGCCTCCTTAGCCTTATTTTCAAGTGAACATGGAATTCTCTTGGTTGCTGGTCACAACAAATCCTTACAGATATGTATTTACAAGAAAAATGCATTGGTTTAGAGTAAACCAGAAGGAACTGATTTGCCCCTGCAGCTTGGACATGTCCTACTTCACCTGGCAGTTCCACTGGGATGTCCAGATGTTGGGTTCTGACACAGAGCACTCTGTAGGAGGGCATCAAGCCTCGAGCTGCACAGCCAGGTACCCCATCACTGCTGCCCACTCCTCTGGTGCTTGTAGGGTGTTTGTCCCTGCCTGGGCCACGTGTGGGACCCATCTCTGGGTGGTTTCCCTGGAAAATAGGAGCCTTCAGCACATTCCCCCATTCCCTGCCCCAGAGGAGCCCTGTGCACCTGGAATCTCTTGGGGATACATCTCTGGATGACTGAAAATACTACCTTGGTATATACATGCATGTAAATAATCATGGGGGCAGCAGAGGGAGCTCAAGGACATGCAGTGGTTTGTTGCTTTTTTTTTTTTTGGTTTTGGTTTTGAGACCGACAGAGTTTTCTGGGTGCTGAAGCGTTCTGACATAAACTCTGCCTTTGGGTGCTGCAAGAATTGATTTTTAAGCAGCAGCTCTGTGTGGGCCACCTGGCTGGCAGGAAGGAGAAGAGCTGAGGGGGAGAGGTGTTCTTTTGGGAAGGGACATTTTTTTTCTTAATATTGCTAAAAATGAGATCAGGTCTCCAAGGTGTGCTGACATCCTCTGATGACACCAGACTGAAAAATCTTGTAGGGAAAACTGGCAGGTCTTGCAGTGTGCATTGAGAGAATGGCAAGGAAAAGCAAGAGCATGAAGTTGTACCTGTTGGATAATGTCTTGACAGACATAGACTGGAGGTAGCAGACCAAGCACAAATGTAGAAAAGGTGTAGAACAACCTGTCATACACAGAAGGGGTAAAAATACTGCAGCTACCAAGTACCTCCCATGGAAACCCCTGGTTTAAAAGTTTGCTTTGAAACTGGGTGTTGTTTATTTCAAAGTCCCTTTGTGGCTGTCAGTCCAAGTGCAGGCAGACTTGCAGCTGCCCCGTGAATGAAGGTTGCATCTGCAATTTAACCTTATCCAGGGGCTTTTCCCTCTCCCATTGCTTGGCTGTGATGGAAAACAGTGGCTGTGGCTGCTGGTGCCCAGGCTCATGTGCTTGTTCAGATGGTCTCAGAGGTGGCCCTGGGCCTGAGCAACAGTGGACCTTGATAGAGGGGGTGTGTGGTTGTTTAGGCAAACAGTCTGTGCAAAATGTGACTTTAGCTGAGATTTGTTGGGAGGTCTTCACTCAGAGAAACACCATTATGAACATTATAAGCATTAGTGGTCTTCCTGTTGTCTAATTCCTTCCTCCTTCTATCACTTCTGACTGCTCAGATTTCACTGCTCAGCCATAACATCCATCTGATTTTAGAGGAAAAAAACCATAAAATATTAGACAATCACTACTCTTTCTGGCAGTGTTTAAAAACATCAAAGTTGTTTGGGAAATTTCTGGAAACGTTTATCACACTGACAACTTTTTGATCATTGAAATTCACCTTGAGATTCAAGCTCAAGTGAGCCCCATGGTGGTGGGGTTTTAATTGCTAAAGGAGCTCTGTAAGCCTGACCTTGGACAAGAGGTGGGCATTTTCAAAGGTAGCAGAGTCTGAGCAGCACATTTTCATAACATTGAGCCAAAGCCAGAGCTCCCTCTTGTGAAAAAAGGGAAATATCAGAGAAATCCAGGACTATCAACTGGAAATGTACAGGGAAGGTGGTATTCAATAGGCAAGTGATTTCCAGTAGCTTTTCCTGTGAGTCTGCACACATCTCCATCCACTACAACACAAAAAACCCCAAACCCGTGGCATTTGTGGCTATCATCTTGTGAAATTTGAAATTGGCACTAGAATTTGTACATAGCCACGGAATTGGGATGCTTGGAAAAAATATGGAAATTTTTTCAATGGGAATAATTTTCCTTTTTTTCCCCCTTCTCCTTTTAATGAGGAAAAAAAAAAAAAAAAGGAGGAGCCTAACTATGTCAGCTAATAAAAAGCAGAAAATAAAGGAATCTGTCAGAAGTGATAAATTTGCATTTTTGTACTTGCTGTGCTCAGCATCAGCCTTGATGAATTGAGAACTCTTCTGCCATCCTCTCACACAAAGCACCAGAGCTGGACTCTCTCGTGTCTGTGCAAGATTATCTCCCTTTGAAACAGGGGGTGTCCAGCCATGCTCTGGGCCATTGGGGTGGGATGGATGTATGCATACAGGAACCATCTGAATGAAGACCCTAGAGATGGCTCCAGGTGTGTTTTAGCCTGGGAGCATTTATGAAAAACACGTAGTGTTTAGTGAGATCTGGTGCACTTTGAAGGGGATAAAGTGTGTTTCAGAAGTATTTTTATGAGCCCTGTGGTTAATTTCTTTATGGCATTTGTGACTTGGTGGCAGCCAAGGGGGTGATGGTTGCTGGCAGTGGCTCCCCTGACCTTCCCCTGACCAGTGGTGAGTCCCATAGCTGGGGCTGGGCAGCCCATCCTGAACTCACTTGCTGTTGCAAAAGCCTGGACACCTGGGGATCCTCCACACTGTTGGGGTGAAACCTTTTCCCCACACCTGCAACCAAGCACAAGTTGCACCTTACAGAGAGAAAACAAGTGCTTAAGGAAGCTTTTGCAACATTTCTTGGGTTTATTTTGCTTCTGCAACATTTGTTGGGTTTATTTTGCTGCTGCTGGATAAACAGAGCTCCCAGGTTTGCTGCCATTGTGGCTGCCCTGGATGTAACACCAAAGCCAATATATTTCGGTTTTTCCCCCCTACCCCAGCCCCACCAGGACCTGTCACCTTCTCACCAGGGAAAGGAGGACTCTTGTGTCTTGTTGACCATGCCCCAAAAGTAGGATGCACCCTGGTGGTGGCATCTCCAGGGATGGATGCACTGCTTTTCTGGGATGTACTTTATTAAATCAACCTCTTTTCGCTCTGCACAGCAAGAGTTAATTGTGCTAGTGTAAGAATATTATTCCAAGGGATTATTAAAAAAAAAATTATCGTTTTTCTTACAGCAGGGAACATGTCCAATAATTGATGTGGGAATATTAATGCAACATGTGTGTGCTATCAATTTAGAAAAGCACAAGACATATTTCCTTAAGCTTCTAATCATTTATACATATGACCTTCATTTATACAGCAGAAGGGCTCTTCCAGAGAGCTACAATTTGCTTCAGATGTTTAGCTTGGGTATTTTGCTTTACCTTGTAACTGCCAAGTTTGGGATTATTTAGCAGTAAAATTAGAAATGTAGATTTGAGTATATACCAAAGTCCTGACAGGTGTTAATGGAACTCAAGTTGAATATTTTATTCTTTAAATAGTAAAATGTAAACCTGCGTTTGTTTAGTTTTGCTTTCCTGCCAACTATATCAGGTATCTTGTGTGACTAGAATCACTGTTTTCTGTACATGGTCTTCATGGCAGTTTCCAGTGCCTGTTCCTAGCTCAGCCTATATTTATAATCCTAACTCCACAGAGAATTCCTTAGGCAAATGTGTGGCTCACAACCCAAAGAGATAGGAAAGAAAACTCGTTATGCAGTATAGCTGAGATTTGCAGAATTTGCTTAAAGGTGCAAATAGGCATCTAAGAGGATTTTGAGAAGGAAATAAAACCTGGAGATGAAACTAAAGCAATTAAGGCAGTTCTGAAAAATCCCACTTAGTGCCCTTTTCTCATTTTAAACTGTTCAGATACCTTTAAAAAAATCTGAAAAATCTGTCCCCCCCTGTTGCAGGGAGCAATGTTGCTTTTTTTACTGTGAGGTGAAGCTCTGGTTCAGAGGGATTTCTTTTGGTGCCAGTGGTCTCCAGTTTTGTTCAGAGAGGTGGGGCAGATGGCTGTGTGGGGTCAAGCTCTGGTTCTGAGAAGAGCACTGGCTGCTTAGGAAAGGATGTAGGACACTGGCACATCACAGGCTCAGCCTGCCTGGTTACAGACCTGCTGGAAGGGGTTTTATGTTGTCTGAATGTTGATGTCCATCTGTGGACACTGTGCCTTCTAAATGCCTTTGTGGGACAGACCAACTCCCCCTTTGGAGGCTTTTTTGCCTTTTGAGTGCCCAGGAGGAAGGCAGGGTGCTGGTTTGGATGCCTGGAATAAGGTGGAATGAAGCCATCCCCCAGTTATTTAAGAGGAAAATCCTAAATCTGGTGTCTAAACCACATGCTGAACTTGGGTGCTGGAAGGGGAAGAGCTGCTCTGGTGTTCTCTTAGTTGCTATTTCCCTGAGGCTGGGTGGTATTTTGCTGCCCTTCTCAAACTAAGGAAACCTGAAAACATGGAAAGGTGGCTTTAATCCTACAATAAACCAGCTTAATTCATTCCCTTCCTAGCCCAGTCCCTGATCTGGGTAGCCACATCAACCCAGGTCTCTGTATCCTCCCTGTGGGCAGCAGCATCTTCTGGTCCATTGCTTGTCTCCCAGACACTCTGTGAGAGAACAGATAAAGCCTCTCTCAGAAGGAAGGGAGAAAACCTTTTGAAATCAAGCAGGCCAAAAGTTCCAAAAGCTTTGATATTTAACATCATGCTTTTCTTAGTGTCCTCGATACTTCTAAACAACATAGGGCCAGAAATACACTTTTTAAGTTGAGTCACTTGGATCTGGCTCCATCCAGAAAATCTGTGTTTGCAAAGAATTACTTGATTTATTTTTTTTTTTCTGTCTTCACCACCCCTACAAAAGTCTTTTGGCCAAAGGAATGGACAAATTTCTTTTCAGAAGAAATCAGGTAGGAAGCTCAGTCTTGTAAGGGCTTTGGCTAGTTTGGGACATTCTATGGTTTAAACACATCAAAGCAAAATGTCTGTCATGGTTTCATTGGTTTTGGAGCTATCGTGGCTGACAGCCCATGGAGCCAGGATGTGCAGCCTTGCAAGGCTTTGACGATCCAGCCATCTACAGCTCTTTTTCTGCTGACTCTGGGCCCTGGACTTCCAAATCACTTAAGGAAGTTTGCAGTTTGCTTTGAAAATTAAGTAGAGAGGAGTTCTTAGTGTAACTCTGCAGATCCCAGGCGGGCTTATCTCAGGAGAGAATATTCCAATGTTTTTTTGCTGTCAGTGAATTAAATTATATAGGCTGTCTATTTCTTCATCTTCTGTTCCCCTGATCTTCTAATTTAATACAAATACGTTACTGGAGAACTGAACTAAGCTCGTGTAGTTTTTAATAAGATCATAACAAAAACCATTGAAATCTTTTACTCTTATGCAATATAAATTCAATTTACAGTCACTGTTTATTTTCACATACTTGGTTGTTGTTTGAAGAACTGGGGTTTTTCTGCACTGTTTGCGTAACTGACATCTCTTGCAGTATCGAATCAGTGCTCTTAATGTGCTCTGGAATTTGATTTTTTAGACTTTTACTGTTTTAGAAAATGTATCCAGTTGAAAGGACAATCTCAGAGGTGGGGAACCCTTTCCCCCAGGAGCAGCTGTTCCTGCTGTTTGGTGTGTACATAACGAGAAAATACAATGTGAGACTTCTTTCCATGGGAAAGCTATATGGCTATAACCATTCCTACTGCAGACCTGAGGCTTTGGTCTTGCAGATTCCTGTGTCCTGTTGCCACCTCAGAATTTGGGCACTAAAATATTGTTATTTTGTCATGATAGTGCTCCACATGTGCACATCTCATTTGTTTGCTTGCAAAGGCAGCTCTACAGAACTGAGAGGAGGATGACTTCTGCAGCTTGTGAAGTCCTGCAGCTAGTAAGCTGGAACAGAACAAGCATTTTTGTTTTCTATACAATGAAAAGCTTGATTATATTAAAAATTTAGAGGTCCTGCTGAATGTTTGGCTTCCATCCCAGCTGGTGGAAGGCGCAAAGAAGCTCTCTAGCTGCTTCAGTGTCAACTTGAAATTCATTTTCCCTCTCTCATCTTCATCAGCCACTGAATATTGTCTTATTTCAGTTGTTCCTAAAGTGTCCTGGGTACACATAGAGTACATAAATAAGGGTAAACAGGGTTTTCCTTCACTGGGGACATGATCTGAAGCTATTTATAAAGCAGTGTTGTAATTCATTATTTGAATTCTGTTGCCTAGATTGAAAAACTATCTTGACAGTCAACTGGAACCAGCAGTTCCATTTTAATTCCACAGGGCAGTAATCTTCTACTATTTTAAAGCCTTACTTCAGTTATACATATTATTTGGTGGGGTTTTTACAGCACCACAATGAAAAACTTGCCAAGCAATAAATTCCTTTAAAAGATTTCCTTGTCTCTTTAAGAAAAGCTTACATGAGATACTTCCCTGAAATAATGAAGTACACAAGCACACAAGTAACCATTAACTTGGGCTAGTTTATATTTTAATGGTTTTATTATGAATAACGTTCCAAACAATACAGACTCAAATCAGTGCCTTTGCATTTCTCTGAATCTCTCCTTTTAATTTACAGAAAACCTGATTCACACAGATTCTGGAGTTAAATAATCACTCCAGCTGCTATGCTTTAAGTTTCCCAGACCTTTGTGAATCATTGTGTGGTTTTGCACAGCCTGGTTGTTGTGACATAAATATTTTTGTAATTGATCAAATATGCTTAGGTTTGGTTGGTTTGTATTTTCAACTTTAAAAATGTCTTTTTTAGAAGGGTTTCTTTAATTTTTAGGAAATGAGATTAATCATGTTTTTAAGCACGATTTCCTTTTAATGTCTCCAGCTAATTAAAGCAAAGGAGTTATTTTGATTTTTGTGTCAGCCATTGCAGATTTGTTGGGCTTTGGATACTTTTTTTTTTTTCCCTAAGTCCTCCTTCAAAAGCTCTAGACTTTTATTGCTTGGCAGTTAAGCTACCTGCCTCCTTGTTTAATGGTCTAGAAAAGAGTTCAGGCCACTTAAGTCTAAGATTTTAAAAAAAATTAGAAATGTGATGCATCAGAGTAGATAAGCAACAGGAAAGAAAGCCAAATGTGGCAGAGATCAGAAGCAAAGCCACATGTGTAGGCTTAAAGCACGATTTGGAGGCCTTCATTTTTATTCTAAGAGTGGAATGCTAGGTCAGTGCTGCCAGGCACTGCTTAGGCCATGCAGGACAGACACAGTTAATGGGTTTGCACCTGGGATCAGGCATCCTTGAGAGCTTGAGGAACCTTTTATAAAAGGGTGTGTGTGTGTGTCCTATAACCCCATGCATCTTGTTCTCTAGTGACTGTTAAAATTCCTGAATGTCTTAAGTTTCATTCAGATTTTTTGGGGACAGAATACTAAATTGGATACAGATGCATCTTCATGAAAAGGTGCAACCAGGCCCTGGAGAAACAACAGCAATCCATCCATGTAGGCTTTGTGTTACTCTAAATAGAAACAAATGACAATAGATGTCCCAGCTGCCCTTGGCAGTGTCTGACTGGCTCTGCAGAGGGCTTCAGCACTCTGCCACAGGGCTTGGCCACTAACTACAAGGGCTGGGATGGAGGAAAACCCTCAGGAGGTATCCTGCTGCTAGGTCTTGTGAATGGAGAAATCCAGCAACCTGCCCCACACTCAGTGCAGTGTGAACGTGCCACGGATATCCCATGGGATGAGGCTGTACATTGTCTGGTGGAGGCAAAAAGCCAACCTCAGCTGCATTTAATTTTCCTACACTGCTGATGCACCTGCTGGTGGGGGGCAGCAAGAGGGCTGGGAAATGGTGCAGAACTGGTGGGCACCCTCAGCTGGGAAACCAGCCCATGGGGCACCCTCCTCTGGAAGGCTTCCTACCCACTGACTGACATCCTGCAGGCACCTTGGCTTCCCTTCACCTACACTGGGGCTGCTTTAGTTCACAGTGACTGAAATGCCACAGCTTTGTTTAAATCACTCTCAGGAATGTTAAGAACATAGTGTTAGCATTTATCAGGCAGACTGATGATGTTAAGAAATGACAGGATACTTGTTTCCAGTTTTTTAATGCTTTCTTGTAAAACCGAAAATATAAAACCAGCCGAGCAAATGAAGATCTTTATATACATGAGGTCTGTGATTAAAAAAAATCCTTTTAGTTAAAAAAAAAAAGAAAAGAAAAAAAAAAAAAAAGAGAAGGATTGACCAATGAGTTAGATGAAAACTGATTAGAGGGACCAACATTCTCAAATTGAAACATACTTTTCAGGAAAAAAAAAACCTTCTTTACAAGTTCATTATATAACTTACATTTACACTTTACTGAGAGAACTTACAAAACAAGCTGCTTGAAATGCTTCTCATTCCCTTAAAGCATGAATTCCAAAGTGCCACAGCAAAGGAACAGGTTCCAATATTATCTTATACAGACTATTCATGTATAAAATGGTTTGGTAAATGTGAGGTGTTTATTTAAATGAACACATATAGGGATACAGACTAAATAAAAGTACTTGAACAACACCTTTGTTATTACATACATAGTTATAGGTAATATAAAGGAAACAATGTCAGCACTGCTCTTAGGTATCTGTATAGATGGAAGGAATGTGATTCAAGCAGTGATCAAAGGCGCTGTTTTGGAAGAATCCATTTTCCTCAGTCCCATTGGAGACGATGTCTTCAGAAACACACTGAGCTTCAGAGACTGCCTCGTAGCCTGGAAGAGTGACAAGTTACATGGACATGATTTAGTACCACAGCACATATAAGGAAGGCAGCAGAGTTTGAGGCCTGGGATGGTACAGTACAGTACAGTGTTAATGAAAAGACAATAGGGTTTACCATCAAAGACACCCAGGAGATACACAAACTGATCTCCATGGGCAGTTGTGTCACAGTAGATGAAGCTCCCACTCATTTCTGTGGAAAGCTGCCCACTTGCAAGCAAAGTGCAAGTATCAGTGTATGGCTCTCTTGGGACTTCACAGTCATTATCTGAATAGGATGTCAGAACAATGAGTGGGCAAGGATCCTACTAAATGTGCACTAAAAGTGATTCAGTCCTCTTGTTTTTGTGTTTCTCCTTTTAATGGCACTTAGGAGAAATCTTCCATGTGTCTCACAGATGCTTCAGGATGTAGAAGAAATCTGGATCCTGCATTTATTGGATCCCCACATATTGCAGAGGTCTGCAGAAGCATGTCTGGGTCAGGACATGTGGAAGGAGCTGTGCACCATGTTGTCCTTAACCCACCAAAGCTCTCCATGAGGTTGGGTCCTCACCTGCTGGAGCAGGCTGCTGCTCATCAGGCTACCAGAAAGCTGCCATGGTGGGGAAGAATTTATCTGTCCTCCTTTTATAATGCAAAAGTTCACAGCTGTGAAAAGCCTCCCTGAGCTGTGCAACCCAGTGGAAGGGACCAGGTTTGCCTTCTCCCAGGTGCTGTGGCAGCTGGAGAACCAAGGAGCCTGAAACAAAAGGTTTATTGCCTACCCTAAAGGGCATTAACATTTCCTGTTATGCCCCACTATAACTTGCTTTTGCAACTGCCCAGTCAAGGCTCAGAAGCACATAATAATTTTACTGCAGTGCAGCTCTTTCCTCACCTCACCCCTGCTGTGCTCACCCCACGTCCTGCCCTTCTTCTTTCTGCCCCTGTCCCTACACTCCTCACACCAAGCGGACTCTCCTGTCTGCCCCATGGCCCTGCTGACAGCCTGCAGACTGGGCACCTCCTAACCTTCTCCTTCAACAGTTTATAACTCACTGCCCAAACTGCCCTCAGCCCCCTGCCCAAAGGACTACAGGAAACACTGACACGTTCTGTTCAACCTCTCAAGTATGTATGTGTTGTGTTTTATTGTCTTGAGTAAATACACATTAACTTGTGTATTGACTTGGGCTGAGTCTTCAGAAAAGTGTCCATGTGTCAGGTTCTGACCCTGCACCCAGCCAGCAGAGTCCACCTACCACAGTTTCAATAATCATCAGCAGCATTCAGTCAGATGAGGCTGCACATGGAATAAGATTACTCCAGTTACTGTCTGATGTAGAAAATAGCTCTTACAAATCACATCCATGTGAGCTGTATGTGAGTGTGTGGGTGCCTGATCCTGGTGGGTAAAGCCCTGGCACTTAGATCTGTTCTCTGCTTGATGGAGGAGCTCTGTGGAGCCATTGGGAAATGACTGGTTTTCTGTGCCTCAATTTCCCCATGTGGAAAATGAAGTTGCTTCTTCAGCCTTTCTCTCATGCCTTCTGACTGCCCAGCTCTGGAGGTGAGTGTGAACCTAGCACTGCACCAGGCTCTGCTGGGACCTCCACCAGTTGTGGCAGATCCTTGAGTCTTAACACAGCCAGTCCTGATTTCAGAAAGAACTGTTGGCTCAGTCCTAAGAACTTAATTATAGGTATTTTACTATTAGGTATGTTTTCATTATTTGAGACCAAATTCTCTACTTATTTACATTTCTGCATTTTCCTATGACGTATTAATTTACTGTTAGTTTACAGGTCAAATTCTGCTGTCTGCAGAATTCTGGCATGTGTGGCCAAAAAGTCTCTGGAAGACCAACTTGGCCGCTCGTCTGCCCTGTGCTGTGTCTTTCCAAGCTGAGTGAACAGTATTTTGATCATTTTTGTCAGTGTTTATGTTATGCTAATTTCTATTTGATGAGCCTGTATACAGGGTGGATACACAACCACAAATGGACAAAACCCAAGATAAGCATACACCCCAGAAATCATTATTAGATTCGAGATAGAGTAAACTATCCAAAGTCCTGAACAGAAAATAAAAATTTATTGACTGTTAATGTGATTCATGGAACAACTGTTTGCCAGTCACATTTGGCATTCCTGTGAGATGAGATCTCATTTAATATTAATGGGGCTATAAAAGCCTGAAAAAAAATTAATGCATGGCCTTGATGAATCTTGCAAAGCTGAATGGTTCTGTTTTACACACAAAAAGATGAGGCAAGATTTATATATTTCATATATATTTATGTTTCTGCCTTTTAAGTATTTGCATACCTCAATAACCACTCTGAAAACAAAAATATTACACAGAAACATTTCATAATAGTTTAGCCCCAGACAGAAAAATCAACTGCTGTTGAAGTTGGTGTCTTGCCATAGAATTATTCTTTGCTCCTACAATTTCTTTTGGAAAGTTTATTTAGTCTGTCCTGTAAATACTGCAGGCTGTCAATCTAAACTTGAAATTTGATGTTAGCATGAAGAACTATGTTTTAGTAACATCAAACTTACAAATAACACAAAAGAATTCAAAGCTGAAGCTGAAACCTCATCTTAAACTTTTCCCTTGTGTTTGTTATTGATGCATACACTTTCTAGTATGGAACAACAGACAAATGCATGCACGCTGTCTCTAAACAGAGTCTCCTTTAATACAAAACAAACAGGAAAGTCAACTCTAATTTTGTGGTCTGACTCAGGCTCCATTTCAAAAGCATTTTAACATATGTTTTCAGTATCGTCCTTAACTGAGGTGCCCTCCTGAATTCAGACACGGAGAAAATTTTTAGGACTTATCTAAGTAAAGATTGCAGTAAATGGTAGTGTTTCATGGCTCTGACAATACTCACATTTTGTTTGATTTCAGTAATTCTGTCAATTCTTAATTGTGGCTTTAGAAGCAGAATAATACTTTACAAAAATGAAGGCTTAAATACTGAAGCATTATAGTAATGTAGCTATAATAACTTGTGGCAGATTTTACATTATGCATGTGCATAGTGTGTCCATGAATGTGCATCAGCATAAACACAAAGAACACCCCAACCAATAGGAACTAACTAATATTTTTAGCTGAATTTATCAAAGCAGTGCCTTTCTGTTTGGTAAACACCAGTACTGCAAAACAAAGTCATCTTTTTATTCTTAGATGGACAGGAAGTTCCTGCTGCTGCTATTTTCTTCAGAATTGTGTTAGCCATGTTCTTAACTTTGATCCCTGCCTGAGCATACCTGAAGAGATGGACAGTGAATAGCCCACACAATCATTGCCTTGCTGTCACCCAGAGGTGTGTGGTCCCTGTGACATCCAGCAAACAAGAGGACAACTTGTCTTATCAGTCAAATAGAGGAGGATCAGAGGGAACAAGTTTGCTTTCCTTCTGGGATTTTTATAGATGCAAGTGAATTTCATTAACTCAGTTTTTAATGCAAACATATATCTTTCTAATAATGATAATAGTGGTGATGGTGATAATGATAATAATGATGATGATAATAATAATAATAATACCAACTAGAAAATGTGTTCTTTTCCCCTCCTGCTAAAAAATCTCACATATATAATTCTTTATAGGCAGAATAAGTTACCTGTTGATGCTAAAGGTGCGTTGAGTATGTGATAGCCATTCTGTCTCAGAGCATTAAAGCAATGGGATTCCCCTGTCAGCACATCACTGGTGACAGACTGGTCCATTGTTCTGTAGCAGTCTCCATAGTGGAAACAGTTTTGTATTGAGTGAAAGCTGCCTTGGTAACCTGAAAACAGATATTGCACACACATTTTTAACACTCCTGCAATGGTATTAGCTCTGTTTCTGTCAGAGTATTTCATTATTATTGTGGGGGCTTTGAGTTCCTCAGTTTTAACTATGGAAAAATGATCATGCTATTCTGTAAGGCGTAATAATAAAAAAGCTACATCAGACTCAGTCCCACAACGTGCTGTGAGCTGTGATCCCCATCAAGCAGAAATCTCAAAGATGTGCTTTATTTCAAGCAGTAGATCAGCAGAATACAGTCAGCAGCCCACTTGTGTTCAAACCTAAGTAATAAGTACTCCCCTGGATCAGGTCCAGGATGCTCAGCTCATAAGGGAATGTGTCTATAATGAATTAATTTTAATTTAAACACAATCATGCAATATTTAAATGAATAACATTGCTTTGTTTTCAGTTAAGTTCTTTCCCATCCAGTGTGCATTATGTGCTGCTGGGGACAGAACAATTTATTCAAAATGCCTTTTAAGAGTACCTTAAACCTCTGCTTTCTCAGACTGCTCTTGTTTCAAATTAAACCCCTTTCACTGAACACAGGGGGCCACAGTCTGCTAGTAAAATTGAACTAGAGGTGCAGAACTGACTCCAGATGGAGATCAGGAGAAGACTGACTTGAGCTAGAGGCTCTTCTTGCTTCTGAAAGGTGCTGAGATAAATCTGTATGGTCTCTGCCTGCCTCAGTTGTTCTGCTTTTGGAGCATGTTTAGCTTCTGCCTGCTGCATACCCTACATTTCTTGTCTCGTGCTTGGGTTTTTGCCAGCAGAAGCTATGATTGAGTTGTACACAATAAAAGAGGACATTTAACAGTAAAGGAATTGCTGGGAAAGTAAAGGGAATGAATTGCTGAGGAAGGAATTTTGCAACTTACAAGTCTGTGCCAACATCCTAAAAGAAGATGTTATTTCCCCCCGTAAGTATGCCAAAAGATTTATACCAGCCATGGCCTGATTTAATTCTCTCCCCTCCTTCTGCCTCTATAACTTTGTCCTCATTCCAGGTGCATCACACACTAACTGCACATTCACAGTAAATATCCTTTTTCCTATCTTCTCTGCAAGTCCCTTCTGAAATGATGTTCTGTCCCTTACATCTGTCCCTACAGTCAACCAAGTTGGGCTTAAAATTGAGTAGATTGTGCTATCAGGAGTTTCCTCCAATTGCTAGAAAAACATGGAGCTGTTGTATTTCTTCCCTCAGTCTTACTCAAACTTGAACACTGCCAAAGGAACTACTACAAAACCTCCAGGTAGTTCAATCAAACACAGACACAACCAGAACTTCAGCTGACAGAGGTCAGCAGAACTCCCCTCACCAGTGGAAGGCTTGGCCTGCTGGGCCAGTTGTGCAGCTTTTCAGTCTGTTTGTTTAGAAATGAAATATCTGTGCCTATCACCAGAGCACCTGGGTGCTGGACAGGGTGGAATTTGTCCCTAACAAATCATGCAATGTATAAGCTTTTTCCTGTTGAGAAAGATCTCCTGTCTTTTTCTACCCTTCCCCTTTACTACCAAAGTTTGACCAAGTAGATAGTAGCAGGCAAAGCTTAGGGTCTGTCTGTTCATTCTGCTCATGTTTTTCTAAGGTGGTA
This sequence comes from Calypte anna, assembly GCF_003957555.1. Taxonomy (NCBI): domain Eukaryota; kingdom Metazoa; phylum Chordata; class Aves; order Apodiformes; family Trochilidae; genus Calypte; species Calypte anna. The sequence continues at coordinate 25,779,072 of NC_044254.1, forward strand.
ATAAATAAGGCTAAGTGAGGCAATTTTTTAATAGAAATGCAATGAACTCATCAAGTGTTGAAAGATTTGCTCTGAGGTTTCACAGTTTAGTATGTGTTTTGGCAGAATCTGCAAGGATTAGATTATTTGTTTCTTGAGAACCTATGATCCTCTACCACAAAATACCTGAACTGTTGATACCCAGGATTGGGGAAGTCCTGATGGATGTTTGGGTTAGATAAAGACACTTTGCACACTGTACCAAAGCTGCTCGTGCTTCCTGCTCTGTAGAAGAAGGCCCAGAAATTTGGAAGGCTGAGTATTAAATGGTGCATGCACTTCCTTGGAATAAATAGGCAGCCACCTCTATTTACTGTCTAAAGAGTCTGGCTCAAGAAACCAAAGACCTCTTATGAGGCAGCAAAGCCATCTTTTGATGTGGTTTTAGGTACAGTGCTTTATTGATCGGCTTTTGATAATTACCCTGACTTTTCTGTTTCCAAGACATGAGCTTGCTGTAAGTCTTCTAAAAATACATCCCTTTGAGTTGAGCAGTGAAAAAAAATGAGACACTTGGCTTCAGAGGAGGTATAACTGGTTGCAGAGAGCACTTATATGCTTTGCTTGAGAAAAAAACTGAAACTTTTCCAGAATGTCTGCTACACGCATCACTTCTAGGGAAGGCATGACATGTGTTTTCTCTGTCTCTGTAATCACTGCCCTTTTGTCATGCTCCCAGGCTTGCCTTTGTTAAATCAATTAAATATCTTTCTGATCTAGAGGGCTGGCACAGTGGCTTAGAAAATCAGAGAACAGCCAAGCAGCCAAGCATGACAGAACTGGATTGAAACTAGTTTGGTTCAGGGTTTTCTCAAGACCTGTGGGTGAGGGTTTCATTTGAAGTGTTTTAAGTTACACTGTCTAGTTGCTTGGGAAAAAATACCTGAGGCAGGGAACTGCCTCAGACTCAGAAGCCTGGAAAAGAACTGCCAGAAGTGATCAGATTCCTCTTTGGATTGCAGTAGCAATCCCTCAGCATCGCTCTGTGGTAATGTGAAAAGGCAGCCCAGAAAGTGTTACTGGAACTGTCCAATGAAGAGCTCCAGTGTAGGAAAACATTTGTGTTATTACGCTGTTGTACTCACCAGGACCAAATTCCTGCTAAGTGTTTCCCAAAGAAAATGCATGTCATTCCTGTTCTAATGGTAAATGCAGATAAATGCAGAAGTGGTAAATGCAGGTAGCAAACTAAAGAAATATGATGGAAGAAGGGAAAGCTGGCAGCAAGAACATTAGTCAGGTAGAACAAACCATGACACTAAAAATGGGACTTTAACCCTTCTGATCTGAGCAGTAAAACGAAAACTTACTTCCTTTATCATCAGCTTCTTAGAAATAATGAGACAGTGAGATCCTGGAGGAAGGGGACAGAGGCTTCATGGAAAGTATTCTGTGTGTCAGGAAGAGGCACAGGGATGGCTACGGGAGAAGTGGACTACAAGGCAGGTAGCTGCTTCCTTGAGGATGAAAGGCAAAGGGTAAAGATGGAGACAGCCAATAGCTTTAGCAATTGCAAAAAAAGTGAGGGGAAGAGATGGGATTGGCACTGATTCTTCACTCCTGTGACTGATGACAGGACTCAGGGAAATGATAAGAAGCTGAATCAGGGGAAGTTTAGGTTAGATATTAGGAAAAGGTTTTTCACACAGAGGGTGGCTGAGCAATGGAACAGGCTCCCCAGGGAAATGGGAGCACCAAGCCTGCCTGAGTTGGAATCATTTGGATGATGCTTTCAGGTACATGGTGTGATCCTGGGGGTGCCCTACACAGGGACAGGAGTTGGACTTGATGATCCTGATGGTTTCTTCCAACTCAGCAGATTTGATGAAAGGTGGAGGCTTAAGGCTTAAGGCAGCTCTTATATATAGACAAGAATATCAGTGAATGAGACAGTGCCAGCTTTATCCCTTATGCAAGGATTTCACAGCAGACAGTTGCCTGCCTGGTTGGAGACCTATCAGCAGGCACTTGGATTTCTCTTCAGTGTGTTTACATGACTCATCTTCAGCATAAACTCTCACATGACTGTGTGGAGGCTTCAGGGGAAGTGATAGAAGAATTGGTTTAGTCAGGAGGACTCTGGCCTTACCTCTGAAACACTAAAGGACTGCAACTGGTGAACATGATCTGCAGTTCCACTGCTAGGATGTATAGAAAGATGTGCAGGATGTTCCCTGTACTTAAACTGGGAAGGAAACAACACTTGGGTAGGAAGAAATGTGCTTGTGTCTTTGAAAATGTAGCCAGCTGAATGTCAGTCCTGGAAGGCGGAAATGAGTCTTGGAGTGACTGAAATTCCATACCTCCAGGTTTCAGGATGGCAGGACCAGGGAGCTGCTATGTCAGGAAGATATTTTTCGTGACTTCTTCTATACTTTCTATACCCCATGGCACAGCTACAGAGGCACAATCAGAGAGTTCCCTTTAGCACCAGGTATGTTGGCTCGTGCTGGTGGCTTGGCCTGGCTCAAGAAGGATTCAGTCTTTTCTGGAGGATCTGAGCCTCACGCATCTTTTATGCTATTAAAAAGGGAAACTTGCCAGCTTGTTTAAATGCTAAGTGTTCCGGAAAACCAAAGTCATTAAACAAGAGATGGAAAGGCCATGTGAGTTTAAGCAACCACAAGGACTTCTGTAATAAGGGGTGCTCTTGCCAGATAAGGTTTCCTCCATTTTACATAACCACAGGAAATGAAACTTGTTGCTTGCAGGCAATACAATGTTTGATTTGCATTTGCAATGCAGGGCAGAGTTTTACTACATTTATGCAATTTTTAAGTGTGCAGTATGAAACATAGGGGCTTTTGATTTATTTAATTCAGTTGTGGGTTCCTTTAGATTTTTTTTGACATGCTTTACACATAAAGTATTAGGAATTAAGATAGGATTAAAATCCCATAACCAATGGTTCAATTAGCAACCACATATGGTTGATTAGAATAAACTAAACTGGGAGCATTTTTTACAGGTTCTTAAAAAAGACTCCCTTCAGTGGTTAACTTATGATGTAAGCAATAACACTTGTCTGGTGCTAACATCCCTGCTTCTTCTAGGAGAGCAAAAATGTAATACCAACTTGGCAACAAGTGTTTCACCAATATTTTTTTTTCCACATGGCTTTCAGGTTTTCCTTCGGTTTTGATTTAAAGCAAAATTTTTCTTAGGTTAATTTTCAAGTGAAGAATTTACTGACTGTCCTGTCAGTTTAAACGATCACTATTAAATGTTTTATGTACAGTAGACATCGAAATATAACAGTTAATAAAGGAATAAACTGAGTTCCAAACACAACATTTAGTTAAAATCTTGCTTTGAAATAATTTGTGACAGAAAAGCTGCAGCTAGCCACTTCACAGTGCACTAACTGCCTCTGTTTCTCTAAGAAACAGCCTAGAAAACTTCAAGCAGCTTTAAAATGAATGATGTAATGAGCAAATAATTGGAATATGCCCATTAAATGCCATCTTGTTATGTCATGTCATTTACATGTATGTGCAAATAAATCTCAGCTTTTCAAATTCCATAAAATTTCTGACAAGGAATCATGTCAGGTATAAATAACCACAGGATGCCATTGCCTGCCAAATTCTTTCAGCGTGTAATAATTTCCATGTGATCTTACTACAGCAAGGTTTAAACATATAAATAATGTCAGCTTATTCTTTCATTATCAATATTTCTGCTACCAGCTTGACGAAGCTTGCTGTCTTCTAAAAAGTTCAGCTCCAGAATGTTTATATACTTCCATACAAAGACAAGTTCTACAGTTAGACTTACATACTCTTCTGTTTTCTGGCAAAAATTTTAAACTCCCAGATTACTACAGATTCATTAGAAAACTGCCCTGTTAATGAACTGAGATGCAAAAAAAGATGTAGAGAGAGCACAGCTAAGTACAGGTTACAGATCGATTGATTTCAAAGGCTGCTAATCAAAATTGATTTTGAATGACCATTTCCATAATGAATTTATAATAATACTTCAACATTTGGCCAAAGTGGAAAATTATTGCTTTTTCAAAACCACACAACATAACACTTAGAAAGCAACAATTCATTCAAAAGGAAATGTGGTTTTCGTAAGGAATAAAGTCAATTTATTTAAGTGGTTCAAAACTTGTTCTGTCTGTGCATTTGTTTCTGCCTAGTAATGAGCTGCTAAACTTTCCTCTTGTGGCTTGTAGTTATTTAGCTCATTATAGTAACATAATCATATATCATTATATGCTATCATAAATCTGCCACTTTTCCCTTACAGAGTTAATCTTTTTAAATTGAATAATCTGTTGAGCATCAGGTTGAGTTAGTTTTTTCTTTGGCACAAATCATTTAATAGAATACACACTTTAACTTTTCAAACTAAGTCAGTCCAACCAAAGAGTAAAAATACTCCTCAGAGAATGAAAGAGGGGCAGAGGGAACTGCTGGGATCCTGAACCCCATTACAGCTGTGAATTGCTCTCTGGTTTGTGCTCAACTCCTGTGCTTCAGACCTTGCCTTAGCATATACTGAGAGAGAGCAAACCTCCTGTTTTGCACACTGGTAAATGGATCACATGTGATACTTTGCCAGCCAAAAATGACCTTATACAAATGACAGTACAGCTGTGAAATGAGTTTCAAAAAGCTGGTTATCTGCCTGTATAAACTTACACACTTGGTTGTGCTTGCAACCAGACAGATGTCCTGCACACTTCTTTACTGTGAATATTTACCACACTTAAGCAGCATACCATCTGGATTATATAACATATTTCTTAAATATGTAAGCTTCTGTTACTTGAAGAATCTGTGACAATAATATCTTTTGCTACTTTGTGCCTCAAAAATGGAAGAAACATTAATTAGTCCCCACGGCAGAACTGTGGGTAAATGGGTAGAATAGATAAATAAGCTCCCAATTTAAAAGGTTGGGTCATTCAGTACAAAAAAATGTTTTAAATTAAGCACTGGGACAATTGCTTTATTGCTCCCAGTCCTGTCCTCAGATCATACTGGCACTCCACATGTGTACAAAATGCCTTTGCATATTATTATATAAAATAATGGAGATACCAAGCTTCCAAAACATAAATATTAAACAATTTTTTCTTTGTCTAAGCTCATGTCTAGTGCATCACTGTTGGTAGGCTGAGCAGGACATTGCCAAGGTGTACTTCAGCCCATGTATTTTGGGAGTGGATGGTTCTTGCTCCAGCAGCATCACTCTCCAAGCTGATGGAAGGCTGGATGTGCAGTCTGGGGAGTGCACAGCAAGTAGCCATCTACTACATGGTGAGAACAATTCTTTATTGATGATCAAGGAGTGAGCCTGGGCTAAATATTTCACTTCTCTTTAAATGAAGAAATTATTTCAAGTTATTTGGGTGCATAATTCATTCTTGTAGGGCCCCTCCTAAAACCCAAGTAAATGCAAAAGATTGGCTGTTTTGAAACTTGCTCTGTATGTAGAATAAGCCACTTAAAAAACTGGAATTTCCATTGAAATGCTGTCAGTCCCCTGAATAAAACAGTACTGGCCGAAAATGTAAAACCTGTAAAAAAAAAAAGAGGGAAGAATTACCTTGAGATCCCTGCTGTACAGTCTGGTTTTGAAACTGAGCATACGGTTTATTTGGTATTCCAGAAAATTGCTGCCCATTTGGTGACTGGCTGTGGGATGATGGAGAGCCGTGTTTCTGCAATAGGGAAGGAGGAACTAATGCTTTCAGGGGGCTGACAAGTGGTGAGATTATGTTGGGAGCAAGCCTAGAAAAAGAAAAGACAGAAAAACTTCACATATCACATCACAATATGGGAAAATGAAATACTATTTGCCCTATATCCGTGACAGCCAAACTATGGAAAATGTTTATTTTGCAGGTACAAATTATATTTTTTTAAAAAGTTACCAATGCAGTGCTGCTTTCTGGTATTCATTAGGAGGAAAGGGAGTTACACTGACTTCCCATACCAGCCATAATGATGGGATAAGAATGACACCATTCCTCAGTAGGCAACTTAGACACAGTTCAGTGTTAATTTAAAATCTCCTCAGCTGAGATATATGGCCAGCAAACAGAAGTAGATAATGGAGTTAGAGAGACAGTCCAAATGCCTTCATAGCTGTAATGGGGTAAAGCTTTACACCCCAGTTTCAGTCAAGACAAAATCATCTTATGCTTATTCCTCACAAAGGATTTTTTTAGGCTTAGAACTAGAGCTTTAACTGCAGCAGGTGGTACTGTCCTTTCAAAGAAAAAGCCTGAGTAAGTGCCTGTGGCAGCACTGCTCTGTGGATAACTGAGGAATGGTTGTATCTAAGAGATGGAAAATTCCCCCAGATACCTGGGACTTGGGCCAGCACAGGAGCATGGGGGTCAGTCATGCTCAGGGAACCAAACCTGAGCCAGCATTCCCACAAGAAACTGGAGGAAGAGCCTCCATGACCACTTCCATGAAATCCTTGGCATCGTCTGCCACTGGTGGAGCAGAGAAGCTTCAGTGCTTCCCCCCTGCCACTACACCACTGTCCCACAGGCAGCTGGCCCAGAAAGGTCAAACCCTTTACCAGAGAAGTGTCTGCTGGACATACACAGGCAGATAGTGACATGGTGCAGAAGATGGCACCAACAACCTGGCCACTCGTACAAGCCTCTTGTAGAGCTAAGCCTATAAATGGATAACCAGGTCTAAATTGGATTTTTTCCCCTCCTATGGCAGCTGTGACAAATGGCCTTATGCTCCATAGTCCAGTGTTACACTGCCAAATGTGGGAGCCATATGTTCAACATACACTCTGCTGCTTCTGGAGCTTTTGCTAAACATAAGAAGCAGCTCTTTGAGAAGCACTAGAACCTGCAGATGCCAAAAAATCCACCTGTCTGTCCGAGAGCCACCTCGTTGAAACTTCACAGCCACAGGTCCTGAGGTGTAAAAATAAAAATATCCCTGCAGTTTATAATATATGTCACTTGGCTGGAAAAAAAATACTGAGCAAAAACTAGAGCAGGCACACAAAGAATCAGCTACAAAAATTTACAACTATCATTGGTGTCTTCCTTTACCACTGCACAAGCCATTTAAACACCATAAAACATGATTTGCAATAGCAATCACCAACTTACATGACTTCTTCTTGGAGCAGTTAGGATTACACTTGGGGAGTGAAGCTATGCTTGACTTAGGGCAAAGCAGTACATGGGAGCATTCAAGAGGTAAATATAGATGAACTGTGAATTAATGGCGACAACATCTTAATCAAATCTAACATGAGGCACAGAGGAACACTGCCAAAAGCTGTCACAGTGACACCCTATTAGAAGGGGCTTAAATAAATCAACCAGTCAAAGCCCATCCTATGCTGAAATAATTCCATCTCCCAAAGCAGGAAAATAAGGCGTATAATACAAACCACAGAGACTCTGAATATCCCCCAGCTGAAGAAATAAACCAGTATTGTTAAGTGGTTGAAGGCGAGGATATTTTCCAGCCATATATGTAAGAACTGGAAAATCAATTTTTCATGAGAAAGGTAATGCTGTCCCCAATAAGCAATGATCAGCAAGTATGTAAAACAAAAAGAAAGTGGAATTTTAAAAGCCAACATGCAAAAAAGAAAAAAAGAAAAAGCCTACACCTTACTTGTGTTTTGATTTAAGTGCTTATTAAAAAGAGCTCAGGAACCTGCGGGCTGCAGAGGTGGTAAAAAAGGGACAGGGAATGTGTGGGTGCAGGGAGTACAGGGGCCACCTGTGCCCTCTTCAGGTCAGAGACAGAAAATGCTCTCAGGAGTCTGAACTGATGGAGATGGGTGCTTGGGGGGAATAACGGAGTGTATCTATCTGCTGAGAAGCAGCTAAAGGCTAAGGTAGGCTCCCATGGGGCTGGAGTTTTTCCTCAAATGTCTCAGCAGAGAAACAGCTTCATACGAATGAGCTGTTGTGCAGCCCAGCTACAAGTTACACCTTCTGCAAATGCTCTCAAGTGCTGGTGTGTGGTGAAGCTGGGGATGTCATTATCTTCTGGGACCTGCAGAAAAGCCTCTGCTACCACCTCTGCTAAGGCTGCAAGGGAGTGCTGGCAAAGCACAGCCACAAATTACAAAATGGTCACCAGCCCCTTCAAATGGCACACACAGGGACATTGTCCTCGACATGCCAGAAATGCTATTAGAAGCCTGGAAATGCTTCTATCTGAAAGGTTTAAAAGCTTGCAGTTGTTTTCATTGGAAAGATAATAGCTAAAAGAGATCCTGATAGTGACATTTATGTGGATAATGACCACACACAAATTTAAAAGAGAAACAAAAGATGTTCTAAAAACTCCAAGGCTCGGATGAGCCAGAAACCACTCTGAATGAGAGAGCAAAATACTTCTGTTGAGCGAGGACTCTGCAACTGCCTGTGTTGGTTTCCTCTGCCTTATCCTGAAATGTCTTGTCCTGGCTACTGCTGGGAAAAGCAGCACCCCACAGGGGCCTGCTGGGCTGCTCTCTGTCGAGTGCTTTGTTCGGGTGGTCAGGCAATCACATTTTTTAATTCTATGCAAATATGTTGCATGTCAAACAAAAATGATACATGTAAGGTGTCCAGCTGTGGGAATACTAAAAATCCCAGCTTCCCTACCCAGTTTAACTACTCCCAGAGGCTACTGAATTCTTCACCATGTGAGAAGAGCATAGCAGTTTTCCTTGTTACTTCTAAAGCTGTGCTTCTCCCCATTCACACCCTTTTGCATTCCTGTTTTTCCTGGGTGTGTCAGGATAGCACTGATGCCTTGCAGCTTTTGAAATGCCAGGTTAAGAGCAGATTCCCCAGGTGAGATTCCCCACGCCAGGCAGGAGGGGTGCAGAGGGGCTGAAGCCCAGCACATGGCTCTCTGCAGAATCCCATATCCCAGGAACTTCTGGAACTTGCAACAGGAACTTGACCTGAAACCCTAAAATCTCCTTGTAACATTTGACCATGGCTGCCTCCTCTGCAAAAAGGTGGATTTCATACAATTGAGCAGGTCACTCTAAAATCTACTATGTTCTGCTCAGCTCTCCCAAACTGAGAATTTAACATGTTTCCCATAATTTAAGACAGACTTTTTAGCTAGGAAAGAGCTTTGCTTAGCAGAAAAAAAATGGCTATATTAGAAGAGTGGCCAGTGATAGGCTTTGTCTCCTTAAAATAGTCACCAGAATGCCTACAGCTCAAGCTGGTCCCTAAAATTTTATTTTGTGTGTATGGATCTTGTGTGAATTTGCTCTGGCACACGCAAGACAAATTTTTTCATCCGCTGTCCTGTTCCCACTGCCTTGTTCTCAATTCTCTTCTGAATATTTGCCTGCTAATAAGGTTGCTGTGATACCCAAGTTGTTTAAAAAGAGGAGAAATCATTCCTGATACAAACTGAACAGAAAAGAGCTTAAAAGGAGATGCCTTCTGTGTGGAAGAAACATTAAACTACTTACACAAGGAACTCAGCTGGATACATTAAAAATTCCCAGGCAGTAGCTCAGGCATATATGTTTCAATAACCAATAGCCTGGACATTTCCTGTTAATCCTGTACTGTAACCACAGTTTGCTTTGGTTTAGATATTAATAATAAATATATACCATATATTTTATTTTAATTGTAACTTGTATAATTCAGTAAATGTTCAGGTCCTTTTGGGGCCTTTTAATATATCTGTGCCTATATATAGTGTTGTGGTTTCCCTATATAGAGATATATAAATATATCTCACACACGTGTAAGAAAAATTCCTTATCCTTCCTTAATTCTTTAATTTTGAGAGCTCCTGGCTACACAAAATATTTCTGTTCAGGAGCATAAAACTTTGCTATCTCCCTAACAACTTTTTGACAAAGTTCACAGGAATCAACAGTTCCTACAGATGATCTGGTACTGCTGATGCAGTCTGCTAATTTAGTCTATCCTATTTTCCAAGGATGCTTGATGGTAAATACTGAGAAACTCAAGCAACAAATTAACCCACTGCAGAGCATTTACTACTCCATTATCAGAAACCATATGTTCCTTATGTGACAGGAAACCTGTTAACCATCCATTTACCTTACTCCAAGCCATGACTTCCTAGAAACTAATGAAGTTACTAGCAAGTCCTTCCTGAATGCAGCAGATTTCCAGTTGCCTGCTTGCCCAGAACTTTGCTGTATGCAATACATGATGCAGGCAGGAATGCTTTTTCACCTGAAGATGCATTTTGTTGACTTTGGACCCCATGACCATATGGCTTCTCAATCCCTGTCATATAGAGAGGTCTGCACCCAAAGCATCTACATTCCTTAGATGTGTTGACTGCTTTTAAACTTACTATATCTTTTGGGAACATCAGTGCTGTGGGAATAATGTTCAACTTTCTTGAGCAGTGACAGCAACAGAAAGGGAACCACACAGTCAGATGCAGGGAGAATCTACTTATTAATGACCATATGATGCAGAGGGGTAAAACCAGCTCAGTTTTGACACGCTGCGTTAACATGGGAGCTCAAAACTAAAGAGATACTAGAATAGTAAGGCAAGGTTTTCTTACAAAGTAAATCTGGCAAAACTAGAAGCCTGCCACTGAAAGAAGAGAATTTCAAATGCAGTTTTTCAGACTACAGAGGTGCAGGGGAGGAGCCCGCCGCTGCCTCTCTGCTCTGCCCAAGACACAGGGCACGCACCACAGAGAGAGCCAGGTCAGCTTGAAACAAAAGGAACATTTTGCTCACACAGCATGCCCTGGCCTGTGGCATTCATAGCCACAGGAAGTCACAGAATCAAGCAAAATACCTAGGGTTTGTTTAATAGGGAACTGAATAATTGAATGGCCAAAACCAACATTTCCATGCTAGGCGAGGGGTAATCAAATCTTGTGCTTTGGGATGTAAACTGATCACCTAAGGAGTCAGAGAGGAATTCTCCTTTCTCTTCACTCATCATACAGCTTTGTATGGTTGACCAGGTATTGGGAGTTTTTTCAAATTCCCTTTGAAGCACCATGTGTAGGATGGTGCTGAAGACATAATACTACTCATGGGGGGCTTCAGGTGGAACTGCAGATATAATGCACTCCTCTCCTGAGGATGCATTAGCAGACAATTAAGTAAAAAGACTAATCAGAAAAATCTTATGTAATACCTTCATCCACACAACTGACAGAAAACTAATGGAAGAACTGAGCCTAATTTGAGACCATACCTTGTCTATGATACTGTTCATATTTCTGCACCATGCTAAACGCTGTGGTGTTAAAATACTCTAAAAATCCTGTCTTAAAAATACTCAGCTTCCCAGTCCTTCCGAAGGGAAGCTCTTGAAGCCAGATGGGATCCTATCCACAAAGAGTCATTAAACCAAGTGTTAGATCTGGACAAGGAGCCAATTCCTCACCTGAACTGCAAAGCATTTTTCATCTCAATGGGAACTCACAGAAATCAGGATCTTAACAGAGGGGTTTTGTAAAAGAAAATTAAAAGCCAAACCAAAGCAGATATTAGTCTGCCTCCTCTCTTATTTTGTGAAGTGCATACTTTTAAGAATCTCAAACAGAAATCCTAGAAACACTTTTGTATACATCTTGTAACCATCTCTATTTTGTGGATTATGAAAGTTCATATTAAATTGTAAGGCTGATGTGAAGAAACTATCTAGGTACACCATGAGTTAACAGGGATCTATAGAAAAGACACCTATTGGGCTACAAATATTATCTTGCTTCAGCATTATTTCTCCTGCCTCCAGGTTCAGCCTCCCCAAGTAGGCAGTGGCGTGTAAGAATTTGAGCATTTTCACAGCACATGCCAAATGTCTTGTTCCAATATTGCTGCAACATAAAGAACCAAAAAATAAATATGTATTGACATTGATTTTTCTGAGCTTTCTGTCAAGATGTCAGGATGTATGTTTTCTATATTTATTCACAGCACTTAGTAAGAAACAGTTTTACACTTTGCTTTAGGCAGACTTCATTCAAAAGCAGTTCCTGGACAAATTAACACAGAATAAGAAGTGGGGAAGCCAGATTTTGTGCTGTTGTAAGATGAGCTTTTTCATTATCTAGTTCATTATCTCAACAGAGATAACTACACAAAAACCTACACAGAGTATACTTAGTTGGTAAATAGTGAAAAGAATTGAAAATTGAAAAGTAATGCAAATAAAAGCAAACTAAGATTCTTGTATAATAAATGGGAATGAAGTGTAACCACAAAACAGAAATATCTAAGATAGGGATGTTTCCAATATGAAAACTGTCTGGGGTTTTGATTTTTTTTATGATGTGATGGTTTGACTGGCAGATTCCTCAGTTAGACAAAGAACCTCAACCCATATCCCATTCAGTTCAGTGGAAACAGGTCCAAATCCAGACTGAAAAACAGCTGTCCCATATCTAGAATGATTTTTGGATTATTTTGGGTTATAAAACCATCTTGTAATACAGTTATCATGCGTAACTTATCATCACATTAAACAATCTTTACCTTGAGAATTCTATTGAACTTGTATTAATATGACAGGAAGAATTTAAAAACGCAACAGAGTGAGAAGTACAAAGCAAAGAAGCTCCACCTTTTATCCTGACTGACTCGTGCAGTATCACAGCAAGTTACAAAATCTGAGATTTTTGTGAAACCAGGTTCTACCAGAAAACACAGCATGCCAACCACTTCATTCATAAAATCTCTCCCCCAAGCATTAGAGTTACTTATATCGTGAGAAAGTCCAATTCAGTTCCAGGACTAGGAGATTTTTTTTGATTTTTTTTTTTTTTTTAATGGGGGGAAAAAAAGTTAACACTGATTTTCATCTCTCCCCATAATATTAAAAATGATGTGTAAAGCTCTGCTAATCTGGTCTCTGGATAGCGCCCAATCTCTTGCCACGTGTTTCTGTTCTGGGTCTTGCCCTACGGGAATTTCTGTCAGCACATGCTCAGGAAACAGTTATACTGTTCACTTTCTTTTTTTTTTTTAAGATGGACTCTATCTGAAGTTTGGTGAACCTTTGCACTAATCACTGCCAGGTGCCTCTGGCTATGTGTCTGGAATGCAAGGAATCTTTTCCTTCTCTCCCTCTTTCTTCCTTTTTCTCTTCCCCCCTTCTCCCTGATACAATAAATCCTTCACTGCAAATCACCTTGCTGAGCATCATTGCTTTTTATTACCCTTTTCTATAAACAATGAGCAAACAAGTTGCTGGGCTGGGACACAAGGCCCCTGTCCCTGCTGGACAGACACTGTGTTTCTGTTCCTCTTTCCTCACTGTGCTTGTGCCCAGCTTGAGTAGGTGACAGCTGTAGAGACTCCAGCTCTATTCCTACCCCTGCTGCAGTGCAGCGTGTGACATCCCTGTGTGTAACATCTCTAAAGTAAGGATGTCAGCCACTTCCCTTGCATCTAGACAAACACCAGATACAAGTTTTCATTCACAGCATTGCCTTGGATTATTTTACTCCAGTTCTGCTTCTTCACTCACCCATCAACATATGCCTGTACAAGGGGTGCAGGAGTCAGTTAGCTGTGAGGAGTAAGAGGGGCTTCATCAACATTATGGAGAATTCTATCTACAGGACCTTTAATGTGACTGAAGATTCTTAGGTCATTTAATTCCTTTACAGTATTCTTAATAAGACCAATCAACAGTGGTAGGAAAAAAGATTCAAGTTCAAAGTTGCACAGCAGCCAAAGGAATCCCTTCCTGGTACACACCAAAGCTTTCTGTGTGGGCTTTCCCTTCAGGTCCAGAGTGTCTGAAATAGTCACAACCTCTCCTAACAAATACACAAGCAAGTTTCAGTTGGGCCTTAAACATAACTCAGTATTTTGTGATGCTTTTCCTTACCTGCACAAATTCACACATATACACAAACTCACAGATATATCCCAATGGTTTTTTCTATGTTAAATTAATCTCTCTACAGTTTTTCTGACCTGGCATGTGCAATTTCTGCAGAGCAGTTAATCACAGCAATCATCATGGGAACTGGGCCAATCTTAAAGACATTTCTGTTTATAGGGGCTTGTAGAATAATCTTTGAAATGAAGCTGATGAGTCACTGCAGTGGAAGCTGCTACATGTAAGTGAGATTTGAAAAACTATTCTTGCCAGCAACCTAGCAGGGAAATGCATTTCAAAAGTAGAAATAACTCCTTATCAATGTGCTCAAAGAAATATCAGAACATATTTAAATAACAAGCACTGCCTTTGGTTCAAATGATTGCCAGGAAGTCAATTACAAAGACATGCAATCAAACACAGATATTGTCTGCTCAGTGTTATCTGGCATGTACTGCATGCTGGGCTGATCTGTCTTATTATAGTCATTTAAGGTCATTATCCTCTGGCAAACAGGCAGCAAGATGCTTCCAGGTGCAGGTAGATCCTCTACAGGTAGCTGATGTTTGCTTTTGTCAATACTGAATAGTGGGAGGTGTTAAGGTAACTTACATCTAATTGCAGAATTTTTGGTTAAAAACCAAAAGAGAATATGGGGGGAAGAAGGGAGGGGGAAAGGAAAAAAAAATCTGCTTTCCAGATTTTAAGTGTAAATTTAACTAGAGATAAAATCAGTGATGGCTAATATCATTAATACAATGCTGAAGGGCTGCAGTTAAAGGGTTTCTGAGTTACTCAGACCAACTCCTTTAACCTTCCACCTTCTGTAATTCTCTTATTTTGTAGTCTAAGAGTTTTGGTTACAGGCAGGCAACACAGCATGTGCTGAGCCCCACTGATGAAGGCTCTCTAATGAATGTCAGCCCAGCCCTTTCAGAAACAGAAATGAAATACATGCCCACCTAATTCTGCTGATGGCCAAACAATGTTTTTCCCCACGATCAACCACTAAGTTATTCTTAAACATGTATTGTTGAAATAAGTCTGTGCTAATGCTAATTTAGCTTTAACAGGGGAAAAAATACTGTGTAAGTAAAGCTGGACATGATTATAAATGAATTCTGATCACATTTTCTACAATGAGATAAATTACTTGGGATTTGAAACCAGATGCTTTTAATTACTGATTTTCTTTGTTACAGGAACCTCAGCTCTGCACCTGTACATTGTTCTTTCTTTGGACAGATGTACTGATGCCCCTTTTGCGTGCTCAGATCCATAACACTGAGATAAATTATGATGGGTTCTTGGCTCCCTCCATTGAAAATGTTTTCAGCTGTCAGAGATATCTGTTTCTTGTTATTGGTTTTAGTGCTTTTGAAAGGAAGACTGAAACACTGACTTGTGTATTCTATTATAAATGAAGAGTATTCTCCAGTGGAATCCACATTGAATGAGTGATGTTTCTCCTTGGTCCTAGCAACTATCATAAAAACTGTGTAGGTATTTATTTCTCCAGAGTACTTGTAGAGAGTAAAAATTTGTTTCCTACAAAGATCTAGCAACATGCCAGCTACTAGTCAATTTATTCATGTGACTTCACAAACTTAAAGTTGAATAAAAATTAGACCTGAGTAGTTAGTCACATAATTGTCACTGAAAGTAATGAGAATTAGGTACACAAATGTATCCTATCTGGCCACAGATTCTGGCAGTTAAAGGAGATCTCACAACCTGTTGAAAAGAATCTCTCCTATTTCTTTTACTAGTTTTGGGGCAAATCTTACATCTTACTTTAGAAATAGCAATGCTCCAGAAAACCAGCTGCTTGGAGACAAGACTGAAACAATTTGAGTAGGGATCCATTCAATGAGCAAGCTCCCACTAAACCCTTTCTATGCCAGCATCATCTTCCACCAAAGCTGAAGCCAAGCCCAGTCCCACAGGGCAGAGATGTGAAGGGGTTGGATGGTGCTTTCTCACAGCTCCACAGCTCCAAGCAAGCAGGCTGGGCCGGGCCAGATTCTTCTTCAAAATGGAGGCACCTGACAGGGTCCTGGCAATATGTGGAACAGGGCTGAAACGTGGGCAGGAGCTGGCTCACAGACTGTTATTGCCAAAGCAATATATGGTAGTAGTACAAATATAAACCTAACACACAAGATTTTTCCTTAAGTATTTCTTTTCAACCTTAAAAAGATCAGAAATTTCTAATCTGGTGTCCTCCGTCTGAGCAAGAAAGGAGGCTCTGTGCCTGTTGCATTACTTTATGTAAAGATAAATGAAGGACTAAATTTTTAACAGAGATCTCTTTACATGTAAGTATTTCTGTGGTACTTGGACTAACAGATGCTTAGAAGCAAGCAAAGAAAAATTCTGATGTTCAAGCAGCCTGACTAAACTGTCTCTTTACACTTGATCGTTTCTGAGTCCTCTTTCTTGTGATTTTGTATGGGTAAGTGGCTCTTCTGGTAGGCATGGAACCTGGTTTGAACTAGTAGCAGTTAGCTGGTGAGAAGCCAAGAGAATTGTGTGAGTTTCTGCCTCTGTCCTTGAATACTTAAACCTTTATATTAAAGGCTCACAAGACTGGACTCGGAGTTCTCATTAATCACCATCTATGGACATCACAGATGTCTTAATCCCACTAGTCCTCCATTTACTGTTGTGTTTACAGAGCACAAATGACCTAAATTACCACAGGACACTTTCCTTTCCCTTGGAGACACATCACCTTCCCAGTAAAGTTATTTGTCAGCACCCCCAGTTTCTTTTGAGAACATAAGTGGGGTTTGTTATAGGCGACACAAGTGACAGGGGCCTCACAGTCCCATATAGAGGGACCGTGTTTAAAATCCTACAAAGTGACCTTGTTAGGTTATTTAGCTAAATTGGTGCAAATCCCTAACTTGGTGCCACCACTCCAGCTCACTTAAATTCAGTCGTATCAGTTTCATTTAAGCTGATAATTTATCACACTAAATATTTTAAACTGGAATTTACAGAGATAGTTTACAAGTGAAACTAAGTACATTTTTAGAGGGCTTTGATAACAGCTAAAAAAAACATTAAGAAGAAAGCCAAGTGCAACATCCACTAAGATTTAATACCAAAAACTGGTTTTCCATTTTTATTCTGGTAGAAATCAAAATACACTATTTTTGCAATGGGCAAAGTGAAAGCAAGAGAGACATTCTACATGGCAAATGCTACAAGAAATGCTAAAATAAACCTTTGCTACCTGAAATTAAAAAAAAAAAATATTTAAACCTGGATCATGGCAAACTCACTTTTTGGATGCCAAAGTATTCCTCAGTCACACACTTTCAGTTTAATTAATAGCAATAGAAGTAATTTTTTTTGTCTAGCAAACACTTCATACCAGAATTTGAAAACATACTCTCCATATTGTATGAAGCCAATATAAATACATTTGGTAATGAAGTCAGAGTTTGTTAGAACATTTTCAAATGAATTAGATAATTTTGTCAAACTATTTAAATGTCTTTGCAAACCATTTGGGAAAATTGACTGCTGCACTTGTTATTGACTTTGGCAAAGGGTGGTATAACATAGAGCTTTTTTTTTAAAAGAAAAAAAAGAAAAAAGAAAAAGCCTTTAAATCAAATTCTGAATCTGATGTCAAACTTGAGTAGACTGTTTGTACTCTGCCTCATGTAGTTTTTGGCATCTTGCATATTTGATGACTCAGTAATTAGATTTCTTGATAGTAATCATTTGGTTCATTCCACAGACTAAAACTATGCAATCCAGTGTTGTCATCATACTGAGTCACAGTGCAGAAATTCTTTGCATTTACTTAAATGTGAATGCTGAGACAGCTGACAAATGAGGCAAAACATTTTATGTGTGCCAGAAAGCTGGAGCAGTTAGTATGAGGAAAGGTAGTGTTAGGTGTTTCTTTCCTATTGTAAACCATATATATCTTATATGAGTAATGGCATAGGTGTAACAGGTCTATAATTCAGTGGCTCCAGCATTGGATTTATTAAGTGATTTTGCCCAGCTAAATGGAGGATTGCTTTAAACAAAACAGTGCTAAATATAATTTAAGGACTATTAGTTCACACTAAGTTTCTGTCCTTATGATTGAAATGTCATGTACAGGCTTTATTTCAGCAGTCATTAATAATGTAAGCATAAACAATTAAAATACAGCAAAAAATATATTGGACTGAGTATATCAGTGCTAAATGCATATTATTTTGAGTTTAGAAAATGGTCCTTGAGATGGTGAAAAATTCCAAGTAATAATCTCATGAAACTAGATATCCTGTTGTAAAATAACTATTCAGAAATACATTCCACTGACGTTTGGTTCATGATCAGCCATCTGTTATCTCACTTTTACATTTTGTCATAGGATACTAAGTATGGTGTTTCTTGCAAAAAGACTTTACATCACTTAGGAATATCAGCACTGAGATAATAAATCAGCACTGTTACCTCCTCTGAGAAAGAATACCTGTCCCACTAGAACTGAAAACAGTGGAGACAATTCTGATGTAAACTCTGGCTTAAGCACATGATCAAAATGTCAGCAGAAAGAGCTCACTGAGACCCTTTCTTTGCTGAGCACAGTGATCCTGCTGAAAACAGAAGTGCTGTGCTCTGGAATGGAGACAGGAGAGGCCACAGGGAGAACTCATCTTGGAGCCTCTCACTTCTCAAACTGGAAAACTGTCTGTTGCCCTCATTCTGGTCAAGACTGTGCTTTTATTTCTTATTTTATTTCTTATTAGCAGTACCAAAACATGAAGTGCCTTAGAAACAAATCCACCTTACTGACAGCCTTCTACACTTTGTAAGTCCCCTCCCTGTCCAAAGTGCTGGGAAGAAAAACTGTAAATGTGATGAGTCTAGGCACAAAAAAAAGTATTAGCAAAAAGATAACAGTGGAATTTTGGGGCTGAAAGGAATTCTTCACTGTTGAGAAGATGTTACGAGATCCTTGAGAAAACCCTGCTTTAGAAACACCAGATACTGTAGCACTGCAATGCAATCCACACTGTAGCAATGGGATCTACCCAATCAGTGTGATAATACTCTCTTCCCTGATTAGGATCCTGCTGGTTAATGCCTGCTGCTGAGAGATGTGTTACAGAAAATTCTTATCAGACAACAAGGAAGTGAGCAAGCCTCCTGCTCTGACACTGACTTACTAAGGCAAACACTGCCTTGCTCCTGAACGAGTCACAGTTCGGGTTTTGACCCCATGAGAGATTTCTCTTTTTGGCTGAGAAAAGTTCTCTGCACTTATCCAAGCCTAGAAGAAGTCAACAACGAAGAATTACTACAGAAAAAAAATTCTAAATGCAATTGCATGCTATAAATATATATATATATCTCAGGGTGTTTTGTTGAAGGCCAAGGCCCTGAGCAACCCAACAATAATGTCAAAGTTTGTCCTGGGGGAGGGACATGGGATGGATGACATGACCTATGATTCCAAACCAAGCAAAATTGCTCAGTTTGGGCCAGGGTTTTTTAATTTGAACAGCATCAATGCAAAGTAAAATAAACAAGTAATTGTTTGATATCATCCCAGACAGAGGCTAAGCACATTTCACACACTTACCCTTCCCTGGCACTCTCCAACGGCGACTGATGGTGATGTGGACTGGCAAGGGTGGAGTCGAGTGGGTGGTGTCTTGAGGGGATGTCAGGAGGAGGTGGCAGAACTCCTGGTGAGGGACCATTATGGTTAGTGCTGGGACCACTGTACATACCTGTGAAACATAAAATAAGCAAGGAAGGAAGCAAGGAAGTGCTTGAAAATCCCCAACTGGAATATCCCCTTATCCCCCACCCAACCCTAAGACAGCTCTCTGGTTCTGCTGGGGGACTCGTTGCCAGGGGTGTCACCTACACAGAATGTCAGTGAATTCTGCTGTGCTTGGAACAGCCCTCAAACTGCATCAAGGTATTTTGACACGTGTGTCCCCTGCAGCCCTCTCAGGTGGTCCATTTCTGCATGCTCTGCCTGCAGACCTGCAAGCACTCATTTTTAATGTCCCATGTCACTGACAGGGTTCGTGTGGCTCTCCTCCCAAACCCTTACAGTGACATGGAACAAGCAGAAGGCAATGTGGAAATCCGGAGCTGTGGGAAATGTGTGACAGCCCTTTGGGAGGTGAAGTAACAGCTGAACGTCAGCATCTGTTTCAGTGCAACTGAAAAGCAGAACCACTGAGGGAAGATTCCAGTCACCTTTGTCAGGGACTTCACATGAGTCAAAAACCTCTCATGAACAGTGAGTCTTTGGCTGCTGACAGATCTAAAGCAACAGAAATGAACCACATCATCTCTGTCTCCTGCTAGACAGAACATTTGTCAGCCAGCCAGTGAAACCAACTTGATTCCTGCACTGAAAAGCAGACAGAAGGGGCTTTAAGAAGTCAGATGTTCACAGGTGATGCTAGGATTTACTTGTCAAAGCCTCTTCTGGTAACAGTAAGTCAGTAAATCTGCTGCTGCATTGTGAAAATGTCATTTTTCTGCTGGTGGCTTCAGTCCATTTGATAACACAGTGGTTTCCACTTTCCCCAAGATCCTTGTATTCATTACCAGGCCAGGAAGATGAGCCAAAGGCCAATATGACCTTGATTCTACAGCATTATTTCACACTTCAGCTGTATTTACCTCCAACAGCACACTGTTCAGGTGTACCAGTAGCACAGCCTGTTTATTCTCTCTAATGCTACCAGACTATTACTGGCCCCTGTCTATAACTCACCCCAAAGCTCAAAAACCCTTGCCAAGGAAGTTTTAGCAGTATGGTGGCCAGTAAACAAACTCAAATATTTTATCTTATTAACCCACCCCTGAAGAGTTAAAGAATGCTTAAGAGGTCTCTCCTGCTCATTTTGGGTGCCAGTCTCTGGTATCCAGCTGCCAGGATTCATGAAAAGTGTCTGAAGGCAATTATCTCCAAGGCATTTGTCAGATGTGGTTGGACTTGGCTGATGGATTTTTAAAAAAATACTGTGGAGAAGGGGACCAATTCACCTGGACAGAGGTGAGCAAAAGGATTCCACAAGCTTTGTTTCCTAAGGAAATGAGGTGAATCTCAGAGTCCCAGTGTGCCCAGACACAGGGCTGGTGGGAGACTAACACAGTGAAGTGTGTTCCTGGGCCTGGTGGTGAGGCACTGAGACCATTTGGATGAAGGCTGCAACCACTCCTGAAACTTCTGGCTAGCAAGAAAGCCGAAACATGAGCCAATGTAGACAAAGAATCAACCCTGTTGTTCACTTGCTTCACTTGCATGAGGTGTCTGCCTGCAATTAAGAGCACTTTGAGGGCCACGTGGCACACACAATGGAAGATGGTATTTACTGCAATATTCCATATGAGCCTGCAGTGAGACATTTGTCATTTCTCTTGAGTCACTGGGAATCAAATTGGTACTTGTTAAAGTTAAAAGTTATTTATCTTACACAGTGCAAAACACTCCAACAGAACATTGACTTTACCTCCTTTAGAGGGACAGAATTTTCCCTCTGGCCATGGGCTGTGCTGTCCCAGGCACTGTGACTGCTAAAAGCCATTGATGCTGCTACTGGAGTTTATTTGGGCTGTTAAAAGTTTTGGGGTGCAGATTTTTATTTCTGACTTAAGGCACTCAAAGTTTGGAGCTGCTGCCACTCTGATCCCATGACTACCCAAGGGGAGTTGAGTCCAAAGATGGTGCTTTTGGAAGGAAATATTGTTCAGGGAAGCAGGAGGTGTCTGCTGACACAAGGGAAACAGAAGGAGCAGTTGCTTGAGGGGACAGAAAGTGTCTTTGATGTGTGGGTCCCCTTGCCCAGGAAACCAAGTAGCTTTACAGTGGTCAAGGGGGGCTGAGCCTATGCCAGCCTCAGTATAATTTTCAGTATTTCTAAAATCTCACTTCTTTTACAGTTCTTCTTCCCTTTTTTTCAGAAGTGACCAATAATATCCTGAGTACCTGAAGTCACACAGCAGCCTTTGGAGCTGTTATGAATCACTGACTACTCCTGCAAGTGCAACACACTTGAGGATGGCACCTTGGGCCTCTTCACACATTGACCATCTTAGCTTGTAAATATATGTCATCAATCTGTATTTTAAATAGCTTGGCCTTTAACCTTAACATCTGTTGCTAGAACAGTACTCTGAGCATCTGTGACTTGAAGCTTTTCTTTGCCCCATCTTTATTCTGAGACCAGAAAAACAGTAACAAAACATGCCCAGAGAAAATGCCAGAGTGGAATTCTTCTGCTTGCTGTTTTACCCAGTCCTAAGCACAACCTTGCTTTGAAGTTGGACACAAGGGATGGGAGCTTTTTTAATATTTCTTTTTTTTCTGCGATTGGTTTTCATCCCTGACATATTTAAAATGTGCTTTAACTTGAAGAAAGACAAAACTAAAACTCTCCAGGAATTCAAGTGATCCCTAAAGCCCAGACCTCTGCACATCAATAATGTGGTTTCTCTGAAAAAAGAAAGGGGGAGGAGGGGAGGGCGGAAGGAAAAATCCCCACCAAACTCAAAACAAAAACCCAGACCATGAACATTTTCATATTTCCTAGTGGAATCCAGAGGGCATCATGTACTGTATTTATCCACATATATCCTATATAGAGTATAAGAGCTGATGAACTCCTGCTCTCTGCTTCTTTGAAAGAGCAAATGTGCAATCATTGAATACTACAGATGGCAGCAGGGGTGTCCTTATGCTTGAGTTCTCTAAGGATATACTCTCCAGAATGGCAGAGGAACAGTTTTGCCTGTGGAATTGTACTACAGATAGTATGAAACAACTTCTGTTTCACTGTATAACAGTCTTTCAAATCTTGATTTATTTTCTCTGGCACTTTGTCACACAATGCATGTGATGGGGTCTCATATGGGGTGACCCCATGGAAGTATCAGGGATGATTTACAAGGCTTTTTAACAACATCTTGGTAATGGATTGACATAATCAGCAAAGAAATCATATCAGAGAAAGCCAGTATTACTGATAGATAAAATCCTTAATTTCATAATTGGTTCTCAGAAATGAGAGGTTAGGGGAGGTCTCTTTATCTATAAGGTAATAACTTTTTTCCTGTTTTATTGTTGTCACTTGAAATCTGAGGCTATTTCTGAGGCTCTGAAGTGCAGCCTGTTCTGAGGGAAATGTCAGTGGTCTTTCAATATGAAAGGAGAGGTAGGGACAGACTTATAAGACAGATGGGGACAGATTTTCTAGCAGAGTCTGTAGGGATAGGACAAGGAGTGATCGTTTTAAGCTAAAAGAGGGGAGATTCAGACTGGTTGCAAAGAGGAATTTTTTTATTATGAGGGTGGTGAAACACTGGTCCGGGTTGCCCAGAGGGTTGGTAGATGCCTCATCCCTGGAAACATTCAAGGTCAGGTTTGGAAGGGGCTCTGAGCAGCCTGGTCCAGTTGAAAGTGTCCCTGCTCACTGCAGGGGTTGGGCTGGGTGACCTTTAAAGGCCCCTTCCAACCCAAACCATTCAAACTGTCCTCCACTCTTAGGTATGGGGCATGCAGTATTCCAGTCTCTACATTCCTGCTCTCAGTTTAGGAATAGTTTAGGAATCTTTTTTTCTGGAGATTTTCTCTATTCTAGATAAACTACTAGATATAAAATGTTGCCATATCCATCCCATTTCTAATACACAATTGCCATTAAAATATGAGTATAAGTACAGGGATGCATTTGGGACATGACAGAGAGTGACACAAGGAAACAGGATAATGACAGCCTATAAATCAAGTGAATGGCAAAATCTGGAATTTTGTATATAGCATTGGTTATCCTATCCCAAAATGGATTTTAACAAGTTAGAGAAATTTCAAAGGCAGTAAGATGAATTGCTCTCCAAAAGTAGATTCCCCCAAAGCAGATGAAGTAGGAATCTGTGTGCATATTCTTCTCATCAAACATCTGAATGTTGCACATGAAAAATTCAGCAAGGAAAGCCTATTTTTTCCAAAAAGTGTAGGATTTGCAGCTCTCTGATACATGATGTTGCTAGAGACAAGAGTAAAATAAATATGAAAAGTAGGAAAAGGGCTCAGTAGTTACATGGACAGAAAGAGATTTGAGACTGAAAACAGCTGAGTGAGGAGTTCCCCACTGTAATCTCTACCATCACTGGAGGTACCTGGGTGCCTTCATAGGGTGAGGCAGATTGCAATTAAACTTTGAGAGTTCCTCTTTCCCTCTGCTGCCTGAACAGAGAATCTGAGGTTGTTATGTGCCTGATTCAGAGGTTCAAAAGTTCTGAATCTAGACCTTTCTTTCAGCAGAAGGGAATAAAGCATCTTTTATCTCTTCCTATAAAATGCATAGAATAGTCTAAGGTCCCTGAAAGGGGCCAGCTCCTGTTCAAACCACAAGAAAGAAAGAGAAGACAGACAAGAAGGAATGAGAGAAAGATTAAATACTAGAAAAGATAATCAAAACAGCATGTCTGACATTTCAAATTCAGGCTTTTGCTCCATTCATACATCACAATATGATCTGTTAGAATCACACAGTGGATAATAGATGGCCTCAGCAACTTTTCTGCAGCTCCTGAAGAGCTGGAAAACCCCCTTGCTGCAATGCCTTTGTCTTTGCTAGAGCACTCACTTGGCCTTAGCAAAGCTCCTGCACCTGCATTCTGCTGAAGCCAAGGCAAACTTTGTAAGAGAGAACAAATGGACAGAGGCTGAATTTCAGCAGGGCTGCCACCCCCACCACATGAGATTAATAGGAGCCACTTGACTAACTCTGAAAAAAACCCCAAACAGTCAGGCCTTAGCAAACAACTCACAAAAATATTCCATTTAATTTGGTGGTTTGGGTTTGCTTGTTTTGCTTTTTTCATCTTTCATATTGGCAAATCAGACCCATAAACTGTGTTGCTTTAACTCCTGTATTAAATGACATATTTAGCACCGTACTTATGAGAATTATTCTTACCTGTAATTAAATCATGATGACCTACAGATCTACCACATTTCCCATCCAAAATGTGCTGTGAAGATGTGTGGAGCTGCTGTATAGCTAAGCATTCACTGAGTACATCTTGTTCGATATCAGTGCATGAATTTAGCTACAAGAGGAGGATAAAACAAACATTTTATTGCAAAGCAAACCAGATTACTTCAATTTAATTTTATATGTCTCTTTGCTTAAAGATTATGTATAGAAGGAAGGAACAAAATGTCATTCTTAGGAACTCGGGGTTATTAAAGATGAAAGATGTGTCTATTACTTGGTGGGTTTAATTAGAGATAATTCCATTTTTCTTAAGCACACAAGTGTACTAGTCTTAAATCAACAGTTTGCTTCAGAAAATAACATACCCTGTGCTTCTTTAAACCTTCCTGAGTAATTTAACTGCAGATTTTCAGACTTTCTGTAGTTTCTTGGGCTCTGTGGCAAAAGGATTGCATCACCTTGTAGCTGTGACACTTGGAAAAACATTTGATAGGGGAAAAAAAAAAGGGTTTGTGCTTATCAGATTAGAACTGGTGGAATAATAGGCTGTCAGTAATGTGTAAGAGGTATCACTGATATGTCAGCTGTTCTCCATGTCAATTAAAGCTCTGGCAAAAGTGTCTGAAACAAACTCTTGAAAAACCACAATGTCGATCATATTAAAAACAGCAGGAGAGGAGAATTAAGAAAGAAAAGCATTTCTAATTCTCTTTCAAACATGCTGATGTTGCCAAGCTTTTGTCATAATAGAGTGCTCACGTTACACAAACAGCCATCATATTCTATAGCCATTAATAAATAGTTATTGTCTTTAGGTTTACAGTTTTGCATACCACCTCCCCTGGGGTTGGTTATTCTAAATAAAAGGTCCAGGCAAACCTAGTTAGGATTCTGCTATACAGCCATTTGTTGGTTCAAGATAAACATCTAACATTTGGATCACAATGCATCTGCAGCCAATTAAACTGAAACTACTACTAAATTAACAGCTAACTTTCTCCTATTCTGCTCTTGTAAAACCTTTCAGAACAACCAAATATTACCACTGGAGTCATCTTTTAGGCTGTGAACTAAATATTCAGGATTCCTTTGATGTTAGTCTAAGCTCAGAGGGTTTTATTTTCTATCAGAGATGGCACATTTTGGTAGCATATCTCAACCAAGACATGCAGGCAGAGCAGCCTGTTGATTTTTCTTCCCTGGCTAAGTCATTTCCACTCAGAACTCCTGGGAAGCTGATACCAGCAGACAACTGACTTGGTCAAGTTATAACCAAAAATGAGCAAGCAAGCATGATCAGTCTTTTCCTTCTTTTTTTCCAAAGTAGACTGTCACTGTTTCAATGACACTGAGATTTACTTAGTTGTGAAATGCTGTCTTTTTTTCCTATTATAAGCTTAAAGGAAATATCTGGGGGGCTGTGTTTATTGTTTGTTTCTGAGTGAGATTTGTCTTGGTCCCTTTTCAGAGAGACTGCTTAAAAGGCACTTTAAATCTCCTGCTTTTTCAAATGCCTTTTAATTTCAAGGAAAAAAGACACAGGATCAAGCAAAGGTCTTGCTGTTGCAAAAGACTTGGGTGTCACAGACAACCTCTTTTTGTGGCCAATAGCTATAAGCTTTTATATATATATATATATATATAGCTATAGCTTGTGTGCTATAGCTTTCTGTCTCTTCCTCTCATTAAGACCCAGAGGATGTTCTACTGAAGCATTGGGAATTTTGCAATCTGTGGTGTGGAAGAAATGTGCCCAGCCTGTGGAACCTTCTAGAGAGCTGTAATTAAACCATTGGCCTGATAATACAAAATAGGGCTTGAAAACAAGGTGCTGCTTTCCAGTCCTGGAGGGCTAGGTGGGAATTTTGACTGGAACCTGATACATGCAGAGACAACTTGGTTCTGTGGGCACCTGGATGAGTGGTAGCTATGAACAGGGTCACCCCTAGGCACAAGTTCCACGTGTATTGGGTGGTTTTTGACTATCTGAAAGAGTGTGCACAACTCTGGACACTGTTACAGTAAGTGTGACTCAGGCAGCATGCATCTGACACAGGGAAGAGTTTTAAGAACTGGGGACACACAACTGTCCTAGGAAAGGGGACCATAAGTTCAAATTGGTGGATCCAGCCAAGTGAAAACTGTAGGGCACATAATTCATACTGAGAAGTAGCAGGAGGAAAGGGGTATAAGACAGGGGGCATGGCTGACACAAGAACAAACCAGTATGAATTTGTCACAATTATATTCAAGTGAGAAAATTAGGCCTGTTTGACATCCATCCCACTCTTCCACAGCTTATTCCCAAATTCTGCAGCTAAGATTACCTGGGTTCTGCCATTGTCTCTTCTCTTTATTGTCTCTCTCCATTCTTTGCTCTCCAGGATTTCTAGTTCTTACCTCTGATATTTTTTCAAACTAGCTGCTCCCTAGCTCTATCTTGCCAGGCTGTCACTTCTGCTCTGTCCTCCATCCTTACAACATTCCTTGCTGTCTCATCCGAGATTCTCTTGGCAGTGGTGAGGCAGCTGGGGGAAGATGTCATTGCTGCTTATTGAACTAATTGTAATTGCTTGCTGTGGCTTACATTCCCTTCCATTCCTGGGCCTGAAGTTTGCTCATGGTCTGTTCTGTCACAGACAATTGTCTTTTTACAAAGTGTGTGTACAAATGTGTAATAAACAAGTCTCTGATCCTGGACTGGTGCCTGTAAGCATCCCCATTTAATAATGACTTCAGGATTTAGCCCACAGAAACTAAAATACTGATTTGAATATAATAGTAGTGAAAACATAACTAGCAGTCTGGTTTGGAATGATTTAGAAATGCATTTAAAATACAGATGTGGTGGGAAAAGAGGGGTTATCATTCTCATCTATTACAAGCACTCCTTTCCTGACATTTCCATAGCATCCTGGCTTAGTTTCAGTTGTGTTTTAGATGATCTGCCAACATGTATTTACTAGCTGATTGCAGAGACTCAGTGCACGGACATTTTATGTGAAGAACAGCAGAATATGAAAGGGACACAGAGGAAAAGACTGTTTGAAGAGAAGGTGTGGGACAAAGTGAAATTACAGGTAGCCAAAGTGGACTCGTTAGCAACGATGATTAAAACCTCCCAGGAGAATTGGCTCAACTTAAACTTTCTTTAAGTGATAGTGCAGAAGATCTCTGATTTGAAAATATGGAAACCAAAGGTAAATGAAAAATAGGTTGCTGGAGGAGATGTGAGAGGTTTTGCCTGGTGGCTCTTACCTTCTTACGCACCTGCTGTTCTTTGGCTGAGTGAGCTTTCACGTGCTTGCGCAGGGAGCTGGGGTCGGTGTAGCGCTTGGAGCAGCCCGGGATCTGACAGGCGTAGGGTTTCTGTCAGTGTGAGAAAAGGGAAAAGGTTTCTTCTTGCTCTGGGTCTCTACAATCAGCACACAGCACGCTGAAGGGTGGCCCTTTCTGGGGAACACGGAGTTAAGCCTGAGCTGTCTGCTGCTTCTGTGTTTGCTCTGCCTCCTCTCTGCACACCAGCAGGGCAAGATGCAAAGAGAGGAACTGCACTGATTGCTCTGATTTTGCACTCCCTGCGAGCACTGGGAGCACCTGCCACACCTCTCATGTGGGATATTGATTACTGGACTGCATTAAATGTTAATGAGATGTAACTGGTTGGATTTTGAGAGCATGATTTTTTTTCTAGCCTTTACAGTAGACAGAATGATCACGAGATCACCCAGAAGCTCTGGTTTTGAGTTGTGATTTACATAGTTTTCAACAAGAACTGTTTCATACACAGTAGAGTACAACTTCTGGCATAGCACACACTTGGTTTCCTTCATACCTTGTTCCTAGTTTGAATAACAGCAGCAATATCTGTCTTTTCATAACTCCTAAACAAACAACCTGCATCCAACATTGACATCTGAGCAAATCAATACAGAAATAAAAATCCATTGATCCTGATTTTGTTGGCAAGACCTTTCCAGCTGAATTTGCCATTTCTACATGACCCAGCACTTTCCTGGGAAAACATCTGACTCTGGGCAGGCATTTCCAGTTCACTCTTCTCACAGGGCAAGAAAAGAAACAAGGATGCTCCATTCTACTCACTGATTCTGGAGTGCCAGTGACTGAAGCCTCACCAAGTTTTTCTCTTGGTTATGCCTACTCCCAACAAATGAAACACCCTCTGTTACTGAACAACCTCCAAATGAATGTGCAGTTACCAAGTTGAGTAAAGGGACTCTGGCACTTGTTGTTAAATAACCACTGACTTAAGTGATAACAAAATAGTGCTGCATGTCAAAGCTCACACAGTTTTGGTTGAGGAGAACATTTCTTTTTCTCTGTTTTCTTGCCTCATCTGTCAGCACTACCTCAGCCTTTTCACTTAGACTAGTAAGTCCTTTATGTGTCTTCCCAAAGGTAGAAAACGATTTTTTTCATTACCTCAGTGTCACATTCTTTAATCTCCTTAGTTTCAGAAAGAGGATGCACAAAAGGGAAAAAAACCCACTGGTTTGGGGAGAAGTGACTGTGAGGTCCTTAAAAGAAGTTGCCCTGCCCCTGGAGGAGTGATGACATGCCCTTTTTACCACAAGGACCGATGCACTCCCTTTGTTCTGCTTTTTCCTAGGAGAAGGATCTACTTCCAGATGATTTAGTAGAGATTTGATCAAACCAGCACACACCAGTAAGTCTCTGAAATGATTTACAAGTTCTCCTTTTGGAGGAGATAAATGATGGAATGACCTACATTGAGAAGCTTTAAAACCAATTCCAAATGCACTCAATAAGAAATAAGCAGTCTATATAAACGCCTTT
The DNA here is from genome assembly GCF_003957555.1 of Calypte anna. Taxonomy (NCBI): domain Eukaryota; kingdom Metazoa; phylum Chordata; class Aves; order Apodiformes; family Trochilidae; genus Calypte; species Calypte anna. The sequence goes on from NC_044254.1 coordinate 25,808,727, forward strand.
TCTTTCTATGTACCTCCAGAGGATAAGTATTGCTGCTCTGTCCAGCCAGCAGGAAATTTCTGAAGGAATAATAGAATCATTCAGCAATTCCTGACCTCACAGGGCTAACACAGCACCTACCCAGAATATCCAGGGTGTCTGGAGCACAGAAAACTGACACCTGAGCAAAAACTATGGAAAAAAAAAACTTCAACAAATCTCTTAGGAAAAAAAAAATAAAAAAAAATAGTGGAACATTTTTCAAATTACTGATGTCATTCAAATTAGAGATAGAATCATTCAGCTTAGGGATAGGGAAACTAGATGAGAATCTGACTACCCTTCAGAAGGCTATTTCTTTGTGTTCCAGGCAGTTGTTTTGTCTGAGCTCAGGCAATGTGCAGTCTTTATGGTAGCACCACCCCATAGCTCTGTTATTTTTCACATTCATGTAAGCACACAATACACTAAGCTAAACCATCCAACTTCAATTACACCAGTTAAGTGGGAGTTAGTTACTAGTTACTAGTCTGTTAGTTACAGAAAGAGTTTTAAAGAGCCTGCAGCAGAATAGCATGAAGGATGTTTCTAGGTATTTAAGAAAGTTAGTAGAAAATGATTACTGTACCTTTTTCCTGATTTATGAGCATTTCAGATAATAAAGGCAGAAATAAAGAGAGAAGAAAATAGCAAGTTAAGAGATTTGTCTTCAATAATACAGCGATCAACAGATATAAGAACTTTTGATTATTTTGGTAACCATTAGAATTCTCTTTCAAAACTAATAAATGGCATTCCCTTTGTGACTTTGGCTAATAAAAATATATCTGTTCAATTCAAGCAGTTACATTTCAAAACTGTGCACCAAATTTCGTGGCTCTTTCAAATGAGACACATTTTAGAACTAATTACAAATTCAAATATCTCAGGTTGACTTTCAAATAAATAAAACATTGTTATTGTAAGTGTGCTTTGGTTTGGAAAATGTGACTGACTCGCTTCTCTTACTTGTTTGTTTTTGGAAGGCATAATGTACATTAGACATTCCTTAATGCTGCACTGTCTGAAATGTGTAACTGCTTAAAAAGTAAATATCAATTAAACTCAAAAGTTTAAAAAAAGTCCCATAAACACTTGGCCAAACATTAAACCAGAGATTCACTTCTTTGAAAAAAAACAAAGGAACTACTCTGCCTATTATTCTTTACACGCTTTGTGCTGAAGTCTACAAAGCTGTCTACTTACTTTCTTTCCCTATAATACAGTCATTTAATTTTATCAGAGCCTAAGACACCAGAAATGCTCTCATCTTCTCTGCAAGACAAGTGAGAAGACTGCAGAGTTGAGCCTGAATCTACCAGCTGTACATAAGAAAAGTATTTGTTTCATACAGTTAACTCTGATGGTGGGGACAACAGTCTTTGCAAAATTACATCCAAAGCTGAGATGCATTTACCTTCCACTGATGTCTGAACTGTTTTTTGCATTCATTCAGAACAGGCTGTACTGAAGCAACACAGGATAGAAAGCAGGACAATGACACATTTAGTGCAGCAGCAGTGACTCAGCTTTCACTCACACTATACCTTATTCTGCTGGTGCCTCCTCTTACTGGAACAAGAACAATGGGAGAGTTTGCTGAGTAACTGATTCCTGAGTAACCTATTCTTGAGTAACTTATTCCTCAGCATGAGTAAGAGCTGAATTTGCCTTTCTGTGAGCAGGCCTTTTTAATTTCTCAAGCCACACAATTCAAAACAAAAGTACTCAGCCTGTAGCTGAGTTTTCTGAGATGCTCCACATGAAGATGAAAGGTCTCCTCTCGGTTTGCAGAACAGATTGTGCACAAGGACCACTGGAAAACTCAGTGCAAGTCCCAGTATGAAATCATGCTTACAGTATCCAGGTGTGTTCGCTGATGCTTCGCCCGGTCGCTGGAGTTGCTGAAAGCTTTCTGGCAGCCAGGATGCTGACACAGGTATGGCTTCTCCCCAGTATGACTCCGGAGGTGAATCTTAAGGTTCTCAAGCCTAGAAAATGCCTTGTTGCACCCTTCAAACTGAAAAACGTCATAAAAAATTGTTGTAAAGCACTGCTAAATAAACCATGTGCAGCAACAATGAGAACAGTGTAAGATCCAAGTTGGACGTGAAATAAATCAACCAACATTCGAACATCTGTTGAAATTTATGGATGAAACACAACATTTTGTGCTGTTCATTTAATCTGTCACTGAAGACATGGTGTGCAGCTCAGTAATAATAAAAGGGTTATAAATATCTCACGTGTTCTGCCTGAATGTGTACTGAACGCTTAAAGACCGTGTTAAAAACAGAAAATTTAAAGAACAAGTGTTCTGATGAGTTCCCTTAGATGTTAATTGGCACAGGAACCACTGTGGGCAATAGCAATTAGCTGCTACAGACAGAGAGCAAGAGAAGTTATTTGTGGTGGGTAAGAACCTGGTTTCAGATGTCTGAAATTGTATCCAGGGGAGCACATGAGCACGGACTATTACAAGAAGACCTGATCCATTTGAAGATCAATCCAAAGGAACTCTGCTGTTATTCTGCACCCTTTTCTTTACCAGCCGTATCATTCAGATCTGTTCTCAGCATTTATACACCCAGTAACCTGAGCAATTCTGACTTCTTAAGCACCCGTTTCATTAGAGAGCTCAGTAATAAAACACTGCATAGCATTCATAGCAAAAGTCACTGTTTTGAATTAAATCAGAATAAATAAATAATTAAAATGTCCAGCTACAAGGCCAAGGGAAGGATGTTTTGCATTGCTCACTGATATGTTTTGGTGTTACAGACATGAGGTAACTGCAGGGTAGGCACTCTCTTGAAGGTGGGCTTTGGGAGCTACCCAAATCACAGCAAGACCAAGCTTGTCCCTTCAGTTGTCCATGCTGTCCCACCCCCTGTTGCCATTTCTTCACCTCTGACTGAGCAGACTCTCCCCTGACTGTCTTGAGGCCTTTCTACATCCTCCATTCCCCTCTCTAAAGGTGTTTCTGGTTCTCACACACAGGCATCAAAAACCATAGCCCAGAAGGACCTTATATAGCAACGTCCCTTGTCACTGGGTCCTTGGGACACTTTATACCCCCTTGGCAGCAGAATCACTACAGTGACACTCCACAACCTGATCTGGTTTCCATGTTGTCTCAGGCCTGGAGGAGCTGTTAGGTCACAGAAGTATTTTCTCAGCTATTCAGTCACGAAGAGAGGATCTTGAGCCTCAGAATGTTTTTCTAATGGATTTCCAGTTCTCAGCTCTGTATCTGCAGCCTAATGCAAAGTAGGAAAATATGCAGCATAATCCAAACTAATTAAAGATCCAGCTCCATTCTCACTGATGTCAGTAGCAAAAATGTCAATGGCAAATGTCCTAAAACATCAAAACACAAGTTGAATTTAAAGCACATGAAAGTACATAAGATTTAGAGTTTGCTGGGTGCTGGATTGGGACTTCAGGAAGGGAAGGAACAGGCCCAACCATAAATGCTCAGAGCTACAATGTCAGCAACAACACTCAAATAGAAGTTTATTCTACTTTTACTGTTGTCAACAGCCTAACAGCCTTGTTTTTGATACTAACACATAATCCAAAGATCACCACATATGCCTGGACTTTAAAAGCTTTTTTCATTTATATTATAATTTCCTGATTTATATTATTTATATTATCCATCTGTCTTATGCTGAATAACAGATAGTGAGACAGTTGCAATGCTGTGATAAATTCATTCTGAACACGGGGTGGGAGAATACAGCAGCAAAGGGAATGATAGGACTCCAGCACTCATGTTTTCAAGGAGGAAGAAACCCTAAAGGAAGGGGTGGCTAAATGGGAACTAAAATCACTGGAATAACAGAGGAGAGCAAGAACTGTGCTGACAAGTGATGAGAAGAAGGGAAGGTGATGTACAAAGTGCAAGTGAAAGGCCTGGGAAGACACCAGGAAAGGAGTTGGCGCTAAGAGCTGACAGCTTGGGGCTGAGGGCTGCAGGAAGGTCTCCACTTTGGAAAACTCCAGGAAAACACTTCAGCTCTGATATTTCTTGCTGGATCTGCTGACTGTGTTAGGATGAGTTTGTAAGGTGATTCTTGGGCTTCACTGCAGCTCACCAACCCTTTTAGCCCTTCCACTTGGAATGTGTTTGTATTTATATATACACCAAATTAAAAAATACTCCTGGATAAATGCTGATTCTTCTCAAATAACCTCCCGGAAGATCCATCAATCCCAGAAATGTCTCAGCTTCAACTACAAAGAACAAAAGTTCAGTTTCCAAAGGACTTTAGGATGGTAAGAGCTATTTGATCAACTGAGAAGGCCACTTAGAGTATCTCCCAGACATCTGGCCCCAATCTGCAACTGCTTAAGCCTACAATCCTAAACATTTTGTTGATGTTTGATGCCTGGGATAACTGTAACAGAATCTGCATGATCCTCAAAGTCTGTAAATGTCAACAGAGCTCTTAAACAAGTTCATCAATAAAAATAATAATTATAGTGCAATTACTCCTTTTGTCTTTACTGTGAGATTGCTAATGTGGGCTTCAGACACTGCTATGCTACACACATCTGAGCACAGAGACAAAACAATGCCATATGATTACATTAAATAGCATGATGTGATTCTTGGATTTCATACCCACTGCTGCTTTCAGAGCAGGGCTTTCACCAGGAAAAAGAAATATGTTGTAGAAATTTATGGGACTGAATTAGTTCACTGCCATATGGAAACATGTATACTATCTTTATTTTACACTAAAATCCCACTGGAGTGTAACTGCTGCAATATCAGGCAATTTAAAAGCATATTTATGAAGGCTAAACCATCTCCCAGTGATCTAAACACATCACAATTTTCCTAACAAAACAATTTAATCTAATAAGGGTAATTGCTTAAAATGTTTGTTCTTTGCTTCCACATTATACTTTGTATGCACCTGAGAATGTTGCCGTGCAGAAATAACAGCACTTTCCCCGGAGGGTTTATATTATCAAATGTTTACCCTTTTCATAAGCGTATTTAATCACAGTCATGTCTACAATATCTGTCAGTAGTGCAGATCAGAAGAAATAAACTCTAAACCAAACAGCCCAGACCATAAGGTGAAGCAATAACTGACGTTTTCTGAGGAAATGAGTTATGACTGAAAAAGAGAAGCCTTCACAGTTGTAGTGCTAAATAGGTCCAGTGTGCCATTAGAGCAAGCTCATTAATATACACCTCTGCTCTGGGCTGCAAGATCAGTGAAACAAGCTGCCTTTTATTTATAGACCAAAAAGGGAAAGAGGAGGTCATATTGGCTGCTGACATCTCAGACAGCCTACAGATGGAAAACCCAAAACATTTCATTCCAAAGCATTTAATACTATCAATAGGAAATCTTAGGTCTGGTCAAAACATCTACAAGCCTTATGAACATTGTGAAATGTGCTTTCTTCCCAACTGATGACAAAATTGGGAAAAATTTTATTGAAAAACAAGTTAGGAGAAAAAGGGTCCTGTGAGGATATGTATCCCTTCTGGAGGGGAGGAAATAGTCACTCCAGTCTTTTAAATAGCATCAATGTTTTATAGCACACTAAGTCTAATGTTGGGGACATGGCAGGAGCCACACAAGGCTCCAAACTGTTCTGAATATCAGTAACTTAAGCATTTGAGTTGGGTCACCCAACACAAGGCCTGAAATATGTGATTTGATGCTTTATTTTTTCTAGGAAGCTCTTAATTGGATTAATTTTTAATTCTCTATTGAAGTTATAATCTAAAGCCCTGATCCTCTAAATGCTTGCTTCTGAGTACCATGGCTCATGCAAGGAGTTATTAAACTCAACAGAGCAATCTGTCTGCATAAAAGTTAATGATAGGACTGAGCTCTCAAATTCCTGAAGAATTTGAGTGGCCTTCACAAAGCCACTTTACAGATTTAAATTGTTAGAAGCTGCTTTTTCTTCCCTTTGTGGTAACAAAATAGTGGAAGATACCTGTAACAGAAAAAGAATCTGTCAGTTTCTATGGGGTTTTTTGAAGACTGAACAATTTATGTTTCCAAAGTGACTTCTACATGATATTTAATCTGAGTCCTGGGAAAAAAAGCTTGTACTTGTTCTACTATAAATGTTTTCTAAAAAAGCATTTAGGGCTTTAGCCAGCTTATTGTACAATTGCTGGTGTGTAGGGGATGAAAAGTTTTAAAGGTTTAGAACAGGAAAAAATTAAAATCTGGAAAAATAAGCCACAGTACAAGTGCAATCTGTCCTTCACGTTGTTGGGTTTTGGGGTAACTACAGCCAACCATTTGACATCAACACACTCAGCACCAGCCAGCAGGACATTTTTCTTGATGCTGTTGGACAGATTGTGTATTACCTCACGAGCATGAAACCAGGAAACCAAATACACTGAAAATCCTGGAGGAGATGTTTGATCAGAGCACACCACTGAATTAAACAAGACTCTGGACTGTCTCTCTTATTTCAATTTTATGAATTTTATAAGCCTCTAGGTCCACATTTCTGACCCCCACCTCTGGCAGTACCAGGAGTTCTGGGGGCACGAGGAATACAGACCTGGCCCACGCAAGGTGTAGCAACAGCCTCATTGAACTCATGAGCCTTTCAGCAGCAAGCAGGGCTGATTCTGCATGCGGGGTGATTTCCACACACAAACAGACTGCAAACCCCAGCCACCTGCCTGCAAATATCCCCTGAGATGGGATTCCTCTCTCTGTACTATCCAAAAAATCCATGGCCTTGTTGTTAGAGCTCCCTGGGGAAGGGCAGGTCTGGCCAGCATGAGGTTGGCAGCTCAGAGTTGAGTGGGACACATCCTGCTCAGTGCCTGTCCCTCTCCTCTGACTACAGAGGCAGCCAAGATCTGGCTTCTGGGGTTTGGTTTTTAAAGACAGCTTTGTTCTTGGGTACATCTGGCATTAAATGTGGGATTTGCCAAGCACCTCTCAAGGTCTGCTGTCAGGCACTGAGTTTTGGCCTGTCTCTGAGTAGCACTGGCATGTTTTGTCACTCAAAAGTCTTGCTCATGCAGTTGTAAATTCTCATCTGTACAGAAAATAGTGAATGTTGTTCAAAGCACTGAAATATGTAGATGCATTTCTTCTGGTATTGGTAGATCAGGCACTTCAGTAAGCAAACAGCTTTCTATACGTTTGCCAGCAAAACCTAAAATACCTGGGAAACTGTCAGAGCATCCTATCATTTTCACAGGGCCCTGTTGTTAATCTTAAAATTCTTTTTAGTAATCCTTTCTTAATCAAGTAGAAGTCAAAACAGGGTGTAGTTGCACTTATTTGCTTCAGCATATGAGAGTGAACTAGGAAAGTTCATAGAATCACAGAATGGTTTGGGGAAATCTTACTATCAGCCACAAATTTTGCCATAAGGTTTTGCTGAATATGTCATTTGGAAACCAAACAGCTTTCTGAAACTTTGTCACAGTTGGGCTAAATGCAGTACTATGGCTTGCAGGGAAAAATAACACTGCATGGAGCAACAATTTAAAAAACAAAATGCAAAATTCATAGGGTCGAGTAATAAGCAGAGAGACCCCTCTAGAAACCCACGTCAGACCCTTTATTCCTCATATGTAATTGGGGAACTATTATTTAATTCATATTTTTTAATAGATTGCAACCTATTTGAAGTTAAAGGACATCACAAAATCCAAGATTTGCTGTTCCAATATTTGAGGCCAGTCCTGCTTGTTCTGGGGACAAAATCAAGACGGAACCAAATCAATTAAAAACCCTCTGCAGCTGTGCCAGCAAGGAACCACAAATAAAATTAAAACACTTCTCTCCAGTTATTTTAAATTTTTTAAACAAAGAATATATTTTACTTCACATACTACAAAGCTTTGTTTCGAAGATAGTGAATGCAGCCCCGGGACAAGAGGAGAATCCATGTATGTGGACTAACCAGTTAAAAAAAAAAAAGAAAAAATTGAGGAGAAGACAACAGCCACAAGGAAAAAAAAAAGTCATTACACAAAGGAAAAAACAAAACAAACCAAAAACTTCCCCCAAACTTACGGCTGATTAGCATAGCATCTTAAAAGGCAAAAATACCACATGTGTGGCATGTTACAAAAGAAGATTAAACTAAAGGAAAAAATATCCAGAGAACCATGAAGTCTCAAAACATCTGGAGTTTTGTAGTAACAAGGGAGGAAAAAATCAAAAACATAACTGAAAAAAGTCCACTGCAATACATTATTGTACAATGAAGCTTAATGGAATTGAAAGGAGAAGAGATGAAAAGGCAAAATAAGGAGGGGAAAAGAACTAAAAGAAACAAGAAAAGGCGTTTATATTTTAAAGATGTCACTGAGGGTTTTTATCCCAGTTATTAAAAATTACACACCCTGCTTCTGTAAGCTGTTCCTGCAAAGTGTTGAGCGTTCTCTTTCAACGTAGGACATTCATGCATGCTGGGGAATTCATCAACCCTTCTGTACCCAAGCAGGGGCACTTTTCACTCCTGATTCTTTGAGAGACATCTGCAGAGAGAATGGCAGAGGAACTGCCTGTCCTGGTTTACATTCTGAATCCAATGGGAGATTTGAGGAGAGGCAGGACAAACATGGAAATTAAAAATGTTTGCTACAAACAATGCACACATTCAGGAATTAAACAAATAATGCTAAACTGTTATATTGGCATCAGACACTAGAATCAACTGTAATTGAAATACTTTGAATGTATTCACTAACAAACATTTATATGGAGAAGTGAAATGAAAAACTTCCCTCTTTTTCCAGATTTTTCTCTTTTTTTCATGAACCAGTAAAGGAAGAGTAAACCCATAGTCCAGTCTGCCTTTGTGCCATGCCAGCAGTGTGTCTGTAAACAGCAAGTGTTCCCCATGCACTACAGGCATGAATGAGCATTCTGGACTGGGGCTGTGCTTCTGCCTCTGGAAGATTTGATCCCAAATCCTCCCTGTAACAACATGGTGTCATCTGGCACCAGTGAGTGTCCAGTCTAACTTCCCACTAGTCCCCCAGCCTACTATTTTTAATCCTGGGAAACCCAGCTCATATCTTTGTCAAGACCAATAAATAAGTACATTTTATACTCTTAGCTTGCTGTGTGTCAGCACAGCTAACAAAGTGCCTCCTGTCCTTGGCAGATCAAACACAGAAGGATCCTGGGGGTGAAAAATGATCTATAGTTGGAAATTGCTGGCTACAGCTAACTAAACCAGCCAACCACAACCAGATTCTCCAGAAATTTGGTTGACAATTACCAGCAGGGTCACTCTCCCCCATCTATGTGTTTTTTGTTGTAAATACAGCTTTTTTGGTGAGGCACTGCACTGTTAGAAAAGCCATGTTTTAGGGTTTGGAAACACAATTCTCTTCTTGTAAATGCCCCAATGCCCACCATGCTCCTCCTCTCAGCTACATCCAAGCAGTGTGATGCCTTCTGCTGGAGCCTCAGCTCACTCCTACCACCCTCACACTTCCATGGATGAACTTCAGCAGTTCCAGTGGCTGATGCCCACTTATCCATGAGGAAATTATATTGGATTCAGTGCCTAAGCCTCCAAAGGAGATGTTAAATGAAGACTGGGCTAGCAAATACCTGGAATCCACACTTTCTTTTCTCGTGTGGTGACTTACTACATCCTAGCACACTGAACTAGTGTGGGTAGTAACAATCCTCAGCAGCCCTGCTCCAGTTCTGAAGTCTACTGTGAAGATGAGCTTGCTGCTGAAGAGCAGACAGTGTGGCAGCAGTGCCAGGTCCCTTCATTCTCTATAGCTCTGTGGGATCCTTTGGATAAAAGGCAGTATAGAAATGTTCTGTTCAGAATAGCACTTCATGTTTTCCCACAGTCTTATTGTTTACAGGGAGTTTAGCAAGTCACTTCACTAATTTAAAATAGATTGTATCCCACATGGGTGGATGACAATAACACATATTGGTGAATCATATGGCTTTCAAATGATATGTATGAAAAAAAGTGCTACACATATTGTCTGAAATTTTATTGTGTGAAACCACAGCACTTAGCTCCCTACCAGCTGTGTCAACAATTCTGTGTAATGAACTAATACAATTGTAAAATAACAGCCAGGTTAGTTCTGAAAAATAAAAAGCCAAGATTTAAAAAAAAAAGCCACAAGAAAATGCAAATAGAGATGAACACCACTTCAGGTGGGAATAATCAGCCTTGCAAATGATACAACCTCACAAAATGTAGACTCCACAGCTATAGGTTGCCACCTAAAAGCCTTAGAGGAAAAGGAACTAAATGGATTAAATTATCTCTAAAGGGGAAGATGAGCAGGTTTTGATAGCTGAGCAAACTGAGGTGTTGTGCTCAGACTGTGCAACCACTGCAGAAGCATTCGAGCTTTCTACGGACACCATGTGCAGGGCCAGGTTTAAGCTGAAAGAAGAGGAAGACTCTTGCCTGGATTTTGCTTCCTAGGTTCAGATCAGCCTCATATCCACGCTGACTCCCTCAGAGGAGCTGCTTCACACCCATGACGTAGCTCCTGAGGAGGATGCTGCCAAAAGGCATTCCTGACATACTTGACCAATAGCAGCCCATGCACAGGAATGGGTGAATGAGCCAGGCTCAAATAACAAAGGTTTTGCATTGAGCTGTCTCACATCATTTTTAATATGCTGCTAAATAAATAAATAACTGAAGAAAAGACATTTTCTAAGATAATATTTTGAGGGAAAACTGGAAATGGAACTCAACGGAAATAGGTTTTAAATTGAAATGTTGAACTGTAGCCCAGAAATGACAAGAAAATTAAATCTCTTTTTTTTTTTTTTCTTGAACCCCAATAGAAAAAATCTTAAACACCCTCAGAAGACCACAGTTTTGAAAGAAATGAAATTATGTTATTGTCATGCATGATTATCCAACGTTTAGAAGGTATCTGCAAGGTTTTCCTGAGAGTTATACCTCCATCCCATAACCTAGCAGGAAACCACAATCACTTCTGTACCTTACACGAAGGACTTTGAAATGAAAGTGCCTCAAAATCAAATATAAGCAGCTTTCAACATGTGCATTTAATCTTCCTAGGTTAAGAAACACCCTGTGGCCACCACACTAAAGAACTGAAAACGTAAATTGAAGAAATTATATCCATATGATTAAGTAAGATTCTTAAAGAGAAACATGTTGTTAAGTACTTCATTGAGAATAAAATGAAATGCAGTAAAATAGAAGCTATTTGGAATAAATCACTGACGCACATGCTTTCTATGCAAAATGGCAGCTTTCAGCTCTGAGTGGACATCTGGAGCAAATTAGCATTATGTTGAGAATAATATAAAATTAAAACATTTAGTTTCAGCTTCTAAAATTAAATATAAAATCAGAGACCAATGTTGTGTTGGACAGCTCGCCTTGTGATTCTGATAGCAAGAGTTTATTTTGTTTTGAAAGTTGTTTATGCCTCCTATCACTGTTCTTGGAGCCCTGATGCTCCCAGATACCAGCAGCAGCAGCTGTATCTTGAACAGTTGTATCTTGAAATGTGCTGCTGAGTCCTGCACTGGAAATTCAGAATAAAGAATCTAAGGCCAAGTGTGGGCCAAAGCATCTTGGGTAAAACAAGAGGAAATGACCCAAAACTATAGGCAGAACTCAGACCACACCCAAGCCAAACCTCCCAGGGCCTGAGTGTGTTTCATTTTTACATTTGCACGCTTACACCACACTGTCTGGCTCTGGAGAGCATCCAGAGCTGATGTATTGAAGGTGCTGGATTACTTCAAGTCCTTGTGGGGCCCCTCTTAAAATATTCTGAGCTTCTCCTGGCTGCTGCTGTTGAAGTTACTCAATTCACATGGGGTCTCATATGGCCATCTGGGAAGTTCTCCCAGATCCTATTGAGGTGAGAGAGACAAGAGAAGACTGCTTCATAGAATCATAGAATCATAGAATCAACTGGGTTGGAAGGGACCTCAGAGATCATCAAGTCCAACCCTTGATCCACTACCACTGCAGTTCCCAGCCCATGGCACCGAGTGCCACATCCAGTCTCTTTTGAAATATCTCCAGACACGGAGAATCCACTACTTCCCTGGGCAGCCCATTCCAATGGCTGATCACCCTCTCCATAAAGAAATTCTTTCTAATCTCCAACCTAAACCTCCCCTGGCACAACTTGAGACCGTGCCCTCTTGTCTTGCTGAGAGCTGCCTGGGAAAAGGGACCAACCCCCCCCTGGCTCCAACCTCCTTTCAGGGAGTTGTAGAGAGTGATGAGGTCTCCTCTGAGCTGCCTCTTCTCCAGGCTGAACAACCCCAGCTCCCTCAGCCTCTCTTCATGGGATATGTGCTTCTTGTGGGACCTGCCCTGTTTGTTTCAGGGACACAGGCTGTGCAGGAGACTATCACACAGTTCCCTACTTCCAAACACAAAGAAAGCTTCTGTCCCTGTTCCTGTCTCTCCTGTGTTCAAACTCTAAACTGTCAAGTCATCCAAGTATTGGTACTGCTCTTTCCTTGAATTCCTAGAGAGATTAACCAGGATAAAGGAAGCGTGTGGGACTGTAACTCCTCTTCAATCACTCCTCCACAACTGGGCCCTCCCTGTCACTTCAGGGGAAAGGCAGCTGCTGTCAGCTTTGGGCTTGACACAGTTGCATACCTGGGCCATCCACCTGGTTCCTAAAGCTGGAAAAAAAGAGGGTTGCTTCTTCCTCAAGGTGCCAGGCTCAGCATTTTCCCAGACCACAAACTTCAGGAGAGAAGTAACTCTTCTCAGCATCTTTTTAGACATCCCACAGTGCTCTGCTCCACACAGTCTTCCAGAAGTTACTGGCTAATAAAACTGTCCCTCTCCAACTCCAAGTAGACAACTCCAACTAGCTCCTGTGTGCAGTTCAGTCCTTCACCCTTTCTGACTATTCTGACTATTTGTACTGAAATGCCACTGAGCAAGGACTCTGCCACACCACCAGCACCATGAGATGCTTTCAGAGCATCCTGAATTCATCAGTTCCTGGTGAAAAGCCCCTGAACCAGAAGTGCTCTGGTGAATCAGACCTTCTGGAAGGTCAGTAACCACAGCACTGGAGAGAATGTTAGACCTATAAGCATCTTCAGGTAGTTTGTTAATGCATGCTGATGTTTTGAAATACTCTTCTAGACGTTTGGAAATTAAAAAAATTACATCAAACTAGCAACCAACACTCACTTTATACAGCATAAAAATAAGTTCTTTATAGTATGGTTTATCTCCTTTCTGATGTATTTGGGATAGTGCCAACCTTGCCACCTGTTCCTGCACTTCCTTTAAGGTAGCCCTGGCTTTCAACATGAAACCTAAATTGGATGTGCACATACTTGCTCCTGCACTTTGCAATGTAAACACCTGCACATATGTTTTAAATAGTCTCACACCTCTATATGTAAAATTTCAGACACCTGTGAATTTGCTTTAAATAGCCCCAGTGGGTTTTGTGGATGGAGAACAACTTCCAGGTGCAGATGAATAAGGTTATTTCAAGGGCATAGGCAATGTACAGCCTCCAGTATGAGTAGCACCAATACTGTAATTCCAAATTTAAAGTAAGGCTTTAAACCCCTGTCCCCTCTGTCACTCATTATTCATCTGCAAACTGAGGACACAAATACATCTGTTTTTCTCCCTGGATTGTACCGAGCTTTAATTTGTTGGGGTTTGATCCTCTAAAGCATCCTGAGATCTTTGCACTGTGTGTGCATTCCACAGCCCTTCTCTTCATACAGCTGCAGAGGAAAGGTTCCTTTTCACTGGTCTTAAGCTACTGCTTTGTGAGTGTTCTGGTTCTTGCCATGTCTATTTTGATATTGAAAAACGATTCTGCTGTTTTCAGGCCAGTTCTACCAGAACCTTCACATGAGATCCTCACAGATATTTTCTTACTCAAAAATTTTTGGCCTGCCATCATTTCAACTCTGATCAACACGTCCATTCTGCCTTTGCAAATCAGACTGTATATGAATACAGGCTGGGAATTTACTCTGAACTAATCTGCTGTACATCTTTTCAAATTCCGACCTTTCCTTTTATATTTCTTCTCCAGTCACCTGAGAATTAAGCAAAAAATGAGATGGTCAGATTATTTTTCTGTTTAAGAAAAATTCTGTCTAATGACTCATTAGAGCTTTTCCAAAAGCTACCTTATTTATTTAATGCCATGTCCTTTTCTCCTTCCCCAGAAGAAAGTCAAAAACAACCTCAACTTTCCATATGCAAACAAACACATATTTGAACGACAGTGTGGAATGTTTTGCAGGGGGAAACAGTACTTTTGATTTGACCAAGTGATACAGTGGAAAAAGACAGAGGCTCTCAGCACAAAAGCCCTTCTTTGGATGTAAAACTCTCCAGACTGAACACAAAGAATTACAGCTGGTGACCAAAGAAGAGTTCCATGCATCAAGTTTTCATCTGCTCTATGAAGAGGTCCAATGAGAGAGGGGGTCTTTGTGGTGTACCTACACCAGCCTGAACAAAGAGTGGCATGAGTTCACTCCAGCCTTTCAGACCAGATCATTAGTTCCACCTCAGGCCACCACTGCTGGGCTGAGCAAGGTTCCAGCTGTGGAGCAGAGCAAGGGCAGTGCCAAGATTCCTAAACACTGTGCCCAGGGATGTCCCAGACCCAGGACAAGTGCTGACACAGCCATCCACTGGGGTGGACTGGGTTTGCTTTGCTTTCAGCCGAGGAGGTGGTTTAAAGAAAGCTGCTGCCTGCATGGCTCCACATTCTTTTTTGCTTTTTAGCCTTGGGAGCAGGGAGGAGATTTTGTGGATCCTTCCTACTCCAAGTCCTCTCCCACTGGTTGCAGTCCTGGAAATGCCAGGGGTGTGGGAATGGAGAGATGCAGCCTTTTTTTCTGTCCAAACAATCCTGATCAATGTTCTCTACAGAGAAAAAAAACCCCAAACCCTCACTCTGCTCCTTGTGAGCTTTTATGTTTTGTCTTACTGCCAGAAGTGAGCATATGAAATAAGAACTCTTTAAATTTCATCTTGGAGGTTGGTGCCTTTTTAATTAGCCCTTAATTACAGAGAAGCTAAGAAGCAATCAGGCAAACGTGCAGTTGGAAAATGTATGCAAGGAAAATAGAAGGGGTGTGAGTGGTGGGCCTTGTAGCCTTGCCTCTTCTCATGATTTTTATGTATGCATGACCTCACCAATTACCTGATATGACATCAACAGTACAGGACTGTTCTCTCTGTGCTGAATGTCTTCAAAATATTACTGCCTGAGAAACTGATCTCTAACAACACTCACTAGTATGAGCCAGTGGCATGGTCTAAAGCAGGGACTTCACATCCAGTTGTGCTCCTTCCCTGTCACGTGTAACAGAGCCCTTGTGACCACCCAGATGACTACTGATGCATGCATCAAACAACTCTCCTCAGCTGCTGGGGAAACTGCATGGCCCCCTTCAGTAGAAAATCTTTCCAGAAGACTGCATTAAAAACCCAGTTTTGAGCTACTGATTGGCCGTTTGTCACAGTACCCCAGAAGACTTGGTTCAAGGCAGCACAGACACCATCCCTTGCTGAGACAGGGGCTTTGGTGCTCAAAATCCCTTCCTTAGTTATGTGACCTTGACTTATCTGCCATTAAGGCACAGCCAGAGTGATGGAATCCTAAAGTTCAGAATGGGTCATCACTATTAAAATGCCTTTTCCAAATCCTCATCAGGAGCCAGTACCTGCTTACAGCCAAGTAATCCACCTCATCAATCTCCTGACATTTCCTCACCAAGCCAGGCATGTGAAAGAGCTGCCCAGAACTCAGTGAGGGGCAGCCTGAGGGTTTCTGTACCCTGGACAAGGAGGTTAACTTCCATGAGGCTTCTTTAGGGAAATGCAGCTAAAGATAGCAGAGCAGATGAAAATACTGACTTGAGAAAATTGGACTACTATTTTTATAAAGGAGAGAAAAGTTGATTTCTTGAACAGCCTCTCAAATAAAGGTCTAGGAGAAAATATAATGGGGTCTTTTCTTCTCTCTGGCACAGAAAGAAGGGATGCAATTAAATCACATGGTTTGATTCTTGGGGTGCCCTACTCAGGGACAAGGTTTGGACTCAGTGATCCTGATAGGTCCTTTCCAACTCAGCATATTTTATGTTTCTATCACTCTAGGAAATTAAAAGATGGCAAATTTGAAAGTGAAGAAAGGGAATTCTTACAGACCATGGGAGTTTTCAGTTTGCTGCTGTGGGGAACTGGTTTGGAGAAACAGTGAAATTTAGAAAACATTTGGACTGGTGCATGTGTAGTAAGGCTGCTCAGACTTGTCAAAGTTCAAGCAAACAGTTTGGGGAGGATGTTAAGCCTCCTGCTTCTGGGCTTACCACCACTCTCTAATATTTAGATGAGTGCTATGTGATAGAAAGATAGAATTGTTCCAGTTGGAAAAGACTTTTAAGGTCATCAAGTCCAGCTGTGAATTGTCTGGGTCCCTGACACCCTCTACATAAACACTGAGGCAAAGAGAGCCTTCCAGAATGGGACTGAGCTTCCTCATCCTCTGACATCTCTCTGAGATGGTTGGGGTATGCTGCCACCACATTCCTACTTATTAACCATTAGGAGATCCTAGAGAACAATAAAATTAGAAGAGCTCCTGAGAAGGAAGGCTTAAAAGGTCTAACAGACAACAAGATGCCACTGTGAATTCTATGGCACCTCCCAGTTGAAGAGCTGGTGGCAGAACTGAATTTGAACTCAATTTGGTGGAGAAAAGAAGGTTTGGAAGGAGAAAGAAGAGAATGCTGACCTCTGGGAGGGCAAAACCAAAGTCCAATTGGCTTGGAGGGCAGGGAAAGACAGGGTATGGGGAGGTAAAATCTAATTATTTCAGCTAAGCAAATGGAGCAGTCAGGTCTCAGAGTCAACTGCAGTCACTCTTTATTTCACTGTGGGGTCACCAAGGAAAACAAAGCAGCACAGAAAAGCAAGACAGGGGAAGCAGAACAAATACCGAGCAACCCGTGTGGCAGATTGTGCTCATTAAACAGAAAGGATAATAAAATTAGAGCCCAGGATGGGGACAAAAGAAATTATGAAAAGGGTACAGGATACTCCTTCTGCCTCCAAATCCTGCTCATAATGAATAACGTGTTACTGCTTTTGGCGTGTGAACCCAGTCCTGCTTAGGATCAACCAAGTCCATTTACCAAAAATACCCTGTGTCAGGCAGCACAAACATACCTCGATTTTTTGGTTATTTTGTTTGGTTCTCCATTGACATATTTTACCATGACTAACACATGATTTTCCCTCAAAATTTACCATGACAAAATCATAGCTCTTAAACATAAGAGTACAGCCCAAGGGCTCTCTGAGTTAAAGCACACCCTGGCACAACAGCAGCACTGGGGGACACACTCAGCCACACAGGACCAGGCCAGCAGATCACCACAGACCCATTTGTGCACTCACCCTTAAAAGCCACACACACCAAACTTTGGTGGACGATGTCAATGACAGTAGGAAATGATCCTTTATCAGGGCACAGGAAAGATTTGGCCAATGTAAGATTGGCCACTGGGTAAAATAATTTTCTCTGGCTTGGCCTTCCCTGCAAATGAGCTGAATTGTCACACTGCAAGAGAAATGAATCAGAGCAAGGGGTTCAAGCCTTTAACAAGTTTGCAGCCATTTCTTAGAGTCCTTTCCCCCCCACATTAAAATCAGTTTGCTAGGAAGCTCAAACATTCTTGGCACAAGGCAGGAAAAATAAAGGGAAAATTCTATTCAATGCAGTTGCAGGATATTCCTAACAGCAGCACCTGTGAGGAATATTTTGTATTGTCTCTGGATGCCTTGGAGACACTGTGCCAACCTGATGGGCCAGTCCTGACCTCAGCTGTGACCTCTGGAACTGAACCACAAAAAAGCAATGGAATAGGACATTACAGGCTCTCCCATCGAGCCTGCTATGGCCCTACCCAGGAGCACTTCAGGAATCTGAACCCTCCTTGCAATCTGGATCCCACCTTTCTTTCCTGCATGGCATTCTATGGCATGGTCCATATACAGGATGTAAAAAACTGACCAGAATGAAAAGAACAAGTCCTTGGCAGAGAGCTTCACTTATCCAGAAAATAAATCAATAAATCATTCCAGAGGCAAATGGGAACAGAACACCATTCTCCCTGAGACCATTTCAGAACTGTTCTGTGCTCCCACCAGCACAGCCACCTCAGACAGGGCTGACACACAGAATGCTGACCTCCTCCTGGAGAGTCAAGAGATCTGCTCTGAAAAACTGCAGGCTGAAACTGGCAGCACCTTCCTCCAGAGATCTGTTCCCTGTGCACAACCACCCTATTCCTCTCTCCACCAACTGGTTTCAGGAGGGATTGCCAGACAGCTGCAGGGCAAGTTAGGTCACCCCATGGAGCTCAGAGGCAGGCAGGGCTCAATGGCAGCATCAGGAGCTGCTGCTCTGATTTGACCACCAGAACTTTCCTCACAGTGACAAAGAAGAAACAGCTCAGTCTGCACATGCTGCCAAGTTTAATAGTAGGAAGGTATTATTTTGCTTTTACCAAAAGCATGTAATTGCTGTATCCATTTCTAGGTTGTTCTGAAAAGTACCTTTTTTTTTTTTTCTACTCAGCAAAACAAGTTTTGTGACTCTGTTCAAACACCCAAGTTACTCAGCTCTTCCATCTCAGACAGACAAGACAGAATTGGGTGCTAACTCACAGGACTTTTCTCTTCCATTTGTAAACCCACTGACAAATAGCCCAGCACAGGAAGACCTTATAAAAAAAACCCACAAAGTCCAGTGGTTCACACAGAGTCACCAAAGCCAGGCTCTCACCACGTGGCCTTGGATACTCTGCCTTTCTCCCCTTAAGTCATGGGGTTGAAATAGTAGCAAAAAGTTCCCAGATGCAAACCCACTGACACATCATCTGATATCACAAAGTGACAACAACCAAACAAAAGGAAAGTGTTTTTATGCCAAACACAACAGTCCAGCTCCAGATACACACTAACATATATGAGAGATTAGGAGGCAGGGATGACAGGATGTAAAATATTTAATTCTTGTTGCTTTTAATGCCAACTGAGAAGCTCTAAAAAAAAAACTGGTAACTTCTAAACCCTAGGTACAACATAATGCTGGCCAAATTTCATTCCTTTCCAGAGCTGGGTAGGTGATCTAGGATGAAAATGGCAAAATAATAATGGTGATGATAAACAAGACAAATCCATGTAATTCTGCATAGTAAAGAACAGTCATTATGACCCACTTTTTGCTGTTGGCCACTGTTCAATATGGGCAATTTAGCCATGGAGCTTATTGCTATGCATCTGTGATCTGTCAGAAACAGTTCTCAATTGAAACATACACTTACTGCTATTCTTTGATCCACTGTTGTGTATGGGGCTTTATACCCTGTGCACACAGCCCTCCTAACTGGAAAAGTGTGTGCTCTTACAGCACGTGGGCCATACACTCTCTGTGATGTAGTACACTGGTTCATTTATAATATTAACTGGTCTTTTATTTTACTTGAATCCTTCAAATGGATACTACCAGCAGGCAACATACATGGTACATAATTCAGCTCCTATTAACACACCCTCCCCTAGAAAAACCTAAACCCTAAGTAATTTGATGGGCTTTCTGCTAAGGTTTTCAGGTGACAGAAATTGGAAAAAAATTCCCTTTACATTTCAGTCTGTCCAATTCTGGATGATGATTTTGTAATCATTCAAAACCATCAGATTTTTAAAAAACCTCCTTGTTGAGGTTTTTCTCCTTACCTTACCCTTTACAATTCATTTGAGAAAGAAACTGAACTGCCTGAGGAAAGTAAAAGCAATTCTTCCATCAAGTCCTCTTCCAGATTAACCCAAAACTTCTGTCTTAGTAACTTAAAACGTGCCTAAGAGAGCCTAACTTCCTATTTAAAAAAAATATATTTTCTTGATCATGTTTTTCAGATTATCTTTGTCTAAAAGCTCAAAACTTTGTTTTGTTTTGCTTTTAAGGAAAATGTAGATTCTGGCAATCACAATCTGTGCCAAACAATCTGGGAGCTGGCACAGGAATTTGGCCCATTCTATGGATACCTTAAGTACCTGTCTCTGGTTTACTTATCTCACTTCCCTCTGACCTAGTAATTCCTGTTTCAACACAAATATTTAATGGATTTATGTGTAAAAGAGAAAGAGAAATGTACACATTTTTTACTCTAGCCCAGTATGAAGCAATCATTTTTAATTAGCATGTCCTTAAATGAATACAATAAGCCAGTGTTTTCCATTGCCAATTTGTTTTGGTCCATGCAAATGGAATTACAGAGATAAAGAACATTCAAAGACTGATCCCAGATGCAGCTGTAAAGCAAGATCTGTCAATTAAGATGTTGGAAGTATCAGGCTGGCCACCATTCCTAGGGCTTCAGGTTCATGTCTTGTAGGTGTATCAAGTTTTTTTGTTTTTAAATATTGGAAATTAGGCTGCTTACTTGAGATAGCATCAAAATATGTTGCTGCACTCCAGCACTGTTCTGTGATCACCAGATTTTATCAGTCACAAATAAAGAACATGGATTGTAAACAGGGTCTGTTCAGTTCAAACTGTGAAGCACAGATAACACAGATAATGGAAAGAGGAGACAGCAACATTCAAACCCTGGTGCATGAGGGGAGAATTATTCAAACCCTTAGCTCTGTGTGAGCTCTCCCTTCCTACCCTTAACTCCCAGCAGCCTCCATGCCCTGCACATTATGTTCCACAGACAAGCAGCTTGACCTGTGCCTTGGCAAAGCAATGGCAGACCTGTTGAAGTAAGACTCTACGCAAATATAAGTGATTCTTGCTGTTACAGTTTCCATACCTTATATTTTTTCAGGTACACAGACACTCACAAATTTAATGTGTATTTTAAAAAAGCTTTTCTATTTATACCCCAAACAATCTGCATGAGAGCCTTTATGCCAGTGTCTATGCACCTGAATGCATTGGCTTTCTTACATCCTACATAAGTGCAGAGAAACAAAAAAGTAAATTAGAAAAAAAAGACACTATGCACTTCTGAAGACCAGGGTACCTTGACAGAAACCAGCAATTCATTTGCATTTAAAGCTGCATGTATTTTAAAATATATAAGATAACACAGGCCTCACATCCTCTGATAGGTGCAGATGAAAAATATCTGCCAATTAAAAAAAAATAAAATGTCCTGATAATGTTGAGAATTCCATGCAGTAACAAAGAGTAACAAGGAGACTATTTAAATATCCAGACATAAATCTTTGCAGATAAACAGCATTCTGTGTGCCCTCAGTATTTGCTGACAACATCTTTTAGTGCTCTCTCCTCAGCATCACGTGAAGAGCAAAGTAAAATTTCCAAAAGCCAAGAGGAAAAATAAAAAGCCATCAAGAGGGTTGTAATTCATGCTCTGGAAAACAGAGAAAAAAGTACTCAGCAAATCCATCCCATCTCTTCCCTCTCTACACAATGGCCTAATACTGGAAGCCACACTCAGCCCCTGTGCAGAATGTGTGCTTTTCTGTAGAAAAAAAGGTAGTTATGAGATATAAGATAGATATATTAGATATGTTATGTGACAGAAGTCACCTCTGCTTGTCATGTATGCAAATTCTGAGGCTTGCCTATGAAAATTAAACCTATCACATTATTATAATTTCTTCAACCCACAGGAATGTTTTAAGCAGCTGGTTTATATATGCAGGGTAACGTCCATGTATTGTTTCCCTTTTGATTATCCAGGGTCAGGATAGAAGAAGAGGCCAGAATACACACTGAGCTCACCCAGCTCAGTACTGAAATAAGGCAATCCCTGGGAACACCTGCAGCTCCTGCCTCCTTTTGCACTGGGCAGATGAGTTTGGCAAAGGAACATCAAACATCCTCCCCTGACTGTGGGAATGGACCTTCCCAGTGTGTCCACTGTTCTCAGGGTGGTGAAGGCAGTGAGAGGGCAGGCAGACAATGCCCAGGGGCTTTTGGCAGCTCCTGCAGGAAAGCTGAAGCTTCACTGGAGTCTGGATGAACCATGTATTTTCTTATTCCATTAACTTACATTAACTCATTTTTCCATGGTTTCCAGATGCTTCTGCTTACCTGACCTGTATGTTCGGGAAGAGACAAGCTGTCAGGAGGGAATTTTAACTCTGGGCTGGCAAATTTCTAGTTTTATTCTGTTTGTTAATAAACAGGGCTGGTGTCAAACAGATGGGACTAGTACTAAAACTGTAGTTAAGTTTTTCCTGTAGATAGAGATCAATACTGCTAAGTAACTGTACACATCCCTCTCCTCTCCTGTGTTATCTTAGAAGAGTGAACTTGGGACAGTCAGCACCAGAATTTCTCATGTCTTAAATCTCAGTTATAATTTTAGCCACTGGGCAATCTCGAGTGTGTGTTAGCAGAACTGTGTGCCATTTAATGTCTTTTATTTTAAAACAATAATTTCTCATCACTGTCATTTATTATCCCTCTACACTCCCTCCACCCCTTGGCAGTGACAGCCCCAGCCACACAATGCCCATTCTGTCTTATTCCTCTGCTTTTCTCTGCCTCTGCACTGCTCCCCAACCCTCCCTGCTTGAGCAGCTTCCCTTCAGAGAGACCTGAGGAGCTGGGAGATGGCAGATCTCACATTCCTGATTTTTCATGAAAGCAGTCACAGAAGCAACAACAGACACTCCTCAGTAGGACAGGCTGCTGCCACCAGGAGAGCTGGGCTGCCCCACCTCTATGCCATGTCTCCCTCATGCCTGTGCTGCCACAAAAAAAAAAACCCTTAAGCACCAGCAGTAACCCAGCCCTGGTGGCTCCATGCCCCTTGCACTGGCAGAGGTTTTGCCCTTCTCAGCAGTTGCCCTCTCCAGGAGAATGGTTTCTTGGCCAGTTCCTCCCACCACCCCTAGGTGTAAAGGCAGCAAGGCTGTGAGACATGGGAAGACTTCTGGGGCAGGAAGGGTCAAGAAATCAACAGCCCATCACTGCATCCTGGTGCCATCAGGGTCTCAAACCCATCAGGGTTTCAGGTCAGGTCACACAGAGGGCTGGGGAAGGAGGAGCAGGGCCTTATCAGGAGCTGTAGCTCTCTCTCCCTCCATGCTGCTCCTCACTGTGTAGTTTTCTCTCTATCCCTGCTGAGCCCCTTTCCCCTTCTTGAACTCTGCTGTGCTCCACACACTCCATGCTACTTCATCTCCCAGACATTTGGAAGTGGTACTCATGCTCTCATTTCCTAAATCTGCTCCTTTAAATCCCACAATCCCAAATCCCAGAAGCCTTCTCCTGTCCAGATGATGTGTGCCTGTCATTCAGGAGACAAGACTGCTTTATCATAACCAACTTTCATCTGCTCTCCAGTGCATCAGTGCTAAGGGTTTAATCCAAATAATCTTTCTGCAGTAGCTCTCCCCAAGTGGAAGAAATGGCAAGGTGCCATCATTCCCAAATACATCTATAGAGACTACAGCATCTGTAATTTATTACCTTTCAAGAAGAGCCTTGCTAATGTTAGTTATGTAAATTAGCCTGGTGAATCCCTTCACACACACACACAATCTGCAGCATGAAGTCTGCTCACAAACAGTGGAGGAGAGTTGCAGCAGGATGCCAGAAGGCTGTCAGCATTCTGCCAAGAGAAACAGATACAGCAGTGGAGTCATTTGTCCACTTGACTTGCTGAGGTACTGTGACCACACAGAGTTTAAAAATTCTTTTGCTTGGTCTTTTTGGTATATACCTATTTAGCCAAGTTTTTCTTTAAAAAAGTATTCAGAGTTTTCTCCCCGAGGGCATAACAGGAATCCTTAAAAGGGTGAGACCAGTCAGGATGAGAATTCAAGAAGTCTCACAGTCTTCAGTATTACTCAAACACCATGGTCATGATCTGCAAAGCCTGAATGCCAAGCCTCTAGCACTAGCTCTGAACAGGCAATAAACCATGTACCCATGACTAAGCTTTCAAATTAATACAGCAATGGCTTAAACAGTACCTGTAAAAATGGCTTTCATTCCTATCTATAGTCTCCAGAAGAGAAATACAGGACCTGAAAATCTGATCCACAACATCTCTGGTGTGTTTTGCAAGAGGCAGATGCATTACATTGAATGGCCTACTCCGAATCACAGTCAGTCCTGCTATATACATATATATATACCATCAGCTGCTTCATTTGATCCTCCTTAATACCTCAGATTCAGCTGTGAGGAAATACATTACTTTATCTAGAAAGATGGAAAGCTGCACTGGGATTATTCAGGCTGAAAGATGCTGTATGCTTTAAGAATGATTACTTAAGATGCACAGTAGCCACTATTTAAACACAAATTTCTTAGCTAGTTTACTTTTTTGTAATATTCAAAGGCACCAGTAGATGTTTAAAGCTGTTTTGGGGCTAGCAAGCATTAAAGAGGGAAAAAAAAATCTTTCTGAAACAATTAGATTTCTATTTCACTCATCACTCTCTTGGAATCTGAAAACAGCCCCGTCAATAAACCACATGTAGTTTAAATCAGAAAAAGCAGTATGCTCTCAGGCTGGAACCTGTGTGCCAAATTACAGCTTGCAGTAAATTTTTATGAGCAAGTTATAAACCCCTGAAAAATGGAGCTTAGAACAGAAACACAGGAAGAACCATCACTGCAGCAGCCCTAACATGCTGTTTGCTCTTGGCTGCTTTAGCCCCATCTTTCCTTCCTTTCAACATCAATGACTGTGAAATCAGCAGTCACCTCTGAGACAGCTTTATCTTCCACCTTCACTGCTGAACACTGCTCTTGGCACTGAAGTGCAGTGTGTTATCCCATCCTGCTCTACAGCCCAATTTCTGTGGCTTATCCTGAGGGAACATCTCCCTCTCAGATTTGTGGGGTGCCCTGTGAAGCCACAGCCTGCTGCTGGCCTCTGGCTTCCTAACCTGGCTGAGGAAATGTTCTTCTGTTCCCCACATCAGTGACTGCTCACAGGGCTCATTTTGGACCAGCTTTTTTTGAGCAAGGGTATATGAACAAAAGTGGAGATTCAGAAGAGGAAGAGAATTTCAGAAAGAAGAAGAGCATAACAGAGGGTAACCAAGTACCAGATGAGTGTTCACTACATAGTTAAACAGGGTGCTTCATGAGTTGTCAATAGAAAAGCTATAATAGGAATACACTAAATTTACCAAATAGGATTTTCACCTGAGTTAAATGGAGAATTTTGTCATCACCAATTTCCTCTGGGTTCCTAGCCAAAAGTAATGCAGTTGACTCCATCAGGATAATCACTACTTGTACAGCATGTCTAAAACTATACCTTTGAACTGATCAAAATCAAAGATGGATGAAAAGGCAGAACCAGAGGATGATGAGGAGAAAATGTGCAGGTTTCAAGGCAGGTGGAACTGCTGAGCTGATTCAGAAGAACCACGTGGTTTATTAGTTGATGTATTGACACAGAGGTGGGTGGAAAATACCTTAGACACAGCTCTGCACTGTTAACCAAGACAACTTCAAAGTCTGAAAAAAACCCTGTCTGATGGAAGAAAAAGGAACAGTGGTCACATAAATAATTCTTCTCAGTGATACCTTCACTCACAGTGAGAACTGAGATTTCTGGGGCCTGCAATAGCATAGGTCCTGGAATCAGTACCTCTGATTTTAAATTACATTTTCCTGCATCTGAAAATGTTCATAAATGTTAGGATTTTCTGTTTCTAAAATATTACCACAATTTTTAAAGTATTCAGTGCTGTCTTCCCTTCCCATTTTCCCATTCTATATTTTTCTTCTTACTGCCTGCTCCTTCTCCTTTTTCTTTTTTTCCATTGCTGAAAAAGGCAGAAAAAATGAAACAAGATGTAGTTTGCATTGGGCAATCTGGGTATTTTTTGGTCAAGAAATGCTGAAGTTTTTAATGAAGCATAACTTGACTCTTTTGCCAGTTCCATTCTGTGAGCTCCTCTTTCACAGAACAGAGACTTCCTGAACATCACCCAGGTCTCACCATGTTCAACACAATGGAAGCATCTTCTGCAACCATTTTTTATTTTTCCTATTAAGTCACCACAATGAGCTGGTTTTATTCCTTCATATAGCAAGGGATATTTAGCTTGTATGAAAAGCAAACACAATTAATGGATTAATACCAACTGGCATGGCTGTACTTTGAAACCTGTTTGAGAACAGCAGAGTCACTGTCAGCACAAGACACCTCCTTCCAAGACTTCTGTGGCCTCTCTGCTTGCAGACACATTGACAGTTGTACCCACTACAGCTCTCCCTATTTTCTCATTGTCTCATCCTCCATGATTTAGTTACAGATTTTGGCTCTGCTTTGATTTCAGTTTATACTAATGATATTTGATTGACAGTAACTTAAGAAAAATCACAAACTTATGTTCAATTACCAGATTATTTATGTATTTTTTGCTGTACTGGTAACAATGACTTCAGTGAAACATATGGAAAAAATAATAGAATATTTAGAAATCAGGAGTTTATAAGAAACTGGAAACAACTTGATACAAACCATTTAAAAACTATATTGTGCTTCATTTAAAAAGATATATATTTACCTAGCCTGTCTGGTACTACAGGAAACAAATAAGAGAGAGGTACTTGCAACTCTAATTGGAGTGACAACATATTTCATGGTAGCTGGAGATTTCAACTATCTCTACAGAGTGGGTTCACTTTACAAACACACAGCCTACTAACATCACTGTCCAGTTCCAAACCACACCTAATATTAAGAAGAGATGGCAATATCTTCCTCAAACCAGCAAAGTACCTGACAGTATCAAAGCACAGTTGATTTTTCTGTCATGTTGTTAAATGTCACCCTTTAGCCCAGCTGCAGAGCACCCCCCATCATTCCTCTCCTAAGAGAGGGAACCCAGAGCTTCCATGGCATGGGTCAGGTTCTTCTGGTGCATTATTTGCAGTGCTGCTGGGTCAGTTCTGGTGCAGATGAGGATATGATACGACTCTGTTCCTTCTCACCCTGTTTGGTGATCCTCACAATAGCTGTACAAGCATAGAGCTTCCCAAAAATGCTGAGACTGTCCACAACACACATCATGTCAATGTACTCAACAACTTCCTGGCCCCCCAGGCCCCAAAACCAAGGAAATCACTAAGCACATGCCAATAGGAAACATGGTAGAAAGCCAATGGCAATTAAAGATAGCACTAAAGTGGTGTGGCAGGGGCCTGATTAACACACTGCCAGACATCAATTAAGGTGAAACAATAATATGTTGGGAAGTTACATAATTAATAAATAGCTTTGGATAAATGCAAAGTATGAAAAAGCAGTTTATGTGCTCTGTCCTTTTTAATCACCACATTTATGAACAATGACAAATAATGATTCCTCACAATGCTATGAAATAATACTGCTGTGGGACAGGCAAAGCAAAAGAAACCCATCATTACTCCTGGCTGCTAGAGATGTCAACAGCTTCTAGAAACTGAGTTTGCCTTAACTGGCATCTCCTGTTCACACTGCAGTCCCATTTCAAAACATACCAAATAGGTATTGAGGATATTTTTCCCACAACAGAACTGTTCAGGAACCTTCCTCACGGCTACTTTTAATCTCACTAGCAAAGATGGTCTAGAACTACTCACTCAAATTCTCTGGACCCTTTGCTGGCCAGTAGATAAATCTCTTCAGCTTCTCAATGATAAATACCTACTCTTAACAAAGACTGGCTTTTATTTGTAACAGTTCTTCATCTAGGTAGGCTGGGAGGAACAGCATTAGTGGAAAGGCTTCCTACTGTGTATTCCTGTAAGAAGACAAATCCTGCTCCTGGAGAGCTGGTAAGGAATATTTTCATTACTCCATGGATTATTTGATAGGATGAAAAAATGAAATAGTAATTAAATAGCCATAGAGAGGGGCCAAGGGGTTGCACTGCATAGCTCAAGACCCAAATCTGCCTTTGTTCTTTAACCCCCCAGTGTGGGTTCCCATCCCCACCTGTCCCACAGTGTGTGCTGGCACTGGGCACAGCCATGGGAAGGCACTAAAGCCCCCACGTCCTACCCTGTGGAGTTATGAACAGAAAAAAACTCAGCATCTTTGACATGGGCCTTGTTCCTGGCTCTGTGAATACAAGGTACATTCCACTCTAATTATTCCTAATTGCTGTGACTTAATGTGTAAATATTTGCAACACACAAATATAAAAGTGCTTCCATACTGTTAGCCACAGACACGTTACCAGCTGCTAACATGGTTTCTAAGCCTTTGCAGTTCCTCCAGATCCAGGCCATAGGGCACAGCTCCTCAGCTGATGTCAGCCCTTTGAAGTGAGGGGCTGCCTTGGTTTCTTGAGATTTTCAACAGACAGTTGAATGGGAACCAGTGCAGTTCTGATGCCCCAGTTTGTACACACAATCGTCCCATAAATTTTTCTTTCATCCATTTGCTGTTGTTTTCCACAGCTGCTGGATACTGGGCAGCTTGAACCCCACCTACCCTACATCTGCCTTTGCCCTGTCCTGACTGTTCCCCTGGTACTTACTATTCTGCCTCTCCTCCATCCTGCTTACACTGCTCTGGTTCTAGCACATTGGAGAACTGAAGTTGGGAAGATGAGGCCAGCTGGCAGGAGAGCAGACATGACCCAAGCATGTTCTTCTCAATTTAGTCCCTTTTCTTGGTAGAGCTAAACCTGCAGAGAAAGAGTCAAAGATGAATTCCAGGGTGTCAAGGAAGGGGCTGAGCAGTGGGTGGCACTGGGAATAACAGGGACTTTGGCTGCCAAGCCCAAAAAGTTTACAGAACAGTTGTGGAGGGAAACCTTTGGAACAGGGCCAAGAAAATGGATTAAGGTTACCCTGCAATGCTGCAATCAAGTTTTCCAGGTCCATCAGCCCTACACCTCAAGTGGGTGTGCCAGAGTGGTCTGGCAGCATGAATCCCTGTCTGCAGAGGTCAGATTTATTGACTGAATGCACCAATTGCCATCAGCCATCAAGCTTGCCTGAAGCTGTAATGATTCTCAGGCTCCTTCACTTGGACCAGTAAATCAGAGCAGCTGAGACACTGTGTGCAGACACAGTTCTGTAACTCACTACCAAGTCCCCTGAGGCATCTTGGGCCATAATTTATACAGCTCTGAGTACGTTTATATTATATAGAACTGAGAGCTTGAAGGAAAACCAAACCAAATGCAACAAAGCGAATGCAGACAATGAATAGCCTGAAAAATTATAACAGTCTCAAAACTTGAAGAACCCAAGATATCCCTCTTAATGACTCACACTGAAGATGAGTTATTTATTAGGCTGGAAGAACTATAAAAATAAAACAGACTTAAAGGCAGAGCAAACTCTCAGGAGATTCATAGGTTATTCAGTTTTTCTTTTAATTCTCATATCTTATTACATGTTATTCTGTAAATCCATGTAGCTGCCCCAAGGCAAGGGGCTTTCACTATGGTGGTGACAGGGTAGCCTGTTCTTCCTCCTTTCTTTGGGGGTAGGGAAGGCACCATAAAGGGCTGGGCATTGTCACCACCTAGCAATCCCTTTTTTCTTTTCCATCCCCCAGGGCTAAATGGCTCTTCCCCAAGATGTGACACAGAGCATGTCACACACCAGGCCCTGCTGGGGAAGCAGGGGTAAAAGACACTGAAGGACACTGGTGAGACAGGACAGGTCAGAGGATGACTGAAGATGACAACAACCTGACTCATACTCACTGAATCCTCTCCTTGCCCACTTGGTTTTGGCAAAGTTGAAATCATTCTTAATGAACAGAAATCACAAACCTGAATTAAGCTCACAGTGCAAGCTAACACAATGCCCACACCTCTCCCATGTAACCCAATGCCCACACTCTCCTTTTAGCCTATTTATCTGCCATTTTCCCCAGCATTTTTCTACAAGCTGAATGGGAGTTTCCTTCTGGGACTAACAGTCCACAGCAAACTCTGAGTAATAAATAATAATAATAATAAATTGCAAAAGCCCTGAAGCAGTCTGCTTAGTCATCTTATTAAATGTTAGTAACACTTTCACAGCATTGAACAGGCCTTAGTCATGCACCCATTCCTGTAAAAGACACAGTTTTCTCATCAATAACTCTCTGCAAAAGAGCCAGAACGTCATGGCTGGAAAGGAATTGCTATGAGGAGAGTAAGGAGCTTCCCTCTGGCCTCTCCCACCAGTCAGACAGCAATTAAAGGTTCTTCTGCACTTTGGAAGTTTGTTTTCTTAGTCTTGATTTTAACTGCATGACAATACTGATTAATTTCTGTTTATAAGTCTACTTCCACAGCAGCAAAACTGGCTGAAGCTTCATCTTTGGTTACAAGAAGAGCAGAGGGAAGACGCTGGATATGAGCTGGTGAGGAACTGCAATTCATTTTCATACAAATTTGCTTTTAAAAATGAGCAAAACCTTTTCTCAATTTATGCAAAATAAAGGGGATATCAGAATGACAGTAAAAAAAAAAAATCAAGGATAACCCTCAAGGGTTAATTTCCAGGTGCTTTGAAGAGAAGTTTCTAAACTGTTCCTTGAATTTTAGAGCCTGAGTCACACAATTATGCTGTATCTGAGCAGAAGTGTTAATCAGAATGAACAGTAACAGCCTATCACAATGGTACTAAGTACATAAATATTATTTTACATACTTTTTCAATAATCTTATACATGCTTTTTAACAAGCCACCATAAGACAGAGAACATATGAGCCCTGCTAGTATGTACTGTACGGCAAGGTAGTTAAGAATATATTGCATTTATAAACTATGCACAACTTTATGAGTCTCCAGATATAATTTCATCATAGCACAGTAATTGGAAAGTCTGCATAATTTTGGAAGGATATGTGTTTTAGTTAAAAGAACACTATTATTGCTAATTGGATACCAAGCTTACATTGTAAATCAGAGCAAAGTATGGGCACCTAATTACAAACTTTTTTGAAACAACCACTGTATGTCTTTACATTATTTTTGGCTAACAAGTGACTTAAATAATCTTAGTGTTACAAAGTCCATAAATCTTTTCTATAGCTGTGGCTGATGAAATGTTACAGGATAAGAATGTGTGTTCCCAAGGTAAATATCTTGCTTGGCAGCACCATCTCCTACAGTGAATCAAGGTAAAGGGGTATGTAAGTGACTGGCACTGGCAGAGCACCAAACAGAAAAGGTAAAATGTAGAAAACTGGTATTAACTTATGTAGCATGTTGAAGCTTAACACATTTTAAACAGGCTGGGCTCACCCTTTGGCATCTGGAGCTAAAAACTTACAGCCATGTTCTTATATGGAACGAACTTGTGTATTAGTTTTACAACACCAGCAACAAACTTTTATGAAGTTGTTGAGGTCTCAAATCCAGAGCTGTTATGCGTGGTTATTTTTAAAATTAATTTTTCCAAATGGCTTTTCCTCTGCATGCCTTGATCCACTCTTACCACACCTGGGGCACTGGAGATGGCACTCAGCACTCCAAAGGGAGCTGGGCAACAAACACCAATAGACACCAATATACTCATTGGGTATGACCCTTCATGAACACTGATGAGCTGATAGAAAGTGCCAAAAGCCTCAACTTCTGATCAGAGTCCATGGAGCAGAGAACATTCAACAGAAGCTACAGTCCTTGTGGGATCTGTCTGCTGAGGAGAGAGAGGCCAGGCCATCTCCCCTAATCCTGTAGCCAAGGGGCAGGGAAGATGGTTCATTACTCAGTGTTTAGTTTTTCACCACGGCCTTAAAGATACACTGCTTCTCTCAGTGATGGATGGAGTGAAAAGCCTTGTGCATTAAAGGGCATAAAAAAGAAGCAACTTAAAAAACTGGGCCACTTGGAATGTGTAACGTGGCCCAGGAAGATCAACAATGCCAAGTCTGAAGCCTATTTTTCATTCTTTCCCCACCGAAAGGAAATCCATGCCTATTCTTAAAGTCTGTTGTGAAGACAATAATGTACTACAAATCTCTGGAAATCCTTTTGATTTTTCCTTTTGATTTTCTATATATTATACGTATTTATTTTTAAAAAATGTAATGTAGACTCAGACATGTTGATGCTGTTCAAATGTCAGCCTGCACAGCATCAAGACAGAGGCCATGTGTTCCAGATTTAAAAGCTGTATTCACTTTTTGATATACCATTCAGCAAGGACTCATTGTCAGACAAGCCTTCTAATCTGTTCAGCATGTTTCTACCTCTTCTTCTTCAGGGAATGGTTGTGGTACATTTTACCAGGTTGCCTAGCAATTTTGGTGTCTTAACAGCCAGCTGGAGCAGAAATGGTCTCTAATAGTCTCAGATAGCCTATGGATACCATCGAGGCTGAAAAAATCCCCAAGGTCTTGGAGTTCAGCAGCTCTGAAGGGTATATGTATTTAACCTTTCCTCCTGGTCAGGTTATTAAAGTGAGTTCACTGAACTTGATTCCAGAAGAAAAAACAGAAGCAATGTGCTTGCACTGTTGCAGATGAATGTACAGTTAAGTCCTGTTTTATGGCCACCTTAATTCCTTTCCCATAAATTCACTAACCTCAAATCACAACTGTGAGCACCAAGACTTGTGTGCATGGGAGCAGAACACTGCAAGCTCCCCTTGACTTCTCCTTCTTTGCTAATGTAGGGCCTGAAAACTCTGTTACAAGTTCAATCACAATCTTCCCCATCTACCACAGAGGGTTAACCCAGGTTCAGTCTTGCAGTGTAGATGACTCAAGATGTATGATTAAAAACATGATGCTCCAGGCACATTAGCCAAGGCTTGCAGCCTTCTTGCCACCAGCAAACAGCAGCTCAGCTGTATCCAAACAAAACCTATGAGTTAGGATGGCCAGAGATGAATGACAGACAAAAACCAAACTGCACTTTCAGGCAGAGAGACTAATGATGAGTTTCTCTTTGTTGATTTGACCACCATGTTCAGGCTCAAATCAGCCTTTTAGGATCATCCTGATAACCAGACATACCATGACTATTCTGTTTCTCTCCCAGAATGTCTGGTGAAGTACTACAGTGTGGGAGGAGTTCTCTGAGGGAGAATTTCCTCCATTTCAGGTTAGCAGGAAGTTCCCACTAGCCAGAACTGGGAATTGCTCTGGAATAGGAAACATTTCCTTTGAAACCAGGAGTAAAATGCAGGAAATTTTGAAAGGGGCAGGTGGCAGAAGCCTTAGACTTGATCATGTGTGTGTGTGTAAAATAAGAGAAAAAGGGGACAAAGATGCAGACATGTAGGTTAGAGAGGAGGACATGAATCATCCTCATCTGGATAACTTTAGTTCTTAATCAGTCCCCACCAACTTCAAGCAAGAAAATATTCATTTGAGGCTGCGCACAGCTCGTGGTCTTCAGAACCCCCATAAGCCCAGGACAGACTGGACATACAGAAACGAGGAGCAAGCATACATGGGTCAAACCTCACTGGAAGGGAAATTGTAACCACCCTACATGAGATGAGCACTGAGAAATGCCCTCTGAGAAGCTCGCATTTCAGCAACAGAGGTAAGATTTACTACACCAAGCAAAGAACCTTTCTACACAGAGCAGAATTGATTGTACTAAAAACACAGACACCCACAAACTGCATCATCCAAACTTCATCAAATCCACTTTTTGAAACTTTCAGGTAACAGCATTTTATGTTTTTATTTTTGTTCTGCTCTTCTGAAAATTCTGCTGTTTCCGGTTAACATTGCCTGCAGTGATCCATTAATTTCCACTGACACTGGGCCAAATTTTTCATCTAAATCCTTATTCAAACACCTCCAAAGGTCATCTGTTTTTAAAAGTGCTGAGCACTTCATGCCTCTGAAAAATATCAAAGTTCTCTCTTCTATAGACACCATTTCTGTCTTGACTCAAGCTGAGGGTATATTTCAGACACCTTGAAACACTTTGTTTTCCAAGTAAAAATAGGTCCTGTCTCTCCTTAGCACTAACACCTGAGTCATTGGTCATTCCTGAGCAGTTTTTAAGGGGCATAGAAATGACAATGTCTTCCCTGTCAGGATGACCACATTCCTTTTCTTAATGAGCACCTGAGCAGAGCAATGAGGCTGCATTCCAATTAAATCACCAAAAGAATTGCTTCAAGATTGGGTCAGGTGAAATCAGGAGCAATCCTGCATGCAAAAGGCAGAGAAAAACCAGGAATTTAGAAGATTTTCTCTTCTGTGCAGGCTCTCCTAAGTGCACTGACAACCAACTCCACTTTCAAAACAAAGTGAAACAGTCTGCTGAGTGCTTTTAAGCCAACTATTAGATTTCCCATGTGCATGCTGTATGTGCATGTTTTAGACTCTCCCCAAGTAACACATGACATTCCCATTAGCTTTTGTTAACTTCTACATCAGAGTAAGCCAGAATCTTAAGAAGATTAACCTCTGTTCCTTCTAACTGTTCCTTAATTTTTATTAGAACAATTTTTAGGGTGGTTTTGCAGGCTTTTTTTCTCCTTTTGGATGAATACAGAAATTTCTCTGATGAAAGCTTCAGACTTTTTTGATTAAAACCAAACCAAAACAAAAAAGCCAAAAAAATCTCAACCCTGTAAAATTATTTTCCTTAAAGAAACTGCCAAAACTCTAGGAATCAGATTACAGAACAGAAGCAGACATCACTATGCCATCTTTACCTACTCGGGGAACCTTAGTGTCTCTCTGAAGTGATGAGTTGATGGTACAATTCATAGCAGAATCCCAGAATCAGAGAAACAGAATCGTGTTGGTTGGAAAAGACCTTTAAGATTATTGAGTCCAACACTTAACCCAGCAGAAAACCATGTCCCTAAGTACCACGTCTATCTGTCTTTTAAACCCATTCTGTGATGGTGACTTCACCACTGCCCTGGGCAGCCTGGCCCAGGGCCTGACAACCCTTAGGGGAAAGAATTTTTTTCTAATATCCAAGCTAAGCCTCTGCTGGGACAACCTGAAACCATTTGCTCTTGTCCTGCCACTTGTTACTTGGAAGAACAAACTGACCCACACCTCACCCCAACCTCATGTCAGGTAGTTGTAGAGAGTTATTAGTTCTCCCTTCAGCCTCCTCCAGACTAAACAACTCCAATTTCCTCAGCTGCTCCTTGTAAGACTTGTGTTCCAGAACTTTCACCAGCTTTGTTGCCCTCCTCTAGATATGCTCCAGAACCTCAATATCTTTCAGGTAGTGATGGGCCCCCAGTACCCGAGGTGCAGCCTCACTACCACCTTGCTGGCCACACTATTTCTGATACCAGCCAGGATGCTGTTGACTGCCTTGGCCACCTGGGCACACTGCTGGCTCATGTTCTGCCAGCTGCTGACCAACTCCCCCAGCTCTGTTTCCTCTGGGCAGCTTTCCAGCCACTCTTCCCCAAGCCTGTAGCACTGCAAGGGGTTATTGTGGCCCAAGTGCAGGACCCAGCACTGAGTCTTGTTGAACCTCATAGAGCTGGCCTCAGCACATCAATGCAGACCCCTCTGCAAAGCCTTCCTTCCCTCAGGCAGATCAAAACTCCTGCCCAACTTGGGGTCACCTGCAAACTTCCTGAGGGTGCATTCGATCCCTTTTTCCAGATCACTGCTGAAGATATTAAACAGAACTGTCCCAGTACTGTGACTCTGGGGACACTGCTAGTGACAGGCCACCACCTGGATTTAACTCCAATCAGCACAGCTCTTTGGGCCCAGTAATCCAGCCAGGTTTTCACTCAGCAAACAGTATGCTTGTCCAAGCATGAACAGTTAGTTGCTCCCAGAGAATGCCATGGGAAACAGCGTCAGAGGCTTTACTAAAGTCTGTGTGGACAGATCTGTGGCCTTTCCCACTAAGCAGATAACATTATCACCTTGTCACAGAAGCAGATCAGGTCAGTCAAGCAGCACCTGCCTTTCAGAAAACCATGCTGGCTGGGCCTGGTTGTCCTGCTCATGCCCCATGATTGCAGTCAAGATGATCTGCTCCATAACATTTCTTGTCACCAAAGTCAGACTGACAGGCCTGTAGTTCCCCAGATCCTTCCCCCAGGCCCTTTTTGTAGACAGGCATCACATTTGTTAACTTCCAACTAACTGTGCCCTCCCCAGATAGAGGGGACTGATGATAAATGATGGGGAATGGCTTGCTGAGCACTTCCACCAGCTCCCCCCGTACCCTTTGGTGGATCCCATTTTGCCCTATAGACTTGTGTGTGTTAATTCTGCACTGATGAGGGAATTTCTAGTTGTATTTAATAATCCTGACGAAGGTGAAGCTTCTGAGCATGTGTAATGGATTCCTGTGTTCTTAAAAGCTGGAAAAAAATTATTCTACCTACTACTGGTATCTCCTACACACAAACCTACAGCTGTCTAAGAAAGAAAACAACCATCTGTGGTCTGCAAAGTATTCAGGTTAGCTATCTGCAAGACTGCCATAAAACATAATCACAAAAAGCTGAGTATGAGTGGACATGCATTGCCATCCAAGAGACTGAAATTCTACTCAGCCATGTTTTTAAAATCTGCAAACTGAAAATGACTTCAGGGTCAGAGAGCCTGATTTTGGCCTTTTCCTTCACTCATGATACTGTTTCTAAGTTTTTAAATTGACAGACATTCTTAATTCAGAAACTCCATTGTTTAAATGGTCATTGAATTCAGGAAAATAAGCCTCTGTTACATTCAATAACTGCTAACCCCATTTATCCAACCAATAAATAATCCCTCGCCCTCCCCTCCTCCTCAGCTCCTAGGTTAGAACACTGAAACAGCTTGGCTCTCTGCCTATTTAATCTTGGTAATAATGATCAAAACCAGAGTGCACAGATCCCAGCACCCTGATTAGGATCACCACCCAACTATAAATAATGCACATACTTCATTAGAAAACGAAGGTTCTGCCAGAGGTTGCCATTTTTGATTGGAACTTTTACATTTCTCAGAATTTAATGTTATCATCAGCAGTTTAGATCCCATCGGACTTCAGATGGGAAATAGTCAGTTTATGAGGTCTTTCCACTGTTAGAGGCAAAGGAGGAAGTGGGGTTTTTTCCTTTTTGCATGAACTTATGTCAAGAATAATGACTCCACAAAGTCATTAGAGAGCAGAAAATGGAGGGTGATTACAGTGCAATTCCTTACAACTGACAAAGCTCTGTTCCTGCTCCAACAAATAAGAAATGTTGGGGAGGCTTCACATATGCTAAAAAACAGGAGAACCAAACGTCTGGGTGATGTCTCTTTGGAGCTTTCTGTAGCACACGTTAAAGAGCTGCTCACAGAGGACATGACTCAATTCCTATCTGTGGCAGTGGCTAAACATCTACTGACCAAAATTGTACAGCCTAAGGCTTTCATTTGAGTCTCATGCTATAAATAGTCAGTCTCCAGGTGTAGTCTAGTTTACCTTGGCAAGGAGAAGATGGCATACTGATTTATACAATCCAACTACCATCATCATGTCTTGCACTCTCATGTGCAGCAACAGTTACCATTTAAACAGTAATCCCCAAAGTCTGGTGACACAACAGTGGACAAACAAAGATTCACTGTAGTTACGTTGCTCATATGTTAAAGTAAATGCTACCGTCCAGAATATGTGGGAAAGCCAGGAATTAATTTGGTTTCATTGCATATTTACTGGCTGACTCCTTTGCAGATGCTGATTTTGTCAGCTAGCAGAGCCTTTTCTTCCTGTGATGTGCTGCTACATTAAAAAAACATAAGGCCTGAGGGGTTAAGTGCAATTGCTTAAAGAGAAAAATGCAAAGATATAATTTAAATATGGCCACGGTCTTGCCTTAAGTAGATTGAAATCAGCTTAGAACCTTATTCTTTTTTTTTTTTGCAGTCAGTGTCACTGAGGCTCTGAGAGTGCACAGGAACACCAAACCTCCAGCCTTGGCAGTAGAAGGCTCGAGACACCCGAGTTTGGACTGACATGTCTCTGATGCAAGGCTACCTTCTAAAAAAATGACCATTTTCCTTACCAATGGCTTACCCTAATGAAAGCAACCTGCCCTTCCTGAAACACTTAGGTGTGCAAGAGAGATTTCTGGTTGCAAAGACATTAAGGTCCTCCTATATTTTATGAAAACTGGCAGCTGAGTAGAGGAGAGAATGAAGAAAAAAACTCTATAGAAGAATTTTTTTTTCATAGGCACTAGGAAAATCCTAGAGAATCCTCACAGGCATTCAGCCTTGAGATGACCAAAGGAAAGAAGTTTTATTAACTCTGCTGTCTACCAACTTGTTAACAAGTGAACTTAGTTAACTAGTTAATCCCCTCTACAAAATACTTTAAAATCCTTTACTATCAAAATGCCTGTGGGATGGGATGACACTTTGCAAAATGTTTTTATCTTCCACCTCTCCCCAGAAAATGTATTAAAGTCCCTTTGTCCAGCATGGACAAGGAGGGGGAACTCTGAGCAGGCACTGAAAGAGGGATTTGCCTGTACACATGGGTTAAAAGACATTTAATGAATCACAGAAAATAATAGCTGTACACAGTAAAAGCATTCTCTCTCCCTGGTTCTCCCCCCCTGCTTTTCCACATAAATTATGTGAACATATCATCAAAACATGATGATTTTTATTCTCATAAATGGGGCCATATGTCAGTTAGAACAGAAAATGTGTGCTGAACTGTGATGTGGGTTACATGATACACTTTAATTGGATGTCATTTTAATGTAAACAGCTTTACATAAAACTAAGCCTGAAAGAAAACTTTTTAAAATTGTCAAATATTAGTTGCTACAACAATTTGATGCTGCATGTGTTTTTGCATTGTCTAGTCAATCAGAAGGTATCAGTCATGAAGGGGTTAGTTTCTGATCCCTGTTGCACAAAAGCAGTCACAAAGACTTTGTAAGAGTTACTTAAAATGGGGAATCAAGGACAAACCCCCCCTTTTTTTTTGCATAAATATTTTTGTCTAATTTTTCCGTATGTGACAATTATTTTTTTTAATTGCAAATGCCATTTGTTCATCTAAGTGTTTAACAAGTGCAATTCACTTGTGGTCAAGTCTGTATGTCAATATCCCTTTTTGCAGTGGGAGAAATCTTAATCTGAAAACAAACAAAAAAACCCCAAGTACTATACACACACTCTTACAGAGGCGAAACATCCATCTTGCCTTCATCCAACACACAGCTCTGGGTACCCATATGGAAATAACCTCTGCAAGCAACATACTGCCATAATAATGAACAGCTGAAAATAATGGGATTAAAATATATTATTTTTTTAAAGCAGCCTTGGTAATGCTGGTAAAATTGGGAAACATTTACAAGTCAGTGTTTACTAGCAGATACCACAGAGTTACCACAGTAATTTTCTATGTATAAACATAGGAAAAAGCAGTCAGTCACATCTCACCTGCTCCTCTGTGGTGTCTGCTGGCAAAGGCCTGTTCCTTGATGCCACTGTGCTCTGTTCCCACAGCAGTACTCAGAATGGGACCTTTTGAATGATACTATCAAGTTCAATTTCAATTGACAACTGATTGCTATTACCTTGCAAACATCAAACTCCTGTTTCAATATCAGATATGCAGCTGAATAGCCCTTGCTACGTTTAAAAAGTATTTATACGTGTCAAACAAAACTGCTGGCATCAACACAGATTCCCAGTAAGCCACTGATGGGTTTATCACACATCTTTGGTTTCTTTTACCAATTAATCAGACTTGCAGGCACATAGTGCTACATCTACACTCTCTAATCTTAAATGTTATCCCTAACATTTAAAGCAGAATCCCATAGCAGGGTTAGAAGCCTCCTCTCTAAGCTACCCCACCTGAATCCGAGGTCTGCTTAGCAGAGAAAAAGAACAGCTCTCAGTTCCTAATCTGCAGCTTTCAGTAAGCCCACTGCAACTCAAAGCCAGGGCAGAAGCAGACACGATGCCATTTTAGGCCTGGGTTTCTCTTAAAACAAAAGCTGCACACTCCTCTCTGAGAAGCATCTAACACATTTTGGAATTATGTCTGGACCACCAACAAAGCTGTTGGAGAAAAAGAGGAGCAGAGTTGTATTACAAAGCTTTTTCTTACAGTTCCTGTTACTGGTTATTGGACATCATTATGGCTTTTATAATGATGGCGGCGTAAATCAGCAGAAGGCTGAATAGAATGTTCTATCCTTGTCTCACGACGAAAATTCCTGTCCAAAGAAGGGATAAGATAATAAATTTGTTTTAAAGAATCATTTTTTTCCCTCAGGTTTATTTTGGTCTAATTTAGCAGAATGCATTAAAAAAAAAAAAAAATCCATAAAGCCAAGAAAACCACAAAATCCCCTTAAAAATGAGATTTATGGTCAAGTTTGAAATGGCATAAACAGGCATTACAAACATCAGCTCTGTTCCAATCAGAGTCATAAAAATTGTCTTACACATTATTAGGTTATAAAAATTGAAGATGACTGTTTCTGCAGTCCAGTTGGCTTGTGCTCCCTTCAATATTTGGTGTTCAAATGTAAACAGCACTGCTGATATTCCCGTGCTGCCTGTCACTTGGGCTTGTCACAGACAGGTCACAACGCATGGAAAGGGGAAGCATGTCCATGAGGCTGCTCCCCCCAACCCTAAAGCATTCAAGCTGATCCCATATGCAATGCCAGAGGACAGAAAGGATCAAAAAGATCCTTCCAAAAGAATACTTAACAGCAGCTTACCTTCACGACAAGGAAAATTTATGGGAACTTTAGTGCTTTAAAGCATCATTTTGCACATCACCATCTGCCGAGATGGAAATATTTTTAACCACATATTGTGGAGTGAAAGAGTGTTCCAGAATCTCATTATTCTGTCTGTACTAGACATCCACTATCTACATCATAACCTACAGATAAAGGCAAAACTTTCATAATAAAGCTACAATACACAACTAGAAAATTCGAAACCAGACTGACTTTTGTGCCTTCTATAGGGAAGACTTCAGACCTGCCAGACGTAAGCAGGACCACGATAGCCCTGCACACCCAAGGATGCCATTTGTTCTACCCAAATGTGTCTGTGTACATTTCTGCAGTACTGCCCAGCTGCCCATGCAGCAGCATGCCACTCTTTCTTACATCTCCCATCCTGCCTGTTAGTCAGATGGATAATTTTAACAAAAGCTTATTTACACCAGCAGAATATAAACT
This sequence comes from Calypte anna, assembly GCF_003957555.1. Classification (NCBI taxonomy): domain Eukaryota; kingdom Metazoa; phylum Chordata; class Aves; order Apodiformes; family Trochilidae; genus Calypte; species Calypte anna. The sequence goes on from NC_044254.1 coordinate 25,849,850, forward strand.
CATGCAGCAATGCTCACTAGGGGTGGGCACTGCCCCAAGAGAAGTCTCAGCAGGGCTGTTGCACACATTTATCCCAGACACCCAGAGCCTCCAGCTCTCATTCCCACATGGGGTCTGTCCCAGCATGGTGCCAGGGCTTGTAAGTGGGGAGACATTTTTGTCTTCCTTCCTCTGGCATATCCCTGGCAGGCCACAGCCCTGCTATTCTTTATATACCTTTTCAGCAGTAGGATCCAGTGTCCCCATTGTCAGCAACTGCTAGGGATGATAATCCCCTAAAAATGAGGGTTAGGGTTGAGTTCTGCAGCAGTTCACATGGAAGCTTACTTCAGACTCTTCAAATTCAGCTCCTTACAGTTATCTCAGAAGTAAAGAAAATGATGGATATTGGACCTATGGCTACTCACTCCCTGCCTCCTACATTCATCTGCAGAATACAGAGGAGAATGAGCACTTTAAGATGTTAAATGTGTCTGGCAGCAGGTGAAGGATTTAACTGTAACTTGGTAACATGTTTTACACAGGTGGTGGGATTTTGTTTGCAGAGCATGACTCTGCTTCAGGGTCACACATCCCCTCCCTTTCTCCAAGGAGCAGGCTGGAGGACGGGGACAGAGGCAGTATGCACAAACAGACACATATATATGTATACAGACACATGCCTGCACATATATACAGATTTCAAATATGCCCAGAATAAAACAGAGTTGCCTAATGAAATTATTAAATTTTGTCTCCTCTCTAACAGCACTGCCAATCTACCACCAGGCATTCCATCTTTCTTACGGAATTCAGCAAACATTTCAACCCAAACCTAAGACCCATAGCCAAGGTATCACTAACAGTGACATATTATGAAACTTTTATTCCCTTTCCCCCTCCCCTTCTGCCCCAGTAATAACTGTCAGGCAATCCTGGCAATTTCACAAGCACAGCAATGATTCAGCTGGCAGATTTCAGTGGATTATTGTGGCCAATTTGGAAAAACACTCTAATAAGCATTACTTTCCAGAAACCAATATAAATCTGGAAGAGGGGATTATTAAAGCCAGGAAAACTATAACAAAAGACATTAATTGCATTTTTGGAAGGACCTTTTGAATTAAATTATTACCTGCTAGTTTATAAGACAAATCTATAGATAAAAACACTACCGTGACAAGAATTTATTTATATTGGCCATATATATCACAGGAAATTTATATAAAATATCATTTACACACAAATACTATGCTCATTTATGCCATTATGTAAGCAATACATTTTGTTATACCTCTATATGTATATCTTCAGACAATTAGGATTAAGCTATTTACTCTCACATACACACATATGCACACAAGTGAAGTTCAGTAAAACAAAAGATCAAAGGTAGGAAGTGATTGCAATGAATTCTAAGCCATATGTCTGTGCATTTGTAAGTGTATTTTAAGGTTTCTAGACAGCCTTGCAACAGAATGCAGCAGTTTCTTAAACTGTGTCTGTAGGACTTGGAAAGATTTCTTTAACTTGCTTCTCAATTGCTGCTTATTATGTGTAGCATTTAAAGATCACCAGCCTGCTCCCGAGCCTGTTGAAGTACACGAGGAGCTGTCTCTTGAAATCAGTAAATGCTGCATCAGGCCATTAATATATTGAAAGATTAATTACTGCCTCCAACTTTTGTGTCTGTGGGGACTGTGTGAGAAGAACGATGGAACAACCACAAGGCATTTTGGAAGTTCAAACAGTATATGACTCAAGGATTCATCCCGCTGTTGAATAACAGTTTCGAAAACAAAATAATGTATTTTTACAATTATATGATGTAACCTCTGATTTTCTGTTTTGTGAGATTTTTAACTTGTATATGTGTTCTTCACATTTTGTCTGTGGTCTATTTCTATTTATCTTTCCAAGCACATCATGAGTAGCTTTGGAAGTAAAGGGGAGCTTACTTCCTCACTGGATTCAGTGCTCTAGAAGGCTCCAGGAAGGCAGTGAGATGAGCAAATACTTAAATAGCACAGATATATAGCCCACATATGACCAAAACTGGTCACAAAGACTCCATGTGTTTCCACAATTCAGAAAAAAAAAAAAAAGGATTTTACAGGTCATTATTATTAATGAAGAGACACAGAATAAACACAGGAAGCCAAGCTCCAAAATAACTTCTGCATAGGACACTGCTGCTAAAACCCAAAGTGCCAACCAAAGAGGTAATGAGATCAGAAATATCCAAACAAAACACATGCAGGGACTGTGGCTGAGCCACACGACTCCCACACAGCCACCTTCTGCCTTCCTGAAGGGGAAACAGAGCTTGTGTCCTGAACCCAGACACATTCAGCACCTCTCAGCAATCCCAGCCCTGTCTGCCCCATCTCTGGTACTTCCAAGTCTGCATCTTACTGCCACAGGGACAGAGATTCCTTTAAAGGTCTCTAAATGCAAGTGTTCATCATAGTTCCTTTCCTGTTCTCAACCAGCTCCTTCCAAAGAGTGACCATTATAAAAAGGTGAAAAAGGGGTATATGACCTTTCTTCTCACCTTGGCAGCTGACAAGGTCTCCTCACCCCAGCACAGGGTGTTGTTCACTTGCTTATGGTGCTGGGGCCACCTTACAGGCCTACCTTTGATACCATCAGGAGCATGCTGAAGGGGATACAATGAACACATTGGCCTAAGCAGCACTATCAGCTACCCATTTTATTAATTCCTGAATTAATTGGGATATTGCACCGATAGATAATGAATGGTCCTTTATCCACTCATTCTTATGTTAATTTTTGCTTTCTGGATGCTCCAAGACCAAAAATGAAAACACTCACTATGATGTAAAGTTAACATTCTGCACCCACCACGAAACAGAGAAGGACAGATTTACAAAGGAAGAAAAAATAAAGGAGTTGTCTCTCTTTTTTCTCCATGTAGAACTGCACATTGATACATTCAAATAAAACACCCTCTTCCTAGCTCCCACTTTCCCCCCCCCCCAAATGCCTCAAAACCAGCCAGGCTTGAGTTGCCTAATCTGACCAACACTTGACTTTCAATGGCATACAAATGGCTGTAAAAAAAGACTCCAATGTCTTACACTGTTTTGCTCTACATGTTGCAATAATGTGCAAATGCCATGGCATTTACTGAGAAAGCAAAGGTCCTGGATGAATCATGTTGCATCTTTTCCCTAAACCTGAGCTAAAAACTTCAAAGCCTCCCAGGCTGAATCACCAAACTGAATTCCTGTTTTTAGACATGGGGCAAAGCACAGAGAATTTGAAGGTACTGAACACTGGAGCTGTGTGCAGTACAGCAAAGCCAGGGAAAGCCATTCATCCACCTCTGCAGCAGAAGCACTCAACATCTTGTGAGCTGAGGCTTGATTACTAAGCTCCTATCATTCTGGCCTTGGCTCTGCTCCTGCTTGTTTGCGGTCAATGGGAATTTGCCCCTGCTTTCAGCCCAGCTGAAATTTGCCTTTAGGAATTGGCAGAAGCTTCAAATTTGCAGCTGGAAGGCTCCACGCAGGTGCACAAAGGATGGAGAACCTGCCCTGCCTGCAGAGCCCACAGCTGAGGGACACCCTGGGGATGCAGAGGTGCCTCCCCTCCCAGCTTTGTGTGGTCACCAGAGCAGTGTCAGCTGTCACCCCACCTGGGAGCCACTTACATCCGTGCAGTGGCCACTGTACAGCTGCTGCAGCACATCCAGCAGCACAACTGCCTTCTCAGCAGCAAATATTTCTATGGATTTAGCAGAATAATCACTCCCTTTTCTCTCAGCCCTTCCTACCAACCTCTCTTTCCCTAACATAAGGCCAAGAACTTGATAGCAAAGTAATGTGCCTATCATTTCTATAATAACATTATGAAAAATATCATAATTTAGCAGAACCAGACTCAGGTCATGAATAAAGCCACTGTACACTGATAAACATTGTAAAGAACTGGGAATCAGGCTCTCTGTTCTTCATCTTTCCCAATCTAAATTACAATTGGCTGCAATCAGTCCTGGAAATTAGACAGTCCAGCTATGGTTGTTTACTAGTAACTGTATTTAAACTACATGTGCCAGTATTCTAAATTTACCATTTCCTAAGTATTCACTGGTGTCTTTGCACCAAGGGACAGAGAGCTGAAACAATGACAACATTTTCGGTGCAACACTGCAATCAAGAGCACTCAGTTTAATATGCAGGTTTGATAGTTTTGTTTTGTCTGAAGTGGCTATTTTGCACACTGTTTTATTTGCTTGAAATGGTTCCTGGGCAAAGCACCATAGATTTAGAATGATACGCTGCCATGTTTTTAAGGAAAATCTGGTTTTGTTTAGGCTACAATTAGATGCTTTCATAATTTGTCTCTGGCAAACTGAGACTGAAAAATCCAAAGTCAATTTGTTTAGTGCGAACTGAAGTAACATCTGTTGTAGTAAAGAAACTTTTTCAACAGAGGAGCCTTCAGCATAGTAGGACCTAAGAGCTTTTCATCTAGAAATGCTGGGCTGCCACGCAATGCTTAACGCACACCAATTCACAAGGCTACCAGCCCTGTATTGTTTGGAAGGCATGGAGGTAAATCAAATTATCATGACTGACACTAATGATCCCATACTTGCTTGAACATAATACAGGTTATATAGTCTTGCCTTCAGGGATTTTTTTTTTTTTTTAAATATATAATTAGTATAAATGGCTTGCTCCTTCTCTTTTGTTGATTTTACAAAGAAATGCACTCAGGTACAGAGTCTGCCTTTCCCAGGTTAATTAAGTGAGCCAGATCAACCATACCCAGCATGTGAGAAGTCCCCTGGTACTGCCTGGGAAAGACCAGAGTGCAAGAAATGGAGCAGCAAACATAAAATTCCTGTGACTACCCTCTACTGGATGGAGCCAGAGCAGCTGAGCTGTGTCAGTGGATCCTCAAAGCCATGATTTAAAAGGAATCCTTTCATACTGCCTGGGATGGGTTTGGGTTTTCACAGAAGTGGATCCAAATGCAGTTGTCAAAGAGAATTCCTGAGCAATCAGAGTATGCTGTCCTTGCACAAAGCAAGCATTTCTGCTAAGTACAAGTCAAGAATAAAAACAACAGACAAAAACCGAAGGCTATATAATGAGAGAAGACAACCATCAAAGACTTTCCAAAATCCAAATGGTTTCTTTACCTTGCCGTTTTATTTCCCAGCAAAATCAGGCCAGATCCCAGCTGGTAAAAACTGGCAAATTTCCATTAGCCTGTGGGTCATTAACTCTGAAAAAAGGGCAGTTTCAAAACCAGTTCTGTGTATAGTATTAGTTTCTGTCAGCGTTGCTATAAACAATCGAAATTGAAAGTATCTGGGATGACTACAATACCCATTTCTTTCTCCTGCCATTCAGAGATGTATTCCAACACAGATTTTCCTAAAACAATTTACACATATCAGAGGCTATAATCTGACAAACTGGAATACTCAAAACAAGCTTAATCTGCCTTTAAGTTTGCACCACTGGTGTTACACAAAGGTTGTCCTCTGAAACCATTAAGATAAATTCTTAATGAGGTGGGGGTGCTCTCACCTGCTAAAGGGAAAATCTCATTCAAGATGGCTGGTGCAAAACCAAAGAGCAAACAGAGAGCTGGTGTGCTCTGCTCTTCCTGATCAGCAAATGCCTTTGCAAGGAATCTCAGTCCATGCCAAATGTGAGGCAGGAAGGCAGCATTAGCATGCTTGTCATTATCTTCCTTTTCTGATATGTCTATCATGCCCACAGATACCAAAAAATTGACAAACATAAGCCCAGGTATGGATTTGGCAGAGGAGATGACTAGAAAGGAGCTATGAAACCTGCTTTCCCTCTCCCCAGGTTTTGTTTAGCATCCTCTGAATTGGGTCCCATATCTTTGCAGCACCCACATCCCGGTGGGTGCTGCCCTGTACCCCTCCCCAGCCAAACACCAACCCCTCCCTGGTGCTTTGGGACACTCCTCAATCCACACCAAACAAGCTCCATCCAAAACTTGAATTTTACTGCCTGAATTTTGAAAAAATTGGATCAGGAATCTGCAGGTGAAGCTGTTGTGCTCAACAGCCTTTATCCACCCAGTTTCACAGCAGAAACAAAATATCCATATGTCATGGCATAGTCATTTTGGGCACAATGTGGGACGTTAGCATTCACTGGAATCAAAAGCAAAGCTTTCCTTTGTGGTGAGGAGAAACTTTTTGTTCTGTAAAGGTCAAGTCTGGTAGAGGCAAAGCAGAACAAAAGGTATCTTTCTTGGCAAACTGACTGCTCTAGCCAGTCACCCCTGGTTTCATACTTGCCAGCACACGCAGCAAGCACCGGTTTGGGACATGGTCTGAAAGCTTATTCTGGGAGGACTGTGGGACCCAGAGCTCAGGGGATGCTGGGCACCATCTTCTCTACATAGTGATTATCCCCCACTACCTTGTAGCAACATTAGGAGAACAAAATAGACAAATAATACCTTGAGAATGCAGACCTCTGAAGGTGAAAACTATTCCTGTGCCTTGCCTTATGCCTAGCAAAGCAATCACTTCTCACAGAACAGCAGAAACAAGGAATAGGACAGTTTTCATTAAAAATACTCTATAGTGTATCTTTCAGTTTTTCAGACAGTCCTGTTGGTATTATTCATAGAGTTGTGCATCTTCTATGTCCACTACAAAATTATTCCATTCTAAAATACACCTCATTTTTATGAAACTTTCACTGAAAGATTAGTTTTAAATTTTCCTTTGCTTGTTTTTGCCTGATCACCCCCACTTATTCTCTGTTCTCTTCTGAACAATGCCTTCCTTTCCTCGTTCTCCCCAACCCAGCCCTTGTTTAATTCCTTTAATCTTTCCTTAAAAGACCTTCTCTCTGTCTCCTTAATCATTTTTTAATTTCCTATCCTTTAGGTGAGTGCCAAGGATGCTAAAATGAGAAATGGATTCTTGCCACAAAAGAACAGAACTCCTATAACTCTAAAGCAGTTGAAATAATGAGAACTTGCAGGCCATTACCCCATTATGTGAATGGTATTTTTACAGCACTAGAAATGAAGTAATGCAGTTCCAAATATTCATGTTTTAAATGTGCTGTCATTCTAGTGGCCCAGCTACAAGTTGCCTGAGATGGAAGGTTAGGGGTATCACAGACTGCATTTAAGAACATCCACGCATCACAATCCCTTCAACTTTGCTCAGTGTTAAGAAGTCTTTCCTTTGCAAAGCCCTAAATTTGCTGCTTTTCAACAACCACCTGTGAGGAAAGATGATACAGAATCCCTCACCTGGCCCTTCCTATGAGTTTCATTGGGTACTTCCAATACGTCTCCCTCTAAATTCAGCAAAGTCTCTGCAAACCTGCAAGTATTTCTGATTGCCTCCTTTCAAAGTCTGAACAAAACTAGTCAAGGATCATTTCAGATAACACTGGCCATATCATTTCAGCCCAGATTTAAGACATGCACCAGAGAGGGCTTGCCAGTCTGAAGTGGAAAGCATGCTATTTAGCATCTACCTGGCTAAAAGACACTAAGTCAGTGTGCTCTGTGCATCTGATGCACGTGTCTGTCCTCTCTGTGTTTGCTGTCATCTTTTCACTCCTTTGCCTAGAAGACAAAGCACAAACTAGAAATGTTTAATTAGACTAAAAAACTGTAAAAAGTGAACTTCAAGATCACCAGGACCATGCAATTAAAAATGTCATTATGTTTGAGGATATGCAGGGAGATACAAGTCTGTGAATAACTGTGATACTTTAAAATATTTTTACATCATCTGCTTTTTTCTGCTCTCCCCACGTCTTGTTTGAGGAGACAGTGTATTGCATGGAGGCAAGTGGGCAACGTGTCAAACACTAGATGTGGTTTTGTTGAGAGCACCCCACACTGAGTCAGGTCTACTGCTGTTCTGTGAGGGCAAGCAAGAGTCAGAAGGTAGCTCTCTTGCTAGATCCCATCTCCCTGCAGTACTAGAGCCACGTTTTCAGACATCATGACTTGTGCTACTGCAGGAGTAGCCCCTTGGGCCTTGTTTTATGGGGAGACAGCGTGCTTGAGATCTACAGGGAATGGGGTTGAGACTGTTTCTCTTTATAAGGAAAAGCAAAGCAATTCTTACAGTGCCCGTGCAGAAGCAAACAACTGTAGTTGTACCCATTTTGAAAGAAGGGGGGGGGAAATGGGCAGGACTTGTTTCATATGACTTTGAAAGATCCTGACTAACAAGTCATGGGGTTGGTACACCTTTCTCAGAGGCACGGACACATCAAGGTGCTCTGTGCCTCTGGGTGTACTGCAGGGATTACTGCAAGGTGACATGATACCTGGGATTGAAGAGGCTCTGCTCAGGTGACCCCAGTGGCCCTACCAGTTTTGCCTTGTGTTTTCCTCTTTGTAAAACCCCATCTTCCTCGCTCTGTGGCTGAAACAGAGGGAAATTGTAGCAACATGGACACAGCAGATTAGTTTTACAAGGTTCCCACCAGTCTGACATTCATCAGCTCTCTAATCTAATGGTAACACAATCCCCTTTACAAGGACATGTTGAAGCAGCATGGTTACAGGGCCTGAGGTTCAACTGACACCCAGGTCCTGCATTCTCCCAGCTGCTGATTGACTCAGGTTGTTTCTGACATTCCCAGAGCCTGGCAGCCCTCCCTGCAAGGGTTAAAGGAAAGTTGTAAGCAACGATTTGAAAACACTTGGAAGAATCTCCCTGAATCAAAACCATTTCAGAAAAGGCTCTCTGCCAGGCAATAAAATATTTTTGATGGACTCTTATTTTATCATTACCCATGTAAGAAAAATGTATTGCAAGAATCCCAACACAATTCAGGGAAGTAATCATTTGCAGATTTAGTAGGCATTCTCAATTGGCATAAATGAAAGATTTATTGTAGGGATGATGAAACAAAGAGCAGTTGTGCAAACTTTACTGAGCTGGATTATGAGAACATGCTTTTTCCATTTCCCACTTTTAAATGCCTTGGATGCAGTTTCAAAAGAAAGATCAAGATCAATTATTTAACACTGCAGCTACGCTGTACCTGAGTGTAGGATCTCTTCACACATATGTTATCTGTACACAGCAATAAAAAAAGGAGATTGAAGGAAGACACTGCTATGGACAAAAATAGCAGACTTTGAAGTAAAACTCACATTGTTCCTTGAGCCCAGGGATGGAAATAGAAAAGCCAGGCAGTGACAAATGTCTGTGATACAAATGCACAGCCATTTAAAATAAAGCCCCTCTTTGGACTTACCAAACACAGAAAATGCAGGTGTCCTTGAGACAGAATACTCTGTAGTGGCCATATTTTCTTGGAAAGCCACTGTAAAGCTGAATAAGATCACTGTCTTGCATACCCTTACTCATGCTCTGAAGAAGAAGGCACTTTTTGACCTGCAAAAGTGCACAGTTTCTCACCAACTTTAAGAAACAGGTGGAAGACAAAACACCTGGAGAAGGAGGCCTTTTTCTTGCCTTTTCTTCCATGCTCTCAGTGTGTGACTTCTGACACTTTGTGGCTGAGCCATTTGGGGCTCAGGTACCTGGGTGTAAATTCAGGGTTTCTTTCCAATTACATCCCTGTACACAGGAACAGAAAGCTGCAGAGTTCCAGATACAGCTGGAACGTGGGCACCAGAGTTTTCACTGCACAGAGAATGTCACAGGCAGGCAGATCCTTGAAAGAACTTTGAGTTTCCCAGCAGAAGGAGCCATTAAAGATACAAAATAACATTACAGATGTGTTGCACTTCTGGCCTCACTACCTTACTGTGATTATTCACTCTCACTGTGCTCCAGAGAAATTGATTTCATTTTACTTGTGAGGAAATGGATATCTAAGACTAAAATTTCCAGAAGTGCTCATGAAATTTCAGTAATTCAGTTATACACTGTCTGGTTTGAGAGAAAGGACCTCTCCTTCAGTAGTGGCCTATTACTGTAAAGCAACTTCAAAATAAAGCTATCCAAAAGGAGGGTCTGCTTGTGAAAATCTTGCTCAATGTGAGTTGTCAGATGCCAAAAGGTCAAGTTTTGATATATTTAGTTTAAACAGTGCATTATTTTTTTACTAGGCCCACTGGACAACTTGCTTAACAAGTGATTGAAGGTTTCAGAATCTGGCCCACTGTGAAGCTGGAGCTGACATAAACACCCTGAGCTGTGGAATGAGGGGTTTTTATTTCTCATCCGATTGTTAAAGGCTGACTGGTGCTGGTTTGCCCCGAAGTAACAAACAAATGCATCACATTTAGAATTGAGATCCAACTGCATAAATGACTGTATAAAGTTTTTTATGTGCACTAAATTCCTCTCTCTCCCCTGAGACTATACTATACAGCCTCTGTGCTGCCTGCAAATGCAGATTAACATTTTTATTAAATGACATATGTTTCACTAATAGAGAGTATTAAAATGTATTGGCCTTATAAGAAACATTAATGAGGATATCGTTGGCACAGTTTTTAAACAATATTTAATTTTACTGCTTTTTAATTTGACCTCTTCTGCCAGGTGATTCAACCTATGCTTCCTTCTTGAGGTTAATCACCATTCACACAATCACTCAGAGTTCAGAACAATTCCATGCCATTTTTAATAATCCCCACAGAACACATATATAGAAATAAAATAAAGCCAAGCACTTAACCTCAAGAACACAGCCACTAAGACTTTGTTAAAAAATTTTAGGAACTTTCAAGCTCTCCACCTTCTAAATGGCAAGATTAAGAATATTCAGATGCAAAAGTTTTTACAAATGAAAATTCAGGGGGGGAAAAGTCTTTCACTGCTCATAGGTATTAGGTAACTGCAGACTGTCTTCAAATCACTGAATGCAACCCTCTTTCCCAGATCTCCTGGAGACAAGTCACCCTGCTAAAATTTATGCAGAATTATAGTTTAAGGACCTGACTGCTGGAAACATTTTTAAAGTAATCTTGAGGTGTATTAAGACATTCCTATAGTAAGCAGGTAGTTCACAGTTATATTTACTGCTCTGTAAACCTTATGAGTAGAATTGGGAATGCATCAGACTAGTTGAGGCTGTATCACTTTATCTTTACTCCTCAGCAGATTCATATAGTGAAACTGATGGATGGATTCATTCCCAGACAGGATGCATAGTGAGAAAGAAAACCTGTCACACTTTTGTTACATGGGAAATGGTGAACTACAGAAATCCTTAGGAGTTACTGGAAAGCCAGTGCTTAGAGGCTAAAAAGCCTTTCCCTTTTTGCATCTTCAGATGTGATTATTTGATAGAATTCATTGATCTGCATAGCAAAGAAAGTGATCTTGTGATGCAGCTGGAATGAATTGGGAGTTAAGAGGCTGCTTGCAAGATACCTTCAAAAGGTGATGCCCCATGAGAGGTTTATGGGTCTGTGCTGAGTCTGGGGTTTGAATAAATCTACATATGGAGTATCATCCAGAGCCAGGCTACAGCAGAGATGGAAATAATTCCAAGTGTCTCAAAATGAGAAAGAATCACTCCTTACTGAGTTTTGTGGCACAAGAGGATCAAGATAAAAACATGGTATCAAGATGTCATTTTTGTGTGCAAACTGGGCAAAGGGAAGCAAAAGGAGCCTAGCAGAAAGTTTCCAAAAAGACCTGGGAGACATGTCTACAAGTTTGTCTTGCAGCCAGACAGCTTAAGTCACAACTAATAAATTTCACTTTTTAAAGCTGGGCAGACTTTAGCCTATATTATTTGACAAAGAACATGAATGACTTTGCTCAGTGTGGAGAGGTTCTGATAAAACTCTCTCTTCCACGTGCCACAACAGTGCCAAGCAGAACAGACACTGTGGAGAACCATTTCTAACACAAAAACATTTCCTCCCTTTAAGATGTTCTCTGTAATCAGACCATTCTCAGCTATTCTTCAAAAGCTCAGTGTTTTAGGATTCTGAAAAACATCTGCTGCTTTGTAAGGAGGATGATCATTTGCCTTCTACTCAAAAGTCACAGTTGGAATTGTGGTAAAAAAAATATGTATTTTGGTAGCCAAATGAAAACACTGAAAAATGAAGAGAAGAGAAATAAGCCCCAAATGAGCTGAAATATAACTGTTTGGGGGACTGCACTAACAAAACAATAAAAATTAATACATCAGATGGAGAGAGCTTTTAAATAACCAAAAAACCAAGCATCTTTATTTAACACTATTTCATTCTGAAATGGAAAGTTAAAAAAAGATGGCTTAAAATACAGAATTTTGTTTTCCACACTGAAGGAGACTCAGACTCAGTAATGGTTTTCTTCTCAAAGTTCTGTTTTACAATAAGACCACTACTGGTTTGAAAAAAACTGGCATGGAATGGAACACCTAGAAACTTTTTAATGTGGAATATGGAAATGAATATCCATCCTTTAGTCACAAGTCTATCTGTTCCCTAAAGCATGTTCTGCTTAGTCCTATCACCTTCAGTAGATACTAAGTATTATTAGTGGAAATTATCCAACACTGCAAGAACCATATTAGTGGTAATTAATTGTTTTATCTTCTAGATCAATGAGTTTCATGGGGTGAGTACCCACTGTGTTGTAGCAATATTACTGTTACTATCCCACTTTGCTTCTTCCTTAAAAAAAGGAATGAACAGCAATATCTACAGTGACCATCTCTGTATAAATATGGAAGGAAAACTTGAGGATAAGTTTTAATCAGGTCCCAAAGTACATAATAATAAAAATAAACCCTTGTGATATTAAATACTCTTGTAGAAAAAAAACCCTAAGAAGATAATTTTAAAGCATGCATTTGGAAGCCCTCTCCATTCTATACCTCTATCAGATTCCGTAACTCTTCAATGTCCTATGTAACATTTTTAAGGCACTTAACTGAAGCTGAAAGCCATTCTGGGTATGGCAGCAGCAGTTGGAATTCATGCCAGCCAGACCTAACTCATATCAGACTGCTGGAAAGTAAGAAAAAAGGCAGCCAGCTATGAGTATAAGCCCATGTGGTCCAGCATCTTACACCTTCTTCTGTCAACCTAATAAAGCAGAGGCAGCTCACAGAATGTCCTGAAGGTCAGCAATCCCAGTGCCACATTGGGAAACTGACAATCCCTTGAGGAGAGCAGTGTCAGCACATCCTTTGGCAGCTCAGCTCACGCAGGTCCCAAGTCCCCAAAGGTCTCGTGCCATTGTGTCTCACCACTGCACCAAGAACTTCAGATTTGCATTTCTGTCTCACTGCACTGAAACCTGGGACAATCCCACAGAATCCCAGAACGTCTTTGATTGGAAGAGACGTTCCAGATCATCCAGTCCAACCTTTGACCAACACTGCAAGATCACCATGTCCCTGAGGATCAGCTCCACATGCTAGTTAAATCCCTCCAGGGATGGTGACTCCACCACTGCCCTGGGCAGACTATGCCATGTTTGACAACCTTTTCAGTGAAAAGATATTTCCTAATATCAAGCCTCAACCTCCCCTGATCCCACGCACAGGGGAATCCTGGCCCAATAATTTTGTCAGCATTTGCTCTGCAATGTCTTCTAGTTTGGAGCTCTCCTGTGGACAGACAAGTTCAAACTCACCAGCTGCTGTTGGGGATGAGCTGACCCAGTGCCAAGCTGAAAGCCATTTGCCAGCCTGCCCTCCAGTGCTGGTGGATGCCTCATCCCATTGGCACAGTCCTGTGATCTGCAAGGTTTTTTGTAAACAAACAAACACCATATTTCCACAAAACCACTAAATTGCTGCTTGATCCTCTAATCAGCGTTTTTAATGCTGCAGTTCTTGACAGTATTGGGCAATGCCATCAGAGACCTAATAAAAAGACAGATCTCTGGTGAGGCAGCTTTGATAGAATGGATGCTTCCTACTGTTGACTTCAAAGGAAAAGAAAGTGGGGCTATTATTACTGGTTTTGAAGCACTCCTTTGCTACCAGTGCATGACACCCTCCATTCCAAAAGCTGAAAATACTTTCCAGACTTCCACAACGTTCCTTGGAGAAAGGCATGGAAACTTATTGTTTAGGTGAAGAAACTCAAAAGCATCTAAGCTGGTGCACACAGACCTATTTTCCCTGTAGATGCAGGATTTTCTCTTTGACTCATCTGTAGGTGCAGCCTGTAGAGATCTCATTACTCACCATGCACTGCTAGACCCATGCTCCCCACTGACCACAGACAGCATAATACTTGCTATCTACTGAGAACAGAGATTCCACACTGGTTTCCTTGGCAGCAGATGCAGTAATACTAATCTGCTCAACAGGCCCCTTTCTCCTGGAACTGCATAACCAGCTTGCTGCCCATCAAGTGTTAGAAAAATAGCAGAGCCTTCTGATGAAAGTTTTCACAGGGTTATGAGATGGCAAAGCACCTGCGTCAGGGTACAGTAAAAATAGCAAGAAGTTCAGCAAGCCTGCTATCTTTTGAGTAATCTGCACAAATATTTGTTTCACAGGTAAATTGCAAATGGTTTGTTTGTGTGATGGAGTGATTTGAACATGTGATCTGCCCTGGAATGCTGGAATTGCCTAAAGATGCCTTTAGGCAAGTTACTTATCTTCTCCTGTCTCAGTTTCCCCATGTTTAATGCAGTACCCATGCTGTCACTCTTGGGGATTCAAAAGAACTGACTGCCAACAGCACAAGTGCTGAATTTCACTGGGTACAATACAGCACCCAAATCATTGCACCAAGAACAGTCTCAGTTTGTGTATGGTGCATATATGTAAGAAAATACTATTCTGCTGAGGCATTTGTTTCTTTGAATTGCATGCAGTAGAGAAGCTAGCAATGGCTGTTAGCACTGTCCAGCTCAGTGTGATAAGTTAAATATATTTTTTACCATGAGGGTGGTGAAACACTGGCCCAGGTTGCACGGAGAGGTGGTAGAAGCCCCATGCCTGGAAACATTCAAGGTCAGGTTGGACAGAGCTCTGCTTGAAGATGTCCCTGCTCACTGCAGGGGGTTGGGCTGGATGACCTATAAAGGTCCCTTCCAACTCAAACCATGCTATGATTCTATATTTACCTTTGATCATGTCTGTGGAGACCTGCAACTTAGATTCCCTGGGCACATATTCATGCAGTGATGGAAACTCTTATTTTCTACTTTTTATGAAGCTGCAAGAGTACAAGAGGATGAACTGACAAGCCAAGTATGGATCTGTCCAAACCAGACATTTCTAAGCAACTAAATGAGCAGGTCCATATTTACATTTGCAACCAGAGGCTTAAACTGAGGATGTAATATCTGAACAACAGCAGGGTTCTACCCACCAAAGTACTGAAAGAACTTGAAGACAGCAAAAGATGCAGCTATGAGAAATTCTTTTCTTTTTTTTTTAAATAAAAACCATTTAAGCTTCCTAATTTTTGCTGTCTCAGACAATCAAAATTCCAATTGTCTGGGACCTCAAATCTAGAAAAGCATGAAATTAATCTTCAGAAGTTAAAGTCTTAAAGGCATTGCATCATTATTTTTGTTGGATATATTTTTGATTATAATGCAGATGAACCCCAAATTTAATAAAACTAAAATAACATGAGTTAAGTATGAAACATAACAGGATATTGCAAAGAGATTAGATAGCTTCCTTTAGACTACTTGCAGAGCTCAAAGAGAAATCAAACTGAGGGACACAATGACAAAAAGGCCCCACTTAATTAGAATATTTAACAGAATATGAAAACAGAACACTCATAGTACCAGTTTTGGCACTGAAACACAGAGAGCAGAATATGGACCCGAAACATCAGTAGTTCTCTACACCAGATAATGTTTTGCCTGTCGATTGTCTGCAGTAAAGAAAGAAGCAGGCAGCTAAATTTAAACCAGCTGTAATGATGAGAGTGTTACAGTTGGACTGAAGGAAGCTTACCTCATGAAAGTATTGTGGAAACTGCTGTTGGAAAGATAATAAAAGGATTAACTACAGTTTTAGTGAACCATTTACTTTTCAATCAAAATGTCTCATGTATTTCCTGTTCTCAAGTAGCTTGAATTCCAAAATTCCTTTGTCTATTACAGTACATAGTAGCAAAGCCTGTCATAAGAAATTAATAATTTTACATGGAAAAGTACTTTCATGTATGAGGGCAGGGAGCTGCTCACTGTTAGCTTCTCCTGAGCAGTTCAATACCTAGGCAGCCAGCAATCCTACAGAGAGGAGCAGAACCAAGGGCTCAAAGAGAAAGTACAATGGGTAATTGTGAACAGCGAAAGAAAATCTCCACTACAAATACCAAGAGATGTAAAGTTACTTTAAGAGGGCTACAGCAAAAATGAAAAAAAATCTCAGACCTCTATAGACACAGAATGAATTGCCTTCTTAATTTGCAGGAATAACAGCACAATTATTACCACATCAAAAGAAAAGCCATCATTTAAAATGACATGACATCACCTCACAATGAAACACTGCACAGCAACCCTTGTTTAAAGTGGAATGGAATTTGCTGGGCAAATAATCCCCACTTGATATTAATAACTTTAAGGAGCCCTGTTCCAGCTTTGGATCTTGCCCCTGCTGGATCAAGGTCTTTCCAGAGCAGAAAACTAAATTTACAAAGAAGACATATTTTTCATGTGCTCACTTGGATCCAGCTTTACTCCACGCAGGATTCCAGGTTGTGACACAGACACCTCTGCTGACAGTGAAAGGGTTTTATTCTGGGAACAGAAGAGTTAACTGCAAGTTAACCCTACCTTAAAGCTCCTAATTCTGATTGGGCCATTCCATGTATGGGAATATCTACGATATCTGCTCAAATAAAACAAATCTTTATGTACTTACATGCCAAGGCATGTGCCATGAAGGCCAGCTGCAATATCAGATGCAAGGGTTTTTCCTATTCACAATGTTAAACCTTGAGATGTTATCAAAAGCTGGTGCTTCAATACAGATGAACATAATTGAAAAGAGGAGATTTTTAGCATTTGTTGAGATATGACATGATTTAAAGTCCTGGTTTCATCCAGTTTCCCATAGGAATGGGAATGTAACATTAGAAATCTGCTATACAATACCTGTCAAACACACATCTTGCAGAGAAAAGTTCCCTCGCCCATGGAGTCTACTGAATCTTTCAGCATCATAGGAAAGTTAATAAGGGTTTCACATTTTAAGTATTTCATTTTAAAAGTGTAAAATAAAGTCAGGAGAAGACTAATCTCATTCCAGATGATAAAAACAGTACAAACAAAAACTAGGAGAAAATAAAATCTCTAAGCATGCTTTCATAGCTTGCTTACACTTTTGTTTGGAACGAGGTGACTAATTTGCATTATCCTTGATGATTTATGACCCCCCAAAAAAGATATTCATAGGAAGTTCCTCTGTATTTTTTACAAATTGTGATTGAGCTACTTCTGGAACTGAAGAAATCTGTTCTTTCTCTCAAAGAAAAAGAAACAGGTAGGTCTTAAGGATGTTCCCATTTTATCTTGGACAACTTGATGATGCTCTCTAAATATCTGCATTGTTTCCAATATGACTTTAGGGAATACTCACTGAACAGTGCAGACATTGAGATAAAGTTTTTCATTTACCCAATGGAAGGAAAATAATAATCAGGATAGCCATTTTCAGAGACTTTTTTTTTCCCTGGAAAACATTTGAATATTGTTGTTTTCTTTACTCTCCTTTCCATAACCATTGCAGGCCAGCAAACATTTCATTGAATGATGAAAAAAAGTAAGTTCCATTGAAAGCTACATCTTGCCCTTGAAAAGTTTGCCTTGCTCTGACTTCCTTACGAGCATTTTCCATTCTAGCATTCTCTGACCAAAACAATGAAATAGATCTCTAGTCTAAAATTCTGCCTATCAAACCACAACCTGCTGCCATAACCACTCCTCTGCCCGTGTCTGTGTGTGCGTGCAGGCACACACGTGCTCATGTGGGTATTACAAATAAGACTTTCCAAATTTCATGGCCCAATTTGGAAGCTTATGTCAAACTTGTTTTGCTTCATCTGTTTCAGTCAGGGACTTATATCATTGTTGTTTCAAACATGTGGAAAGCTTAATGGAAGTCATTAACTTTTATTTTAGTTTGGTCATATTGTCATCATGGTGGGCTGATGCAGAGATGGTGTTATTCCCAAGATCCTCTTTTTGGAACACTGGTGTTGTTTACATCTTCTTGATCAGAAGAGAACAATGGTTTTTTACTTATTCTTAAAGCTCTGTTTCACAAATTAAAAAAGCCCCTGAAACCTTTGAAAATGTAATTAAAGATATTCCTTTTATTCTTTTAACTGTTTAAAATCCTTAACAAGTTTCTTATTTTCTAAATTACCAGTTGAAACTTTTGCTCTCACAACTCTACGGGTTATTGTTCAGCTGAAGGAATGAAAAGAATTTCATTAGATGTGTTTTATGTTTCTTGATTAAAAATGTCACCCGAGGCTCAGTGACTTGTTTTACGTTAAAGGACTGCTGTGTGCTTTGATCATCACTTTATTAATGCTTTAATGAATATTAAAAAAAATAAAGCACTGTATTAAAAGTTAAGCTCTCATATAAGGAAACTGAATCCCTTTTCCAAGAAGCACAGTTTTTCTTACTCAAACATTTCCTTTTAGATTAAGGTTTTCTCCAATTCCCCTTTAGCCTGCTGCAGACTAAGTTACAGGAAAGCACAACAATTATGTTGGAATAAGACTGAAGAGAGAGCAAGAAAGAGAACAGAGCAGTATGTTTCTATTCAAACAAATATATTCCAGACTTACCATGCACTTGTTTGGTTTTTCTCCAGAATGAACCCTCATATGAATTAGCAGTTTGTAGCGAGCATTGAAGGGTTTATACCGCCGGACACAGCCTGCCCAAAAGCAAGTGAAGTCCTCTCCTTTCCGCTGGTCAATGTGAGTCTTTTCTATGTGTCTGACCAGTTCATCTTGTTGGTCATAAGTGGCACTGCAGTCAATCCACCTACAGACCTGTTTGCCATTGCTGAGGTCCTGCTCGTCCCCGTCGCTGGGCTGAAGGGACTTGGGAGACATCGAGGCGTGTGAGTGCGGCAGTGTCCCTTGGGTCTGGTTTAGCTGCTGGTGCAGGTGGTAAGGGGGAGGCAGCCCCTGGTGATGCCGGAAAAGATCAGCTGTGGAGGAGTAGTCGTCAGCTGGTTCTTGTTTTAAGAAACTCACCTTCTGGGTGCTGTGCGAGGTGTTTTGGTGAGGAATGCTACTACCATTCATCATGAGGCTGAGGCTGCCATTCTCCTCAACTTGCTGCATTTGTATCTGTTCGCAGTCACCTCTGTCACATTCAGCAGAAATAGGTACAAGGCATGCTGGAGGGGAGGGAATACTGCAAGGGTTTCCAGGCTGAGAGCAAGACTGTGGCCGAGAGGATTTTTGAGCACTGTGATGACTGATCTCAACAGGATGAGAGGAAATGCCAGCTGAATTAGTTCGCAGTCCATTCACACAGGTGACCAGTGACGTCTGTGATGTGCGGATGATAGCTGTAATATCAATTCCTTCAGCTGAAGATGGCACAACAGAGATGCATCTCTTCTTCAGGTTGCTTGTTTGTAGCCTGGCCGAGTGCTGAGGGGTGCCAAGTGACAAAGGACCCAGGGAGGAGCTATGTTCATTATTAAACAAGTAGGATGAAAGTGAATTTGTGAAGCTATTATTCATTAGGTCTATTTCAGGATGCAGGCTACCAGAGGCTCTCAGCTCCATCCCCTCTGTAATCCTCCTATGTGTGGAAGCCTCAGACAGAACCTTATAATCACTCGGGCATTCTTGTTTAATGTGCTGAGCCGGGTGACTTCCATTCAGGCATGGAGCAGCAGAATCTACCGAGTCTTGAAACCTGGGTGACCTGTAATACAGTTTTCATTAAGCATCACTTAACTACCACAGGATTCACGATTGTTTTTTTGCACAAGCCACAACATTCGTTAAGCCCTGGAGAATGGAAGCACTTGCTCATTGCTGAATGTTGCCTGTCTAATGCAGCAATTACTCCAAAAAAATCTGCAATGCTTCCTTTACAACCCCTTGTACAGGCAGCATCGTTTTACACAGGATTAATTTTACACAGTGGGTTACGCACAGAACAGACAATCTCCCCTCTGCTGCTACGGGCAGTTCATCAATCACAATCTAGGTTTTCAATGCATAATAGATTGGGCAAAACAATAGCTGAGACTGAAGTTTGAGAGCTTTGGGCATTTTTGAATTATTCAAATATCGGCATTTTCCTCAGAGCATACTGGGAAAATGCCTTGGCATTCTTGTTCACACTAATCAAAAAAGGCTAGCTGAGCTTTGCTTACATGGCAGGGGGATGCTGTCCTCTGCTAGATTATAAAAAGAGGAAGGTCAGTTGGGGGAAAAAGGAATACAAAGAAAGAACAGCTTGCTTTTAACCAGTGGTCTAGAGTTGATGAGAGATGAGCTGAGTATTTGCTTCTAAGAGGTCTACAAAAGGTAACTAAGAGAGGTTCACAACCAGTATATTTAAACTGGCTGGCTGTGTATTCCCATTTTTCCTATTAAAGTCCACATGGGTCTGCAAATAAAAAGAAGATTGTTCTGCAGAAGTGATTTTTAATCTTTTGTCATGTGTGCTGAATCCAATCACTCAGGAAGCAGAACCTTGGGGAAGGCCACATAGACATTTCAGAAAAACACTGCACTTAGGAAACGTTTCTTCCTAATGCTTTCTTCCAGTTAGCAACTGGTTTATGCCTTAAAATATAACATTTTATCTCAGCTATAAATATCTATTGTGGATGACCCAACTGTGTGTTCTTTCTTAGGACCAGTGGGTGTTCCTTACATGCCCCCTAAACATGGGAGGGTTTAACCTGTGGCTTCATCATGTGCCAGTGATGCAGTGATGTGCCAGACTGAGAAGAGGAAACAGCAGTGCAGGAAAGTGGTACCTGAGCTAATAGACCCTCCAGACAGATGTCATGGCTCTTATGCTGACATGTTCCACTTAAATGAATTTTATGTTTTTTTGATGCTAGCACCTCAAAAGCTCAAGAAAACCTGGCCATTTGGCAACTTGTGTGTGACACTGCAGCAAAGACAAATCTGACACATTTTAAACCATGAAACACATGTGCATAAGGTATTTTGGATATATACATACATGAAGCTGATCAATCAGCTGTATTTATTTTACAATTTAGATTATTTTATCACTATTTTATCTATTAATCCAGCTAACATTAAGATGGGAAGCTGGGAACACTTCTGATACTTCCTTGGTAACCCCTGTCAAAGAACTATCAATTAGGAAAACAACAACAACAAAACTTTTTAAAAGGAATTCCTTCCCATGAAATGAAGGTTGTCAAAACTGACACCTGTCTAAGGCATGCAGCTGGCAACACCACGTTCACTAGTGACATGTTTCTAAGTTTGCAGGTTAGACAGTTTGCAGCCAGTAGGACTTGCTATAAAAAAACCTTTAAGGGCATGAGAGAAGTGAAATCCCTCACCATTCATTGCTATAGAACAATCAGATTGTGCATTTGCCACCAGAAATTTAAAAAGAGCACATTTAAAATTTTTAGAGGTTTCCATAAGTCATTAGTTATAATTTCTCCCTGTAGGTTTGCACAGTTGGTCTCAGAGTAAACTTAAAGCACCTGGTTTTGCAGATGGTAAATTTTAAAGAAAAAAAAATATAAAGCCAACAGTATTCATACATTATTTTTTAACATTTACAAAACCATATGTCTGTAAAATATATGGCATAAGCATACATAAAAACCTTTTCTTGCACATGTTTGGGAAACCTTGCTCTGCTTTGCTTGTAGCTTCATTGCTTAGTAGAAATCGTGCTGTGAAAGGTTTTGCATCATACCATGCCAGGCACAATATTTCCTATGACTTAGCTTCTGCTGTACATGAACTCTTCTAAATAATTCAGTTTTACCATATTTTAGTGGTCCCCAAAGCCTCAGGCTAAAGAAAACACAACAGTTTTCTCTACATCATATAAAGCTAACCCAAGCCTTACATTTCAGCCTGTGATAATTGGTGTCATATTATGAAGCTTTATATAAAATTCCCATCTTGCCAGAAATCCATGTTAGGAGTTCAAGCTGGAGTCAGTGGCTAGTACCTGCAGAAGATGGACACAAATATCCCTGTCCTGAGGAAGATGAGGCTGCCAAGAATAGCCTGCAGTTCCAGCACAAGATCTTAAGAGTCACAACTGTATTGCTGTGATGCTGTAGTGCAGAATATGAGACATACAGAAGGAGTTTTAAACCAAAAGGCAAACTGGAATACCTTATTTCATAAGCAAATGAGATGAAGGTACTGAAGCCATGCTTCCCACCACCATGGCTGTGTCTTATCCATGCTCTGCCTACACAATGATAAGCACAGGCTACTGGTGCCGATCAGAAACCAATCCTTTCTGGGACTTGCAGTTTTCTCTGCACCATTGTGTATTTAAATGCACTGTATACTTGGGTTAGTTAACTGTTGGGAGTCTGGTGTTATTTCAGTTTTCTGATGTTTGAGTGTTGAGGCACTTAATGTCAAGGATGCATTAATGCAAACTTTGGTCCTGGCATTAAAATTATGTTTCCATTGCTGTTTTCAGGAGCATCCCATTGGTTTCACCAAGTCCTGGGGGTTGGGTAGGGGAAAACAGGGAGTAAGAGTAAAACTAATGCAGGAGAGAAACAAGGTGTCTAGCATCCAACTTGCTGAGTGGCTTCTCTTATTCCCATTGACTATTTCTTCCTGCAATGGCATCTTGCTGTTACAGCCAGGGATCAGATTCCAGGCCTGGTCCGTGCAGGCCGTAAGGATTTCACAATCTCTGGACAGTAGCCAAATACAGCACATATGAAACAAACAGCCAAGAGGAGAAGGAGAGGGACAAAGGACAGCAGGACAATGCAGAGCCCACTCTGTGGACACATGGATCAGTATGAGACACTCCGAGAGTCTTCCAGATAAGCAGCTGTGGAAGGGAGTAGGATCATCAGGAGAATATAGCCCATAAACCTCTCTTCACAGGGAGCATCCATGTACCAGGGATGGACACCCTGAGGCAACAGAACTGCTGCCTAAGCAGATGAAAGCTGAGTGTGAGTGAGGCCTTTGCACAGAACAGCAGCCTCTCAGAGGCCAAGGCAGTGTTTCCAGAGACTCCCTTATGGGGTAATTGGAGCCAGAACACAAGGCCAGTAGCACCATGCCAGAAGTGCTGCAGTTCTCAGCTGCCCTTAGAGGAAAAAATGACAGCATCTGCAAACTCCAGATTCTTTACCAAACATACATGCCTGCAATTGCCACATTAAAAGTGCAATCAGTGATAAGTGGCAGTTTTAAGAAGCTGGAGGAGATTGTTCTGCTGCACATCCTGGGAGCCTTTGCAACACTTTCTGACTGCTCTGATGTCTTCCCTGAGTTATATACACTGAGCACTGAGCAGAGGGTGGTTGGGTTTGCTGTGTCTGATAATGGTTTTTTTTGACAAAAGACCAGCAGTAGCTGTGTGCTGACTCCAGTTGTGGTAAGGAAGGTATTAAGACTTTTCCAGTCCCACACACATTGTATTCACAGATAGTGTGTAGCAGCAATTACGTTGCACAACTTAAAAGCTATTAGCTGAATGGGGAAAAGGGGCCAGGAAGATGAGGGGTGGGATCATGATTCTTGGATGAAGGCAGTCATCCCTGGAATACAGTTGCCACAAGAAAGTGATTCAGGGAGAAGCTGAAGGGGATAAAAGTCTCACTACACAGAGGAAAAAAAGGACAAAGTCAATCATAACCTCAAACCCCGAGGGAGATTTTGGATTACTAGGGGAGGTGCTCTCTGGTTTGTTTGGGTTTTCCTTGGATGTTCCATATCCTAGAAACAAAGATCAACCAGAGAGATTACTGGAATTTGTATCTTAATTTATGCCTGTACTGGTGACTAGAGCTGACCAGCACAACCTAACAGACTTTGCCCAGACTTCTGTGTGCTCCAATATCTATTCCTCTCATCTATTTTCTAGTAAAGGCTGAAATCTGAGGAAGCAGGGAGCATCTTTGACTTCAGTGGAACCTGATGGGCATTCATCCCCACCTCTGTTATAGTCTCATTTTCAGGTCTTAAGGGAAAGCATATATTTTCTGTTACATGCTTGTGAAGAACCTTTATCAGCACAAACACCATGAACAGAAATCATCCCAAGTGCTGTCCACCTTCTTTCACACGCCAAGATGTTGTCTTTGTACCAAGTATCTTGTGAGTAGCACTATGATAAAACTAAGACTCTGTGCTTGTGAGGTTCAAAGAGCAAGGATGGGCATTGGGTTTACCTCGTAAATCCCATGCAGACAAAAGTAGTATTAGCCAGGGGCACATAGAAGAGAGCATGACCAGTGAGACACATGAATAACCCATCAAGGAATGGAGTGGTCCTTCAAGATGTTCTCCAAACTGTTGCTTAGAAGAAGAAGAGTCTCAAGGCTTTAGACCATGCTACAAAGCAAAGGGAACCAGGCCTATCACCTGCTGCTTTCTCATGTTATTCACCAGACAATCCTTTATGTTGTCCTGGGAATCCTCTTCCAAATGGGGACTGGAAGGGGTTCATATTTCTGAGGGTGGGTACTGTGATGCCCGGTATGCAAGTATCTGTCATTTCCTCATTATACATTTTACAAAAAGGTTCAAAGAGATCTAAGCAGACTACTCTCTTCCTCCTTTTGTTTGCTCCTGCCCTAATTATCTTTGTTTCGTAATTGTCCTCACTGACAGAATAAAAAAGATTAACTGCCAGTCCCACATCGAGCCATAAAGAAACGAGAAGGGAGAAGGCTTACATCCCTCTTCAACAGCATCTACAAATACTTGTAGCAATAGTAGAATATTTTAAATGAGGCATGGAAATTATTTGCCCTTTTCAAATAAATAAACAAGCAAGCAAGCCAAAAGCTCTTTCCAATTGCTTGCCATGTTGCAGCCCCTCCTCCTCCTGAAAACACAGATGTTCTTGCCCCACCAGTTAAGGGATAATGTATAATAAAGTCAGAAACAGTCAGATTTCCAAGACTAAGTTATAGGCTGTATTTCCTTATGCTGTGACTATGGACATTTGGGCTTGATAGTTCCAGGCACAGAGTGCCAATTATTCCAAGTATCTAAGATAAAGGCTGCAACTTTATTGAGGCTTTTCTTTTCTACAGCTCTTCAAAAGGTCAAGATTACTCCGTATTATATTCCCTGCCAAAAAACAGTGTAATTAAAATCAATGGACAGATTTTAATTTGTAGCAGGCTTCTATTCACAATAGATGCCTGTTTAGGGTACTTGTTTAAAATCTGGTAATGTTAAATTTGTAACAACAACAAAAAAATAATGGAGTTCTGTGTTTTCATATAATTAATTTATAGCAAATGTTCAGATAGAGATTTTGTTCATAGCATATCCAACTGCAGGGTATAGATCAAAACCAGAGACCAAATTTTCACATTACATCCCTAAAAGCAAATACCAAGGATGTGGCTGTATGGGAATACTGAAAATACTCCACTAAAGGAAATGCTGTAGAAATAAAAGTGGCACTGGCTTCCTGTAGGTTTATGGTGATATGCCAAGATGCCATATGGGAGACATTGGTTTGGGAGTAAGTATCATCCCTGCCTTCCAGGCTGCAACTGGGAAAAAACATGGCATTGGGGTGAAGGTACAGAGGAGGCAAATCTGACCCTACTTAAGCCCTTGTCAAAACTCTTGTTGACTTTTCAGCATGGAAAGAGTCCCCACAGAGAAGCTGTGTTTAAACTGCAATGCACTGGCTGCTTATCCAGTGACTCCTCCTGGCACTGCCTTGGACACTTGTCTGTGCACACATACACAGCCCTGCAGCATGAACCTGCAGATGAGCAGTGCTGTTAAATCACCATCCCAAGGACTTCCAGAATTAAGTCAAAGCCAAAAACAGTCTTCCAAATGTAGCACCCGCAGCTGCCACGGGGAAATAATTCCAACAAAGAAGCATTCCAAAAGACCAAGGTATATCAACCAGTAAAACTTGTAGTGATACCTTATATCTGAGTGTGTCAAATTCAGCTGGCCAACATGAAGCAGCCTCTCACAGGACAGTGGGTGGTCTCGCATAAGTGGGTTTCCTGTGTGGATGAACAGACCTTGTCTGCAGACAGGTACAGAGCTACTTGTCATCTCCATGTCCATCATGTTCTTCTTCTCAGAGATCAAATTACAATGATTGTAGCCACCGTTCACTGTCCAAAGAAGAAAAAAAAAATATCATAAGCCTTTGATAAAGGAAACTCTCTGCTAATTTGCACCTTCTGTCCACTTATCTTGGAACTTGTGTAAAATTCTTGTAAATGACATGGCAGGGGAAATGAAGGTTTTCACAAGGAAGCAAAAAACTAATTGCAAAGGAATTTGGATCTGTGAATTATGTCTGTTTGCTTCTCTTTTTAAGTTTTTTTTTGTATTTTACACTTCATAATCTAAGTGAAAAAACTTCAGCTCAATAACTTGCCGTCCTTCTGTGTATTTTTATGGTAGAGTCTTGCCTGGGTTGGCTTTTGGAGAGGGATGTTTCAGAGTCCCTTTTTTTTCAGGGAGAGGAACTCTCTGAAAACAGTGACGTAAGTCAAGTTTTTGTTTGCAGACAATTATCTCTGATTTTGACTTTAGAAGGACATGTTTCTACTTTACTGTCAGGTCAGCAGTGTGAAAAAATGAACTAATTTTTTTTCAATGTATACATTTAACTGTATTTTCCAAGTAAGCTATTATTATAAATGTTAATGCTAATAATAAAATATTCTTCTCTGGTGAGTATTAAATTTTACCAGACTTGGAAAAACAGACTAGAGCTACAGCAATATTCTTCAGAAATATATATATATAAGCACAGATTGTGATCTAGCTAAAAAGAGTGTATAAAAGAGGAACTGAGAACTTGGATACCATCAGTCAAACACTAAGAATTACATTTATATTTAAAGCATATTAGTTTGGCATTCTGCCTCTAGTGAACTAATCAAATACAGGTAAGTACATATAAAAGTATTGTAAGGAGTTTAGCCTTCAGGGGCTTGCCATTTACCACCATTCTCACTATTGCAGATGAAATCAGGCTTTGAAAATGCTAGATCTCTCTCTGATCTGTTTTGGTTTGTTGTTGGGTTTTTTTTTCCAGGGAGACAAAATAGAATGGTGTCAGATATTAATGGCAATCAAATTCTGCAAATTCCATAATCCAGACAGTAGCTCCTTCACCCCTGTACCCAGTGCTTCTGGTACTACAGAGTTAGAATTCCCTACAGAGGCACTGAGTGTTGCACACTGAGGAAGGAAACAAATTCTGCATCAAAGTGACCAAAAAGATGAAGTCTATGCCCAGTTTCATGCAAATCATTGATTCTCACAAGCATTAAGGTTTCTCCTTTACTGAGGTGTTACAAGGTACAATTCATATCACCACAGTTTTGCTGTCTGTGAGTTTTACCCAGATGTCTGTGTCATTCAGCCATCTCACAGCTTCAGGACATGCTTTCCTCTCCCACTTGACTGCAGAAGGCACTTAAACAAGTAACATAAAGTGAGTACCTGACTTTCAGACAGCTGCAGGTGAGAGAAACTCACCCCTCTAATTAGCCATAGGACTTACAAATATTCTTATCATGAATAACTCATTTTACATTGCTCTGAGATGTGGTCCTTCTGCTGAAACCCATATTGGACCATATTGGACAGCACAAATTCTACCATCTCAACACTCCAACCTGTGGTGTTATCCAGAGCAGGGATACATTGATGTACAATCACTGAATGCTTCAGAATTGGTCTTTCTCCAGTATAATCTTTCTTTTAAGCTCTCTTTACATGCTAATAGGCCCCAATAAGGACTCTGTGGAGCCTTCTCTTTCTTCATAGGAGAAGAAACGGGTAACTAAGCAGCTATCACAGTAGTGATAGTAGTTAATGATATTTTCATGATACAAAACTAAATAAAATCAGGTTGATGATGTTTTCTAAACACTGCAGGTTTTTTTACATAGTTTATGAGGTTCCAATCAGAGATTGTGCTCATTTTAGTTAGCTACTGCTCCAGCACTGCTGAAGCACAAAAGTTGGACTCTATGATCTTAAGGTCTTTTCCATCTTAAATGATTCTACAAGTCTATAATTCTAATTCTCTAGCAAGCAAAAGGCAAGTGGGAGAGCCTGAGCTGCTGCAGTCCTCTATAATTACAGGCACTGAATGCTTTGAAAGTGATGAGAATCACATTCAGGGCTTTGGTGAGTATAAATGAGAAGAAACAGGTGACTGTGGAAGGCAAAGAAGTCTCTGGTAACTGGAGAATTTGTGAAAGGGATCACAGCACAAAAGTCCATTCTCCTCTACTGGCTGGGCTCCACAGCCTCCCCAGCATGCTCCACGGCACCATTGTAATAGGGAAGACCATGGCAGATGAAGACATAGTCCAGGCAAGCATCCAGATCCATAGAAAAGAGTGGGTACATGTGACACCCAAATTACAAGTCTCAGGAGGCATTATTGTGACATTTCCAGAACAGAATTCCCTGTTTCCAACGAAAAGTTTTCAGTGTTTGGCTGATGCATTGCATTTCTTGACCATTTGTTTATTTGATTTTTAGTTTTTAAGAACTCAGAATCTTCAACATTGGAAAAACTACACCGGGTTTTTCCAACCCAGCCCCATCACAATACCAAGGCATGTGATAAGCTTTAGGAAGTGCCAGAATGAGTTTAGATTTTTTATATTATTCCTTTATATATATTCTAGGTATTTCAGATTTATATTCAGAGTTCACTGAATTCACTGATAACTCTGTGATTGTTCAGAATGATTCTGAAGAGACTAAGAAGCTGTACAGAAATTCAGCACTTTTTGGCCTGTGCAGGGCACTCACTCTGCTGTTTTCTATGGTTTTGGAATAAGGCTTTTCATGAGATCATTTTGGAGGCCTTTCAGCTTATAGTGGGTGTTTGTGACCATTAGCTTGGCCCTGCTTGTAATTATGACATAAACAGTCCTTATATCCTATAGACTCCACAGTTCCATCAGGCTTTACTCCATTCCTATCTTGGCTTTGTCCCACCATAGTTAAATTCACTTCAGAAGTAACATCTACCTTAGCAAAACTGCATAAGCAGACTTGTGATTGTTAATTTGAACATGAATCACATTTAAAGGGTATCTAAATACACTGTTGAGCACTGAAGAAATAAGCTCTATACACTTTTAAAGGCCACACCACCAAGAGAATTTGATAAATCAGTCACAGTTACAAACTCCAATTCACTCTGTTCCTCACGTTTTCCACCAGCAATGTTACTCAGAATGTATTCAAGATACATCTTCCACTCAAAATACTGTGGATTCTTTTAAAATGTTTAAGATTTATTCTGGACTCATAATAAAAACTCGTTTTCTCTTTCATTCCCCAAATGATACAAGTCTGAAATTCATTAGGGCTTTCTAAATAGGTATTTTACCAACTTTATCATATTATCAAAACACAGAAACTTGAAGCTTTCATCAAAGTTCAGCAATACCAACTGCAGCACACACTGATACCTAGTTGTGTGAAGATGCAGATTTCCTAGAATAACATGAACATTATCCCTGGGCTGTCAAAAATTATTATCTTCTCTTGGAGCTGTCAGATCAGAAAATACATTTCTCCCTGCAAAGGAACAGAACACTTTTGCTAAATCCATGAAATTAGGTGTGTTTCAGCCAAGCCATCATACATTTGCCTTCACAAAGTACCTTGCAGATTTGTTAACATGAGCTAAAAATTTCTTGCACAACAGTGCTCTGAGTGAAGTCACACTTGCATCAAAGCCCCCTGAAATGTGCTCATCACATGGGAGATGGAACAATGGCAGACAAGGGACAACACCAGCAGCTCAATTTTCTTTTCCCCACAGCAACTAAAATAAGAACAGAGAGATGGTCTCCGAACACAGCAAGCCAGAGTCCATGTTCAGCTGCCCAAGCACACGTTATAGCAAATTTGTTGCCTCAGAAAAAAAGGGGAAAATGTCTGGGTTACACCAGTGAAACTGAGAACAGAATCTGGCCTTTTGACAACTGGCTGTTTTATACAATATTAATATCACTGGCTGGCATACACAAGATTTAAGTATTTTCCACGTCTGGAATTAGATCTCCTCTTTCACTGGTATCGAGGGGCCTTTAACCTACATACTGTAACTTACCAGTAACAGATGAAAAGAGCACAAACTCCTGGCCTTATATGAGAAGGTTCACTCTGCTTTCAGTAGAACCCTTGCTATTCCATAAATCCATATAAAAAAACCTAATCCTAATTTACAAAGAGAAAATCTAATAAAAGCAGAATGGTTTCCAGAAGGATCTCATGGAAGTGGAATCCATCAAGGTAACTTTTGTCTTGCTCTTTTTCTGTCCTGCAGTTTTGATTTATATCTTTGCATTTAAATGCTCTTGAAGGGAACAGAAGAGGTGTGCAAAAGCTGCAATCAGGCAATTCCTTCCATATGAGTAATCAAGTTGGTTCAATTTTTGATATCTTGCTTCTTTCATTTTGGGGGAACTGGAAAGGATTTTATTTATTTATGCCAGATTAAGTCAAGTGATAATTGGTCCCATTGACTGTGATGGGGCTACACACCTCAGGAAGGATTCCTGGCACTGGTCAGGATCTGCAGAGTCAGCTTTGCATTTCTTGCTAGGGATAAATTCTCCCACAGGAAAACAGAGCACCTCTTCACATGAAGGGAAATCTGTCCATATAGCAATGAGATCAGCATTTAAAACAACCCTACTAAAAGGCAATAGCTCTCCCTCTTCCCTGGGAAACATCTTGTTTGCCATTCAGGAAGGCTTCTCTCTTACTGATAAAAATAGCTATTAAAGGTGCAGATAGGTAAGAGCAAGAAGGTACCAAAAGGGTAATTATTCAACAATAAACACATGTTGCTGTGCTTTGGAGTTTACCTAATCAAGGCCAATGAGCAAATAACCGAAAAGATGTAGAACTGAAATGACTCACATTTAAAATAGAGATAGATTTGGAATATTTGCCTAACGTACTTAGATATCCCCAGAGCATCGTGGGCTGTGCAGAGAAGACCAAACTAGGTCATTTGCTTTTTTTTCTTACTGCTTCACTCCCTTTAAAAAAAAAATAATAAAATTGCCATTCTTGGTTTTGTTTGGATGCAATGTCCAAAATTTACCACGACAACACTGAGAAGTAGAAGGCTGTTCCTGGCAGCTGGATGAGTCACGTGAGATGAGGGAAGACCAAACAGTACCAGATTTTCTCAAACAAGTGAAAATCATCCATGCTGGAAGAGGTCATCAGAACCCTCCACTGAGAGAAAATTATTAACTCAAAAGGTGCCAACACAACAAAACCATGTATGGTAGGGAAGGGTCTGTACTCACATTTGGCATCCCATTCCATGTAACTACTGCTGAATAACCTCCATTACTGTATGGCTGTACTGTGTGGCCACAACTCCTGTACAGGCACTGACTTAAAATCATCAGGAGAGAGACACAGCACTATGCTGCCTGCTTGAAGGCTCAAATGAATGGACTGAATGCTTGAAAACAGAATCTCCAAGATGATTCATGAAATCACAGCATTTTCAAAATTTTCAACACTTTCTCAATGTTTTTTATGCCTATTATGCTCTGTTGTGACTGGAAGGGCTTGTCTTAGTCCTACACCAAGCCTGAGGGGCAGAAGTGTAGCACACAAGCCAGATCATAGGCACGCTGGTTATTCTGGAAGGCAAGCCCAGCTGTGTGATCCTAGAGACATATTTCCTATGCCTTGTGAAAAAACATGGTTTCTCCTTTCGTTTCAGTGACCCACTACTAGCAGAAATTTTGGGTCTAATAGAGTTTGGGTCAATTTTTTTTTCTATTGTGTGCAGAGCTTAAGAGAAGGGAAGACTCTTTGGGAGTAGGCTGGTGTAATTAGCCATGTAATTACATGAAATTACAGCCTTAAGCAGGCATTACTCAAATTTAATTTCATTGGGATCTTCAAGTTCATAAGAATATATCCTAGCCCTGTACTTCAAGATCTTGGCCCAGAGATCCAAAAGAGATGTTCAGACCTTTTCTCTTTGCAGTCATTTGCACCATCTGCTACACAACAAACCTCCGGACATTTGGGCTTCTCACCACTTGAAAGAGGAAAGTTCTGCACTTCAAGACATCTTTGCAGTAATTGCTAAGGCAGTGCAACAATTCCTATAACCTGTTATTATTAAATATCATCCTTTTTGAAATCAGAGAAATGTGATGTGGTTCCAGATTGCCCAACCATGATTATTTATGCAGGTAAACGTATGCTCTCACAAAGCTTTGTAAATACTATGCTTTTATTCAAGCTATAGCTTTAGTCTCTGTATTCTGTGTTTGATTTCACCCCTGTATGCTATCAATGCTGTGCATCACTAAGTTTCCTTCCTGGGGTAGAAGGAAATCAGAAACCTCAGATCTGAAGATTCCCATGGCAGTGCATTAAGGTGCAGAATTCCTTCCTTATTGCATGAATTATCTGAGCCTTCTGGGATGCACTGGTAGCAAAGGAATGATCTGAGCATGATGCTGAGGAAACAGCTCTGTGGACAGTCACTATTAATGTCACACAGACTTTTGTTGCTGTGTTTTCCTTACCTGAGGACAGCAGTGGCTAAAATAACAGCACCAAATCTTCACTGCTGCATTCAAGAGTTCAGATATCAAAGATGAACAAAACAACTCACACCACATTCCAGATTCACCCTAAATCTCATTATCAGTTACAATCTCTTCACATTTTAAAGCCTGTCTCATAGAGCTGGTAGAGAATTGGCCTCCCTGCTTTAGAACACCTGTAACTACCTCAGTAAAAACAGAGTGAGAGCTAAAAAGTTCTTTATTACAGAGCAATAGAGTCAGGTGAAGACCCAAATTGTTCTGCCCTTGTGTATCAGAACAGAAGTGACAGACCCTCTGCCTATTTGGAAACAGAGACAGGTGAGATGAAGCTGTAAAACATGAGTGTTAAAACCAGCAGATACAAAAAACATTAGATTAAAAAAGAGGATCTTTTTCCTCTAAGTTTTTTTGAACTATCCTATAAAATCCCACAGCAGAAATGCTTACTTCTTTTACAGTGATGTAAAAGTGAAGACAGAAGAGCTAAGAAAACTCTTGTAAACTAAAACAACCCAGCTAGTGAAAGAAATTGTGGAATATCAATCTTAAAAACTTGTGAAAGATAAATATAACCCATGTGTGTCTTTCTAGTAGATTCTGGACCCTAAGTATTGGCTACATCTATATTTGTTATTTCACGTTCAATTTATTTTTAAAACAAGTTATTTGGATTGCATTTTATTTCTGTTCTGTAGAATTGTTTTTTTGCAGACTACACAAAGCATTTGAAAAGAGTGAATGAGTAGAGTTACTACAAAATAAAGAAGCCTGGTAAACTTTATATCAGCCTAGCTTAAAACAATGTGAAAATATTAGAGATCTGTAACCTTTTCACCTTCCAGCACATGCTTAGATACAGCTCCCACGTTTGACTTTTTCATGGTATTTTAAATAAAAACTTGGAGTCCAACACACAAAGAACAAAGGAACAACACATTACGTCTTTCACTGCTCAAATGGTTTGCAATGTTATGTAGTTTAGATTTCCAGCAGAGACCTTCACAACACTTTTTGAAGTCAGCAAGCACGGCCAAGGTTCAGGAAAACACGTGCCATGTGCTCAGGTTCCAGTGACTTCACAGCCTGAGCTGATGTTCTGAGTTAGGCTCTAGATGTGTAAGAATATAACCATTTTAGGCAACACTGAACTGATTGTCAGAGAAATAAAACAACTGCCTACTATCACAAGAGGTCTTTCACTACACTAGATCTGGAATGCAAAATTCTTGGCTTCCTATTGGGATCTCAGACTTCTAAATTATGTTCCCAAACAAAGCTAAAAGCACACTGAAAATGACCACTGCCCTCTTTTGTGACAATCAGGACAAAACCTTTTTGCAGCCTGACAAAACACAGGTCTTGTCATTACATTCATTGTTACAAAGTCTCATCAGCTTGGAATCACCTTTTGCCTGTTGCCAGGCAATCTGAAAAATATTGTTCTCAGCACATCTGGCCTGTTCTGTGGTCAGTTATCCTTCCTCACAGCTTGGCTTTTAGTAACAAGGGGAAAAGACATTAAAATAGATGTTTTAGGAAAATATTAAGCTCAACAAACATTATTTTAATTAAAAGGAAATCCTAAAACCTTCCTAATGGGCACCTGGAGAATATAAGCTCCACGTAATGAAATTTGATGTTTTTCTTTAAGGAGACTGTGTTTGGAATAGGTTTTTTGCAGTATTTCTGATAGGTAGGATATAGACTTACACTTCTTCATCTACCAAACACAGGAGAACAGGGGTGTCTGTGCCACCTTCTGAGTAAAAATATTCAAAAGAGATGATGCAATTGGTCCCATCCTCCTTTTCACTTCTCTACTCATCTCCATTTCCCCTTCATTTCAAAGATCAGTTTGAAACCCTCCCTTCCACTGCCACCTTTACCTCTCTCTAACCTGTGCCTCACTTTCCAGAACATGTTCTAGGATGCCACAGGTGCAAGACTGCTGCCACACTGCACAAAAGTGGCCCTACCATCTAAATAGTAACCCTAGTTGAAGCTGGTCACATGGCCTGGCTACCTGACAACTGTGTTTTTCATTCTGAGCAACACACAGAAGTTGCTGTCAAGTCTACCTGGTTTAAAACCCCTGCTCTCACCCATCAGATTGATCACCACTCTGTGCTCCCAGAGATGAGCTGGACCAGGACAAATCAATCCACATGCCCTGGATAAATGCCACCATGCATACCAGTGTAAGGCACAGGACATCTCTATGCTGTTTAGGGTTATGTACACACTCACCTGCCCTTCTTCCCTTTGGTTTGTCTTTTTTGTTGCTAAATGGACATCCCCAGGGGTTTCAGAGCAGCCTGTAGTTAGACAGGGCCTGTAGGTTAAAAGAGCTCCAGAGTGACCCTTTCAAGACAGAAGCTCACACATTGTGTCATGAGGGTACTTGAATCATTCCTATTCCAAACACTTTTTTCATCCTTTATTATATGACTCTACTGAAAGGACAGGATCTTTCCAAACATGCACAATTTGAGACAATCTGTTCCTGTTGTTTCTTACTCTTAGTCATTTAATTCACTAATAACCAGAACATGTCTGCTATGAGCTGCACGTGGGTTACTGCCTTCCCATTTACTTATTAAACCCTGAACTTTTAAACTCCCACATCTTCACTCCTCCACATTTTACTTAGTCTCTCTTTTCCATAGCAGTTCTAGCCAGCAGACTGTATAAAGACTCCATAGGGGGTTATATGCTCTCCCAAACATTTGAAACACAAGGATGTGCAGGGAATGGAAGCTGGGCTTTTCCCACATGGCACCTTGCATGTGTCTTGTGTAAACATGGATATCTCTAGGTCCCAAGAAGGAATTTTTATGGCTGCCTGGCTCAGCAGTATATTATACATATTAAAAAGAAAAAAAAAAATATATGTACCACCCGTTCTTATAACAAAGCACACAAAAATCACTTCCAACAAGATGATGAGTTCAAAGATTTAGAAGCCTGGAAGTGTCACCAAGTCAGTAAAAACCACAGAAGACATAATCACAAAGACAGAATCTCTACAGGTCACATAGGATTATGCAGAAATGGTAACCTTTAAACAAAGGGGGAAGCTGGTCACTAAAATTCCCCATTTTCTTCTTTTCAGTGCCAGCTAGATGGAGGAAAAGGTCTGGTGGGATGCAGACACATACCAGCTAGTCTTAAGGACCTAATTCTGATGCGTAGATTTGGAAAACTCTACTCACAGTCAAAGGAGACAGAAATGACTCATAGTAGGAATCAAAATGCACTGGGAGTCCAGAAAGAACTTTCCATGCTGCTATGTGATGGGAATGCTCCAACATGGAAAGGGAAGGCAATGCACTGTGTATCAGCTTCCAGCTATGGGATGTCATCCATTTGCTGGCCCTCCAAAAAGTGTGAATTAAGCTCCTTTCCTACAAGAGGCTTCACAGGTCTCCTGTATCTACTGATACCTTCACTCCAAGCTCATTTGTTACAGAAGCTTCTTCCAGATCTTTTTTTCCGGGTGCTTTACATATCAGAGTGATGAAAAACTATAGTGAAAAGAAATTTTTTTGCTGCAAACTACATGCTCTCTTAATGCAACTTGCATTGATTTCTCCATTCTCTTATTTAAAACGAGACATCTTCACATACACAACCTCCTTACTGTGGATCTCTCACAAGCAACCTACATCCTCAATCAGCCTCTGTGCTTTTTGAGTAGAACAACTATTTGTGATGAAAATTCAAATTGCTACCACAACCAAGCAACCATTTCACCTACACAGTCTCCTCTATCATTTAACACTTGATACCTAATCCAGTAATGGCTTCTTTGCAGCTCAGAATTAAAGCTGCCAGAAAGAAAATTCAAGACAAACAAACAGTTTCCCCGATACATGCTGAAAAGAGCAACATCTTACCCCTGCTACTTTTCATTTGCTCTTTTCATTGTTTGACATTTCTTACTGCCAGGATTTTGGCGTTATTTCAAGGCTTGATTTGAAATATATTTAACACTGAGTGATTTGCAATGTCATTTTCTATTTTACCAGAACTATGCTTAGGATTAATTCTATTTAAGTAAAATTAACCCTTCTGCACTCACTGCCAATGAGCAGGCCTCTTGCAAGCTCTCCACAACACAGTGTGGAGTCTCTCACTTCACACAAGCTTAGGAGGAGCCATTATATGGAATTGCAGTGCTAGGACTGTAGCTATATGCAGTGTATGGTAAACTGGCACCTTCAGGTTACCACCAGTAAGAAGAGTATCAAACATGGGAGTTATTGCTGCAATACCTATTTATATGCCAAGCAACAAAGTAAGCAGAAAAACTCTACTCTAGGACTAACTAATTCCTGTGTCTTTCCAAAACAGGGCAGCTTCAGGCAACTGCTGGGAGGGCTGAACATCTTCATTGTATCAATCTCTTCAGAAAGTCAGATTCTGGTAATAATCATGCCACCCTCAGCATGAGCTGGTGTGCTGTGGGGTTTTTTTAGCAGCCTGTGGGACAGGGTAAGAATGAAGCAATTGTGGAATCTGCTGTAAAGAGGCAAAGGTACAGGGAAGAAGAAGAAGAACAGAGGTAGGATGACACAGAACGATTAAAGGGTACAAGGGCTACTACAAACAGGGAAAATGAATTATTTTATCTTTTATTTTTTATCTTTTATTATTTTATCTCACTAAATTATTTTATCTTTTTTCTTGCATAAGTCAAACTAATAAGATTAATGAACATCTGGTATGATCCAGTTTTCCTGTTGGTTCTTGTTGCATTAATCTGCCTTCTGAAAAATGCTGAGAAATCTCAATATAGAACTTCTCAGGTGCATCCATGCAGAGGGAAAGGTTGCCTCCACTATCCATTCCATAACTCAGCAGCATGAAACACTAAGCAAAAACTCTGAGGAAAGTGCACATACTTGCACACTGTCCAAATTCCAGTGTTATGGCATTCTTAAAACTCAAATTAAGGCTGACTCTTCAGATTTACAGTGCTTTTTTCTGCTGATCATCCCTGCCATCAAGAATAGATGAAGGGCATGAAATCATTCTAACATGCTAATTTAATTGGTCCAGTAAAACTGAGAATAATTAATAAATCTCATTGTCTCTGAGTCTAGTTCTGTTCTTGTCTGGTTGTCAGTAAGGAGTCACTGCCATAGCCAGTGAAATAACAGTACTACAAAACTACCAGGTGCAACATCAGATCTATGAAGTTTTCCAGAACTGAATGTCTAAAGGTGCACAGAGGAGGGATGAATTTTAGCATCTCCATTTAAACAAAACCTCCCAGTGTTCCATTAGAAATACAAACACTGCAGACAGCAACACAGACATTGACCCAAATATTGCTGGCTAATCCAACTGAGCAGACAGCCACCACCAGAATTATTATCCCCTACTCAGACTAAATTTGAGGGCCTCAGACTGAGAGTCCAGCTTGCTACAACTTTGAACAGACATCCCATTCCTTTCCTCTTTCCCACCACCCTGGCACACAGCTAAATTTGACAACAAGGGATAAGGATTTATACCTGGAATGTGCATTTTCAGGTGAATTAAGTGCTAGAAAAAAATTGCCAGGTGGAGAGCTGTGGAGCTGGAAATATTTCCATAGCAGGTGACCTGTGGTCAAAAGGTGTGCAAGGTCCCCTGGATGTCAGGATCAAAGAGCCAGAAAAGTGCCCTATGAAAACTCCTTCTAAGTGGGAAACTGAGAGCCTCTGGGGAAGTGACTGAGTTTGTGAATAGCAGGCATAGCACAGGGATAGAGAGCAACTTCCAAAGACCACACAGTTTACAGACTGAACCCAGAAAGAATGCCAGCCTGCCTGGTGCATTCTATTTCCTGTGGGATATCTGCTCTGAGATGAACCACACACTGTTGGATCTAGGGTGTATCTTTCAAAAAGACATCAAATCTCAAAGTGGAATCTTTAAACAGTGAAGAATTGGTTCTGTGGCAGTTTGTTACATAGCTCTCAGCATGGATTTTATATAGCTTGGCCTTGTTTGACTTCAGTTCCCAGACACTGAGTCTTATACTGCCTTTGTGTGGCACATTAAAACACAAGACATACCTGGTGCTTTCTCCTTCTCTAGATAACTGTAGACGTTGTTCCTACTTGTGCTTCAGTGACCAACTGGTTTCCTCCTTCCATTTCTCATGGAATATAGTATGTTCTCCAGATCAGGGATTGCTTGTGTGAATCCTCTCTTAAAAACAGGCAGTTTTT
Source organism: Calypte anna (assembly GCF_003957555.1). NCBI lineage: Eukaryota > Metazoa > Chordata > Aves > Apodiformes > Trochilidae > Calypte > Calypte anna. The sequence goes on from NC_044254.1 coordinate 25,888,743, forward strand.
CCAAGGACCCTTGTTAAACTGTCAACACTAGGACAGTACAGTACTAAACTCATTAGTAACATAAAACAGAGGTGTTGCTTTGTTGCTTCTTACTGATATGTGCCTAAATGCAGAATGGTTTTTATTTTCCTGTTATTATTATAATTATCACTATTAATCATTCTGCTGTAGCCTGAAATAGGAACTCTTGTTCAAGCCAGCAAATTCTTAATATTTCACCTGAGGCTGAGTCTCTGGGTGTCAGAATTTGGGTGAAGGGAGAAGGATGGTTATCCTGGTTTTGTGTGTGTGTGTGTGTGACTAATACAAGTCTCTGCTAAGAAATAGAATAAATTCATCAAATTATATCACTGTGCCTCCAAATTTAATGACCCAAAATGAGTTCTGCTGTCAATGGGCCTAACTCCATAGGCACCACTGAGAACAATGGAGTCCCCCAGTGTGTGACCAAAAAAGAAATAACAACTTTTTAAAGAATGTAGCAACTGCAGAAGCCCAGTAACCACTTATGAAACAGAGGGGGGAAAATCAGCCATTTCAATTTTCTGTTTACAGGCAAAAAGTGCTCCAGCAATAGTGTCAGTGAATGTGAGATTTCTGTTGTTTTAATTAAGCCTTTCTTAGGTTTGCCTTGTTTGGTTTAGCACAAGTTCTGCAGCATGCTTCTAAACCCTATGGCTGGTTTGCAAAAGAGAGCAGAGAGGCATTAACTGAAGCTATTTAAAAAATAAAGGAGCTGGAAGCTGAACTTCAGTATCATCTGAGCCCCAATCTAAGCCTTTTAGAGCTAAAATGATAGCTGGCAGACCACAAAAAATCTCTATTTACCTGGCAGAAATCCATGTGATCATGAGCATGCTAAGAAATTAGCTGAGATGAAGTGGCAGGAATGCAACCTCTGGAAGTTCCCAAAACCAAGGAATTTTTCCTTCTCATTGTCACAGCCTTTCACTTGCATGGATCCTGGCAGTCAGCAAGAGGGAAAAGATAAGAGGAGCACAGCTCCAAAATCACTACTTGTTCTATTAGGGCAGCAAGTATCATGCATTATTTGCACCGTAAATCATTGGCAGCAGTTTTCCAAAAAGAAAAGCTAGGAAAGAAAGGCCTAACCAGAGGATACTGCAGGGATTTCTAAGCTGGTGTGTCCCCATCCCCTAGTAAGACAGGCTGTCTCCAGAAGCTGCATTAGCCTGGTTCCAGGGCTAGGGTGGCAAAACAGCTCAGAGCCCAGTTCAGTGGCAAGCCCAGATGTGAGGTGCTGGGCTCTTGCCTGAATGCAACTCATGGGTATGGCTAGAAAGCACTAAGGTGTTCTCAGACACCAGTAGGGATGCTACAAAAGGAAAAATACCTTCCCAAAGCTCAGCTCCACATCCCCAGCACATCAGTGCACTTCCCTCTGACTGTGGAAAAAAAGAGTATCTTGTTTCTGTGTAACTGAATCGCAGCCATGTATATACAGCTAATGACTGGTTACACCACACATAATGAAGAGTCACGTTTTGCTAACTGCACAGAAAATAAACAAGCTGAAAAAGAAAACAATTACTGGCTTTGGTAGGAATCTCTCTTGACCTTCCTCCCAGACTCAGGCCCTTGATGCTCTCAGACTGCTGTGCAGTAACATAGTCCCAGTCAGGCAAATATGATGCCTACTCCAGTTTTGCCTTCCCTTTAATGCCCAATGGTATTTCTAAACCTTCTTTGCTATAGAATTCCTATTCAGCAGAGGCCAGAGCATCAGAATTCCTGTGGTCTGCTCAGCATCATCAATGGCCTCTTTTCTGACACCCACTTGACTGAGTTACAGTCACAGGCAAGGAGCCATCCCAGTTTTTACTTCTGAGACACAGGTAATGGTTGTCTAAAACACAGAGATATGCCAGAGCTACGTGGGAACCTTGCACTCTCCTTCTCATCAGCACTAAATGGGGACCATTCTTTGCACGTATAGTGAGAATTGTGAAGTCTGTAGCATGTCCTGTCCTTCATTTACTAATATAGCCAAAGTACAAAGGATTATAATGCCACTGCATTTTACTGGGTACAAGAATGACCAAAGATATGACTCCTGCCTCACGAAGTTCCCAGCCTAAGAGAGCATTAAGGAATGATGAGCCAGTGCCACTCAGCACAACAGCAGTGGCCTTGGCAGAACTGGAGCTTAAGGGTTCTACATCTTCTGTATGCATCATGAGCCAAACACTGCAAGTCAAACCTCTTGCCTTATCCTAGAGACAACTGCAGTGCTGGACTTAGCTTGTGGTAGTTAGACCTGAAGTTAATGGTTGGCAAGAAAGAAAGTTGGGAAGGGAGAGAGCTGACACAAAGGATGTTCTGCCTCTGGAACCCAATCTCAGAGCTCAGGGAACCCTTTCTACCTTCAATAAAGAAGAAAAGCAAGTTCTCCCTAAACAACCTATCAGCTGGTAACTTCTGTCCCCATCCTACAGTGTCACAACAACATCTCCAGAGATGACATGGTTGTCTGCACACCCCTGTGCATGCTGTCACTGGGGTTCTTCCACAGCAGCAGTTGTTTCCATCATGACTGGACAGGGACATTTTATACAGAGGAGTGAGACAGAAGGAAAAAAAATCAGAAAGGGGAGTGGGAGGAGAGGAACTTAGCCTGACAAGTGGCTGGTGGGGATAATGACCCCAGTCAGAGTCCTTGTGCTCTTATAATAAAACTCTTGACAAATCCCAGCATCTGGTAGTTCAGCTGTGGGATTCTGCTGTTTATTTTTCTATTCCAGTTCTCTCATCCCTGTGCACTGCCCATGCCTGGCTCTGTTAAGCACTACAGAGCTCAGTTAAGTGCTATAGAGCATCACTGAAAGAAGAAAAACCCCAGGCTCAGCATCAGGCAGAAAAAAATGAATCTGCTTAAATCTTTCAATACATTGATGAGAACACAGGCAACAACCCCTCCACACCACTACATGCAGGTTTGTGTTGAATGCACACCAGAAGTGACAACCCCAGCAGACTGCTCTGAATTAGGGAGTGCAGACATGAGCACCAGGTTATTTTGTTCCAACTTGTGGAAACCACGACCACCCCTGGGATGCACAGGGAGAAGCAGTTACTTCCATGAGCCATCTAGAGGATGGATCCTCTTACTTTCAAAGAGCTTGGTCCTTTCTCTATTTCTCTCTTCCCTCTTCACACCAATCAGCTCAATCACAAACTCAAACATAACTACACTGCTTCTGATGCTTATTGTCTGCCTACCACCACTTAAAATTCAGTCTCTAACATGGCTTCCTGGGTGACCAGTCATCAAAAGTAGCTTCTTGCATGTGAAAACCAGACTGCTACACCTTCAGTCTGCCAGTCCTACTTTTAACCATCCCTGTCACAACCACCCCTGTCACACAGGCTTCATCTCTGTCTCTGGCTTCATTTTTCAGGCCTCAATTCACTCTCAGGCCTTTCTGTAGAATATTCCTGAGGAAATGCCTTCCTGCCCTACATACCATGTCCATCCATCTCCCCATTACCCTGTGTTTCTATTGCCAATAGATCTTCTGATGTGATCTCATGTGATATTCCCCTGGAGGAATTCCCATGGGGACTGCAGGGGAATTCTAAGCTGTATGTGTAGCTGGAGAAGATTTCTAAGATTTCTGTCTTGCCACTCTAGCAGAACTAAACCACTGTCAATCATAGGACTTACCACCTGGCTCCTTCTTGCTGTTCTACCCTTCTGCCTGGAATGTGGGGTTCCCACTGTGCCAACTCCACAGCTCAGACTCTGGAAAGGAGCAGTGGGCAGCACCCAAAAGGCAGAGCCTGGAGAGAGACCGAAAATTGAGACTTTCCTCCTCTATGACAAAGAGAGAGCAGGAAGAGTTCTATCTGCTCTAGAGGTGCAGCTCTCCTAGACTGAATTGTCTGTGGTCAGGAAATGAAGTTCTCTCTCTGAAAGTCATTGGAAAAAAAATCTTTTGAGAAATGGTCTTTCAGTTTGGAGAAACCATGTTCTGCATCTAATCAGCAGGCCACAGAGCTGTTAACTGCAATTGGTGATAATCACAGGAGAACTTTATGCAGTGACAATTCATTTTCAATAATTATTACTCTGTTCTTATAAAAATTACCTAAATACTTTGCTCTCAGCTACAACAAGAACATTCCCAATGCCCACTCTCAAATTGTTTTCACTTTTAGAGATGCACAATATTGAAAGCAGATGTACCAAACTGAACCTTTTTTTTTTTTTTTTGCAGTGTACTGTAAATGTTTTTAAAATGTGACTCTGGTACAATGCCTGTCAAACAGTCAAATTCAAGGTAAAGAGTGCTGCCAAAACCAAAAGACAAATGAAGTTTAAAATCAGTTTTGACAGATTAAATGGAGACACTTTGAAGCCATAAATCAGATGGCCAGTCTCTAGGAAGTTAATAATGAACGTATCTTTCCTCCATAGTTATTATCCCAAAGATACACAGAAGAACAAGCCAACATCAAAAGCAAATTTTTGTCTCAGTGTCTAAAATACTTCACCCAAGCAGCAGTGAAAGTATGAGCTAGTTCATCTCCTAATATTTGCTTGGTCTAAAGAGAGATGAAAGACTAATATTTGTATGGAACACACACAAATTCCTAGTGTTCAAAATCATTGTCTAAAGCAAACATTTGAGCCCACTGCATTTTCTATGCATGCAGCTCTACAGTCATAAGCCAGTGGATATCTGGATTATTTTTTTACCATTTGTTATGAGCAAATTGCTGTCTGTATCAAATGGGGGAGGGGGGGTTGGGGAAAAATAAGTTCCAGAGGAGAAAGCACACGAGCAACAAATGGTGTCCAAGCAACAAATTTTGCTTGGAAAACCTTATTCTTCCTTCTGTGCAAACTGGTTGGTTATATTGGGTTAATTTCTTCACGTGTAAAATGGTGCATGCAAATAAAATCAAATGAAAACAAAGAAGGCAGAGCAAAATGTTTTCCAAGCTTTGCAACAGAGTGCTTACAGTGTTTACACAAATAGTAAAGTCTGGCTAAAACAAGCATCTGACAGCTCTGTGCTGCTTCCAGACACACTCCTATTTATTCCATGTAGGCAGAACTGGGTGCCCAGGCAGAGCCCCAGTGAAATCCCTGGGGCAATGCACAAAGGCAGAGTTTTGCTGGCACAGATGCCATTGCTAGATTAGATCTTGGGTGTTGTGCTCTCCCTTCCACGCTCACTCAACAGAGTCCCACTGAAGCTGGACAAATCTAGATAGAAACAGTCCCGGAGGAATTAGTTACTACAGAATACATAATAAACAAAAGCCTAGGAAATCTTTGCACCAAAACACAACTTTCACCTCCGTACTTCTTTTGTGTTACAAATTAGATTCCACAATCTGTTGGAATGCTTGGACATCAATGAACTCCCTAAAGAGAGCAAGGTCTATCCAAAATGCAGCACCTGCCAGCAAACACAGCAAGGATCATAGAATCATAGAATTGGCTGGGTTGGAAGGGACCTCAGAGATCATCAAGTCCAACCCTGGATCCACTACCACTGCAGTTCCCAGCCCATGGCACTCAGTGCCACATCCAGTCTCTTTTGAAATATCTCCAGACACAGAGAATCCACTACTTCCCTGGGCAGCCCATTCCAATGGCTGATCACCCTCTCCAGAAAGAAATTCTTTCTAATCTCCAACCTAAACCTCCCCTGGCACAACTTGAGACCCTGCCCTCTTGTCTTGCTGAGAGCTGCCTGGGAAAAGAGACCAACCCCCCCCTGGCTCCAACCTCCTTTCAGGGAGTTGTAGAGAGTGATGAGGTCTCCCCTGAGCCTCCTCTTCTCCAGGCTGAACACCCCCAGCTCCCTCAGCCCTTCCTCATAGGATCTGTGCTCGAGTCCCTTCACCAGCCCAGTTGCCTCCTTTGGACCTGCTCCAGGACCTCGATATCCTTCCTGAACTGAGGGGCCCAGAACTGGACACAGGACTCAAGCTGTGGCCTCACCAGGGCTGAATCCCTTCCCTGGACCTGCTGGCCAAGCTGTTCCTGATACAGGCCAGGATGCCATTGGCCTTCTTGGCTACCTGGGCACACTGCTGGCTCATGTTCAGCTTCCTGTCAATCCAAACTCCACAGGTTGCAGGAGAAATAACTGGCATATAGCAACCTCCTAAATTTAAAACCAGGAAGAAGTCTGGATCTGCACATACATTGTAAACATGTAAGTGCTGATACAAACATCAGCATTTGGGAGTAGTGCATGGATCCAGGACACTCTGTAAAGATTAATGCCATTACAATAATCTAGACATGCAGGGAAATAAAGATCTCTTTTAATTAAGTTGGACATTGGTTCATGAAAACAGTTATGGCATTTCTCAATCATTGTTCTGAATTTTAGTTCACGTGTGAAACAAAGTCAGGAATCATGATTAGATCTCACCAGAATTTGAAAATCTCACTTTGGAAATCACAGTTTTGAAGTCAAAGAGGCAACATTTCAGCTGCTTAATATTGCAGAACCCCTCTGCAGTGATCTCATACACTCACACTCTTATTTGAGTTTTATAAACATGATCACACCCTGATTTTATAAAAGCATTTGCATGCAGCACCCTGACTTCACCACCAAAGAACAGCCAGAGGGCAAGAGGATGGGCAGTTCCCACAGGCCAGCAGGGTGACACCTGCTCAGCCACGCTCCCACACAGCAGTGAAGAGCCTTTCATCAACATCTGGGTCGAAGAAACATCCTAGGCAAAAGGACTGCAAAGTCATCCTTAGCCTGCCTCTACCAAAGGAAACTCTTTGCTTTGACCCTGACATAAAAAGGGGCTGGTTCTACTCCCAGCACAGGGCACTCAACATCAGGGCTTACCTCGAATCAGTATGCACCAGCACTGGCTCTGGTAATTACTGCCAAGGTCTCCTAATCCAGAGATATTAGCATTTAAATGACAGATACTTGAGTTTTAATCCTATCACACACATCTCTATCTAAGTAAAGTTCCTTTGGAATTCAACAAAATGCCAGGAGGCTTATGGAAGTCACTATATAAATCATCTGGAAGAAGAGGGGAAATACACACCACAGAGACAAGCAGAACTTGTTTTCTTTGTAAAACAGCATTTTCCATAGTTTGTGGTGCCACATTCTTCTGTCCTTTAGAATATCTGAGTTAAAACTAGAATATTAGTGAATGCAAGGCTTTTCTTTGCAAGTTCTGATCTTATGTGACAATTGATGTTATTTTCTGGGTCACTGGACTGCTGTTCACAAAAGCAACCTCAAACAATATGCTTTGTAAAGCAGAGCTCAAAGCCATCCACTCACTGCAAAATCCTGTGCCTTGCCTATAGGCAGTGCAAGTACTGTGGAGCACAAGGAAGGCAGCAGGGCCCCATTTCATTAGAATCAAAATTAATTTTTTTGCAACGCTGAAACCTCCTCAATCCTGCCGGTTTAAGCTATTTTATAGACACTACAGTCAAAGGCAAAACTGGGAACAAGAAGTGTTTCTTTTATAAACACTGTTGCTTAGAAACCTTGTATTTTTAATAAGCTAGGACTCTAAATTCAGCATGGCCTGTCAGGATGGGAGCTCAGTACAAGACACTAAGGTATTCTGAGGCCAGTTGCCCACTTTGCACTGCACCATATACAGAGTTGCTCTTCACAGGAATACAGGGACAGGATCAATTGGGATAAGGACACAGGAAGCTGAGTACTTGTTCATCATTCATATTGCCACAGTGCCCAAAATCTCCAACCTTAAAGGAAATTTCCTTTTGCTGGTGATGTGCAAGACAGACAACTTAAAATGGACAGAGCAGGACACCAAAAAAACATACAAAGGGATAATGCATTTGAAAAATAAATAAATAAAATAAGTTTAAAAAGTTAAAAGATATAATAAATACTAAACATGCAGATATTTGGTTTTGCTGGAATAAATATGGTGTATTTGCTTGAAATACACCCTTTGTCCTTAGAAGAAACAAAGCACACAGATGTAGCTACTCCCTCTTCTCAGTGGTACCCAACACTCACAGGATGGATGCTGCGGAAGCAGTCACATCTGTTCTTAGCATCTTTGTTGTGTTTCCTTATCTCCATCCATCTCCTTGTCTGTTGAAGTTTTAAAGTTAAAAGACCTCCAAAAGACACCAATGTGAGGCAAAATCAACAACGAAATTCTGGGATCTCCCAGACTTAATCATCCACGATTTTATCAGAAGCTAATTGTGAATAAAAATTACTTTGCTTGTACCTGCTTTAATTACCACTATTTTCCCTCCAGCATTTCCACCCCATCAGAGCTTCAGTCACATCCCAACATTACTTCACCTCCCTATAATCTCTCTGTGCAGCTGGCCAGCAGGTTGTGCTCATGTGGAAATACACCATTCCAACCCCAAAGGATGTTCTTTCAAGGACAAGCTCAGCTCTACCTATAAATGTCCCTTCTCCTCCTAGTCCAAAGGGAGAGCAAGTCTCACTGTCTTGCCAGGAAAACATTACGTCTAAAAGCTGACATGTACCATGACCCTGACCCTCTAAGGCATGTTACATCTTGTTCTCCAGCCATCAAATTTTAACATCTATTGTGTAATTCTGCAGCAATGATGCTTTCAGAAGATACTGAAGGCCACATTTTATTGCAGTGTGAAGTACACTGAAATCAACGATGGGGCCTCAGTTTGAACAAAACAATACACTTTTATATAGACTTTTTAGTGCTTAACACAGGGGCTCCAACTTCCCATGAGTGAAGAGTGTGCCATGGACATTTCTGAGCATTTCATTGCTGAAGGTTTCATAACCTTCATTATTGATTGCCTATTAAAGTGTTAGTGTTTATTCAAACAGAACTATGCAAAAAATTTGCAAGACAAAGTCTGTACTCATTATACAGCAATAACAGTCATTACCAAACGTGATTTTTTAAAATTCTATCTCTCCACTGGTTTAGTGCTTGAAGTTGCCCTATTGAGTCTTTAAGAATGCTGGAAGAGAAGTTTACAGTCAAGGCAGCCCTTAAATGATCAGGCTATTCTTCTGAGTAAATGTAATTGCTTTACCTGGATCTAATCTTTTCATTCAAAGTACAGATTGGCTCAGTGATCAGAGCAGGGTTTGTCTGACAACTGCCTTTTACTGAAAGCAAGTAGCAACAATGGACTCGTAGTTAAATGTAATGAAATGCAAAACAAAAAGAGTGCATCCTGCCAGAAATTACTTATTTTTCCGTAGGTTTATCTTGCCAACATTTCAGTAGTTTAGATAAATCAGAAGATTTATTTCTTTTTATTAACTCAGCTGAAGTTCAGCAGAATCCAAGAATTTTTTAATATTGTCAATTTTTTTTTTTTAAAGATACTTTATGTGAAGAAAAATGACTGCTAATCCCCCAAATGTTTTTAAAATCTTCAAAAATAGTCACAAGCTTCAGCCAAAGCCAGTGGAGCCAGAATTTCCACAGATGCATCTTTACTGTTGTTGTACTAACTCATGCTTTGAACTTGACAAGTCTCACAAGCAAATAGACATTGAACACAGACAGATTTGGGTAGGAAATGTCTATGAAAGCCTCAGGCACTACAGAAAAGTATTCCTGACACCTAGCAAGCTGCATTCCTCTAGAATCAGTGCCTTCTGGATGCTCCAGGATGGTATTAGCTGCCAGGATACAGACTCTTAATCTTAACAGCAAACTGAGCTTACACAAAGTGAGTACACGTGCAACACAAGAGAAATAAACACTATTTTTGCAAATTAGCTGCTTAAACAACAGCTGCTGACTGCAAGGCAGGAAGACTGCGCTCCTCTCTAAGGGAAATAAAAAAAAAGGCAAATAAAATAGAAATATCTTATGATGAGTTGAATTCATGTCAGAGCAAGGCATGATTTCTGTATCAGTGGATTACATGCAACACAGATTTTCCAAAGTGCAGATTTTGTAAATGTAACTATCAAGTATAAACTCCAGCTCAGACAAATTCCAGCAATATGAAATAAACCTTACAAATTCCTCTAAGTTTTACTGGATCAGCTTCATGCAGAAAACATCAGTGTGTCCAGCTAACAAAAATGACTGATAGAACTGATATGCTTTCAGGGTTTAATGGAATTAATCTTTCATATATTCCATGTATTTTACTGTTCTCTCAAATATGACCCTTTACTGTCTGTATCTGATGTCTTTTACTGCTGTTTTCTCAAGGCACCTTAACTAGCATAAGGATAGGGCACTTTCAACTGTTTCACCAACAGTGTATGATTTGTCATCAAACCCTGTGCTGCCTGTGTCCACATGAAGACCTGGAAGGAAAGATGGTCCTTGGATTAGAGCAAGGATCAATATTTTGAGTGGATACTTCACATTTTGGATGACCCTCAGGCAAGTCACTCAATTCAGCCTGCACTGTCTGCCCTGCTGGTAAAGTAGGAATAACAGCACTTACATATCTCATCGGGATACTAAGAAAATAAATATATATTAAAGGTTGAGAGACACCCAAATTCTCCAGGACCCTACAATCACCCTGTCTAGAGAAGTTACTGTCAAAGTGTTTCTGTCTGGCCACCACCATTTCAATGCTTTATGTATTGCTAGCAAGACCTGATGTAAAGCCTCCACAAAAAGTATCTTAAAATATAACTGGAGAGCACACAGAGGGTTGCATAATCTTTGTCAGGAAGAAGTCTAGATAATTCAAACAGGCTTCAGAATTGCAAATATATATATATATATATATATAAATATATCAGGATACTTGCTGGAGCTAAGCCTGAAGTCTGAACCTCCTAAGCCTCTGCTGTCACTGCCAGACAGGAGAAACCTCGAAGGTAAATTTTAATGCAGAGGAAAGGATCTTCAGAAGCATCTCAGGGAATTGTCAGTGCAAGTGTTCCTCAGAGACATGCCTCCTGCCACTAATAAACTGATGCAAAGGCAGAAGAAAGGGGGAAAGAAAGCTCTTTAGAGCAGATTTCTAGACCTTTTATAATCTGTCTTCATTTTTGGCAAACTGAGTCAGACTGCTTTGCTTTGTGTACTTCAAGAACTATTCCCCAACATACTGCCAGTTAGTGAAAGGATAGGTATCAGAGCCTTGCCAGAGTGCATTTCAGTGAGGTTTTCTGGAGCAAGTAATTTGGATTTAGTGCTCAGAAGACAGAAAGATTGAGAAATGCTTTCTGGGAATTAGGGGTTTGATGGGGCAAAATAATAGCTCAGGCCAAGAAGCAGCCAGAAATGGGGCACAGTGCAGTTATCCCCAAGGTTCAATTAAATCTGAGATCTGAGCCCACGTGAAAGCAAAGCTAAAGGCAATAAGAGAACACAACTTCTTGCAGCGTCAGTTTTCAGACATTTCCCATCCACCTTAAATTGTGGCTTAGTCACATTGTCATGGTTGCATCCACAGGAAAAAAACAATAGGAAGGGACAAAAGAAAGGGAAAGTAGAAAAGCCCTGAAGTCCCTGTCACCACTTTCTCCCTCCCTTTCACCAGCTTGTTCCCTGTTGGGTCATCCCAGCTCTCACAATCTTATTTGCAAGGGCTCCCTGGTCTGTCATCACCAGGGAGGCAGACAAGCACATCCCTCCCCTCCAGCCTGCCTTGGGAATATGGTACCTTTGTAGTCTCCATGCCAATGAAAATGATTGCTGCTGGCAGAGCCAGAATGGAAGAAGGAATGGGGGTTCCATTAGGAACCAACAGGAGGGCTGCAGGGATCCCTGTGAGGGGAGGGTTAGACTGGATATTGGGAAAAACTACTTTGATAAACGAATGGTCAGGGTACTGGAAGAGGCTGCCCAGGGAAGTCACCATCCCTGGAGCTGTTCAAAAAACCATCTGAATGTGGCACTTCAGGACATGGTTCAGAGGCTGTGGTGGTTGTGGTGGGCTGACAGTTAGACTTGATGATCTTAGAGGTCTTCTCCAGCCTTAAAGATTCTGTGGTCCTATCGATGGCTGCAGGACACTTTCTGATCTATGACCATTCAGATACTAAGAAGATACCAGGGCCAGGGCTTCTCCTCACAAACCTCCCATCAATCATTTACTTTTCTAGATTCTGGCTTAGAAGAAAGCCTCCCAGCCTCACTCAAACACAGTCTTTGAGCAGGACCTAGTACAGGGATCTTCAAAATCGCTGACATTAGTGTAGGTGGGGAAAAAGGTTTCTCCAGACATCTCCAATGGATGGATTTGGTAGTGCTCATCAAGCAAAAACAGCTGAGAGAAAATCCTTGCTTTAACAGGACACCCCTCTTCCCATCTCAGTTCTTTTGCCTCCACTTCATTCAGGCTACAGGACTTGTCTGATTCTGGGATCAATGCCGAGTTTCAAGTCCTATGGTCTTCTGGAGAGAGACCATCAGGAAATCAGCCAATCCAGTCAATAAAGCCCAAACCCAAAGGGGACTTGCTAATTTCTTCTCCTTTTCAAGCACTCAGAGGAATAAAAGAAGGGTGATCTTTCTGAGGGGAACGCTGTGGTTCAGGAGAGAGTGGCATGAAATTTCCAAATTTTTATTCCACCAGAAATCCTCTGGAAAAGGGTATTTCTTCAGTGGAGCAGCAAGAGAATTTCTGAACTTCCAAGGAAAGTAACAGGTATATATTATCATGTTCTGAAGTCAGAAAGAGATGAAATAGATTAAATTGGTTTCAATTTCTTTGTGAACTAAGGAAAAAATGCTATCAAGTAAAAGGAAGTGGAGAAATTCAGAGATACAGAGTTCTAACAGAGATAAATTTCTGGAAGGTGGCAACCTTATCAACCACTTAACTATTTTGTACAGGCACTTTGCTCAAGCAAGTGTAGCCTAAGGTAAGGTAGCATTTGTTTAGGAAAAGAGAGCTAAAGTGCCTTGTATTCACAAAGAAGTGCTGCAGGGTAAGTGTATGCATGTGGCTACTCGCAACTGACACAGTGATTTATTTGTTACTCTCTTGTAATTCATCCCAATTCCAAAGCCCCGAGGCCCAGTGCCCCTATGAACATCCTGCCCCTATCCTGCCTCTTAGGAAGAGCTGAAACATCACCACAGCAGTCATCTGGCTCCTAATAGAACCAGAGACATTTATGCACCTCAGGAGCAATGACTGTACACATGGAAGGGATACTCTTAGGAAACCTGTAAAGTTTGGAAAAAAATCTTGGAAAGGAAATGTTGTCTGTCCAGCAATTCTCATGCTTCACTGAGTGAGTGACTGCCTGACCCACCCAGGATGGTTCTGATAATCCTGCCAGCTGACCAAATCCCCATGATTACTGTTGGTGCCTCACTTGCCCTCCATTTATAAACATAGGCACAGCACAAATTTGACTGCAAGGAGATTATGGGGCAGGTTCTCAGCTCATGCAAACCATCAGAGCTCCCTCTACTCCTGTGATGACTCTCGTGAAAGAACTACAATGACTTACACCAACAAGGACCTAAAGGTGGATGTTTAGGCAAACACTGTGGAGTGGAAGGAGACAGAATTCCATGTCTGGCATCCTTGATAGGGACTAAAGAGTGCTTTCAACCTAAAAGCAGATATATAACTTCAGCTAAGCTAAATGGTCCATCCATGGGCTAAATGGACCCAGCAATTTAATTGGACTGGCTAAGTGGTCCATCCGTGGCTAAGTAGATCCACCAAAAAAGTCTGCTTTCCAGAAAATTGTTTCAATGATATTTCAGCATCCAGCCATGGGGTGGGGAAGGAGACTGTATGAAGGAGTCATGTTTTCTGACACACCTTGCTCTACAGAAGCAGTGAGAGACTAATTATTATCCAAAAGATTGCCTTTTGCTTCTTTAAATAAGTGGATGAACATGTTAGACAAAGCTGAGCCTCTTAGAATACCACACATAAATGTTTGTTAATTATCAAATATAAAAAAACCACATAGCTGTTTTACACAACTGAGGAAAGGGAAAGAAACAGTTATGGTAACTTGCTCTGCCTCTGCATCACATGTTGTGGTGTCCAGGCATCCAGACAAAGCCTGGACAAGGAATGAAAATAGCCAACAGTGGCTGTTCTGAGAGGAATTGGCCTATCTAGCTTTTGGCAAGGCATGAAATGCTTCTTAACCATGGAAACCTGAAACTACAAATGAGGAAATAATCTTTTCAGAGAGTTTCTTCCTAGCTCCTTTGCTTAAAAGTTAAACGAAGAACCATGAGGTTTCAGAACCATCCCACAATTCACATCAGCTCCATTTCTAATGCTGACAAATGCATACAAATACATCCATACAGCTCGAATAAGCTCCATGTGATCCCAGATTCCTGCAGACTTTGTCTTGGCCATGAAACGTGCCACTTTTTTCCTTCTCCTACAGGGCTCTGAACTTGGTACCACAGATATTCTCTCAGACCAGGGAGGAGAGGAAGGAAAAGAGAAAGGATCCATTCATATTTGTTTTCAAATTCCTCAGAAAACCAGATTTTAAATTTGGGGAAAAAAAGAGGGGGAGAAAAAAAAGAAACAAAACTGGGTTTGGAATTCCTAATTCCTTTTCCACAAACTGACTCTGGTTCCTTTTGCAGAAACACTCAATTTTAGGATCAACAAGTAGTTCAGCTTGAACTTTCTAGCTGCTTTTTGCACAGTCTCAAGTGACTCCTGACTGCTCAAGTTCTGTGATTTCACTGGACTCTTCTTTAGATAAAGACTGAGGTGAAGAGTCCTATATCATCAGTTGGTCAAAAATGAAACCCTTAATCAAATAAATCAACTGTTTTTTAAAGGCAAGGACAGGTTTGCTTACCCAAGTTCAGACAGAAATATAAGCTCTTCACATTCCAGGACAGCCTCTCAGTATTTTCCATTTTCATTTACATACCTTATAAAAACAGCCAACTTTTCATGATATATCCTCATAGAAGTCAGTCCCTAGGGACAGATGCAATTTTTGTTTACAGGGAAAAGCTGTCAAAGGCATTAGGGGATATATGAGCATTACTGTTAGCTGTTTGAGTTGTGTCCAAAGGAAAAAAAAATGAACAAAAACAACTTTGTAATTAAAAAAACAAATCCAGCCTGAAGCTAGGCAAGGAAACCAAGTAACAGTGGAGTAGATGCTCTGTACTGGGGAAAGGAGCTTACTGTTTACTGTGGCATCTGGCAGAGCCATGATAAGCACAAAATGGAGGTGCCCACAGAAAATGGCAAAGTAAAAAAAAAAAGTCAGAGAAAGCAGTAAAGCAAACAGAGAATAACACATGCCCTTAAAAAAGTGCAGTTTAAGTGCACCAGGAATGGTTTCAAACATTCAACCTTCACTGGAGAAGTCCCACAGAAACAAACTCACTGTGGAGCCCAACTCAGTCTTCACATTTCTCCAGACAATTCCACCACCAGCATAACACGATGGAGCTTTTTGTCCTGCACAGAACCAACAGCAAAAAGCTCTCACTAAGGACAACATGAGAGTCAGCAACAATTTCTGGCAAATGGCATCAGTTAAGAACCACTCAGTATTCCAGCTCCATTGGAGCAGGTGCTGTCTAGTGTACTATGCAATCTAAGAGATACAAAACAAAGAACCTCTGAAGGTACAACACAAGCAAATGTCCTGCCCTGAGCTTCTGGAACTATTTTTAATATAAATAAAGTTTAAGAAGGTCTTTATAACAGAAAAATATTCCAAATTGAAAAGATTTTTCCTTCCCATTATCTAGTCTGTTTAATATCTAAAGAGCAGTCGTGATGTGTCACTCACCATATTCATGACTTCATTGCAGGTCATAAAATGTGTCTTCTTGCAAGACAGGACTGCCCCAACCAAAATACTTTTTTAAACAAAATGTGAAAGTACAGGCTCTTGAAATCTGAAAAGCTATTCCAGCAGTATCTGCTAATGTACAGAAATGTCAGCTTTCTGCATAGTTTTATATGGAACTCCTTGACAGACCCTCTGTAACTCAAAAACCAGAATAAGATAATTTATGTTCCTTGTGTATCTATTGGCAATAATACTTACACAATTTTAATGAATTTGCTGGTAAATCAATAGCTGTGTTTCTGTTCTGCATTACAAGTATTACTGCATGTCAAATAAATCATTGTAATGAAGTTTGATGAGCAAAGGGTCTGATGGTGGTGTTCCATAATTATAAACATCAGCAGTAAGACTTTTTCAAATCATGAAAGGAAAAGTGCTTTGATGATGGCAAGTAAATTCCCTGATTAAAATTGCTTTAGACATTTCAGGCAATGGAAGTCTTCAAATTTGGCCCTGACCTTTGCTCTTGAAAATACATCTCTGCATTAGTAAATTGCAATACGTTTCAATCATCGAATAATAAAAAGACACTGAACATCCCCAAAGCCACAGCAGATAGCTGATTGCTTTATGTAAATTTTAGAGATGCAGTTGCTCAAGCCATAGTTAAGGCATCCATTTGAAGAAAAGAAACAGCCATATCAAGCTGATGGAAGTATTTGTGCCCTTCATATGGAAAGAATCAAGGAAGAGAAGGAATAAGGTATCAGCTGGAACAGACATCACATTATCGAGACTATAAAACAGGATTGACTGTCAAGTTTCTCCTTGACACAAGAATGGTAAATTGAAAACTCAAGCTAACATCAGGTGCAAAACTCAACAGAAGCAAAAATCACATTCACCACGTCCACAATATTTCAACAGATTTCTCGTATCTGCATATCAAATGAAGCCCTGAACATCTGACATGGCTGAGGAAAGCAACTGACCCAGCTAAATAGCTCTTCCTGTGAACTGTAAATAATTTAGGCATTCCCATCAAAGAAAAATAGCAAACAAACCTGGACAGTAACATCAGAACAGATGTGCAAATTGTCTGCTTGGTAATAAACAGAGTTTAGGTCATTATCCAACAAAAAAAAAAAAAAAAAAAAAGGGAGGGGCTTTTACAGGACAAATAATTTTATTTTTTTGTCACTTCATAACATCCTGAAATACTTCTGTGTATTCTTAGTTATTATGTTTATTGTTCTTGGTTACAACAATAAACTCCAGCTACACACCAAAGACATTTTCCCGAACTCACAATAACATGAAACATCCCCACTGCTCCCTCCCTCCCTATATTTGTCCATGCCTCTATCCTTGCAGGCTGTAACTCTGAGGACACTTTGGAAATGGCAGAGCAAAAGAGCTGTTAATTCCAACCTTTCTCCAAGACTGATCACAAGATTTCAAGGACAAATTCCAAATGCTGGGGAAGTAGTTGGCCTCTGCTCAACCAGCACCTTTACAAGCTCAAAAAGTTAGCAAGAGAAATCTAATCCACAGACTTTCATTCAGGAATGGATTCTTCTTCATCCTTCTGATCCAGAAAGGGAATACAAGAGCAAATCTCTCCTGAAAGCAGCAGGGTATACAGAGTGTGGATAAGGGAGCACTTCATGAAGCAAAGCTTGGAAGAGAATGTACTGTTCCTGCTGAACAGTGAGAAAGAGGGCTTCAGGGATCTTTTTCACTAACCATAAGCTAGAGGGAAAAAATAACCTATGAGAGAATGGAGTGGCACACAAAGGACAATGTCCCAATGTCCTCTGTCATACATCAGCCGCATTTCAAAGATGCAAAAAAGAATTAAAAGTTTATTCTGAGAGTTGCTCGACAAGCTCTGTATCTGGGAAGTTTCTCTCCAGAACAGCTGCCAGGCCACCCCACCACCAGCTTTAGGGAGGGTGTTATTGTTGAAAAGGTGGAGGGAAACATTCTTCATTCCTGAGCCCACTTCAGGTGCCTTTCTACAGAGAAGATGTAACCCAACCTCATGGAGCAAAACTGGAAGACATTTTTTTGCATAAAGGTAAAAACACATCAGCAAAGAAGTCAGAGACCTCACAGATGAAAACATCAGTGACTCACAACCTCACTTCAGAGGGCAGAACACACACTGAGCTTGCAGCAGCCCCATCAAGACACTAAAGGACAAGATACCTATTTGTTTCACAATGTTATGTTTGTGGCATAAATTCCTTGTCACTGCAGATATGATTCCAATAACCAAAGGTAAAAGAACACTCAAAAAATGGGACCAGCTAGATGGAGAAAGGCAAATACTCATGGATGCTGATCCCTGAATGCTCATCCCTAGGATGCTCAATTAGATGAGGGAGGGATTTTTGCTGGAGACAAGACTGGCCCTGCACCTGGCTGTAAAGGCATGGCCAGCAGGTCACTGCCAATGGTGAGGGCAGCAGATGGAAAGGGATAAGCAGCAAGAAGAATAGTGCTTTGGCTGCCAAAAAACACTGGAAATGTATTTTTAATACCTTTAACTTAAACTTGGCTCTTTATTTTTCCAGTCAGTAAGACAATACAGTGATAGACAAACTAAACCAGCTGCCTATAGTGCCACGTCCAAGACATTCTGCAGAGATCCCATCACAGAGTGAGTGGGCCAAAGCCAGAGGTGTGGACAACCAAGGTGACATGAAATCTATGGGGGTGTGACCTATGTCACCTCCAAGGGCCCTTGGCCTACCTGTCATCTCCACTGAGACCCCCTCTAGCTTTGTGTATGCTTATCTGTATCTATCTCACATCCTCTTACTCCTCATGCCCCACCTTTGAATCTGTCTCTCTGCATTTATGTGCATGTGAGGGATGTTTTTAAGAGGCCAAACTGGGATCTGACAAGAAAGCTGAATGTAAAGCTCCTGCTGAATCCTAGAGGGAGGGAAAAGTGCAAGCTTGGAAGCAACTAACTGGAATGTAAAAGAAGTGCAACTCAGAGAAGGGCCTCCTTCAACTTATAGCATAATATGGTTGTTGTAATAACAACCTATTGTAATTCAGCCTAAAACACTTACAATAGAGGTGATGTGTCACCTCTGGGTTAGTCCCAGCTTGTGCCAAATAGCAGAGAAATCTTAGTCTTCCCAAGGACATTTGAGTACCTAGCCCACAGGTACCCAGCTGCTGCCAAGGGATACTTCCAGGAAGAGGCAGGTGCTCATCCTCCATGTGTCCCAGATCCAAACCTTTCCATTCACCTTCAGGAAGTTATGCAATTTCTAACTGCAACTCGGTCACAACCTCTAATGCTCTACTTCCAATATCCAAAATCATTTTAAGTAGCACCCAAAAGTTAGCCAAGTGAGCTAACATTTTCCTTTGAACTCATGAGCCTTTAGAAAGGTTGGTAAATTTTTATACAGTACAGAAGCGTGGTGTGCTTGCTACTTAACAATCCAGTCCTGTGCTGGATCTGTCACCACTACAGTAAAAAGTTTAAGTGTATAGTGTGCTTATAATAAATACTTTGCACAAAATTATTCATTCCACAGATGGGCAAAAGGGGCTTTAATGCTTACTTTGTTTGCAAAATGCTCTATAAACTCTGCTAGTTACAGGCAAGAATATGGAAGTCGTTTTGTTCTATTAAATAAAGGAAACAAGGTTCTCATTTTAAAATTAATTCAATGAAAACTATTAAGTAGCTGGCTGTGAATGCTTTGGGAATTTATATATACACACACATGTATACATTTTTACTTGATACTAATTTCCCTCCCCCCTTACCTCTTAAAACAAACGCTCTGTTAACCACATCATTCCCAAGGAGTTCTGCATGGGAAGAGCCTGCAAGTCAAGCCAGCATGGCAACATTCATGACCCAAATATTGCAGCCCTACACTGCATCTTCAGCAGGCACCAAGGGAGTAGAAGTCAGAGGGTTTTCTCCCCAGAGATGCAATTTGATCTCTCCCATAGTCAGGCTGCTTTAATACTAATAGCTGAGGAGGAACAGTCATGGCCCTCTTGTCTCCTGGCACTATCACCACCTCTTGGGGAATAAGCCCAGAGCAGACTTCTGGCCAAAGCATGAGATCTGAGAACTTGTCAGTGCTGGGTGTTTGCCTTGACTTAAGCTCCCCTTCACTGGTTTCAGAGCAACTGAGCTTTTGTCCTCAGCTGAGAAAAGCATAAGGTCCCCACACTTTCTGCAGCCTTATGAAACAAACCTAAGCAACCATTTTAACTGGTTTGTTTTTTTTTTTTTTTTTTGGGGGGGGGGTAGGGAGAGGGGTTCTCAGTTTTCCAAAAGGAAATATACTGGCTATGGAGCAATAGTTTTCTTCTGTGAATACAGGCTCTCTCTTTTTATCCTCCACTGCTTCTTTAGTTTTTCTCCTTAGCAGCAAGCAGGATGTGTGATAACATTATTCCTGAATATCCCCATGGTGACTGTGTGAGGCCACAAATGATGGGCTCTGTATCCAACTCACAAGGAGGTTAAGGGTCTGAGGAGAGGAGAGCTTAAGTTTAAATGAAACCAATTGTTTATCAAGAACCACATAATAAAGCAATGGCTAAAATAAATTAGAATAAATTAATGCATATAATTAGGAAATGTCATTTATATTTTTAAACACTTTCATAGAGCTTGTATGTATCAGTGCCTCTTCCAGCTTCCAACAACATATTTCTAATCTGTCACAGCACAAGTCACACATTATAAAAGGCAATAAGAACATGGCCAAGTTGGAGATCCCTGCACCACTAGAAGATACCCCACTGTGGAGATTTTCAGTCTCTTTAATGGTGCTTCCCGTGCCTCCTCTATCTCTCAGGGCTGCATACTAACTTCAGAGACAAATTCTGTCTTAAATTAAGATGGCTGTATAGGGATGAAATGGGACTGTCTTTAAAAATTATAAGGATAATACATCAAATCTTTTAGCTGGCATGTTTTTTTCTACAGCTTCACTGCTGATTTACACTATCTAATGATCTGTTTATTCTCTGGATTGTGTATAGTCCACAATGGTTTAAATTACTCATCTGCTTGCACTTAAGCATTTGGCCTCTATAAAAGACATGATAGGTAAGTGCACTGCAAATATACTTTTCAATGATCAGTGCCACTCACATCAAAATTTCAGCTGAGGAAATGCAGCTCAACCACACAGATCTACACCACCTTTAACAGAACCCTCTGGTGAGGTTATGTGGAAATTTCCAACAGGAATGCTATTATTTTTACTCTTGATTTTATCTACAGGAGGTTTTAGTGGAGCAGTCTCCAATGGTGTATTTTGAAGCTCAGTCTACTAAGCCACATGAACATCTTCAGTGGTGAAGCAGCACCCTCTTTACATACTTAACAGGAAAAAAAGGATATACATCAGCTTGGCTTGAACTGTGTAAAACTGTATCCAGTTCATCAGGAGTGTTTCATGGGGGTGTCAACATCTGCAATTATAAGGGTTACAGTGGGAGATTAAGGCAAAGCTCAAGGTTATTTTGCTCTGTGTTGCTGAAGCACCTTGCCCCTGACAGCAGAAACTTCTGCCTGAGGAAGCTCAAGAGTCTGATCTATGTGCACACTCAATACCTCAGCAGAGATTGTCTATATTCAGACTGAGCTATAGCTCAGGATCCAAATGAAACTCAATTGGCACATCCAGGGAAGCTTCCTAGCAACAATGATATCCTTAGCACAATTACAAACAACCCTAAGCATCTGGAAGCTCAACTGGATCATTAAGACCATTAAAGCTTTCGCTACACACAGGATAAGCATGATTCTTATCAAACCTGAAATCATCCAGAATCATAAAGTGATGCTTTTTTTTTTTTTTTTTCCTGGAGTAACCACATGTATTTGGGGTTAAATTTATGCAAAACGACCTAGAATCTCTCCATAATATATTTCTTACTGTGGCAAGCCTGACAGATGCCCTTCAGCACACAAGATGCATCAGTAATTTAACTTCATGAAACAAAAAGGCAGGGAGAAGTGAATAAAGGAGAAAGAACAAGAGAACTATTGTTAAGATCATTTAGCTATTCAGAGAAAGAAAAAGAAAATGCAAGCATGATTTCTTAGGAAATAACAATAACAATTGTCTTTGTCAGCTAATTCCCTATTGGCTTTATTGGTCTCCAGTAGAGACTTAGATGAAGAACATCGTGCAGATGAACACAGTGAGAGCCTGGCATGTGTTTGGGAAATCCAGCAGAAGGAAACTGTTTGAGGTACAGGGAAATAATCCAGTATGTGAAGGCATGATAGAGGGAATGAGGGGATAATAGGATTAGTGATAAAGGCAAATGCCCATAGAAAATTATCAACTTCCCTGAAGACAAAGCAAGACATATTATACACAAAGCAGAGGAACATTGGAAGCAAACAAGGGAATTCATCTGGGACCTGATGTGATCAACTCATTGGGTAGAAATTATTTATCCCATCCATCATTTATCCACCTAAAAAAAAAAAATTACTCCAGCTCTTCCTGACTACAACAGACCCAGATTTGCCTCAGTATAATCAAAGACAAAATCTGGACAGAATAGACTGCTTAAGTGAATAGGAAACAGGCTTGTCAGATGTGAAAACACTTCATTAGTAGAAGGTCAAATGAGAAAAAGAAGGTAGGTGTCATGACAGCTATCACGCACTAGAATTGTGCAAGACTGACATAAGAAAATAAAAGTATTGCTTTACTGCTTATGGTTTGGAAATATTAAGGGACAAAAAACATGGAAATCTTCAATGCCGTTTTTAGAGCTGCTTTTCAGGGAGGAGCTGCCCTTTGAGTTTGAGTGACTAATGGCAACAAATGTAATCTGTTTTTTATTTGCAGTGCCAGGCTCATTTGGCTTGTGTAAAATGCAATCCTTTGTTTGGTAAACAAGCAAATTAAACTGGTGATCCAGAGAATCTTGGAAACTTCACTTAAATAAAGGAGCCTCTCTCTCTCTCTCAGAGTCACGGTTTAAAACCCATTGGAAGGTGTTTCCAGATGTTTATCATGGGCTTTGCTGTCAGGATCAAATAGGTAATCTTCACTTAGACAGTCATGCTGTATTAAAAATAGAAGTAGTGAAAAAAACATCTATTTATTCATAAAGCAATCACGTCCTCAGCTTCTTGCTCAAGCCAGAACAGTGCTGCTCAGTGCATTACAAATAAAGTTAGAATACAGTTACATCTTTGGAAATAGCCTCAAAAAAGAAAAATATCTATACCAATGTTTTGATAGGAAGACAAACATAAAGAAATAAGGAAGCGGGACAAGAGGAAAGTAAAGTATGCACAGCAAGAACTGGATAAGCCCTCCAAAAACCTCTTAAGCTTTTTTAAAATCTTAGGAAAGATGAGCTAAGACATAGGCTGAAATTCAGGGGAATATTCCACTTGAGAGGTTCCTCCCAGGCAATGAACAGGTCTGTGCCAGCCAGTACTACACACTGGCATCCCAAAAGGCACAAGGTAGAACCACACAACATCAACCTGTTGCAGCTGAATTATATCCAGGTACTCACACTGTCAGCCTGCCTGCTGCAGAAGTGCAGATGGTCCTTCCTGAAGCTGTAAGCTGCCCCTTTAGTCAGGGAGGACACCATTCCTAGTTGATAAAGCTGAATGTCCTAAAAGCCCCTAGAGAGAAATACAAGTACAAAGCAAAGTGCTTTGTTCCCACCAGATCTCAGAATCCCTGGGCAGAGCAGAGGTTACATTAACAAAGCCTCAAGTTTTCAAGGGTGCCTGCAGCTTTTGCAAGGAGCCTCCTCATAGGCACTACTTTCAGATCCTGGAAAATGTAATAGTGAAAACAACACATTGATTCTCATGCTGCAGCTCTTCTAAAAGATAAATTATGCAAAAATGTCACCCTTAAGCTCCCTGGGCAGAGTTGTTGTTTAACATCTTAGACTGGACTGCTTTCAGGTACTGACAGAACTTGGAAAATACTTGCTACAGAAACCAAAACTAAACAATTCTGAGACACTCCAAGAATTTCAATGGCCAAACTGCTTGGTTTTCCCCTTTCTACAGAACTACAACAGCAGAAGCAGAATTCCTTGTGCTGCATTCTGAACAGACCACTGTGCTGAACTCCAGGCAGTTGCATGGATTCAAAAGTACAATGTGTATTTAAAGGAACTGGGGAAGATCTTTGCCCAGTGACATACCAGATGAAGTAACCCATTCTTAAAGAGCAAGGTTAGTTGGAGAAACTGGCAGTCAGAAAACACATCTCTCATCTACAGATGGAATAAACTGTTAAGCAACCAGAGGCATGAAAAATCTAGAAACCCTTGCCATTATTTTCACAGGCCTACTTTTCAGAGCAAGGCTAGAATGGACCCTGATTTATGCCCAAACAACATAAAGTCTGACAAATTGAAATATGCAAAATTAGATAAATTAAAGCAGGTTCCTTCTGAGTTGAGACCCCTCGTCCATCTCAAGTGAGTAACACAGTGGAGTACACTTGTAAATTCCTTTTATCTAGTACTTCTCGTGAGGTGAAGCTCAAGGCAGCAGTAAACTCCATTCTGAATTGTTTTGCTTTTGTTGGTTTAAGCTTGATCCTCAACATTTGGATTTTTTCTGTTTGAGTACACACTCCTCTCAGGAAGGAATGCAGAGCTTTCAATTAGGATGATGAAGTTACCTTGGATTTTTTAACACTGCAGCAATGCCTTAAAAAGTGAGGAAGGAGCAGCCACTTTGCCTCAGCATCACCAGAGGAACGTGTGACTTCTAAGAATCTACATATGCTAATGCTCACTGTTTGGATATTAACTTGCAATGCAAAACCAGCAGCCAAAACACAAATTAAAGCTGGTGGTAAATCGACTCCTGATCTGTTTGGGACTGTGCAATGAAATCCCCCCAGGAATTCACTGTAATAGTTTGGCTGCTCAGTCTGTTGCCTGCCTACGTGGTCACAAGCAGACAGTAAGACCAACACCCTACTAATGAGCAAAATATGAAGTGCCATGATAGCTCAAGATAAACTCTGCTGCTAACTCGTGCACTCCTTCTTCCTTCCCAGACAAATCAACAGCTGTTAGGGAGAGAGGGGAATTTATACCTTTTTCATCTCCTGGATCTTCCCTAACCCAGCACATTGCCAACACCATGTTAACGGTTTTTGAATATGCCCCTGAAGAACAAAGATACTCCTTTTGCCAGATCCCAGTATTTACAAGCAAGCCCAAATCTGTGAGAAAATTCAATTGAATGCAGATGGCAGGAAATTCCTCTAAAATGACAGTGGCCAAATTCAAACCACAAGACATGAAAATAACCCAACGTACTAGACATGAAGAACATATCTTATAGATTTTTCCTCATGCGATTCACAATCTGTGATTGATTACTGGGAAGACAGACTGCAGATTTATTGGACTTCTGTAGAACAAGTATTCCATTTGCAACAATTAAATCTTATGTGGTTGAAAAATAGGTTGAAGGAATCAGTGGATGGCTCTGACACCGAGGAATGCATTTCTAGGTTGTCTGTAAGACTGTAGCTTGTTTAATTTTGCACTAGACCCCACTGTGCACTGATTTGTTTAGTGTCATTAACAGGGGCTGACTCAAAATTTTTTTCATTCTATCAGAAAACTAAACCTGTGAAATGTCATTTGTGGTACTATAATTTCTTTTCATTTTTGCAGTGACAGATGCCAATCTTTTTGTGATTTAACATATAACTTAAAAAAAAAAAGGTGTGACATGCATGGCATCATGCAGATAACCTTAAGAGCCTGGATAACCTCCAATGATGCTTCACCATCAGATGAAGTGGTCTTCTGTGCTGAAGGGACTGACCACATGTTGGCAGCTGGACTCAATCCTAAATCAGTGAAACATGAGGAATTTATACTTTGCTGTGTGTCTGGGGTAAAACTCAAGTGGCAACCCAAGGACAGAAAGGCACACTGGTGTCAAACAAATCCCAGCAACCTGCATCATAGGAAATGACACAGCCATCTTCTTTCCTTTCATTCTGCACCAGATCCAGGTGACCAGGGAATTCTGAAGGATGGCATTCACCTCCTTTTTTGTTTCATTCTGGTAAATGTTTAGGATTAATATGTTTTATGCCAACACTCATGTGAACTACTTGCCCTCCAGTCTGGTTAACCAACAGTTAAGAGACAGTTAAAGCAATTTACCAACACCAGGAAATATGGGAGATCTTTGCTGCAGGGAGGGTGTGCGGAGTAGCTCCTGCACTAATATATGATAGCATGGGATGCACATGAACTTCTGGATAAATTCTAGTCCCACATAGGCCAGACCCACAAAAAGGGATGAACTGGCCAATGCAATTATTCCCCTAAAATGATCCATCCAGCCCTATTTTATTCTTCTGAGCCCATGGCATCCAAAACAACTTTCCTGGTATTTTTTACACTGACAGCTTCTCTGTCTTCCTTCTCTATTCTCATGCCCAATCCCCCTTCCTTTGTATCAGTTTGCTGGCACCTCTCAGCTCAGCATACCGAGGGAGACAGACACCAAGTTTGGTCTGAATGTGGCAAATTCTGGAGGAAAAGGAGTATTACCAGAAAAACAGTAAATGACTCCCCTTTCCACAAAGCACTCCAGTGTCTCAAGAACACTCTGCCTGGGGACCTCAACCAGCACAAGCAGCTCCTTTTCCCAGAGACCATCAGCCCAGGTGTGTTGTCCACATCAGCTACTGCTGCTTTCCCTGTCCCCAGTAGGGATTTTTTCTCCACACCTCCAGGAATACAGCTCCTTCCCCCTGCATTCCTAACACATCACCCCTGCTAAGACAAGATTGGGCACCAGGGACCTCCTGCTGCCCCTCATGGCACCCTGTGTCTGCTTTCTGGATGCAATGTGTGCCATGCATGCAGCAAAGGAAGGCAGAAACTTGGCAGTCCCTGTGCTCACTGCACCGACCCGCAGAGCCCTTCCCATTCTTCCCCTGCACATCCATGAGCTCGCATAGGGACTTTGCAGGCACATCCAAGGGAAAACAGAGATCTTGGCTGAAACCAGGAATCCTTGCCTAACAGCATACAAAACAAACCAAATGAACATCTCCAAATGAAATCCCATCTCTTCTCATAGTCTCTGGGAAACTGGTAGAAAAGCAGTGGTTTGGACCATGATCAGAAACCTGGCAGAAAGAGATAACACCATCTGGGTAATCTGTTAGACAATAACTTGGTGCAATGCTCAAACAAGAGCTGGTCAAATATGTTCTTAGGCATCATCATCTGTGCCATTTTTATGAGCAACAGTAACTTCTGCGCTGGGGCTAGGAATAGCTCTGCTTTTTATTTGTCTCCAGGTATTTTTTTAATAATGCTGTGAGAACCTGCAAAAAAATCTGCCTGGCAGATTTCCTCTCCGTGCTTTATCCTCTCCTTTCTCCCTTCTTCTCTTTTTTCAAAATAATTCTTCAAACTCAAAAGTCCGAGGACATCTCCATGGAAAGAACAGTGAAGACATGAAAGTAATTACAACTGAATCATGCAAATATAAACAAGTCTGATTCTGATCTTTCAGTTAATTTATAAGGGTAGGAATACATCAAATTTATTGCAGTTGTTACCAAATGGCACTGGAAAATACCATATCCAAATTCTGATTTCTGTGTTAGCTCTTGGAAAGATAATCAGTCAAATAACTCTGTGCCAGTGCTTTAGAACATGACTCAAGCAGGTTTCCTGTAGAAGAATGTGAGAGCAAATTCTTTTCTCTTGATATTTGAAGGTAACTCTACCAAATCACAGTGCTGATCTGGGAATAAAAGTAGTGCTATTTTGACTCACTCATTTTCACTGAGGCCAATAAAACCCTCCTGCTGAGCTGAATCAGACCCTTTTAAGGATGACAAAGAAAATCTGGTGAGGGTTTGCAGGACTGGGACATGATTGACATCTGCCTTTACCATCTGCTAGAGAAAACTGGCTCTGTGCATGACCCCATGTTTCAGGTGATACAATTTTTCAAGAATCCTTTTAAAAACAAACCAGCAAACAAACAAACAGGACTGCTAGATCTATTGAATCCCATTGCATGATCCCAAATTTCTCTCAGTTACCTCGATCCCATGAACTCATCTTCTAGCTGAACACAACTGCCAGAACAGCATTCAGTCTTGACTTCAGGAGGCCAAGAACCTTTACTTGTTCCAGTAAGAACCTTTACTTGTTTACATCCTTTATGACTTCTTAAATTTTGTTTGTCTGATCTCAGTTTCCAGCCCCCAGTTTTTGATACATTTTCCTCTGCTGCATTAAGAATCCCTTAATGTAGAGTTTTCCTGTCATCAAGTCACTTAACCTCTTGATAAACTAGAGGCTAAAGCTCTCAAGTCCAGGAAGGTTTCTCCCTCTTTAATGTATTTTCTCCAACTTATCATTTCTGTTGGGAGCAACATAACACTCATTGCACATCTTGCCACTGCTCCCACCAAATGCAAGATCCCTACAGGGCTCAGGTTTTCTATGGCACTGTATCCCTCCTTCTGCAGATACTGCCTGCCTGCCTTCCTTGCTGCCCCAAAAGCTTCAAGACCTAATATTAAGTTGTGCTAAAAATTATTTTTCCTCAGTAGGTTTCAACCTGTTGTGAATGACAATTACCTGGTGTGCTACTAAGCTCTTGTCATTGTTTGGCACTGGGTCAATCCCATCATACAGAAATTTCTATTGGTAACAATTTTGAAGTTCTAGCCTCAAGTATTAAAAAAATCTCTCCAGTCTGCATGCAAACCCACTGAATCCACCACTTTCCTCTTGCTACTGCGAGCTACTCTAAGCCAGTACTTCATCTTTTTATTAGATGTTTCAGCAATATCATATTATGTGTGTTGGGGATTTTTTGGGGTTTTGATTGGTGAGGGTTTTTTAAAGAAAACCTCAATCCATTAACCTCATAACCTCACAGAAATCTGACATAAGATTTCTTGGACAAGATGCACTTTCCTTACAACCATGCTAAATTAACTGTATGCCTACTCTTTGATACTTCATCAGCCCATGATATTGCCAAGTACGAAGTCCCTCTAGCTGGTCCTCCACACCAAACAGCAAGAATGGTGAAATGGGGTGAGGGGGAAGAAAGGAAAATGAGTAGAGTGTGTGCCTTGCACACAGTCAGTCCTTAGCCACTCTACATCCAGTGAATGTCCTGCAGCAGCACTGGGGCTGTCAGAACCTATCATGGCTATTAAACACCTTGGGAGAGCTAACCTGTGACTGCTATTAGCATAATTATTTTATCAGGATAAGGAGAGCTCTAAGAGATTCCCATGCCCCCTTAAGGTCTTCCTCTGAAGCTCTGGAAGACTCTTTCTCCCATGCTCTGCTCCCCTCTGCTCTGAGCACAGGTCTGTAGCAATCTTAGCTCCTGCCAGCACTGCAACCAGAGACAGGATTCTGACATCTCACAGCTGTGGGATGAACCCATGCAGACCTCTGGGCTCAGCCTGTGCTTCATTCAAACATGTGCAGGAGTCAGCAAAGACAACTGAGTCATCTGCAGTCTGCTTTCCCCAGAGCTATCAGCTCTTGAAGATGAAGCAGTTGCCACTGCTGCAACAAGGTTTTGTGTCACACTCCTGATCCTCTGTGACTCACCCCCCATGCACCCAGCTGTCCTGTCCCTCCAGTTTCTTTGTCCCAGGCTGTCTGTCTCCTGGCCATGCTGAGGGCAGCACAAGTCAGCTCTGTGGTAATGGTTACCCAGCCACGTGCCTCCCACTGCTGAAGCTGAGAAAGCACCAAGATAGCTCCTGTCTCCTGAGCAGATGCCAGGAGAAGGAAGTTCCAGCTAATCAGAGAAATAATATGAAAGGGAAGGAAAGTAACAACCTGATAGTTGCTTTAAAAAAAGCAAAGTTTTATTAATCTGGGGAGAAGAAATGGGAGATGCATCCTAGGAAGGTGGTTGGAAGGAGGAAGGCAAGTGGACAGCAATGACCCTACGGAGCACACTGCTATTCCTTGTTTAAAAACGGAAGTAAAGGTAAAGGCACAGGATGAAACTGAAGTCAGAAAGCAAAAAAATACAGGGTGATGAGGGAGATCTATTCAGCCACACAGAAGTTTCTCAAAAAAATGCACTCCTTGGCTAGATGGATAAATCACCTGTAAATCTACAGCACAGAGAAGCCCCAGACTTGCAGCAGGAGGAGCACTTGGCCAAACAGCTTTTCAGTCTGTTTCTATCTTTGGCAGAAGTTAGGATAGGGCACATTGGACAACAACTTTGTATATAAGGCACACCAAGAACGGCAAAGAGGTCTGTGGACCAATTCTCAGTACCTCTGTTCCCAGACTTGGAAGCAGTGGTAACTTCATGCCACAATGGCAATGTAAACTTTAAAAAGATTCAGGAGAGCCTGCAAGAGAAGATGCAGTAAAAAGTACAGAAAACTCTTGTTAAAATGGGAGAAAATCTAAAGAAGCAAAGACAAGGAGTACCACCCGGGAGCAGAAAGAGTCTTAAAGGACGAAGACCTAAAAATCATATGACAAGCTGCACAAGATCATTGTTGTGTTTGTAGAATTGTCTGAGTAAGCTCTTTAAGGGAAATGCACTTACAGTAAGTGATGTCTAACTCTTGTGTGAATCACCCTTCTCCCCATGCCCCACTGCTTGCAGAAAAAAAATCAAATCAAATAAAGGTACATACTTGTGCAGTGCTCCTTGCACAAATAACTCAAAGCTGTGCTGGCTGGACAGTCACAACACAAATACTTTATATTGCTTGTGGTGACAACTTCTTCTCCAGCATCCAGCTCAAGGCCATGCTGGGCAGTTATTCTATCAGGAGAGGTGAAGGTAAAATCATCCTCTACAGTCTACAGCTTGGCATACTCTTCAGTCAGTATTTTTTCATTTTGTCAGGTATTTTCCTTCTCTTGCCCAGGTACTGTCAAGCATATCCACAGATCTTGGTAACCCTGGTAAACACTCAGCTATTGCTAGAAGAGGAGTACAAATATGTTATTGCATAAGCAATACTCCAACACTTTCCATACCTAGGTGAAGAGATTAAACAGTGCCTGTGCTCATTTCCATTGCCTGAATTACAAATTGCTCTTTAGGGATAACACAAGCAAAAGAACAAAAAAAAAATCTCCTCACCTCAAACCTGAGAGGCTGGAAAACTTAAACAAGTACTGATGATGTGTATCTATCACAGTTAAAACAATTCAGGGGCAATTATAGATCCCTGGGGGGGAGGAGATAAAAGTGAACAGGAAACAACCAGAAGAAAACCAAAATCCTGCAAATGGCAGAAAGATTTCTCCAGCAGGCTCTAAGAGGGTCAGTGTGCCTCAGCACAAACAGCATCACTGCATGTAATCCCTCATACATTACTGATGCTCTCAATTTAGTGCACATTCTGAAGCATTGCAATAGTCAAGTGAGCCTGATCCCCTGATCCCAGTGCTGGAAGTGCTGTCAAGGTAGGTGAAGTTATGGAGCAGGGTTTGCTTTTACTGAGCAGTGAGTCACTTTCCCTGGGATGACTGGGCAGCACGTTATATACAGCCATGTGCTTAGATGACAGTGCCTCTCTCTGTGCCTAGCAGATCAACTGTTTGATGGGGCATTTGCTCAGCAGCTCCTGGAACTGTCTCAAGATCATGAAAATTCTGCCTAGTCACACTGCAATGCTGTTTCAGTCATAATTCAAAAGCCAGATTCTCTCTCGAAGTACTCCTGACGCCGTTCTCCTATTCACAAGTAAACAACAAAGAAGTCATTTCAGTTTCTGTAAACATGTTTTTCTTCATGAGCAAGTCTGCTTGGTGTGCATTACACGCCGTGCTGGCACAGGCTGGGATGTCTTACAAAAATGCTTTCCACTAATACTGGAATCTTGCTACTCCGAGGGAATGCTGGGTTGCACACGAGAGGCATCAAGAATCAATTCTGTCTTTCCCCCCACAAGTCCAGATAAGAAGAATTGGTTTTATGTTAATTCCATAGTCCATTTTTACAAAGCCCTTGGGTGCAAGTCAAAATTTTAAAAGAACTCCTTTCTTCTCCATTCTTTTCAGAAGGGGAGAAGAAAATTATAATATATAAATAAAGCAAAATTAATAGCTGCTAGGCTGAAGCAGAGAACACTGATTTATTACACAATGACATGGACACATTTTGTTCTCACTAACTGAAACTAGAATAAATACAGTCCATATCATAAAAGCAAATTGAAAGAGTTTTTACACCTAAAATGTTATATATGTACCAGACCCATAGATAACTGGTGTGGAAATTTGATAATAAGCAAATCAGGAAAATCTTTTGTTTAGCATATGGGATGGTTTTTGCATCCATAAGCTGGAATGATGATTTATTCCAGTGAAGTGTATTTTCTTTCCCTTTGGGTCTTCTTTGGGCCTCATTCTTAGAATTCCTCCAAGGCAATGAGTAGAGGATAGCAGCCCTGGCATAGTTTTGATTAACACTTGTTAACATAATTGCTTCATTTTTGCTCTCATTTATTAATGAATACTCCAGAGCTATGTTGGGGATCAACATAGTGTTTAACTCCTTGTCTGTCATCCTTCCTCCTGTCCTGTCAGTCACTGGCTTTGGACAGTTTCCCTGTCCAAAAGATGCTGTCTGCAGTACCATACTGATCAAGAGTACATTTCAAAACACACAAATATAGAATCTTTTTATACCGTAGGCAATGGATCACAGAAGGACTGAGAATATGAAGTCCACTGAAAGGCAGTGGGGTTCTTGTACTATTCCATTTAAAATAAAACGAAACAAAACAAAATATAAACCCACTTTAGACTAATATGGACTTCATCTTATCCTTTGCTGAGGTACAAGTCCATAACAGTTCTGTCCCTGGCCTTTCATGCTGAAAAGTACCAGGCTGCCTCCACCCTCTTCAGAAAACTAATCAAAATCTGTGTGGCCTCAACTCAGTACAGCCTACCCTAAACTTTACACTGCAGTCCTGAACACATTCTAATTCAGGAGCAGCAGAGCTACACATGCAACTCCAGAGCTTAGGTGGCTGAATCAACCTTTGGAAAGTAACTGTGCCTCTTTCTTAACTCCAAAACAAGCCTACAGATTTGGCCTCTCTGCAGAGATGGTTTCAATTTGAAAGTCTAAATTTAGCTGGGATGCCACTAGTAAGATGCCTTAGTCCAGAGGGACCTTATGGTGGTGCATTTGATTCTTCAGCTGGAATAGATCCCTTATTTTTATCTCCAGAATCACTGGTTTATTTTGTTTGGGGTTTTGCTGTTGGGTTTTTTGGGTTTTGTTTAGTTTTAATTTACAGATAGAGGCTACAGCTTTCAAATGCACATTTGCAACGAGACACCTACAAGCATTTACACATAAAATTTTGCTTTCCAAGACACTGGCTTGAATGAATGAAGCCCAGGGATGTTAAACCTCTCTGCATCTCGATTTGAAACTCCAGGCTCCACTCTCTCAGCACCCAAATTGCAGCAGACAAGTGGGAGAGCAGGCGATGGGCTGCAGACAACAGCAGAAGCTGCTGTGTCTCGGCTGTAGCAGTCGGAGCAGGAATGCAGAGCGCTAGGATGGAGCTCAGCAAAGTGAAAAATCCCTCTAGTGGGGTGAGACTGCAATCGGCACCCAGCACAGGGCTTGCTCAGGCTGCAGAGGGGGCAGAGCAGCTGCTTCCCGGCAACCCGGGCACTCCCGCTCTTCCATCCCCACCAAAGGTGATGCTGTCACCTCCTGTAACACAACTGCGGGGACACTGCTGCTTTGCAGAGGATAAAATCCTGCTCTTCTGATTTCCAGACTTCACACTGCCCGCTGGAGAAGTTTCTCTTGGACAAAATGACAGCTCTTAAATAAAATGGGTTTGTCTTCTGTTTTGAAAATGTTCTGAAATCAGAGTTTAGGAAACAAAGACTCCCTCAAAGCTAACCACAGAGAAGGTACAGAAAGGAGCATTTTCCAACCAAGTTCTACCATAGGTAACAGCCTTTTTTCTGCTGTTCACATTGTCCTTATTATCCAAACTCCCACTGCACTTAGCCAAATTCCTGTCAGCTTCAAACAGAGCAGGATCAAACCATTAGGTTACTTCTGTACGTGTATCCTATGACTGGATGCAAGAGCATTACAGCCTAAAGCATTTCACGTAGCTCTGAGATGTCACAGGTACTGTAACTCAGCTCAGCTCCTGGTATCACCTTTCCAGCAGCCACCATCTTATCTATCATCTTTGCTCTTTAGTCTGAAATGAAATTAACTCCAGCCAGACCACAGCATTTACTCCAAAAGCATCTTATTTCTTGCCTAGCACATTCTTTGGGCCACCAAATTGCTTCTATGCCAGATGTACAGTTCTGTACACAGTAATGGGCTTCATAAACCATTAGGAAGGAGCAAAACAGTCTCTCAAGTGCCCCTTGGAACAGTGAATGAAAACGCAGCAAAAGAAACGTCCTCCCACTGGGCTCATGTCCATGCTGTGCTAGAACACCTCACCCAGATCAGCTTGGCACTGCATACAAGAAACAGCTGTAAAATGCTGAAGGAGAAATCCTTGTTTAGAGTGCAATTAGAATGTGCTTTTCTTGCTGAAACAGATTGTGACGTGAAAATAAATATACACAGGAAAGCTCAGATTTACTGCTGTGTTGACTAGACAGGTCTCCTATGGCTTGGATCATTCAGTGACAGCCTCTGCCCTCCCCCTAAACTCCCCTCTGTGTTCAGCATCAGTCTCTGGATGTGTATCCCCCTGCTTCAAAATATAATTATTTTCTTTCTTTTTGTCCTTTAGTATGATGCAGCTCCCCCCTTGCAGTCCAATGTCAGACACAGGTGGCAAAAGCAGAGAATGTGCCTCAGATTAGGAGATCCCACAGAGATCTGGAAATTTATGTGAAAACCAAAGATAAATAGGTGACCAAGCTACATTATGAATGTTATACAGCTAATCATGGAAGAGTTAATTCTCATCACCTAAGACCATAAGAAGAGGATGTTCACAAAACTTCCCATAACCACCTTGCTGTTTGATCTCCTCCTCTGAAGCATCCTGGGCTCACTGCTGCCTAAGATGGTTCTCTGAAATAGGTGGACAATGGTCCAAATCACTTTAGCAACCCCTTTGGTCTTGCTATTTTAAGATATCACACCTACAAGAAAAGGGATTTTTTTCATTTTCTGAGCTGTTTTATAATTGTTTTAGGAAAGCCATTGGAAAGCTAACAGGGTTTAAGGGCACAGGGCTTCTGTCACCTAGAGAACAGCCAAGATCTTCCCAAGAGCTGGTGTATAATCATAGCTGTATTAACTGGCATCAGCAACAGTTACCTTAAGCAATAAAACAGTCTCAGAGCTGGAAGAGTCCATTAGAGAGCAGTTACTCAGAATAACAGGGAAGGTAATAATTTTCCTTATCATACCTTCAGACTTTCAGACACATGGCATGAAATGCAGTACAGCTCAGCTGTAAATCAACTGTGCATCGCAAGACTATAAAATGCTTTCAAACTGTTCAAAAAGTGTTTTCCCACTGCTTGGTAGAAATTGGATCAAGATGTATTCACAGCTGTATGAATATCAGAAGGAAGAATAATTCATTTTTTCTCCATTTCTAAATCAATTTCTATTGGTATATCTAATTAAATAGATTTTTTGGTACAATTTCACAGAATATGGCTGAAATGCAGGAAAGAAAAATGGTTGTTGATGCCTCAAGCAGGCATCTTTAGTCATGAATGAAAGCTTATTGTGCAATTAAAATAAAACTCAAAAAACATCTTTAAAATAACTTATAATGCTTTTTAGAAACCTCATAGTGGTGAATTTACTGCTTGTTTACTAAGAAAATCCAGCTTAGATTTAAGATGAAAGCAGTAGAGAAACCAGATGTTGGGACAAATATCTGAACCTAATGCAGTGCAAAAACAATTAAGCACTCATGTTTTTAATGATTCCCCACATTTCCCATGCCATTCTGGCTCCCCTGAAGCAAGGTGGCCTTTTTAAATTCTCATTCTATTCCAAAGGTCATACTATAAAACTCAAGTGTATGTCTGCACCCACCAAGTTGAGTTCAATCCTGTGACAAGTGTCCTTCAAGCCAAGAAATGACAAGTTTCCTTCTTTAACATGTCTTTAAATATTGTGCAATCCAGCAGGGAAAATAACACTAAGCAGCATATGGATGCTGGGCCACAACACTCAGCCCTCCATGAGGTGCAAAGCAGAGGAGGTGTCAAATGAAACATCACGTGGCAGTTTCTGTCTGATCAGAATGAGTTAAGCTTTTAGTGGGGAGGTTAACTAACATGTAGTGAAGTTTTGAAACTTACCATCAGAGGATGCTGTGAATAGTCTGAATGCACCTCTGCTAAAATCTACACAGAAAAAACCTGCAACACTAAAACTGGTCAAGGTCTATAAAACCCAACTCCATGAGTACTAATGGAAGAAGTCCCTAGGCCACACGTGATTACTGCCTGGGAGAACATACTGGGGAATTTTCACCACATGCTTGCACCTTTTTCCTCCTCCTTCAGCATTTCCTCTCAATTCCAATAAGTTACAGAACACTGCATTTTAATCCAATACGGATGTTCATACATCAGAGAGGACCAAGCAAAAAGATGGATCTCATGGAGCTGAGATTAGAAGGCTTCCTGAGATGTTTTCTACACAATTCTGCCTCTAATCAGAATAAACTGCAGCTGATTCTTGCCCAGCAGATGTGTTTCTATGGGATTCCTAAATATGGCAAAAAGTGACGACCACAAGCTCTCTGCCCTTAAACAGGTCTAGGTTCCACTTTGATCTACAAGGACAACTGCATGTGTGAGACAGACACAACTACATCATATCATGGTGCTAAGAGCCAGACTTTTTGTTGTCTTCTCTCCCCATGTCTATCATCTCATACAAAGTAGCAAGGAATTGCCTCCTGTGCCCACTGTTAGGCAGTCAAATCTTGTGTCTTGTTACATAAAAATCAGGAAAAATCTCTCTCTCCAAATTCTTTTAGAATTCTTATTAAAAGTAATTGCAGGTGGCTGCCATGTCCACTGACAGGAACATGCTTGCATTCACCTTTAAAATCTAGGGAACATACTGCAGCACAATGGCACTAAGCAGGTGTGCTGGTTATAAATCAAGGCTGCTGAAACCCCACCTCATTTTGTACTGTAAAATAGGCAAAACAGGCACACAGCCTTGTGCTGACCCTCATGCCAAGGAAGCAGTAAGTTCTAAACCACACTTACATGGTCTCAAGCCCTCATCTTCAAGCAAAGCATTACTAATCACTCAATGTTGTGGAAGACTAGCAAGAGGATTTAGTTTGCACCAACCTCAAATCAATCTGAGATCTAAACCTCAGCTCTCTGAAAGCATCTAACAATTTCAGTTAAGGCTTATCTGAGAGCAAGAAAAAATTCTGAACCAGACTCTGGAATACATTTTCTTAAAAATATATTCCTGAGACATATGTCTAGAAGATGAAAAGAACAGGACTTCCATATAAACATCTTTATAGCCTTATTTTAACCAAGGGCCTCTGTTACCAAGATATACCAGAAATAAAGAGTTGGGGCCTCTTTATCACAAAATGATCAAATGCAAAAAGAAAATGCTGAGGTGAAATCTTCTGCTGGAAAATAATCCTGTCAAGTCCAGCTGGGAAAAATGTATTAGTTTCCAGAATCAAAGCATTGTCATGGTTGGAAAAGATCTCTAAGATCACAGAGTCCAACTGTCAACCCAGAAAAACCACCATGCATACTAGAGCATCTCCTGAAGTGTCACATCTACACAGTTTTTTAATACTTTGAATTATTTTTCCCCTGAATCTGCATTTTCAAAAGGTACCTAACAGGCAGATCAGATTGTGCCTTTTGATACTAAGTTTTCTAGCTGTCGCATTGCTTTGATTATTTCTAACATCTGGGATCAGCATGTCCCATTTCAAGGCCTGAAAAAGGTCTTACAATAGAATAGTCCGTTCTGAGTCAGAATTCTGCAGCTTGCACTATTGATACTATGTACCTCGAGAGAGTCAAAGCGTGCTGAAAGCACTCCAAATGCACATTTCTTCCTGGCTTTTCTCTAATTCCAAGCTCTGAACACTTGAGCAAGCAGCCAACAAAGCCTTCTAGCATCAGTTCCCAAATTCCACCAAAAATGCCTATTAGGTGTCTGAGCATTTTTACCTCAGCAGGCCTTCAGAATCTGTCTGCTTTGCATGAGCAGTGCTGCAAGAGGGCCTGGCATCTTTCTTTTAAGGCATACAGTTTGCCATGGGTGTAGATGCTTGTTTCTATGTTCAGTACAGAGTAGGGGAGTGGGGAGAGACAGAGGAAGTAGGAAAGGTGATGAACTATTTTTTTCTATTAATCACAGCTGGCAAGATCAGTCTCCTGCTGTTTGCTTTAGTTCAGGTGCATAGGTCTTCAACCATCTCAGTTACTTCTCTCTTGGAGTCAAGGGAGAAGAACCCCTATGCTAGGGAGAATGCTAGAGAACTATGGGAATGGACATGCCTTTCCTGCAACAGGAAACCTTTTCTCTTCTTTCTCCAAGTTTTGAGAACTATCTTTGCATGAGGAGCAATCAGCTATCCAAAAGTGATACCATAACTTCTTTAGTGAAATATCTGCAGCTTGAAATCCCACACCCATGAAGTTAAAGGATTCCTTGCTCCCCCTCTTAAATACAGTTTTTCTATGCCTTCTCTGATTCTCAAGGTGATCACAGCACACACGGTTTCTGCTGTTGTAGGTTGTGCCCAAAAACTGAACTTCTGACTAACTTCATAGATGAAGCTGTTATGCCATCCATGTTTTCCAGCTGGGAGTAAAAACAATCTTAAAATCCATCTGAGATCACTGCAAAGCAGCTGATACCGTTCAAAAGACCACAAAAATGTGGGTGAAATGCTAGATTTTCAATGCTCTTTAAAGAAAAAAGAAAACAGGAAGATCCTTATGAAAATACTAAGTGGGAGATATTATCTTGCCTTACAAAGGCTTGGACTGAGAGACCACTAAACTAAAGAAACTGAAAATATACCCTTTAGCAAAGAATAAAGTTGAAATCAATCTTAGCTGTCTTGTTTGCAAAAGGAATCTGATCCTCATATTTCAAAGTAGCTGAAAATGACTCAAGACAAATTCACAAATCCAGTTACTCAACATGAGATAATGGAAATTATGTCTCTAAAACTCATGAGGGATGCTTCTGAGAATATTTCTGGAAAGTGCTGTACAGTTATGAATGATGAAACAATGGATTTCTCCAAAAGACAGCTCGTGGTTTTATGTCTGTAGTATGTGGATGACAACATGAACAGAGTTCACCAGATTCTATAGTCCATTCTATACTTGTGGTGAAATCACAACAATAATTAGGATGTTGTGTGCAAATCCAATGGTATGGATAATGCTAAAATGGTAAGCTTCTGTAGCAAGACAAACCTCTTTTAGGGTACGGCGCTTCAAGGTCCAACCAGGTGTTCCAGCAGAGACTCACGAACAGTGCTCCAAGCCTATAGCCACAGGGTTGACCAGCCTGGATCGGTGCTGTTGCTCTGAGAGCGACTGATCTCTCTGCTGGCTTGCTCAGGAGTGAGCCCTGCCTGTGTCTCAGGCCTCACCTTTTATTGGCCCCCTGGTCCTGCTCATGCGCAGTGGGGGCCCACCCTAATTGGGCACAGGTGGGCTTGACACAAGCTCATGCCCACTACCTGGCAATTAGTGGCACCTGGTTGCCTCGTTACACTACAAGCTTCCCATCAGCCTGACTCCAAATGGAAGAACAAGCAGTCTCTAATACTCACTACCTAGGATTTCCCTTCATCTGTACAAATGTTTTTGGAAAATATTTAACTTTTTTTAGAAATATCTGAAAGGGAGGAAGTATATTAACAAGGATATGCTGCATATACCCCCTAGCACCAGTGTCCTCTCTCTAGCAAGAGGAATAGCTTCCCATTCTGAGAACTGCTTTGCTCAGGAGAAACTTGGGAGGATGTAATGGGTACAGGAAAAGATCCCGAGTTGATAGCACAACCACTCAGGTGGGAAAGACCAATATCCTCTTTGGTACTGAATTTAAGTAAAAGAATCCTAGTTGTGGTAAACAACCTGCAAGGACTGTGTATTTAACAGAGAAGGCACTTCCTTACAAAAAAACTTAATTTCCTTCATCATCCAAATGGGATAAAAGTTACAACTTGTTTGTATCCAATGGCTTTTCAGCAAAGATTACTGGAGTGCCTGTATGCAGTTACCAAAAATTAAAAGGGAATTGTCTAAGTGTATCTGTGTTGAAGTAATTGTTTTCATAGCATTCTATATTCACTGAATTTGAATGCACGGGCTTAGAATATGATTCAAGATCTTTAAACTTGCCTAACAACTCCAAACATAACAGAAATGCAAAAACAAAACAGGCTTCAAGTGGGTGATTCTGATTTCAGCTTTAATTGCCTGATTACTCAGCCTCTTCTGTTGCAAGCCAACTGCAAGCTCACAGAAAGGTCCTTGTAGTCAGTTCAGAAGTATCTCAGCTGGCTCAGCCAAGGCTGGCTTCCAGAACAGCCCAACTGATAAAGGTAATTTTGATGTAACCAGCTATCAGTGCTATAAGCAAGGGCAGTTTTAACACTCTCTATCATATTAAAAATAGAGATGAGACAGTTATTTATCCAGTGTGGTATGGTTTTAAAAATGAGGGTAGACTTACAGCTTACCAAGAAATAGGGGGCAAATATGGGTGAGTAGAGCTTTTGAGGGCTCTCATATAATTTTTTCTTTTCACGTTTTAAAACTTTTAAATTTCAAAATTTAAAAATATTTTTAAAGCTATGCTGATGGGCCTCGTCATAGGCTCAGGTGGCCCTAGGAAGAGTTGCTTCATCTTTTTGTCTGGCTTTCAGAAATAGCCTATTCCAAGCAAGTATCTGTTAAGACAAGAAGACTCAAACACTCAAAACAATCACCTGGCCCAGACACCTGCTTTTTTAGAGTAAAAGTTACCTCTGAACACCTATCAGGGGCATGCCAAGAGTCTTGCCTCATCCCAGGGCCTTACAGGAGGAGAACCTGGGTTTCTTATGCCTTCCCTTCTTCCAACAATATATTCCAGTATTTTCTTCACCTTCCCCTATTTGTCCCCTGTATCAGTGGGACAGGAAAAGTGTCCTCATTAAATTTACAGGTTCTCCATCTTGAGCTATATGGGGCTCTTTCCTTCCTGACACCAAGAGTTTTCTCTTCCAAATTCAGCATTTCCTTAGGTTATAATTATAATCCTCCTGGGAAAGGGGCACTTCAAGTCTTATAAAAGCTGCAGATATTAACAGCCTAAATTTTGCATTGAAATTTTTGCATCTTGGACTATGGGGCATGTCTTATTCTTTTTAAAACCACAATGAATACTCAAAAGCTGAGATCAGAATGTCTTTCAGGTATTTATGTTTAAAAATACTGGTCTTGGATCCCTCACTCCCTGCTTAGCCTGACACCAGAGGAAACCTTGAGAAAAGGCCAGACTTTTAGAACTAAGAGCATCCATTACCTACACAGTTATTTCTCTCCCTGTAGGATTTCCTGCTAGATGGATGCCTTGACTCTCTTTGCCAAATATTAAATATTTAAGATATATAATGCTTGATCCCTTTGCATCCCCTAGGAACTACATCAACATTAACAACTTAAGGAACTGATTTGCCTTCTCTCCTCCGTGTCAGTATAGAAAACAACAAATAAGAAAAATCCTCATAGTTTGTCAGAAATCATATATTCCTATGATTTGCAAGTCTTCCTTCCTTAGAAGTTTGACTTCATAGCTCAGCACAGTTTGATCCAGGCAACTTTACAGTTGGCATCTTTACAGTGAGTAGATAAGTAATGTTTTCATGCAATGTGACAGTAGTTACTGTGCATATAGCAGAGTAAAGTAATTGACTCTCCTGATTTATTACAAATGCTATCAACACAAAATTCACAGTAAGACTTTCATTATATTATGTTTTCTGTATAAACATCTCCATGGGTTTTGACGATCCATTTTACATCCCAAAAAAAGGTAACAGCAGGGATGCATAAAATATAAATATGTCTGAGTCTGTATTTTGACTATTTCTAAGAAATATGCTTTGAGCAATTAAAATGATAAATAGAATAGAAAGGAAGCTACTTCATTGTTTAAATCCAACATTTCATGCCCAAATGATTTCGCAGGATCTCCCTCTTCTTCAAATTGTCCTTCCATCTACCTGGACTTCCCCCTCCCCCTAACCCCAAAGGAAATGAACTACAGACAGCTCGGGGGGAGATAAGATTTATGTGTCTTAAACTCTATAAAGACTTATTATATATTGCAGACAAAAGTTAGACAGTTCCTACCAAAACCCAGTCTATACATCCCCAGCTACAGACTGAGTTGGTGCCATAACCTGCAGTTTGGAATGCGTTCAAATCAGGCATCACCCAAGGTACAGATCAGGTGCTTCCAACCACCCCAAAATGTCTGTAGTTTGTGCACTGTGCTGATACTGTTGGCTTTACACAACTACAGCACAACATAAAAATGTCACATCATTTGGTTTGTGACACCTAAACCCCCCCTGGCAATACTCTAGGATTTTTCTGAGAGGTGGACCAGTCCTCTGCCAAAAGACATCTTCAGTTTAGAACAGCTTCAGTTTGAGTCTCATACAAGCTGAGATTCAGAGCCCGGCTTTCCATAGACAAAATTGAAGGCCATGTGTATACACACACCTGTCCGTATGATGGATGAAGATGAAGACTGAATATCTGTGGATGTAGAAGTCTTGTCATGGTCTTTACATAAGCAATCTGGCTATAATACTGTCCTCATATTTGGCAGGTGAAATGCAGTCCTCTCTTAGATGCTTCTGCTTTAACTGTGAAAAACTTTTTGCAGCATTTGGGTTAGATTTTCAAATACCACTCCCTTAGATGGCTTGACACAAGACATTCATTAGCTGAAGTGTCAAACAAGAGCAGATCAAAAAGTTCCACTGCTAAGTATTTTTTCCAATTCCATAGTTCTTTTAGCAGCTATAGGCAAACAGTAGTACTCTTGTCCATCAGGAAGATTCTGTGAGCCAGACAGATCCTATTGGCTGGAAATCAAGATAACTACCATGGAAATTTGAAAAAACAAACTAACAAAAAAAAAACCAAAAAAAAAACCCCACCAAAATTAACCCTATTCTAAAAATCTCACAGGGATCTGTTGGCAAAAAAAAAGTATACATACACAAAAAATAGATTGAGTTTGCATCTGAAAAAATATCTTGCAAATGTTTGCTTTGCAAAACATCTACTTCATCTATTCCCACCCTTAAATCTCCCCCTTGAAATTCCCATATGACAGCAACAGTTTAAAGTACCTATTCACAAGTAATGATTTTTAAATACAGGTAGCAGGTCCTCTGCATTACTATGGCTGCTCCTACAATACCCATGTAGAAAAGGTAGGGCTTCCATAATCCCCACAGCCTCTACCTTCAGAAAAAAGTCCTAGGAGACCTTAGAGTCTCATTTTCTTGATTGGGTTTGTATATCTACTTTCCTGTGCATCTGAATACAATACAAAGATAGGAATTTAATTATCAAGAAGTAAAAGTCCAACAAAATACCACTCTCCTTAGCTTGCTTTCTTTTTGATATCACTGTGCCTTCTGTGGGCCAAAACTTAATATAACTCTACCATGAGAAGTAGAAGGAAGAACAAACATTCAGTGGGTCTGACCAGGGCGTTTCTTTATGTTTCAGAGACAATGACTGAGCTGGTAAACTATAGTAAAAGTTGATAAGTACATGATAAAAGGTCTCCTTGTGGTAGGTCAATGATGCTCACTCTGGCACTGTATAATTTGTTTACTCAGCAGATCTGGTTTAAGATTGTGAAGTTCTTTTTTAAAATACTTTCATATGATCTTTATGAATGGTCAGTGTTGTGCTACTCACTCAGATCACCAGAAACAGGAGTCACAACAAGATATCTTATTACCCATTATTGAAAACAAAACAAGGCTCTCCTTTCTCTAGTGGAAATAACCAT
Organism: Calypte anna; assembly: GCF_003957555.1. Taxonomy (NCBI): domain Eukaryota; kingdom Metazoa; phylum Chordata; class Aves; order Apodiformes; family Trochilidae; genus Calypte; species Calypte anna. The sequence continues at coordinate 25,932,567 of NC_044254.1, forward strand.
GGGCAGTCTAATCTCAGCTCCACAGGTGTCTGCCAGTGTGATCTTCAGTGGCTGTCTTCCAAGCACATGTAATTTGGTCTAGACCCCAGCAGACCTATCTTTCTGTGAAAACCAGCTCTATAGCAACTGCCAAACTCTTCAGGAATGGCAAGGAGCACAATATGCATACGTCCAGCAACTTGTGTCAAAACTACTTGTAGATTACTTGCCTTCTTTAGGCCTATGTCCAATGACAAAACGTTCTGCTAATGAAAATAAAACATGACTCTTAGTCCTGCCTTCCCACTGGCCAAGCGTGAGCTACTGCCTTGCAAAGAAGTAGCTCTTGACACCATTTTAATAATGACAAAATTATACTTTGATTCCAAAAACTAATCTTTGGCTTGAAAGAAGTTAGCTAAGCTATCTATTGTGTCACTTGTCTTCAGAGAGGTTACTATGCTGTAATGTTGAAACACTCAGAGGAAACAGCTTCCTTACCTAACCTAACAGCCAAAATCAGCGCTGACACAGAAGTGGTGCTCTCATCCTGGGAAATGTTACAGGGCTCATCTTCAGAAACAGCTATTACAGGATTACAGAACATTTTCTATTTTTAAATGCATATAAGATGGCAGGCAGGGCAGTGGCTTTCATCAGTCCTCTTTCTGCCAGGCCATTACAGCTCTGCTCACTATTCACACTCTACCAACACCTTTCCAGAAGCAGAGCTGACCAGGCCTCTGGGAACTCCCTCACAGGCTTCAAGCTTTGCTGAAAAACCCAAGTCCTGGCCTGCTGTTCTCAGGCAAGTGTAACACAGCTGAAGTAACTCCTGCAAATGCTCTTCAGTGCTGACCCAAGCAGAGGCCATTAGTATTCAAGCCCCAATTTCCACTGAATACAACTCTTAGTAGTAAGTCAGGTATCAAGGCAAGTACTGTCCTCAAAATTCTCTGGAGACATCAATGAATCTCCAGAGTCCCAGAGTAGCTGAGGCTTCCTGACTTCTAGAGGTGAGGGACTGGGAGCAAGGAGACTTAGTAAATCAGTCCAGGACAGGTTGTAGAACTGTGTTCAGAATGAAACCCTCCCTCAAGTTCACAGTCCTCTCCCACTGCTTCTCTTGGTATTATTCCTCAGAATCCTTTATCAACTGTCCAGAAGGGTTTCTGAAGAGAAAGGGGAAAGAATTTTCTTCTTAAGGAAGTACATCTTCGTCCAAACTTGTGCAAAAGACTGCTCCTCCCTGAGGAATTTCACTAAGAAGTGGGTAAGGGAGGGAAAGAGAACTTAGGCACAGAGAATTCAATTAACATGTTAACAGTTGTAAAGCAAACTTGCAGAGAGTTGGGAATTAAAGCCAGACCTCCCAAGGCCCAGCTCAGTGCATTAACCACTAGACCCTTTTTCCTAAAAAGCCTGCTCCCACTTTCCACTGCACAGCAAATTGGAACACTGAACTAAATACTTGGCACCAGGCATCACTACTGATGGTTCACTTAATTTCCTGATACCTCAAGTCATCACTGCACACATCGTGGTCTCTTGCACCACAATATATACAATATATAGTCTATTTTCACAAAGCCACAAGTAATTGTTGCTTCATCCGTTAAGAGTATTTTGGCAGAATAGAGGGGGTTTGTTTTGTTTTTGTTTGGAAATTCTGCCAAGAAACCCTCTTTGGTGGATAGCAACACATTTAGGGACTTGTTACATTACAAGTTAAAAGGAAAACGTGATTAAAAATCATATTCAACAAAATGGAGTTGGCTGAAGAATCAGAGCATCAAAGAATGGGAATCTTTCCCAGTAAGGCCAAAGTTACTGCCCAGAGTCCACGACAAACAATGGAAGTATTCATCAGAAGTAGTGCACCTTCCCTGCTGTATGTTTGCAAGAGTATTGAAAAGCAGAGCTAAACCTGGTATCAATAGGTGAACTCTATCATAGAAAAAAACCCCAACACAGTTTAGAGTCCGTCACAACGTCCACAATACATTTCAAATGTCAACCATGCTTCACAAAATCAGATGGATCATGGTAGCTCACAGGACTTGCAAAAAAGCTCTCCAAGGAGAAGTGAACCCCTGAGAGTTTTATATCTGTCCAGGTACATACACACAGAAATACCTGGTGTAACTTTTGAAGGCTTTCAGAAGACCTGCATACATGTGAGGAGCTGCCAACATGATGCCAGCATGAGCCAAAGCTCACAAACCCAACTAAGAGAGTAAATACTACAGCCCTGTTCCACTGATGGAACAGTATTAGATAGTGGCACACTACAATTGACCTAACGGCCTGGGGATCTACGGGTCACTGAAACCTCTTGATACGCTCTATCATTGCTGTCTTTCACTGTAATAACAAGAGAATTATTTGTATTCAAGTACATACAAAATACTCTTGGACTGAAAGATTCCCTTGCCTTAAAATGGAATCCAAGGCAGCTGCAGGTACTGTCAGCAGTCACCAGCATTGAGCTGCAGCAACCCTCATCTCAGTGGTTTAGCCACTACTTTCACATTGTGGTTTAACCACAGATGCTAAAAATGCTTCTCAATGGAAGTGAGTTTAACAGTAAAAGGGAAGACAGACAATCATGTTCTGAATTTACAAGAAGGCAGGACACCTGCAGGTGTGTTACCTATGGATTGACCCTCTGTAGTCATCAGAATAACTAAGCCTACGTCAGAGACAAAGCTGACCCTGAAGAGGCATCATCTGGTGAAATCCTATGGTCCCTCCCTGGATGGTGTCCTCAGTAAAAGGACCCAGTTCCCTGCATCCCCAAAGTCAATGTTGCTGTTGGGAGCCAAAGCAGAGGATCAAAGATCTAAAGAGTCATGGAAAGAAAATTGCTCTCCTGCTTCTATGAGGGAAAACAAATGCTCCAATTCCATGCAAAAATGCAATGGATTACTGCACTGATCTGCTAGAGCTTCCATGTGGATACATGGAAGACTGAACAGCTGTACTGCTGCTACTACACTGCTTTGAGCATTTCAGACATGTCTCAGTTTTGCTTATCTATCCATGTGGTCAAATCACCACAGCTTAACAGCTGAGCCATTCTGTCTTGTTCATGGAGTGAGCATTTTTAGCCTGAAGCAGGTGTGAGATCATCCCTCTCAAATATTTTTTCCATGGTGAGCCAAACTGTTCCATTGTCTCCCTGTGACCACAGGCCAAGAGCACAGCAGGGGACAATCACCACATGTGTAGCTGGCACATGAAAATTTTTATTTTACAAAAATTAGCAGTTGTAGAAGCAGATTTTCATTATCCTCTGTCCCTGCAAAAAAAACAAAATAAGTCAAACCTGTCTGAAAAAGAAACTTGTACATCAAACCAGGATGTCTCTGGCCAAATACAGTCACAATTTTAACCTGTGGTTAAAAAACCAAACAAACTGAACCATTAAGTCACCAAAACCCATTTCATTATACAGAAATTCCAGACCAATACCAAGAAGAGACAACAAAAACCAAAGAACAGAAGCTGCTCTCAATGGCTCAATTCAGTGAAAACTATGGGTGTCGTATGTGAACACTTCTTCAGTGAAAGATCAGGATTTGTTCTTCACATTTCTGTTCTAAATGGAAGGAAACACAGCTCTTAGACATGTAACATCTGAGCAGCCACTGGTCTAGTCCCAGCTCTGCATCTTTTTGAGGTTTTTAATTATTTTTTCCCCACAAAGCTGAGTTTATAGCAATTGAACTAGCCCTGACTGCACGCTGCAAACATTGGTGCTACAGCATGGACATTATGACTTCAATAAAACTAGAAGCAGCTAATGGTTAACAATAAAAAATAATATTTTTCCTTCAAGCAATTAAATTGTAATATAGGGCTCTCTAATTCCTTCCTGTCTGGTCCCCTGGGCCTAAGAATAAGGCAATGTAAGAAATAAATAATGTGTTGCTGTTACACTGTTTCAAACAAATCTTAAAGTCCCTACAGGAGAAATATTGTCTCCCTCATTAATTCTGAAATCTCTTTTATGGTTTCATATATCAAATTACCTTTCAGCTAACCTTTCATTTAAATACTAGTTTACTGCATTATGCTTCCAATACAGCATTGTTTTAATGAGTAATTTGGCTTTGATAAATCTATGACACATTAGAGACAAATTCATGTGTCCTTTAACCCAGCAAAAACTCCAAAATAAGCAGACACACAACATTCAAAGGGCCCGCAACATTCTGCAGCCGCACCTTAAAGTTAGTTTGTTTTTATTTATTCCCTTCCAAATGCAAATAACTTCCCAGCTCGCTTTAACAAAGAAGTACTAGCAGCAGACAAAAAAGGGGTTTTGTTAGAAGGAAGGCAGGACCCAGTAAGCATTTAGACACGAGTATTAAAATATCAGAGTCTGATTGCTGAATCAGACCCTGAATAACCTATGTGGAATGACAGAAATGGTCTCAAAACTGCAACTTTAACATCATCTGGGACTCTACTGAGTCGACTGTTAGGGAAGCTGAAGAGGGCCTGGTGAAGATCTGTGTTTTAGTGGCCAGTGCTGTATCAAGAGATGCAGCCCTCTTCTAAACGCTTTAATGAAATCTGGATGGTTGTTACCCAGGGATATCAGAAGGCTCTATGAGCAAAACTGCAGCTTGTCAAGTCTACAAAGTAATTTATAAGCATTTTCAAGACTACACTGATGTGAAAGAACCAGAGAATGTAGAGAACAAAAGGGTGACCTAAAAACATGCAGTGAAAATGCAAGCACCACACCAAGTGATCTTGCACAGGGATCTGAGGCAAGATAAGGAATCTGTACCTTGGGATTAAATCAAAGTAAATCTAAGAGAGCAGGTAGAAGAAAGCTTCAAAGTGTCTGCTGAAGTAAATGGAGGTGAGGAACCCTCAAATTCATTTAAGCTTTGTGCTCTTTTTTTAAAAAGAGCTCAGAAACTTAGCTCAGAAAGTAACCCTACTATGACCTGTCCACCCTGAGCCTTAGACTTGCAGGAATTTATCCCAGGCAGGAGGCACACTTGATCTCACTACTGTCCCCACCAGGAACAGACATTTCAATGCCAAACGTCCCTCTGATGGCACCTGGGTTGAAGATCTCCTACACAACGTAGCCCTGACATTGTTACAGACCCTCTCATGAAGAGTGACAGAAGCCTCTCAATGCATCACCCGTTTCAAGAAAATGGCAAATCAGTTGTAAGAAATTTAAGTGTTCATTTCCCAATACTGTAAAAAGATCATCATTCCAATTCCAAAGGAGACAGGAAAAGAAAAACTGACTTTTTTTTTATTTTTAACCTGACATATTACCCTTGCTGGCATATATGCAAATCACTCAGTTATGAAAGCATAAGCAGCTCTGAGGAGGAAGTGTCTTCCCAGTTCAGAGAAACCACATTAGGATCCAGATCCTCAGGCAGCAGCTTAATGAAAAAATGAGTTTTTTCAGTGTCGACAGACGCTTACAGTACGTGCCTGAAATGAAGCTTTGCTTCAGAGAATTCTTCTGTTTGGTAAAACTCCCTGGGTTTTTACAACAACACACGTGCCCCCACACCCACCCACACCACTGTCATCTTCAGTGATGATGTGTGTCCTGGAAATACTAGTTATTGTAGATTCAAACCCTGCATTTTATGAGCTTTGAGTAATTCTTAGCATTCAAAAACCTCATTCCACAAGAGAAGAATAACCAAGTTCATAAAAAAGGCCAGCAGTGTTTGGCATGAACAGAAATGGACACCAGAAATTTCTTTCTTCCTTCACATAGTTTTGGTTGCACTTACAGGCTGCTGCATACAATTGCTTCATCAGCTCCACACTAAGTGAAATTCTGCTTTTGACCAGAGTGCCTCCTGCCCAGCCTGTTGATTCCTCCACAGCAACAAGATGCAGGAACACAAACCAGCAGTCAAGAAAAAAAATTAACAAAGAAAAAGCACCAGGTTGAACAGAAACAACTGCTCTTGCAAAGCATAGCAGGACATAGCAAAGAAAGTAGAGAAGCTGGAGGAGTCAGCAAGAGCATTTCCAGTAGGAAGCCACACTGAGAGAGAAGTTTTAACTGCAAGGCTTCTTCCCTGGCAGCCTGGTACCAACCCTGACTCCAAATACCATTCCTTCAAGAGATTAAAAAATCAATAATAGCACAAGTTTGTATCCCAGTGAAGCAGTACCTTTGGAGGTGAAAGAACACAGGTTTCCTTCAACTCACACAGACTTAGAAAAATCTAAGTCAATAGGAAGATTTCTGGATACAGTTCCTGTCCTATAGCTAGCACCACTACATGAAACTCCCAATGAATTTTCCTGCCAGAAAAAGCCAAACTTAGCAAACAAGACAGAGTTTAAACATCACAGAGAAGGCTGTGAAAGACAGAAAAGCATTAGGATAGAAGGGACACAGAATCTCTGTTCTTGGCAGTATGTAAGAACAGACTTGGCACAGACCTACCAGGAATGCTGTGGGGGTAATTGATCCTGGCTGGGGAAAGGTCTGTCACCTCTTGAGTGCTGGCCATCATCACCAGCCATTTCCAGTGGTGATTAAAGGTGCTGTTTTTCCAGGAAAACATGACAATCCAGCCTTGAGGGCAGAGTTGTGATGCCCTCACAAAGCTTAGGGGTACCATTACCAGTATAAGCCAGATCACCAGAACTACTCCCCTACTTGCCCTTTGCTTTCAGCATCCAGCTTCCCATTTGAAGATACCATCCTTTTAAAAGTGACAATTTTGTTGCCATAAAAACTATATGTAAAATCTCATTATATTTGTAGTAAATGGTGCTTCTAAAAGTCTAAGTTAATATGGGGTTAAAATGCTATATAAGTCAAGTTACAAACTCAAGACTATCTTTTCATGCAGCAATTTAAATGTTCTAGAACAGATGCAGCTTTGTGGAAAAACCAGCTTAGCACAAAAATCCAACCACAGAAGGCTGAAATTCAGGAGGGAAAATGCTGCACCCAGCCAGAATGTGTGCTTAGGTACACCCATGTAGCTGAAATCAGTGGGAACATTCCAGGCTTGCACCTGTGTAACTGAAAGCAGAATGCAGGTACCTGCTTTCCCTTTAGAGTTAACAGTCAGTTAAAACATGAAAACAAATTCAAGCTGTTCCCAATTCTTATGTTTACCAAATCCTCTAATTGCTCTCCACAGGAAATACTTAGAGGATACCCTTATGCTGACATGCAAAGTATTACACAGGCTGATTCCCTACTAACCTGTTACTAAGAACTCTGTGCAAAGGCCCAGATACCAAGATGGATACAAGCAGCCCCATCTAACTCTTTCTGATGTACCCAATTTGCAGAATTTAGAGCATGTTTACAAAGCAGTTTCTAGCAGCATCAAAGGCTCCTTGCACAGATCTGCTGAGTGGGAATCCAGAAGCATACAGAACGTGTGTAGGGCCAACAGTAAAAGCAGCAGGCCATGAAGGGTCACAAGTTCTTAAGCAGAACTGAATAAATTTACTTGAAAGACCAGAAATACGAGGTGGCTCATGGCTCACAAAGGGAGAAAAACAAAACTCCAACATTTCAAACAGCAAAAGCTTATGAATCTTTTTCTGTTCAGCTTCTAAAGTTTTATAATCACATATCTCACCTATAAATACTCAGTCTAAGACCAGCGTGTCTTGTTCTGTGTAAACTCCCCAATCAATGCTGCCTCCTTTTCTATTAATCCACCTTTTAAAGTACGTTCTTTTATCAGGTTTTAATGTCTAACATGATTTAATCAAGAACACATGCCTCATAAATATCATCTGTCATGTTCCATTAGTTTCATGTGGAAAAGTACAAGTCAATAAACAAAGGTTGTGCCATAAATCTGCCTTGAACACATTATACCTCAAATAAGAAAATAAAAACATATGTGTCCTTTGACCTGGATATTCTTAAAATGGAACTTCAGGTATTGTCTTATGCCTTTAAAAATGTCTAAAGCATTCACAATTAATTGCGTACCTAAGCAATTTCAATTTACATAATGCTGATATGGAGATGGTGATTAAATAAGCACTATGCCTTTAAGGCACCTGTTAAATAACATCACTGCTCCTGGGTTAAAACTGATATCCTGGGCTGCACAATGAAAACCAGGTCTCTCCACCATGCAACTCTGCTGTAAAAATCCCTTGTAACTCCGAGGAGCTATTGGGTTCAGTTATTAAAAGAGAGAGGGGAAGAAAGGAAGGGGTGGAGGGGAAGGACCTTCTGTTGTGTACTGCATGGAAATGTGGACACTGCAGACACCAGTGAGTCCCAAACAGCACACACAGCATCCCTGGGAGCTCTCCTCTGCCACCCCTCTCAGCACTGCTGGGCACATCTTCCTGTCCTTCAGTCACCAACTGATTGGCCTAGGATGTGCACAGACATGGATGGTCTGGGTGCCCTGATCTGCTCCTCATTCACCTTTTAGAAGGAAATGGGTCAACACATTGCCTGCCCAACTCTGTAGTTGGAGCATTTGCTCCTACAGGGAACAGCTGTAACAACAGTAAAATGGGTTTATGTGAGTCCCCACACAAATTCTACATTTCACTCCTTTCTCAAATGTTCACCTTTGAAAAATGGGAGATGCATGTCTACAATTGGAGTAACTCACTGGCTCCTCTGGATTTGGAATTATAGAATAATACTACTACTCAAGAACTGCTACAGTAGAACACTTCTCATATAATTACCAAGTCCCAAAACTCACTTACCCAAATCTCTACCAATGATGACTTTTTAAATAATCTGCTGGAGTTCACCATCTCATTGCAGGAATGACCACTGCCCTGGGACTTGTTCCAACACTACAACTGCCCAAAGAATGTCAGTGTGACTTATGACCTCTCACTGTGCTTACCTGTGTGAGGCAGCAAGGAGAACACAGCACCAGTATGAGGTTGTGCCTGGGATTTAACACCTACTTACAGAGTTCTCCTGGCTTCCCAGTAACACCTTCCTGGTACCAAGCAGGTCAGAGCAGTGCTGCTCAGGCAAAGCTGTGACTGAGTGTTCTGGGGACTGGAAGGGGCCACAGGATGAAACACAGGAGGAAGAAGATGACAGCAGATTCAGGCAAATCTTGCATTCAGCCAGTGATGCTGATGTGGCTGGTATCTTATGGAAAGCCATAAAAATATTCCAGTACCACAAAATTTCTGCAGTATTGGTGAATTATCACTACTGAATTTACCTGAAAACAATCAAAATGGATTTACAGCACCACTGTTGTGAGTCTTCGCAAGGAAGGGGCTGACAAGGGGGATTCCTGTCACTGCAGGAACTTTCCCACTCTCACATCACTCAGTTGGCAGCACTACAAGACCCGTGGGCCCATACTAAAACTGGGAATTGCATGGTACCACAGGACTAGGAAAGCACACAGTAGGGGGATCAGCAGCAAGCAGAGTAACCTTCACAGCACCCTGGTGTAGCCCTTCACAAATCAGAGTTTAGGGAACCAGCCCAAATGGTTCGGACCTTCAGGAGTCTCACAGGACTCTGGGAGAATGCAGAGTATTTGATATTATATGTTAAATGAGAGGACACTTGATGTTCTCAGTGCCAGACACTGAATCAGTGTATGGTACACAGTCCCCACATAATACTCCCAGGCTACATCTAACCTGGCTGACCACCAGGGCCCTTTGCTGGCAGAGGAACAAGTCTCTTCCAAAAACCTTCACTAATTAGAGCTGCTCTCAAGGCCCCTAAAAACATCAGGCTCTACTTTCCGGCTCTTGTGTTTCATTCTCTTTCAATAACAAAATTTTTAAAAGCAAGCTAGCTTTCTGGGTCAGAAGACTCTATGCATCAAAACAGTTGATAGGAAAGTCGTAATACTTGTAATTCCCTGAGATCTTTTATCTTCCATATCACAGACAGACTCCAAAGGTATCACCTGGCAAGGAGCCAAAGGAACTCTGCTACTAAACCAGCATGATAAGATCAGCACTGAGTGGAGGAAATGCCAACAAAAAAATCTACTTTTCCCTGGATTTTCATCCAAGTAAATGAATATGTCCCCTCAGTTCCCTCTTCAACAAGGTCTCAGTGCCTGAAGGTCAGCCCCATCCTCTCTTGGTAACATTAAATTAATAAAAAAGCAGTGTATTTTCTCTGAGCTGCTCTCCCACCCCACTGCTTGTCTGCAAGGCCCCAACTAAGTCCTTGGAGGAATAGTAGATTATCACAAGGCAAAGCATTCTGGTTAACTCTCTGCATCAAGTGCTGGAAATGATGATGGGAAGAATTCAAAACCAATACTATTGCAGTACTCACAGAAGATGCCATAAAAGGAGACTCAGAGAAAGCATGAACTATGTAACATCCAATGCCAGAAGACTAAGCACCAGATCCAGAGAGGTATTTAGGCACTGAATTTCCATTGACGTCAGTGGGACTTAGGTGCCTACTTGATTTCTCAGTAGTTCTACAGTTCCTTCAAGCTCTTCAACACCCCCATTTGAGTAGCAAGTCCTTCAAAGGGATGCCTAAGAGACCCATTTGTGTTGCCTGAAAACAACCATCCAGTTCCCAAAAGAAACAGACTGGACCTCATAAGTACACATAAAAAACCACTACCTTTTATAACATTGTTCCAAGTGTCACTGCTTGGCTTCTTAGGAGCCCTTTAACTCCATGAATCTGTAAGGATCCTGTTTCTACTACTAGGCTTATGGAATGGCAATAGGAGAGGACAGCTACTGAACTGTGAGAGAATACCTGGCAGACATTAGCTGCTGATTAAAACTTACAGATTGTTTTCAATTAACATAAGCATCACTAAATTTCACTGGCTCTTAACCAAAAAAACCCAACCCTCAAGAAACCTGTCCACAATAACATAAACCAAGAAGCAGATAGGATTCTTTCACTGATCATCTATAAAGAAACTGAACTGCACACACTCTTAGTAGACACCAAAGGACAATCACTTGCCCTGTTCAAAAATATAAATCAAATATACCACCCAAAGGAAAGGGGAAGGGAAAAAAGGTCCTTGTGATGACAGTTCAGATTGAAATTAATTTGCCCACTTGCAGAAATTCTGAAAGTGTTTGCTCTTGATTTTTCATACCTACCACATGGCAGCTGCTTTCTTCCAAGGCACACACTTTGCACTGTTGTGGGCTGTTGGAGCAAGACAGCCAGCGCTGGAAACAGACGTGTCCCATGGTGGCATGGCAAGCAGCGGGCACAACAGCCACACCACAGGGTGCACAGAGCTGTAAGTACATATACAGACACAGACTTGTGTCTGGCCCAGGGACTGACAGAAGGGGAAGGTGTCACAAATATAAATCTCAGGCCAGGGAGCCAAAGAACTCAACTGAATTTCAGTCACATGGCTATCTCTCAGTTTCCCTTGGCTGCCTCGATCAACTGTGGCCCAAAGTTGTAAAACCTGGCCACAGCTGCTCTGCTCACCCCCAACCTGATGTTTCACACTGTGACTTTATGCAGGCTTGTTTGGGTCTAACAAGGTCCTTATTTTTCTACAATGCAGGAAATAAGGAAACCAGCCATCAATTATTAGAAGCGCAGCAGATCTGAGCCGCGTGGCTGTAAAACAGATTTTTCTTTAATGAAACTGAGCTGGCATTTGCCAGAAATAACAAGTGCCCAAGACCAAAATGTAAATCAAAACTAAAGGAGAGTTTTCAAAACTTTGAATCATTGGTAGCAACAGACAAGCTCAGAAGGAGGTTGGTATGATTTTGAAATGTCTTAAAAATGTGTGACTAATATGACTTCTAAAGACATTATTTGTGAGTTAGTATTTCAGTCTCCCCACAGAAAGAAAACATCGTGACCAGAGAGGGCCACAATGTTTTCTGTAATAACTGTGTTAGTATGTCACTAGTGCTCTGCTAGGAAGGAGGCTAAGAGGCTTTGTTTTCATTTCAGAAAGAAAAGAAAAGGAAGACATTAATGTTGAAAACCATCACTGCTTGGTAAAGAGAAAGGAGATCACAGCCTTCACCCTTTCCCCATGGGTCCAGGTTTTAAACCCAGCACTTAGTTTTAGTTGGGCTCAGCCCAGGGCCTAGGAGACAGTAGGTTCCATCATAACATCTCTGAAGATTGACCAGTCTAGTCAGGGAGGAGTGGTGATGTTTGCTGGAGACATAAGAGGAAAGAGGGTGGGTACAGAGAAAACATTACTTGCTAGTGATTTCCTTACCATAATTACTGCCAAAATATGTGATAGTGATGTGGTGATGGCTCCTCCTGCCCCTACTTCTTGTCACAAAATCCAAAAAGAGGCCCTAAATTTGGCCTCAGTATAGATAGCAGGCCAAGGACTGCAGCAGAAGATGGCCTGGGACCTATTTGTTTCAGGTTGCAAGAGGAAGCTGTTGGGATGGTCTGCTTTGTTCATCTAGTTTCTAGTTTCTGGATTCTACCATTAAATGCATTGCCCATGGTTGAAATGAATCACTTCTTCTGTAGGAACATCCAGACCTAGCTCAACAACTCCAAGTACCAGAGGATTTATCACATCTTTTGCTAAGCTGTGCCAGGGTTAATTTTCCTTGCAGACAAAACCACAGGTCTTCCTTCTTGTTTGATTTCTTTTGGTTTCCAGCCACAAGATTCTGCTTTGAACTTATCTGCATCCAAAAATAAAATCCTTAAGTACCACATATTTTCTCCTCTGGTGCATCTCCAGAAGAGACCTGATTGCCTCTAATCTTTCGTTAATCCATCTGTACCACATCCAGTTTAGCAGCTTCCAGTCCTTCTCAGAATCCTTTGGTTTTTCAAAACCATTTAAGAAAGTAGAGCATTAATCTACATTCCTGCAACTAGAGTGATGCTTAGCAGGCAGATAACATTACTTCCTATACTTTATAATAATGTATCATATCACCTCATACCCCACTGGAAATTTATTTTCTCATACCAGCTGAATATGACATCCCAGTCCTTTTCAGCATCACATCTTTCTGGAACACATAGCCTCCCATCTATACAGTTTATATCCTCAATACCAAGGTACAGTCTCATGTGTTTGACTGTATGAAAATACTGTTGTCCAGTTACTGATCATTGCCTAGGAAATCCACATTGCATGCCAGTCACTTCCTAATTTTTATTTATTATTCCTATAATCTGAAGCAACTGTCAAACTTCACAGGCACTGTTTTTCTATTTTCTGTCAGGATTTCAGTAGAAACTATTAGATATCACTGAGGACAAAACTCAGACTTTCAGAGCTATATACAAAGTAATGTAACTGCAGGAAATGTTTATTGTGCCTCTCAGTTTCTATAGACAATGCAGTTTTTACCCTTTCAAAAGGCAACATTTTTGTTTCCTATACCACTATATTTCTGCCATCAATGCTGCCTATGATAATTCAAAACGTATCCCAGGAGCTTAAGTCTCATCTACCAACACATTGACCTCTGCCAGCCTCACTCTCTGGCTTGTTAAAAAACGAGAACAAGCTTGAACTCTCTTAAGAAGCAGAACAGCTTCCTTCAGCTGTTCTGTTAATGTAGATTTCTGTCACAATACTTCCCCAGTTCTAAAAAGTCTAAACTCCACCTGGACCACAGGGATGTAGATACGACCAACAACTAAAGGCTGATAGCACTGGAGGACTTCATATTTGGAAAACAGGATACATTGCAAATGAATTATAATAATTCAATGTGAGCCCTAATTCAGTATCAATAAGGCTATTTCCTTCTTCAGAACAATGGTTGGCATTTTCTATCCCCAACAGGCAATCGTTTGTTAGCAGTGGCATGTCCCCAGAATGCCACAGAACATTTCACAACTGTTTTGCACACAAAAATCTATCATTTTCCGTGCCCAGTTGTCCCACCACTGGCTCTCCCAACTGCTGCTCTTAGAGCCTTTCGCTCAGTCTGGTTTTTATTGTATGTCTTCTTGGTGTTTTCTTGACAAACAAATGGGTGGCCAGAAACACCAGTGCTAGACAAGGAGGGGTTTGAACTTCATTTACTAAGAGAGGATAGAAGCCTGGAGTATTATAGTTTGAGGGACCTCTTGGCACCCTTTATAATGCCCTAAGCAGCTGAATGTGGGAATTAACAATGTCACAGGAAAGATGGTCAGGCCCAAAGAGTTACATCCCCCAGCAGGATTTCCATCTAGACCATCTTCAAAAACTCCAATGACAAACAAATCACAGGCTATTTGGACATACCTCAAAAGCTAAGTGGTTAATACCTTCCCTAGTGTCAAGCCCACATAACCCCTGTAGAAGAATAAAATAAGGTAGAAGAGACAGAAGGTGCTGAATATCATCTGCATTTCACAAACTACTGAGCACCAACAGGGAAAATCTGCAGCCACACTCAGCTTCAGATAGGATACAACAGATTTACTTTCATACCAGTAGAACAAGATGGGTGCCTCTGAAAAATGTGTGGGCACACACAAATTAAAACCCTGATCTATAATTCAGTGGTTTCCATGTTTAGAAGGTCCTCCTCATATCTAGCATATGCTCCAAATCTGGGTTGCTCATCAAACTATCAAATGCTGTAGTCAGGAGCCTTCACACTAGAAGTTGTATCCATTCTTGCAGATCATTTTCTCAAGTGGTATTTAGTGTCATAATTATTTTTGCCTAAATGCTAGTTGGTTATGAGGCTATTGTTCACCAAGCTTCCTCTCAAGCCTCCTATTATCTAGGCTCTGAAAATGCCTCTCTGTCACAGTGACTGCTTGCTGCCAAAACATCCACCCCATACATAAAACATCTTTATCACCTCTAATGTTTACTGTTCTTAATTTTCAAGTCTCACAGCAACTTCTCCAGCAGCTAATAAAAACTCTATAGTTGGCATTAACACTAACCCAGAGCAAGGAAAGTTCCCCAAGCAGGTTAGTCCCATTTTGAGAAACTTAAGCTGAAGCAGCATGCTTCTGCAAAACACCAATGTTTTCAGTCAGATTTGCCAAATAAACTGCACTCATAGCCAATGTCATTTTACATTCAGGCTCAAGGCTCTCCTGATGATTAGTTATTGTAATGCTTTGCTCTCACTTGCTAGATTTTGGTCCTCTTTATATTGGCTTTCTATGACAAATCTTGCAAAATATGCACACTTGTAAAAGCATTTGTGAAAGTGGCAGACTTATTAGCAAAGAGGGATAAAAGTGAATTTTGACAAAGTAATCCGAGTACTCATGCCGCTAAATTCTGCCCAAGAGCTTCTGACAGGATGCAGGAAGAAAAAGGAGATCTTATATAAATAATGTTCCAAACAAAAGCTGGCCAAATCACCCTGACAGATTCTGAGTGAATATTTGCACGTTCAGCAGACCAAAAGCTATTGGTACCACTTGCCATAATTCCACATATTTATCCTACAATTTAAGTAAATTACAATACTTTACATATATTTAAAAATAAGCAGCAAAGTTGCACAAAGACAGAAACCAGGAGGCTAAGACAGTAGATGAATAAGTTACTGAGCCTCAATGGCAGGGAAGGAGCAAGTGGGCTGTAGTGGTAAACACACCCTTAAATTTCCTGCATACCCATTCAAATCAGAGATGCTGAAATGCATGGGGATCTTTGTTTTGAAAAGAGAACCATTCACATATATAGTATGTAGCTTATCCCCACAAAAATATGACAAGTCAGCAAAGCTTATCTAATAGTTCAAGAACTCAGAGAAAAAGAATATAATCAAATTCGTGGTGAACTAAAAAGAAAAAAAAAAAGCAGAAAAACTGTTCAGATTAAAAATGCCAGAAATCTTTTTCTTTTTCCAAGTGAACCAAGTCTATACTCAAGAGGACAAACTTCTATGCAGTAGCCCTCCAGGGCTCAAGTCTGTCTTCTTTTTTATCCATCTTGGTTTTAAAACGGTGTCAAGTTCAGATTTGCACCATGACTAAGGATAGTAGAAACAGGCCAGCTCAGTTTCAGTTGAACATAAACCAGCTCTGATGACTTCAGGGAAACTGAACGTTACAGGAGTCAGACGTTCAGAAAGGAGGAATGCAGTGTTGCTTTTTCTTCTTCAAGTCTGAGATACAGTCTCAGCTGCATGCATAATCTTTTCTGCTGGAGTGATGAGGATCTCAGGAACCTTGTTGTAGCTACCTGCATCTCAGGCCCAAGGGGCATGCAATCCATTAGGTGGTTTCTGACTCAAGAACAACAGTGGTAAGGAAATTTTTCCATCTGCTGGAAGTTGCTTGCTCCAGCAAATCAAGGGATAAAATTTTCTTCCCAACAGGTATTTATTATTGGCTATGTCCAACACAGCTCCCTTAACATAACGTCCTTCCCTCACCTCAATGTGTCAAGAATTGAAGTAAAAGTTAAAACTTTTTCCTCAGCAACAGTTCTACAATTGGCAGCACAAACCAGAAGACAAACTGTAAGAATCTGAATTAAAATGTTCTGTTAAGAACCCTCCTCTCCCAAAGAGAACAAACATGTATTTTCCTCTTTTCACCACTCACACCTGACTTACCAACATGGGCAAGCACCACGTACTTCACACAGCAAAGAGAGAAATCTGGTCCACACTGAGTGGAAGGGGTGCAGCCACAATCAAGCAAGTCTAACCCCAAGTTGATGGAGCTACGTGTTGCAGTGCAGCATCCTGCAGCACCACCAGATCAGGTCTCAGAGCACAGCCACATCACCTGAGCACTGCACCTGAACTAACAAACTCTGTCCTTCAGCACAGAAAATGAAGCTGGCCCTGACAGTGTGCTGAAACAACTCCACTGTGTCTGGCTCCAAAAGTGACTTGGCTTTCTCTACACCACACTCTGCTCATGAACAGTACACAGATTTGCCCTCAGATGATATAGCCTAGGATGGAGTTTAACCCTAACTCTTTTTGTCTGAAACATTATACATTTGGCCATGTCAGCTGCTGGCACAATCCTTCACCATTTTTGCTTGTTTCATGTTATGATGGCAGATCACACCACATTTAGAATCACTCAGGAAGAAAAACTAAAGGTGAATGTGCTATGCTGACTGACCTTGGTACACAAGTTACTGGGCTGCTTCTGACTGCACACTTTCCTCTCTGGGAGAGGGTTTAATGTTTGGATTTCTCTCCTGCCTCAAGAAAGCATGGATGGGATTTTCAAAAACATTCAGCACTGGCCTCCTCCTGAAGTCAACACTACAATTCCCTGCAATCTCAGCAGGAGCAGCAGGGCAAAGCAAGAGTTATGAAAACTCGTGTTAAATCCTTTCTGGGATTTTCCCAGAAAATACTGGGAAATAAAACAAAAATTTCCTCTTTTATCTGTTCTCACTTTAACTCCCTCTTCTCTGTCCAGCACAGCTGGGGTTTGGGAAGTAGGCAGGACTTACATAAGGAACAAGCGAGAGCTGTTTTAGAGTGAAATGAGTCCTTCTGAGTGCAAAGTGCTGCTTTCCTCAAGCACCCTTCCTGTCCTAAGCAGTCTCCTCTCTGAAGATGCCACTACAGAGATGTTCCATCAAAGATCACAACACAGTCATCATGCCTGATCATTTGTTCTCAGTGAAGGACTGAGGTTAAATCAAAGCCAGCTGCTTTAGATAGAGAGGCAGGCGCCTAAAAAGGAGTTAAAATAGTAAGAAAAAATGCAACCTAGAACCTACTACATGGGAAATCTACTCTTGTGTTTCAAATAAATAACTCTAAGGTATTTCATCTTCATGCACAGAAAACAATTTTATAACTTTAAGTCATCCTCATGTGTTGTTGTTCTGCCCTAATAACTCTGAAATGTGCTACTCATCTCTCCCAGTTAAATATCCTGTTTCACAAGCCCACTTCTAGATATCTGAAACTGCACAGCATTTCTATCTAGCTTAAGGCATCTAGCATTCCAAAGAATTAATATTTAAACTTATTATAAAGGAATGAGGATTGCATTAAGCATGTAGTATTTAGCAAAACATTCACAATAATAAACTGTTGTATTACTTTTCTGAAGCAAATTTACCATTCTCTAAACTCATTATGCTCCAAACCTGACACATGTACCTATTCTCCTTTTAATACAACAAAGACTTAGATAGGATTATAGAGTGGAAGCCATCAAATTTCAATTTTTACAATACACTTAAAATTATATTATCCTTCTTTGCCTAGGGGATTGCTGACTTCAGTATTTAAGTGACTTAACTATAGCAAATTATTAAAAAGCAGTGAATCACAGGACTTAGTTAAAATAATCCCAGCCTCTCTACCTCTTCTTGGGACACAATTCATGTTAACATTTTTATACATATTACTTCTCTTACATCTCTTGGTTATAAACAAATGGATAAAAAAACCCAATTGGTTATAACATATCATTAATTGGTTTTTTTCTTTTTATATTAGCTTTTGATTTACACCTTGGGTACATTCGCCCAAGCCAGCACATGTAATTTATTTACAGCACTGGAAGGCAGGCAAAATACATCATCTACTGTTATACAACCTTCTACTAGGTATTAAAATACCAGGCCCCTGGAGACACACTTCATATAGTTCAGCAAGTTCCAAAATAAACTAAGCCACCAACCCCTGAAGCACTTAGAACAACAATGGAGATCTTTATGGAAAAGCTAGTTTTATAGTATTTGATGATGTCGTCTTAATGTCATTTTTCCCTCTTGACTAAATATGCAAAAAAACATGTATGAATGTATTTGCTTTCTCTTCATTCTAAAACAACTGAGAACTGTACAAAAAAAAATAAAAGAGAGAAATCAAGCACATTGTGATAATCTGACTGAGTTCAACCTTTTAATTCCTAAATTCTCAACACCTTAAAATAAGCTAAAGCACAGAATTTGGATTTCTTTCCTCCGGCAGTGTCACATCGGATTTTCAGGTAGTCTCCTTTGACAAATGTCCATCATTAACAGTCATATAATACAGCCAAACTAAAGACTGTAATAAAAAAATTAAAAAAAAAAATTTAAAAAAAAATTAAAAAAAAAAAAAAGGAGAGAGAGACAGAAAGAAAACACCTTGTTCCACATTACTAGTGAAGCACAGATTCTGAGAACAGAAAGTACTGGGTTCCAGCTGAGATTTCACATACTGGGTGCCAATAGGAGGGGAAAGAAAAAGGGGGAATTCTTTGCCTCTATTCTTCAAAGCCTGTGCAGAAAGGTACTACTGCAGTAGTCTGAACTGATACTTATCTGAACAGAGGAACAGGCTCTTGCTTTTTTTGCATGCCCCATTTAAACGCAATAAAACAGCATGAGTGGTTTTAACTGGTCATTCTGTCTGTGTCATTGTAACGCTCCCTGCTCTCGGGAAAAGATAACAGCTGGGCCATATTCAGAAACACATACTTTTGCTATTGTTTGCACATTTGTAGGGCAAGATTACACTGTACCACACTGAGTGAGCACTGCCCTTGCTTTGAAACCCTGTATTCTTTGAGTTACATCAGTGTGCTGGGAAACAACATTTGGTGGCCGAGGGGAAAGAAGCAAACAAACCCAACAGTCTATTAAAAGCAGTTTCAGGCACTGTGAAAGGATTACTAGATTGCACGCCTCGTTCAAGCTTGTTGACATATAATGATAGAAACCTGGAGTACAAAATGGAGTGGTTTACATCTATATTCCCTCTCCAATTACCCTGCCATCAACATCTTCAACAGCTCCAAAATCACTGAACAGCAGAGGTTCACGTTTCTAGAATAATGGTAATCGTGGTATGAACATGGAAATTATATTCACTGATTTCAGAGTCCATACGTTATTCCACTTCCCAGCTTACAGATGGATTTAATACAAGCTTGTTATTTGTTCTACAAGCTTTTCCCTGTACCCAGGATAAAGAACTTCTGTAACACCAGGATTGAAATCCTGAGCCAGCTAAAGTTAGTGGCAAGACTTCTACAAATGCTATTCGTTTCAGTTTTGTCTCTCCTATTCAATATACTGAGCATCTCTGCTCACTGAAAGCAGAAACAAAAAAATCACAACCAACTTTGTTGCAAGAAAATATCCTCCCAGAAGACACATTACGTTTAGTACTTTTACTAATACAATCTTGAAGCACTTGCAGAATACAATCTCAGTTCTATTAAACTGAGATTATATTCTGCATACACTTTAACATCTTATGTGTACACAGGCTTGAACTCTAACATACAAATAACCATTTAGATACAGTTTAATACATAATTTAGAATATTCTAAGTCCAAAGTATCTGTATTTGATGAGACTACTGACAGGAACACAGTAATGCACATACTTAAGTACTTGCAAGATAGAGAATTAAAACTTTTTTTTACTATAAAAGAAGAAAGAAAAAGATACTTTTCTTCTCATCCCATTTAACAGAGCATATAATAATCCTCATTTTCATTCCATGCATTAATGTAGCATTTTAAAGCCAGAGCAAGAAACTTACTAGTTTTAACTTCAATTCCTTCAAGTAGAACCTAAGAAGACAAAAAATCTCTTCCACAGATCAGATTTACTTCCTGTAGTTTGATATTACTTGTTATTCCCTATAATTCTACACAGTAATAAGGCAGATACAATATGTATCCTATTCATTTTTTCCAATTGCTGTATTTTTTTCTCTGAAGCAGAACAGGCTTTTTTGCTGTTACTATACAAGTACCGAATGCCTTTATATGACAGGTTGGTTGGTAGCTCTTCTGGTTTGGATTTACTAAATATTCTCTATTACCAATCCCTAAATAAGAAAAAATGTAACTATTAGCTACAGTTAAACCCCTTAAATTAACCCAATAAAAGGGGCATCTTCAATTCAGTGACTCTCATTTTGCAACACAAATCATGAGAACTACCTTCAGCAGCAAGTAACCAAGTTATTTTTCTATTAAAGACAAGTAAGCATTTGAGCCAGTTTAAGGGAGGAGGGGACAGTCACAATTTATCCCAAATTACTTTATTCACACATTTTCCAATCTGCAGTTTCTTCTGCTTGCTCCTCTAACAGAAAAATTTTTAAAATTAAGAAAACAGCAAACCAGCCCATGAAGTAAAAAGCAGTTGTGTAACTGCAAGCTCTGTTCAAATAAACCCTTAGAATCCTTTCTGCAGTAAAGAGTTCAAACCTAGCAAGCAAGAGAACTACAATGAAAAGAAGAAAAATTTATTACTATAGCTCCATATAAAATTCAGAGACTTTAGAGATCACCATACCAATGAGCCCACTCCCTGTCTCCTTATCAGTCCATATAATATTTATCAGCTCTAGGCAGTCCCATTTGCTCCAGTGGGATAATTCAGGTGAACACAGACAAGGTGTATAAAAGAAAATGGCAGAATCAGTCCCAAGACCAGTCAATACACCTAATAAGTCATAAAACCAAAACATATGCTTTTGCTTAAGATCCCAACAGTATAAGCTGTTACTTACTCAGTGACTGTCCTGCTAACCAAGGGAATAGTCACAGGAGGTTACAATGGCAAGATTTAACCCTCCTTCTCAACAGCAGAAGAAAAGTAATACATTTCAATACACTGGTTGAATGTTTGCTGAAAGCAGTTTAAAAAAAAAAAAAAAAAAAAAAAAGAACTACCCACTTCCTCCTTGCCTGAATAAAAAAAATACTCCCAACAAGGAAACATCCAACTACTGCAACCCGAACAGCTTATTGTTTTGCCCACTGTAAGTTAATATCTAAAGTGGTTACTGCTAAGGTCTGGGCCATTTGGATCACTTCCCAGTGGCACAACTAACAGGATAAATCTCGTCATTTCTACTGAGTCATGAATTAGGTACACCGACTGAAACTGGAAAAGAATGAAAAGAAGTGTTTCCTAGTAACAACCATAATGAAGGTCATTAAAAAAACTGAGATATTCGACATCTTTATAGATTACTCTTTTGTCACCACTGGAGTTTTCTTTCCCAAAAGTTTCTTTTCTGTTCACAATAATTATTTTCCCCATGTTACTTTCAAAATTGCAATTCCGCAGCCTGAAATTCAACAAAACAGTACCAAAAGCAGAGAATCCCAGGAAAATATTGTGAAATGGACCTCATACCTTATGATACAGTTATTCTGTGCTGAGCAGATCACAAATACCTCCAAGAAGCACTGTCTGGGTACAAATACTCTACTTTGTGACACACAAAGAAACCAATGATCAAGAAGAGAGTGGTGTGTATCATAGACAATCGTCTAGAAGGACAGGCTACTTGAAAAATGTGTGTTTATTTTCAACAGCTCCCAAACAGAACAAAACATCAAGCACTGTTCCAACATACTGATTATTTTGGTAAACAACAACTCCGTCCTGCAAAGTCTGGACCCAAATGATCTGATCCCCTGAAGTAATGCTCATCTCAACCCCTCAAGTTTTTGTCTGGCTGTTCATGTAAAAAAAGACTTGCTTAGGCATGGAAGCATTTTGCAGGATCATAACTTAAATGCTGTGAAGCAGTGTAGTTAACACTACAGAGACATCACAGCAGCAGGATGCTTTTTCCCCATTGTGATTACTTCAAAGCTGCCCTTTTTATTAGTAGGGTAGTGTATCATTTTGATTGATTCTGTTTTGAAAAAAATCCAAAAATATGCAAAGGCATGTTTAGAAAAAATATGTATTTTTTCTTTACAGGCAACTATAAAAAATTAGTTTTGCTCTTCTGCCCTCCCTACTTGCAGCTTTCAACTGTGGATAAACCAAAACCAGGAGGCACATTCTGTAATCTAACCCAGATCGTGGAGGGAATTAGTGAGTACACGGTACTCTGGGGTTGGAGAGCAGGAGACACACAGCATGATGATCTGAAATCAAGCTGTCATCAGCTTCCTTCCCAAATCATGTCACTGGGTAAATCTGAATATTTCCCTAAATCCCACTTCTTAGCTATATCTTGCTATATCACATCCACATATAGCTGTTCTCTGGCCTTTATCTTCCTGAGAGAGCCAGCATTGTTGGGGGATGATTTGTAACATTCCTTGAAAGATGAGTGTCTGTCCCCAGCACAGCACAGCTCACTTATAATATCTGAAGTGATGAGACAGAGCTCTGATTTTGCAGTTAGAACACAGGGAGTAATTGAGAGACTTCTGTTATTTCTGTGGAACTGACTCAGAAGCATAGGGTGCTAAGCAGGGGCTGACAGATAGTTGGTAATCACTGGGGGAACTCCAAGACACCTGAGAGAGCATTAAGGCATTTGGTGACACCTTGCAGGCCAGAGGGAGCACCACAGCCCATATATTTGAAATCAGATTCTAGTCTAAAATTTTACTCTCCCCAGCCTCTCCTGAAAACATCTTCACAGTGAAAAAAAAAATACTCAAAAAGCAGAAAACAAAATAAAATTAAAAAAACCACCCAAGAAACCACAGTGTTGTTGTCTTTGGAAAAATCCAACGTTATCCAGCAAAACACCATGCTCAGTAAATGAACCCTATCCTGCCCATGGATGCCTCCTACTTACTCCCATGACTCAAGTCACCCATATGCTGCAGCAACCACAAGGTAACACCCTGGAGAGAAAATACATTAAACAAAAAACAGCAACAAAACTTAAAACACACTTCTCAGAGGTGAAAAGGGGAAAATGATCAGCCAGGAGAGATGAATTAGCATCCTTCTCCCAGTGCCCCCCTACACCTATCACAGGTCCCAAGTTCCAAGTGAATGGAAATTACACTTTTCTTCTTACCCTCCCTATACCCCTGCCCTCTGCAGGACCCACAAGAGAAAT
Organism: Calypte anna; assembly: GCF_003957555.1. Taxonomy (NCBI): domain Eukaryota; kingdom Metazoa; phylum Chordata; class Aves; order Apodiformes; family Trochilidae; genus Calypte; species Calypte anna. The sequence goes on from NC_044254.1 coordinate 25,956,226, forward strand.
AAACATGAAAAGAGGAGTAAGTAGCACAAGTGGAAAAAAAAAAACAACAAGCAAGCATTTCAACAGTCTGTTTGGGTAGGGCAATGCAGCATGGGTAGGGTTTTAAGCTGGTATGAACCCTAGTTGAGTGGCACCAACCTCACAAGTAGGACCACAAGGGACTTGAGTATCTTACAAATTCCTTTTTCAGGCAGCACTCACAGCAGCACAGCAGTAGTAGAGCTCACAGCTGTCCCCCCATACTTTGTGAATCCTCCTTCTCCCCCCCTCCAAACCTGGTTCTGTGTCACAGACCTACATTTCATTCTTGCCAAACATTAACAACTTTTTTTTTTTTTTTTCAATCAGGAGAGGAGAATTTCAGCATTAACAAACAGAAAAATAAAAAAGGTAATTTATAACCTGCTGCCTCACTATGTCTGCATTCACTGGTGATGAACAAACATATCCTACAGTTTGCAGGACAGACCTCGAACAGATTGAGGTGTTCATTAACATAACTTCATGGCAATGAAAGGTGCCATCACCCTAGGTAACGAGCTCACAAAAGAAAATGTTACGAATCCAAGGGCATGCAGTCTACTTTTACTTTTCAGAAGAATGGACAGAAAGAGATGCACTGAAAAAAAATCTTAGTGGGAACTGTCTTAAGGTAACAGGCTCTATATCTCTAAAATAGGGAATAGGAAAGGACTGAGAAGAGAAAAAAAAAAAATTACCATTTTAACATTACAGAAAACATCGCTTTAATCACCTTAGGTGCACACATGTGTCTGCAAGTGGCTCTGGGGCATAAAGGAACATTTGAATTCCCTTTAAATCCACCCAGTGATACCTTAGAGGGATTACTTTAAAACTAAAATTTGATTAGCAAATTCCAGCTCAATTAACAAGTTCTGCCTCAAAAGGGTAACTAACAGACTTCAGTAGGCAATTCCTAACCTGAGTGCCCCTTCTTTAACAACAGATAGATGAAAATAGGGCATTTGTTAACCAGCAGAATTTGACCTTACACCATGCCTTTCATGCACCAGGAATCCTGAGGATTCACTGCCTGAATCCAACATTTGTAACACCTCCTTGAAATACAAACTATAAATCCAAGCAACCGTGGTGGAACTGCTGAATAAGAACGAGGCATTTATTGTCAGTCAGGCATACTCACAAAAATCCATCCCACACTGAAGCTCAGGACAGACTAACCCAGTGTTCAGCACCATCCTCAAAACAACTGACAAGCAGTCGCTCAGAACTAAAGAAGATGCAGGTCTCAGGATTTCTTAAGCAATATTGAGAAACACTCTGCTTTCCATCAGCAAAAAACACAGTCTGATTTATCCTGTGCTTCCAAGGTGCACAGAAAAAAAAAAAAAAAAGAAAAATGAAGTTTTCAAGCTTGCTCTTAAATAAACAAGTTAGAAAACATCCTGCAGACCAAAATGAAGTGGGGGGAAAAAAGAAAAAAAAAAAAAAAAGCAGCACACAACACACCTTGATAAACATTTTTGTTTGGCAGTTGAATAATTATTTTTTTGTTTGTGTGGTGGTAGTGTTCGGTTCATGCAATTTTTAAACTCACCCTTCACACTTTGATGTTTCTGCTGCTGGAAATAGTCTTTGGAGCCCCTAGCACAGCGCAGCTCCTGAGCCCTCGGCAGAATCGGGATCCTCTCGAATATGCTGGCTCTTTTGGGCATGAAATCGAGCAGAGGCGCTGACATTTCAGGGGGGCTCTGCTGAGGCTCCGTGTGGTCACCGCCGTTGCTGACAGTTACTTTAAAGGACATCTGAGGATTCAAGAGAGCTTTACCAGTGCCGGGACGAGTCACCCGCGACAGTTCCTTCAGAGGCGCTCCCTGGCATTTACCGGTTACCTCGAAGCGGGCCGGACCGGCGTTGACTTTCTGACCCCCTGCGAGCTCACAGTGCATGTCCGCGTCCTGCCACAGCCCGGGCCCTCGCCGCTCTCCTGCACCGAGCGGCACACAGGGTGTCAGCACCGGCGGCCACCTCAGACCCGGCCGCCGATCACCTCAGACCCCGCCGCCGGTCACCTCAGACGCGGCCGCCGATCACCTCAGACCCCGCCGTCGGTCACCTCAGACCCCGCCGCCGGTCACCTCAGACCCCGCCGTCGGTCACCTCAGACCCCGCCGCCGGTCACCTCAGACCCCGCCGCCGGTCACCTCAGAACCCGCCGCGCGCGCCGCCAACGGCCGTTAACCGCCGCCCGGGTGGGCGCGAGGCTGCCCGCAGCCCGCAGCAGGGAGACTGAGGTGGCCCCCGCAGCCCCGCTCGTTCCCCTCACGCACACCGGCCGCAGGGGGAAGTAAACGCAGAAGGGGTAGAAGGGCTCACTCAGACCGCGGCGGCTCGCCGGTGAAGAACAGGGAGTCCGGCGCCGCGCGTCGGCTTTCCCCCTTCTCCAGGCAACACCGGCCGGGCTTTTCGTAACTGCTCCCGGGAAGGAGAGACCAAGCCGGGAGGGGAGGGGGTCCGGCACACGGCCGGAGTTGTGTCGAGGCCGGTGCTTTTCAAATGAAGCATTCAAGCAGCGGCCGCCCAGGCAACGGCGGACGCGGCGGCAGCGCACGCAACGCCGCGGGGCGTGTTTGCCCTCACCGGGCGTTCACGGCGGGCTCACGGCGGCCCCTGGGTCACCGGCCCCGGAAAGGCGCCGAGAAGTGCGTGAGGGGGGATCCCGCCCGGGCAGCTCCGGGGTGACAGCCGCGCCCCCCGCGCTCCTACCTGGGAGGGGCCGCCCGGGGGGACGCGCTGCCCGCCGGCTCCCGCCGCGCCCCGTCCTGCCGCCGCGACCGGCTCATGGGCTCAGCCCCGCTCCCCTGCCGCAGGGCCGGCTGCCTGAGCGAAGGCGGCCCGGGCCATTATCCTGGCTGGGTTGCAGAGCCAGCCCTTCGCTCGGGCCAGTCGGGGCGGGCAGGGGGAGGGCTGTGCCGCCGGAGCCGCCCCTCGGGGCTTTGACAGCGGTGCGGCGAGGAGCGGGGTCCGCTCGCGGGCTCGGTAGACCCTCACGGCCTCGCCCCGCCGGAGAAAGGGAGGAAAACGGGGACCCCGCGAGTGTCGGGAGAGGGCCAGCACCTCCCTGCGCCCCGGGACCCTGCACTTCCCCGCTTGCCTCCGGAGTGGTCTGTGTATTTCCCCCTTCCCCTCGAGGGATCCCCATGCCCGTCCCCTGGCAACCCGCTCAGGCGTCCGTCTGCCCCAACGCCAGGCACACGACCTGCGAGAACCCAGGGACACCCGCAAACCACCCAGCAGCACCCTATAAACAACTTCTGTGTGAAAGCCACAGCAACTGCAGCGTGTCACAGAGGAGCAGCGGGAGACAGCAAAAGCCTTGCCAAGGGCCCAGGCCTGGGAATCAGGAGATGTGTCATAAGTGGGTACAACCTGGCCAAGGCAGGTCCTAAGTGATGTGGTTTAGGTGCATTCAGTGATTCTGCCTTTCTGATGGCCATGAACCATTCCCTTCCCATCCTACAGGTGCCTGGAGCTGGCCCACTCCAGTAGAGACGATTGAGAGCAAGCAGCCCAGAGCAGTGCCATTTGTGCTGGCTCATCCTGGGCCGGCTCGGGTCTGTAAGCAAACTAGCTGGGTTTATTAGCTTGGGCCTGGTTCCAAGCAAATGCAGGCTGAGCTATGATGTGCAGCTTTGCACCAGCAAGCTTTACCAGCCCATTCATTGCTGGCTTAAGGATGCCTGCACCCCACTGCTCTGCATGCTGCACAGGTGCAGCACTGCAGGGCTGTAAAGTGCCAGGACAGCTCAAAGAGAGGAACAACTTGGTGTCATCTCTGGTTTACACGGGTGTGAATCAAATAGACAGCTGGTTGGAAATCATGCCTGTTCACATCAAACCTAAAGAAGAGATTTGGGAGATTTAGGATGAGAAGGAGGGACAACTACTGAACTAGCATCCTGCTACACCCCTCCTGCGGGGCATCCCGCAGCCAGACAAGAGAGATTTTCACCTTTTCACAGCACAGATGCTGCACAGAGTGCCTCACAGTTTTACCCATCCTGTCAAGTAACACATGTCACCCTGTGGAGTAAAGGAATGGTCAAGCCAGGAGGGCATGGCTTTTTCCTGGCAACAGCTAGGAATGTTGTGGATTTGGTCAGAGAGAGGTGACTCTCCATAAAAGACACAAGATCTTGAGATGGAACAAACAGTTCTGGGAGCAGAAGTACTGATAAAGACTCATCTGCAGTGCCTCTCCCCTTTCCTGCACTGTGTGGATGCCCTGAGGTCTATAAAAGCAGGAGCTTGCCAGCTTTTCCCCACAGCAAGGGCAGCAATAGGGTCTTTTTCTTTTGTAAGACCATGTCTTAAATTGTCAGAAGTTAATAAATCTCTGTCAAAAGGGATTGAAAACTGGTAAATGTCCTCAGAACATGTTAGTGGGAGCAAGATGCTACAAAAAGACTAATTCCCACCTCTCCCCTATAAAAGAACAAAACTAAATATTGACCAACTGGCACAAACACTGAATTGTAATGGTGACATGCTGCAGGTTTATAGAAACACAGTAAAAATATTCAGCACACCTTATCCCTCTGCATGGCTGTTCTCTACAGCCACACAACACCTCTCAGTGTTCTGCTATCCTACACCTATTCCCTGCTCCCACCTGCCTGTGGGACGCTCAGGACTGAGCCACCCTTCAGTTTGGAAATGCAAAAGGCACCTGGCAGTGCCACCAGGAACAGTAATTAATTAAGACACAAACACACTGTGGTAACAGTCTACACCCCAGTGACGTGAAGCAGCCGTAAAATTTACTGAGGGAAATATTATTGCAGAACACAGTGTAACCAGGGGAATGCTGCTGCTGCTTCCAGTGCAGGAAAACACGAGGGGATCCTGACCCTAGCCTCAGCTTGTGCAAATCGTTACATTTGTATTGAAACACACAGCCTAAGTAGCTAAAATAGAGAGGTTTTCCTAGAAAACAGGTCGTTTTGTACATACCATATAACTTCCGAGAGGGATTTTCTTTCATGGTTAGGGATCTTCCCGCAGAAAGCAGGGAAAGGATAGACTGTAGCATCTCGGCTGCCCTGACCACATTGACCCACAGCGTTCTGCATTCCCTATTTCAGGCCAGAAACGTCCTGCTCTGAACCGCTCCTTCATTCCATGGCTTTTCCCGGACATCACCATTCTCCTGAACATTCTGCAAACTGCCGGGAGGTGCCGCCACTCGCTCAGCAATGGTTCAGGGATGGGGACGCTCAGAGCGGGGAAGAAGAAAAGTCTTTTTCACACAAGTGGCCGGGAAGGCTTCGGTCTGAAGCACATCACCGGCTCCAGCTTCAACCACACAAAAGACTGAAGCCTTCAAGGTAAATTGTTGGTCAAGCTGCAGGTACACATGTTCCTTCAAGAGGAAATAAGGCCCATAGACACAAACCTTGTCTCTCACACACTATTTCCTCAGTCTCAAGCTAGACACTGGCAGCTGCTCTGTCTTTGCTGGGATTGTCCAGCTGGGGATCCATCCCCAGGCCTAAGCAAGGGAAGCAGGAAGCAGATGGATTCTCCTTCTCCATCCTGAGCTGTGCTTCACTGAGAGCTGACACCAGGAGCTGTTCCAAAGCAATGCCTTGGCTCCTCCAGCAAGGGGGAGGAATAAAGGTTGGGAAGAGCCTCCCTGCTGAATCAGAGACTCTTCATATGTTTGGGTTCTGAAACAAAGGCCAAGCAAGTGCAAACGTGGCTGCTAAGACTGTTTTATGCCCTAGGTCACCATGACTCTGCTGTATGCACAAACTGTACAGCAAATACCGATTCACCCAATGTTGTCACTACATCCATGAGTTAGATGGGTGCCTCCCCTCCTTATGTCCTTGTGTAAATCAGTCATTGGTCTCTCTCCCCACGAGAGCAATCCTCTCCCTTTGGTAGGAGGGGGGTAAGATTTCTCCCTATTAGCTGCCTTCTTCAACATTCCTGGTTGCCAAGGGTTGCTGTGGTCATGGGTCATAGCATGACCCACAGCCAGTCCAATTGCCTCCTCCCTCTATTAATGAAGTCTCCACCATCAAAGCAGACCTTCCAGTTGAGGCAGACAGGTCATCTTTAGTTCCTGAAGCCTCTGGGGGTTGCTTTGTTTTGAGTTGGATATTAAAGGTGAGGTCACAATCTGGGATAACAAACATCCAGAGGAATGCAACTGCTTGTCTGAATATCCTCTCCCTAAGTCAAGCAGGTAGGACACAGCTGATAAGTAACCAGAGATTTACTCATCTGCCCATTGACTCCTAGCTGGTGACTAAAGAAAGAACAGATAGTGGTCTATGGCTCAGGCTGGGGTGAAATTATCCCTCACAGCAACTAAGAAAAAGCCAAGACATTGACAGTGGTGCCAATTGTGCATCCTTGTAGCCAGATGGCACTGAAACACCAGCAAGTTCCCCACTCTTCTGGTTCTGAACGTCAGTGGTGGTAGGACAAGGCTGTGACACCAAAACCAGCTCCCACATCATGTTAGCCACAAAATGAGGTAGTTCTGGACCACCACATCTCAGTTAACATACCTGAGCACACACAAGATTACATCACACCAGGCATAACTCAGAGCTTACACAGTACAGTGAGATGAAAACCAAAATGTATACAAGTTTGATACTTCAGTGTTTCCCGGCTGATACAAGATCAGTCATTGCCACAATTGTGTTTTCCTCAAACAGGTGTTTAGGCAGACACAGGCTCTTTGCTCCAGACAGCATCAGTCCCTGTGGTCACAGATACACCAGCAGAGGCAAAAGCTGTCCTGGCTTGACATGATCCTGCCTGGGAGCTAAATACACATGAGGACAAGGACAGATCATCTGTAAAAGATGAGGGAAACAGGAGGGGGGAAAGGAAAATCTGTAAAGGGGACCCCAGTTCACCAAATCCAGTCTTGAAAGTGGGCTCTTTACCTTTGTCAGGAGTGGACAGTTGTAAGTGGCCTCAGTGTTACAGCTGCTCACAAACCACATCTTCAAGAACCTTTTAGAAGCTGAAAACTCCAGTTCCCCAAGCAGTCCTTCTGTGGGAGGAGAGGAATGAAGCAGATTGGATACAGGTAAAGTGAGCTGTGCAGAGCAAACAAGCAGACTTGAAGTATTAATCCTAGTTCACATACTGAAATCCTTGCTTCTGCTTCAGCAGGCAACAAAATTAAATTTCAAAGGGACACAACTGAAATTGTGAGGCCTTTGTGTGACTGCTGCCATACAGAGATGGGAGGTGTAACCCTAAGCATTCTGTTAATATAGGGCAAAACAAGCTCTCTGGTGGAAGAAATAACAAACTTTGTTACAAATAATGAGTAACAAGCTGTCAATTCACACACAGCAGTTTATTTAGAAAGGCATGCCAAGTCCAGACTTGTTTTTGTTTTAATTTACTGCAGCACAGATAGTAAAAAAGAAATAACCAAACAAAAACCAAGCCAATGGATTGTCTCTGAAAGCTTGCCCGTTTCTTAGAGATTGCCTTTATCCCTTTAAGGCAGCACAAAGCTCTTCTTTATAGTGGTTTTTAAATGACCTCCTAAATTAAGACAGCAGGGTCAAACTGACCACATGTTATCTAGTGATGTACTCAACTATTGCCTCATAACTTACAGATTTGCTTATAGCTCTAGCAGTTAAGTTCCTCAGATCACCGTGACTGATCTTTTAAAATAAAAAAATGCCTCTTTTCAATAGTTTGCATATTTGGGCAAAATTGTACAGTAATCTGGAACCCACCTTTGTCTTCCACAGACTGCAAGAATCAACAGCATCTCCAAAAAGCCACTGTAACACTACAGATCTCCCCCTCCCTCCTGTCTCCCAAGGTAATTCACAGACCATTCTGGAGGACTTGAAGGAGGGAATAAAAAAAGGTTTAAAGGGGAGAATAAGGGTTTAAAAAGCCTCCATTCAGGATGTGGTTGTTTACACCTGAAGTGAGCTTCCTCAGGTATTCATCTGTACTGTCTGTCTGCATCAGCACATAGACAGATGCATCTCTCACCCCACACATACAGAACACAGGTAGTAAAATACACTTCAGTCCCAAACCAACAAACAAAAAATTAGGACAGCACAACTTAAAAATATTCAGCATGTAAAAACCAATCCTCAGCACTGGGACACGTCAGGACTAGAATTACTGGTACAGCCTCTATTCACACCCACTATAAATGAGTTATAGAACTGGCTGTATAACATGGCCCTGCAGTCATCTTGCCTGGGGATCCATATATTCAATGCACTGCAGATAGTGATAGCTGAATGAGCAGCTCTTCATTCTGCTATTCTCTCTTTATTGGCATAGTGTCTGGACCACACACTGAATACATTTACTGCACATCAGCCAAGCCCTGCTCAGAATACAGAATTATTTTCTCCAGGGCATCTCTTTGCTATCCATCACTGCTGTGCATCCCTACCACAAATTGGTAGCCTAACAATTTGCAAACAAATCTTCACTTATCATCAATGGAGGTGAGGGAGGGTGGGGTTATAGACTAAGCCCCATTTTACAACAGAAGCCAAAAGCTTCATTTTGAGTGTTAAACTTACTTTGAGTGTTAAACTTCACTTTGAGTGTTAAACTTGTCAAAGAGTGACTGCTTGCCCCAGCCCTTGCTCCAGGTTATTTAGCATTTCCCATCATTGTATATAGTGGAGGACATTTCCAGTTCCCTCAGTTCAACTCAGCTCTTGGTGAAGCATGCAGAAACTGGGAGATGTGCTGAGTGGCCACCCTTGAAGAGCTGAAATGCAGCACAGGCTCTGTGTAACAAAGGCAAACACTATGAGTGGACTTTCTCTTCCCACAACAACCTGTATGGTTGTTGATAAATCCTTCCCCAGACCAGGCTGCCAGGGTCTGCAAAGGCAACACACCCAGCCTCAGTCCTCACTTGATTTTTTTAGGTCACATTTTTCTCAGAAATTCTTGCTACTTTTGGAACTAACTTTTAAAGGGAATAAAAAAAAGATAACCCCTATGCTACCTCCACCTGTTAGAAGCATCAGCTAGTGTATCCAGAGTGCCATGCTGGGAGCTATTCCCCCTGTAAGCTGTGTTTTGATTTCATGGCAGGCTCCAGTGACACCATGTTCATTTATCTCCTGACTGACTGGCTCTACTGTAGTCCCAAGATTTCTGCAGAAAGGTGAGGTCTTCTCTAATTTAGTTTTTTTTTTCTTCTGAAATCAGAGAGGAACGTTGGTTTTGTTCTCTCTCACAGCCTGTTTTTTCAGACTCAAGGGAGATGCATTGTTTGTTTATACTACAGGTTTGTTCAAAGCTGATATACCAGATACAAATCTCTCCTGTGAGTCTGCAGTGAGGGGAAGCAATTTTGTGATGTGAGAATATCCCCTTGCAACACAAGAGCTTGGCAAACCACACTCCAGGTATACTCATGGCACCTAAATCCCTTGATCCACGTAGCAAATATGTTAAACACAGTCCTGGTGATGGAAAACACCAAGACCAGAGGGAAAAGAAAGGGGGTGGATAGTGGGGAGCACCCTCAACTTGCAGCATTGTAGAAAGGTGGTAATAGGAGTGAGGGGAGCATGGCTGCCACCAGCCATGAAGCCCCAGAGCTATCAAAAGCCTGCTTGAACATGCACTGCAAGCTGCCATCAGTCATCCCCTGGGGAAAGGGGACAGCACTGCACCTGGCAAGAAGCATCTTCACAGCAGCAGGTGCTCCCAGGACCATCCCATATGGATTCACACACACATAAATCCAATTCCCCACAGTGCCAGGACCTCCCCCCACCCCTTCCAGGCAGAACATCATTTCCCCACCTGGCCCATTCAAGTAGCTGGAGGGGGAAATCTGGTGATCACACAACCCACAGACTTGCCTGTGACTGAACAGGTCCCAGAAAATTCAGCAGCAAGAGACCAATACTTCCATGGTTGCAGCTGGATGCATCTGCAGGGGTGCTTGCCTTGCCCTCAGAGCCATGTGTGTGTTTCAGGAGGTGGGAAGATGGCTGCTTGGGGCCTTAAGACACGGAGCAGAGTGGATACAATACAGCCTCTGTTCAAAGTAAGCAGCAACAGAATCGAAACCACTTCATTTCAAGGGTGCATTCAGGCTCTGAGCTGCAATTGGCATTGAGACAATTCTCCAAAGTGGCAAAGTGCTCCTGTTGAGGGAACAAGACCTGCCTGGCTCCCTCAGACAGCAGCATACAAGCGTTTCCAAGGATAAGGCCACCACATTTGTCCATCCACAGGCTGAATTTTCAAAGTTGTACCTCAGAAAATGAAGCAGGGTAGGGTTTGGGGTTTTCTTTCCTATTATAAGAGGCTGTTGGAGACCTAAAGCCTCTGTTTCGTTACTGCATTTTAACAGGAAAACAGATCTGAACCATCTGCAGCTGGAGTGGAAATCATTTCAGACACTCTTGACTGCTGCCCACCTGTAGGGAGAGGCAGGTAGTTCACAGGGTTACCAGAACAGCCATCAAACCAAGTCCTATCAGTTTCACTTGTGCATTTAGTATGCAATCCAGCAAGAAGATGCAGCTCAGCTTTGAGATGACTGAACAGATGAGAAATATTATGAGGCTTGAGGGATCCAATTTAACTGCAGTTACATAGAAACCAACAGTAAAAAGGCTTTTTTTTTTTTAGCTCATTATCCAGAATGTAGAAATGAACTTGACTCTTCTCATCTCTCAGAGGCTTCACAGATGGATTATTTTTATGTTAAGACAGAAGTCTATAAAATAACTTGAAACAGCAGCACAGTTTGCCAGGGGAATATAATATTTCCAAAACCAACACTAGAATGTTGTCCCTGTTTGAGTTGTGTAAGGTAGTTACTGCATCTTCAGAAGGCACAATGTATACTTTATATATTATTGTACACTTACATTCAAAAGCATGAGATTCTACAAAATATGCACTTTTAAGTAAAGGCTTAAAGAAAAAAAAAAAAAAAGGTCTACAGCTCTTAAAGAACTGAAGCTTTTAAAGAAACCACAAAGCAATCAGCTTTTGAAAGCTCTTCTGTCATACAGAGGATGCCATGAATCACACACATTAGCAGATGTCATGTGCAAATCTGCTCCAACAGGAGGACAGATCTCAATCACTTTGGCATTGAAAAGAACTCTACATTTTAAGCCTGCTGCTGAGAGCCATAACACTGTTAAATTACAACTTACAGCTTATAGTTGTGGGAGTGTTGCAGAAAATAAGAGAGCAATAAAATACATATATATATTCTGCACCTGTTTCAATGCATGAAAATTTTATTTGAAACTTTTGGCTGAAGTATTTGGGTCAACAACTACACCTGAGGTACCAGCTAAAGCACCATTTTAACTCCAGGTGCACACTGCAATACCAGAAAACAAACAAATTAAATTATTTAATAAGCCAGGCAGGCAAGAGGCTTTAACATAACAGTCAAACCTGTGGAAGAAGTTAAGTCTGGGGAGGATTTAAAGACTCTGTGTTCAACCTGTAAATATAATGAAAGGCTGTCCATCACCTTGCAGTGTTTGCTGTAAAAAATCTCCATATAACTCTAATTTCCACTATCAAATCTAACACGAGCAGTTGCTGCATTAGAAAAAAATTAGGGGTGTCTGTGGAGGAGGAAATAAATATATAGATCTCACTGTAGATTTGGGGTTTTCTCTTCTACTCAAACCTTACAAACCCCCCTGAACTGAAGCATTACTGCTACACAACAACTCACTATCAGCTGATCACTTCATCACACCAACATGACACTTCAGCCATCTTCAGACCACAGGTCCTCTATGGAGGAAAAAAATAAAGCAAAAAACCAAAACAAAACATAGGACTAACAGCACTGAAGAGAATGTAAGGAAAATGATCCAAAGTTTTTTCTATGTATCACACTAAATTAACTACAAGATCATTTAGCTTACTGTTATCTCAAGGAAATTATACAGTAAGGTACTGCAGCAACATCTAAGCACTTCACGCTCCACATGTTTTCTAGTGTAGATATTGCCATGACTGGAATCAGTTTAAAATGGAGTAGTTAATTTTCAAACAACCAAGACAGGTTTACTTCCAGATAAAAAGCTTAAAAAATGTTTTTCACAAGTCATTTTTTTACCAGGAGCTACAAATAGTGCATATTATTTTGAAAAAGTTGGTTATACTGCAAACATCTTTCCCATCTACCTTAACAGAAAGGTGCTGATCTAAACTTTATTCCACAGTATCATTGGAGTTTTATCTATAAAAGTTTATTATACTTGGAGTTTTACTAAAAGCAGTAATGCTTCCTCTATGTTGCAGTGTAGATCAGAACTTAGTTTCCTAAGTCACCTTAAACATAAAATCCAAGCTGCCAGCTTCTCAAGAAGTATTTGTGTCTTAAGAATTCCTTCCTGCACACCCATTTGACTCTGAAGGAGGATTTCTATCTCACAGCAGAGCAGCATCTTTTATTCCTGGGGACATCTGTTTCCTACTCTTCAAGTACACACTTCATCTGCACTAAAAGTGTTACCAGCTAAATTTATGAAACATTTAAGCACACCAAGTATCTGTGTAAATCTCTACTCAGTCCTGCATCAGAAAAGGGTAGGGAAAGAATACATCATGAAAAGCAGGGAAGGATCTGAGTGGCAAAGGAATTCTGATAATCTCAAATGTCACAGTCTTACCTAGAATGAGACCTGACACTCATTTGCAAGTGATATGAAGAGAATGCAATATCAATTTTAAAAAAGTTTTATTATACAAAAGATGATCCAAACCCAGAAGAGCTGTTCTACAGTTCTAAGAGTTTTCTTCCGTGACTTGTACTTCCATGTGCTTTTCCAAAAGGCCAAGACAGAAAAGCTCATTAGTCCCACTTTCTTCTTACCAAGAGTGTTGAAAAAAAAAAAAAAAAGCTGCATCAAAATCTGTTATTTATTCTTTGTATTCCAAGAACTGCTGAAGTCTTTTCTTATGTTCTGTAGACACTTGCACTGCACTAAAAACAACAAATGCAGAACACAAGATTTTACATTAAGTGTAATACACCACAAAAATAAAGCCTCATGCCAAAATTAAGTATACACTGAAATCAGTTATACTGAAACTTAATTTTTGAAAAACCAGCTGTATAAAAGACCTATGTTTCAAGACAAAAAAAAAAGGGTAAATTAACCCCTCAAACTTTAAATTCTTAACCTCAGCAGATTCCTCCACTACTAAGAGACACTTGTCCCATGAAGCCCAGCCTAGTTCCTTAGGTTTAGACACACACAAACAGTTGTTTAACTTTTAAGAATTCTTTAGGTAAGGAGGATCTCTCCTGAATATCAAGCACTTCCAAACTGAGTGACATTTCACCCCCCCAGAGAAAGAGGGGCACATACTGCAGGAAGTTTCAGCTGCACACACTCAAGAGGCCAAGTGTGACGATCTGCCTGCTGCCACAGTAGCTGAGAAAGAGCCACCAGACAACCAAGCAGCAAGGGAATTTGATTATTTGGACTCTTCATAGGATTCTCAGGATTCTCTTTCTACAGAACAGACAATTCTTTTCAGCAGGTAAGATAAAAGAGTAGCATTCATGGACTGCTTCTACAGAGTTCATGAAAAGTGACTAAGAAGAACTGCCCAGAACTCTGTGAATAATGTTTTTAAGGGAGACCACGCACCTATAAAACAACTTAAGGTTCCACAAATCCAACTACTAAAATACCACCTTAGACTAATGACCAGAAGGGACCAGAAAGGAAGCTTCCCTTTTCACAGATCCTACAGTAACATTAACTACAACTAAATTTAGCAAGCAAACAATGATGAAGGAGTTCTTACTTCAAGTGCTCTCCAAAGACAGTAGTTATCCTGTAGATGGCTGTTTTCAGAGATGCTCTGAGTGCAAACCGCAGCGTTTTGTAGGACGTGTCCACCAGACTTCCTGAAATCCTGGGGGGCTTGCTAGAAACATGAGGCAGCTTGAAATACCTGTCTACAACCTGATTGAGAAAAACATAAATGAACTTGGTTCATCTGCCCAGTCAGTTCATAATGTAACTCGCAAGTCAAATAAAGTAGAAGTTCAGAAGTCATCAAGACACAGAAATGTACTGGAGACAGAGCCTGACCTTGCTCTTCCCCACCATCAACATGAACACATACCCAAGATTATCTATTAATGAGTCTTAAATGCTAACCCAGCACACACTGCAGTAGAGATACAATTCTGTCCTTGATTAGGACTTGTTTCTTTCAAAAACAAGAGTATTGCTTTTTTTTTTTTCCTCCTTGAGTGCCTGTTCTTGGAATAGATGGCTTACACTGAAGAACTTTAATAAATACTCTTAATTCTTTCCAAGAATTTAAGGCAGTGTAAAATGATTCTGTCAATAAGAGGCACAGCTTTGGAAACAAATCTGGATTTTTTAAAAATAGGTATTACACAAGCATCAGTTAATTTGAGAGTAATGTCTTAGAACTAGCAGAGAAACATCACCCAGATCTTATCTCCTGTGATTTGCAAACTGTCCAAGGGCTCCAGATTGCAGAAGGAATTGTGTACAGCCAAATAAAGATTAAGTCCTACTTATGCATAAAGTTTTGTATTATAATTTCTGCACTCCTGAAATAAGTTTTTAACTGATCACAAAGGAACAGTTTATTATGTGAAACATTCCATTAAAACATGCTTTCTATTTTTACATTAAAAAAACCTAACAAGGTTTTTATTCATCTGTTTCATAATGCACATGGTGGCAAATAGCTGTTTGCTTTAGATTAACTGCAGAAGAATTGTTACAGTGGTAACAATTCAAATGTTTTGACTGGTCAGCAAGGTCAAACCCCAGAATTAACAAAACTCCTTCTCTTCTCCTAAACTTGTTCTGCAGTAAGGAAAAGTTAGTGGTTTTCACCTCCTGTAGAGTCAGCAAAGTATTCAGGATAGCTGGCAGTGTAGTTTGAACAACTCCAAATTGGTCCTCAGTAAAGGAGGCTGCTACCAAATGAGACAGACCTTGAAAAAAAAAAAAAAGTAGTTTGCTATGATTACTGAATTCTGAACTTCTGAAGCATCAACAAAGATCATGGGTTTGTCTGAAGATTCTACTCATGTGCTGGAATTCATCAGGGTTTACTGCAAGCAGTTGACAGTTACCTCAGCCCTGGTTTGCTTCAGGACTAAAACAGTCACCAGCTGTACAATAACTGGAGGTTGGTGATAAGGCAAGAGATATTATCTATAAAATAAATTCCAAAAAAAGCATTGGCTCACTCTTTCCCTCTGCTCTGATGAGAGCTGTACCTGACATCAACCAAGAGACAGGACAATTCTTCTGGCCATAAACTAACATTTCCAGATCACTTAACTTTCTTTGTTCAGCTTATGTGAGAAACACTCTCTACCACTTCAGGGGAGACCTTGATTTAGTTTTAAATCCCTGACAAGGGACAGGGATTTTCTTGTTTATCATATTTAAGAAAACTGCAGCCTGGCCCTCTGCTCTTTGTTAAAACACAAACAGTATCTTCTGCTTCTCTGCAAACAATGTGTGGTTCTTCTCTCCCAGCTCTCTACATCCCAACTCATTACCTCCAATCTGATACAGCCTGATATATCTGCCCATAAAACATCTAACCTAGGAAAAAAAAAATCACCTTTTGCACAGACAAATCTAATAAAAGATTCTATCAATACCAGTATTTGCTCATGGCTTTGGAACCAAACACAAAAATCCCACAGTGCAGCCATGTAGCAATCGTTCTTTTCACACCATCTTTTTCTGTTTGTTAGGTTACTACCTGAGTGACTCCCTCCCTCAACACTCTGTGATTAACAGAGAAAGGCTCAGAGCCTTTAGTCGAAAACCTTGTTGTAAATAGACATCATAAATATGTTACTGAGAGAAAAAAATAATTGTAAAACTGATACATGGGTTCATTCATGAGAAGCAACAGAAATTTTTAGGACTCTCTACCAAACCTCTACAGAACATAAAAATACAGAGAGGATCTCAAAGTAACAAGTGAATTAGACCATAATTCCTCTTGGTATCTGAAATGTAGTCACACTTTTGTAAAAATAGATTCAACAATGATTCTCCCATTATGTTTCTAAAGCACAGAGCCCCAGAAACCTGGAGTTAGATCCTTTTAGTTGTAGCTCTGTGAGCCAACAGAATAGAACATCTCAGAATAGAAACTGCTTACCTTCCAAAGCCCAGATGTGCATTTGGGCATCAGAGAACACAGCCTGGATGGAGGCTTCTGGGTGCTGAGAAGAAATCAAAGCATTCTAAGTGCACATTAGAAATAACACCACCAAACCTGCATGTTTCAGTTAAGGTACTAAACATCTGATGATCTCTCCTCTCAGAAAAAATCAGCCAAGCTGACAGGTTGCAGGCAATACCCAGAAAAATCTGATCTTTTAAGAAACTAAAATTTCTCTTTGGACAGGAGCTTCCCACAAAGCTACAGACAGTTGGGACTTGCAGAGAAGAAAGTATATGAGCTAACTCCTTTCCAAGGGCTAAATGGGCAAACAACTGGTTTACAACTGGTAAACTGAGACAGTTGCATTTTAAGTTCCAAGTTGTGTTTGACTAGTATATGATGCTTTAACCAAAATGCAGTTTATAATCAGATGAGTTTAAACAAGCACTGATCTGTTTTATGCAGGTATGGGATGGTTCTGCTATGAAATTCACAGTTGTACTCATTGGAAATCTTAGATTAAAAGGAAGATTTTAGAGCCATTACAAGAGCACAAGGCACATAGTGCCAGAGCAGAACCCATTCAGTCAGGCTTTTCTAGTCCATGCTGCTCAGTTGCAAAACATAAGATCATGATTACCTTGCTGAAGAAATACATTATCAGCACTCGTTTTGACAAAAAGGTTTTTATCTGAAAAGAAACACAAAGTTTAAAATACAGGCTGTATTTATCTGAAGGCATGCACAGCTGAGCCTCCTCTACCTTACCATATTCTCATAGTACAAAGGGACTGGGGGTTTGGGGGAGAAGTACTTTTGTCATGTGAACTAATTGGAGAAGTAGTATTCACTAACAAAAATAGAAAGTTATTTCAGAAGAGAAAATGCTTAAGCTGCACTGGCTGGACCCTATCTCTACTGCAACTTTTACTCTACCTGTTCTTGCTTGTTTTGAAGCCATGTGTAAATAAAGTTTGGTTGTACTGCCTCACTGCCAGCTCTTGCAGCAGTGAGGACGGGGAAGGATTCGTGGTGGGAACCATTAATTTGCAGATCTACAAGAGAAATAGAATATCTTCAGAAAACTGGTTGCTGTCACTTTAGTCCTCATCATACAGATCTCTACTGACATGACTACAAGATTAACAGTGCTGGGGAAAAATCTACCTGAGCCTGATGTCCACAGCTTTGGTCCCCTTCTCCTAATGTGAGGACTTTGGACTGATCCACGCCAAGGAGAGATTGAATCCAGAATTCCTGTCTTGGAATTTAAAGCTGGTGAGCTGAAAGGCGACCCAACATCAGATCCAGGTGATGCCTTTAAAGGCATTAGGGATGGTTTAACCAGGGAAGACATGGAGGCTCTGGGAATGACATTAGACCTCTGTGACTGGAAAGACATGTCTTCTGTCCCAACAGCTCCTAATGACAAAGAACATACTGCATGAAGACAAACAGGCTGGCACATAAAAGATGGATTTGTTATTTGAGTGCTCTTTCAATAACCTCTCTATCACTAGAGCTTTTATTAAAGAACTTTGTTTTCACAGTGGTTTTGCAAAGAAGTGCACGTCCACATGAGGATTGTTTTAAAAGTTCATCAGTTTAAAACCAGAAAGTGATGATGAGGATCTCTGTGTATTTATTGGTTTTCTCCTTTCACTAGCTAGCACTAATACACCCTGGTATACATCTACATTAAGTGTGCTTTTAGGATTAAGCACTAGAAAAAAAAAGGCAACCTATAGAAGAATGACAATTCTTTCTGATTCTGCTTGGTATGTAATAAAAGACACGTCAGTCACCAAATCCAAGGAACAGCAACACTGGAATAAATTCACCTCTGACATACCAACAGTGTCCCTGCTGTTCCCAGGGTACTTGTATCCTAGGCACTGACTGCTAAGGGATTCAATTACCTGGCACCCCTTGTGCTGAACACAGCTCTGCTGCTGGGAACAGAGTGTGAGTCTGGCATGAAAAATGCCTGAAATGCTCACAAGCTGCACACAGCTCAACAGCCAGACTGCTTTTTCTTATTCTACAGTGATATTAAGGAATCAAAGTCCCCACAACAACAAAACAGAAAACTTTACCACCTTAAACCAGTCATGGGAGCAGCTATGCAAATTATAAAGCATCTCCTGGCAAGACTTGAGTTCTCCCTGTACTATGTCCAACCACTTATTATAATTGTAAAATTAGACTTTACTTCATGCAAGTGGGGAAAAAATACTACACTGAACATAAAAGCATGCAAAGTAAACACACTGAATAAACAGTAAATTATTTTGGGATTATTTCAATAAGAATATCTAAAATGGAATTGGAGACTTTTTTTGTTCACATTTATTTTCAGAAAACCCCGTGGCTCATATCCTCATTACAACCTAACTGAGACTAATGCACCTATGCAATCTATAGGTACTTCCATGCTTTACAAACCCTTATCAGCATTTTCCTCATGTACCTGGAGTCTGTGGAGATACTTTCAACTCTCCTGCTGGCTGCTTTGCTCTCCCATTTGCTGCTGCAGCTTCCTGCTGTGCCATCAGCCTCTGGGTCAGATCACTCAGAAGACTCAAACACTCCCTTGATATTGCAGTCCAGTTGTGTGGGTGCCCACCTAGCAGCATGCAAACAAAAAGGAAAAGCAGGAGGGATTTGTAGCCCAAATGTTCATCTTTGTATCTGTTCTGACAGTGCCTGCATGCTCTCAGCACAAGCTTCAAAGATTCCAGTGCCACCCCATTTCTAAAAAGACACAGTGCACTGTGACAGTTCATTTGTACTGAGAGGAAGATGAAAACACAGACAGACTCTACCCTCCCATCAACAGACAACTCTAAAAAAGATTTCAGTGAAACTCATTAAGCAAGCAGAAAAAGCAGGCAGTTCAGCCCATCAGATCTGAAATCTGAACAACTAAAATGAACAAAGTAGTATCAATGCTGATGGTAAACAGTTTTGAAGTAGTACAAACACTAGAATTCCTGATGAGGTGTAACAAAAGGTTCCTGAAGGCTTTTAGGCAGTTTTATTTGACCTTTCCATATCTCTGTATATAACAAGAGGCTTGAATAGTACTTGAAACTATAGCCATTGTTTGCTCTCACCACTCTAGTGGTGATTCACTATTTATGTTTGATTTCACTTCACTGACATCTGAACACGAGGGCTTTCACACACATCTGGCAGATCATTCAGTTTGGACTATCTGACTGGTAGTGTCAAGACAACCCTGCTTTCAGTACCCTAAGACCTGGGTTTCCTTGTGGATGTCATTTAAACCAAATGACAGGCACCAGAATTTGTTGAGTTTAGTAGATAAAACAATGATTATAAATAAGCATCCTTAAGGCACCATAGGCATATTTTTATTTATGAGGCCTTCAGGCTTTTGTAGTATGTGTCACAGCAAGAAATAACTTCTAAAAGCATTAGACTAACACTTGAAAAATATATCATCAACATGAAATAGCTTTTGTAATTACCTGGCTGACTAAGGCTGAAGACTTCCTGTCGTCGAACAGGAGAATACTGGGAAAGTAACATCAAGTCCTGTAAGGCTAAAAACTACAAAGAAATGAAAATGGTTTAGTGCATGCAGAGTCCAACAGAATTCCTTAAAATTATCTGACAAGACTTGAAGTTGAAAGAGTTAAAAAACCTGCATGTCACTAACCTGTAGCATCAGTACATAATACAGACAAACAGATCTTATACCCAATAAATAAACCTGACTTCAGCTCAGCATTACAGCCTGGTGAGCACCACCAGATGTCACCACTAAACAAATTTTCAGGATCCAGTTTAACTGTCTCCTCCAGTGCTCCGTGACAGAACTAGCACCTCAGTTAAAGTCAGTGGTGCCTGGGAGATCCAATGGCAGGTTTTAAAAAACACCTTCTCAGCACACACCTTGTTGGGAAGAGGGTGGGAATTCAGTTACCTTTATAATGAGGGGAGGGTTGCTGTTTAAGATTTTAGGCAGGCACTGATCTGTCTCCTCCGCAAACGTTGGCTGGATAGGAAAATGATGTGCCTAAATACAAACATCAGAAGTTGTGTTACACACAGCAAAAGACAAGAAAACCTGATGAGAGCTCTTGGCTGTCAGATGACTACATGGACACAGAGCCCATTGTTTCAACTTACTGTAAACCAGCTTGAAATTTCTAACATTGAAACAAAAGACTTTACTTCTGATATTTAAAATTGAAAAGTCTTAGTAAATCCAGATAGCAAATGCCTTCTGTGTACCTACACCACTTGTAGCTAGGGGCAGAAAATCATTATGAGAAGGAATTCCTCTAACCACATCCCCAGGGAAAAATCTAGTGACACCATTCAGCAACAAAACTGAAATATAAACTGCAATGTCTATCTTTAACCACTGGTGAAAACCTGCTGGGTACTTTTACCAAATACTGAAAAATTGTTTTAATTCTTCTTCTGCACTATTTAACTGACAAACTAATGATTTTTTTTTTACCACCATGATATCTCTATTCTGTGTTTAAACAGAATTTCTGTTCTTGCAGCTACAACATTTAAAATGCAAAAAGTAGTTTTTAAATTGTATCAACCATTGTGCAGCTTTAACATCATTTATTATGAACTATGGGCACAGATCACCAGTCAGTTTTGTGCTACTGCACTCCTCTGACATGTCACAGCTTTATTTATTAAAACTGAAATTTTAGGTAGCAATTGCTTTCAAAGTGTTAATAAAGTGACCTCACATGGACTAAGTCCATAATTTCTTTCCTGATTTTTCACTTAACACTATGCAAATATTTACAAAGAGCTTTGGAAGTTTGTAGCTCATTAAAAAAATAATTATGTGGATAAATGAATGTTCTATTCAACAGTCAAAAGGGCAAGGTCTATTTTATACCTTCACAGATTTATAAGCAATACAATAATTACAGACTGACACCCAGCTGCAACTACACTTTGAAAAAGGTTACTCACACCTCAGAGCTGTTGCTGGAGCCACACTGACACATCATTACCTTGCTTGTGCTTGACTGAAGGTTACATCTTTTCTCCATGCAGTCACAACTGGATCTAACTAAAGCTAATCTGACTTTTAATACTGAAGCTGGAATTAGAGTAACATGTGTCTGCTTTGGACAGCTGTGTATTTTGATGGTTTGCTTAAATTTGAATTTTCTAGAGCCTACCTCACAGAAAACTGGCAGCATTTTGTTCTTTTTCCTACTATAAAGTTGGACTGAAAGCTGTGCTACTTCTGGATATTCCCACATAACCTGTAGCTCTTTGTCACAAGTATTCAGCTACAAATAAACTCACAATGAAATAAAAAACATGTAAATATATGAAGAGACCAAGCTAGTAACCTCTGCCATAGACCCTGTGGTGGTTCATCTGTCTTTACCCCTAAAAGAGAATCCTGTATGAACTCCATGAAGTACAAAGCCCTTCTTTGTTAGGGCAATCCCAACAGCATCTGCATGGATTTACCTCCAAAGATTAAGAGAAGGGAGACACTGAAGCAGAGCAGAGTAAGAAGAGAAGGTGGAAATAACAAAGCTTTGCTGTAAACCAGATAATTTTTAAAGTAGTGCCAGCTTGTGCTGTCAGAGGAGGAAGGAAAGGTCAGTCACCACCCAGGCCTCTCTCAGCTGTTCAGCTCTCAGTATTACCTGTGGTGCATGCTATGAAACTTCAAGAATTCATTAGAAGTTATTTCCTAGTAAAACTGCTTCAGAAAAGAAAATATTTCTGTGAAAGGCCAATGTTAGACTGTTGCCAAAGTACTGACCTCTGTAGCATAGATTTTGAAGAGTAACCAAGCAATGTACCAGGTGATCAGCAGGAACACACCACACAACCAGGAGTGGTAAAACAAGGGCAGATCCAATAAGCCAGCCAGAGTGTCAAGAGGATGCAATTTACTGCAGATAAAACAGCCAAGATGTAGGTATTTTTATTGTGGAAGTTTTCTATAAGTAAGGTGTTTATGGTAACAACAATTTCAAGAATAAAGTTGTTGGGTTTTTTCTTTCAGAATTGTGATGAAGTAAAAATAATGAAATTAAGGAAAAGATATAGGAAATAAAGAGCAATTATTAGAGTTTAATTCAATTAAGGTATTGATATTTTAGCTTCTCTATCTTAAAATAAATGGTATCCATATAAAAATTAAGATATGCCCCCCCCAATAAACCACAGAAAAGCAGATAAAACATATGTACAAGATTTGCAGGGATTTGCCTTTCTAATATTTAAACAGATTTACTGAGATAAAGAAAACTATAGAGAGGATTTCTTAAGCACTATCTGAAAGATGGTTCCTACAAGGGAATGTTGGCTCCTTCTGGATCCATTTCAGAAGCATGGATGCAAGGAACCAGCATCTACTAGACACAAAGAACCAGTTGGTAAAGAGGCCTTTTTCTGCAAAAGGAGCTGCCAGCAATATTCCCCTGCTAGTTTCCAGCACAAGGAAACCTTACCTGTCTATATGAAGATCCATTGTGGTACTAATCCATACCTTTGGGATATATCCTAGGGGATCAAAAGAAACACTGAGACAAAGTTGACACTGCAAACCATGTACACAACAAGCCAAAAAAAAAAAAAAAGAAAAAAAAAAGACCAAAGTAGAATGCATGTACAGAGACAAGAGACTGTTCTGGTAACATCTGTGCAGCAGGAAACAATCTGCCTTTGGCTTTGTTTTGATTTGTTTGGTTTTTTTAAGTAGGAGAAACAAGAGAATTAAATAAGGTTTCAGGCCATCAGCTACACATTGAGAGGTGCAGGCTTTATCTTTAACTGCTGGTTTCTCATCACTGAGTTATTGATGTTTCCTCCCTAACAAAAGAAGGTAATAATTTAACACTCATTTTCACGACAGCTCAGGCAGCAGCAAAGTGCTTTTAGTGCTTAATGGAAACTGATACAGAACCACCATGCTTCTGATTTATTCCCTAATGTAAATAAAGTGGAAATAACTCTAGCATATTTTGACATTGTGCAGGAGGATAACTACAACAGTAGAAATTCCTGATTTTAAAAAGTTCAGTGCAATCTTCATCAGCACAGATTTATTTATTTTTTACATTTCATTTTCATATGGGAGGGAGCCTCACTGCCTTTCTCTTCCCATCTTCCTCCCAATAATATAAGAGCCCTTGAAAATAAAGTCAAGGTGCTAATTTTACTTTAAAACCTGACATTATAGCAACATAAAATATATATTGAAGTCACACTCAATGCTGGTATGTCAGCTTCAGCTCTGTGATGCTGTATTTCCAACAGAAGGAGCAATCTGAGGCATGAAGATGATTACCCATGTTAAAAAATATTTGGAATATTTACAGAAAAATGGGAACATAAATTATAGACTTCACCAGTTCTTTACAGACTCCTCTGTATTTTCAGATTTATAACCCCTTTTTTGCCACAAATCAGGATGGGTATGTAAACAGTGGCCCAAAGCATAAGGTTTTAAAATGTACACTTACAACCCACCAGCTGATCAGTAGCTCCTCTCACATGCAAGTTACTGCACAGCTGCCTCTAACAAGATTTTCTCCACAGAAGAAATCACCAGAGACAATAATCTACATGTTGGTACAGTGACCAGACTTCAGGAGAGAAAACTTCTGTTCCCTACTTCCTTCTCCTTGGAATACTGTCACCTTCTTACAGTATTATCAGCTAGATAATAAACTCTTATAAAAGATGTTGATCTCCCTGGTGAAGTGATTTATTTCACATGCTAAACAAGCTTCTTGGAAGGCTACAAGAATTGCCACCATACATATATCACCACATAAACCCTGTGCCTTTTCTCAGCATGTTAGAGAGGTGTTAGAGCTCTTTACTTGTCTAAACAATTTATGTGCCTTCACCAAGTAATCTGAAAGGCTGAAAAATAGTGTAATGGGCCTGACTGATTAAAGAGAATATTTTCAAAATACAGGAATAAAAGAAAGAAAAAAAAAAAAAAAAAAAGAGAGAGAAAATTAATTTTGGGAATCCTTACCAAAAAAGTAGTATGTGACACAGAAGTTTCTAACAAAATACAGTGATTCCACACAACTGTGTTTAATGAGGAGAGGCAAAGCTCTTCTGAAACGTAAGTACTTGTATTGCTAAAAAAAACCAACAAACCAACAAACTAGTTTAGTATTGCTCATTCAGAACATACCAATCATATGGTTAAGGCACTTGAAAACCTAAAGACCAGATTAATTAAAAAGAACAGTTTTAAGGTAATATTCTGCCCATCTTTCTACTGTTTTATAATAATCCTGAGTTCTCAGCACTGTTCCTGCTTGTAGGATGGGGTAAACACTACAAATGGGGAACTAGAAGAATGTTGTCTGCTATAAAATAAACAAACCAACCCACAAAAACACTACAAAAAACCCCAAAGAAGGTAAATTTCATCTACTAGATCTCATTTAGAACTATTCCATTAAAATATAGGGAAAATTCACACATGCATGAGACAGAGTCAGTAAACCTCCAAGCAGCAAAGCCATTGTAATGCTGAACCCTTTCCCCATGCAACTTAAAAGTCTTTCCAAAGAACCAAAGCATCCCATCTGACACTACATACAAATGAAACCAAAGAGGCTGCCTTAAAAGATAAATATTCAAGTATCATATTTTTATAAATACTGCAACTACAGCATTGCCAAAATGTGCTTTGTTTGCTGATACACTTGGTGTATGGTCATGATTTTTCCACTGATAGAACCAACCTTGTTTAAAGATACCTTGGACCAAATTTATTCAGGCTTTGTAAAGCTGAGAATCATGCAGAGCTCTACAGCAACAGAAGAAATCTCAGGCAGATGATGGTTCACAAGCCACTCCCCACCATTTCACATTGGGACAGATATCTGTAGAACTGCTGCAGCACTCTCCAATGAATTGACAGCAATTCACTTCCCAGAGCACAACACACAGGAAAAAGCTTTGGATGTGGAGCTTTAGGCAAGACTTAATGTGCTACTTAGACTTCAAATTGATAACCAGTTACAGTTGATGATATGCTGTGGTTTTTTCTCCTTCTCAGGATTTTCAGCTTTTAGGTAAGCCCTGTTGCCAATTCCTGAAGCTAGGGTTTGGTTTTTAACTTTGTTTCTCTCTTGTAGTTTACTTTAGGGCAACTAAGATGGTGAAGGGACTTAAGCACAGATCCTATGAGGAGAGGCTGAGGGAGCTGGGGGTGTTCAGCCTGGAGAAGAGGAGGCTCAGGGGAGACCTCATCACTCTCTACAACTCCCTGAAAGGAGGTTGGAGCCAGGGGGGGGGTTGGGCTCTTTTCCCAGGCAACTCTCAGCAAGACAAGAGGGCAGGGTCTCAAGTTGTGCCAGGGGAGGTTTAGGTTGGAGATTAGAAAGAATTTCTTTCTGGAGAGGGTGATCAGACATTGGAATGGGCTGCCCAGGGAAGTAGTGGATTCTCCGTGTCTGGAGATATTTCAAAAGAGCCTGGATGTGGCACTCAGTGCCATGGGCTGGGAACTGCAGTGGTAGTGGATCAAGGGTTGGACTTGATGGTCTCTGAGGTCCCTTCCAACCCAGCCAGTTCTATGATTCTGCAAAGGCCCAGCTCAGCCAGCTGTTAAGTGCCTCAGAGGGGCATAAATTTTACAGCCACAGCCTCCTGGATTTCTGTGTTCATGTGAAAGAGGAAGACAAACACCACTGGCACTTAAAGCTGAGTGAATGCTTCATCTGCCAACAGCCAAACAGCCAGCTGCCTCTGCCATGTGCAGAAATGCAAACAACCAAGGCTTCTGTTGGGTATGAAGTTATCTTGTTCTGCAAAGGGGTTTAAACTTCTTACCTGAATGATTGGAAATGGCAAATAATTCATATTGTTAATAAGATACAAAAGGCTGTAACTGTATCCCATGAAAGCTCCCGAAAGCAGAAAAAAGAGGTGATACTCATTTAGGCACATCTGAGGATGAGGAACAGCAGCTTCTAGGCTACAAAAGAAAACTCTGAATTAATTCTGAGATGTTTGTTTGGTTTTTTTTTTTAAAAAAGTCATTCTAGTGATTCCTTAAATCAGAAATTTGATTTTACTTTCTTGACCAGTACATGTGGAGCTATCTCAGGATGTTGTTTCTAAAGCACGGATCCCACCACCTCTATTTTCATCATTTAAGCCCAAGGATGTTTCCAGTATTTATGAAGCATCCCACAGTAACAAGAATTTGTTCCTATGACAATTAATTTGTCATCATTCAACTTTCCATTAAGAATGCTGACAATTTAGTTTTTCTGTGCTTTGTAACCTTTACAAAAAGGGTAATTTCCTATCCTTTAATAAAATATATTAACATATAATGACTTAATTTTGATAATAATCAAATTTTAGGGTTTTGTTTGAAAGCAGCCAACAGAAAACACATTTTACAGTAGAAGTGCTTTGCATAAGTTCTTTTAACACCCCAATAGTTACCTTTCTGAAGGTGTGCAGGGCACAGCAAGAAACTGGAACTTCCCTTTTGTCATAACTGCAGCACACCAAGCAACCAACATTCCCATGACAGCATGAACCACTGAGTGGATAACTTGCTGAGGGTGCATAATTTTTCCTATTAGTGCTAATCGAGAGCATGGTATGGAGGGCACAACTGGAAATAAAAACCAAGAGTGAATTTTCATTTTTCTAATGAAGAGAAGAAAAAAAAATAATCAGCCACTGTCACCAAAGAACTTTTCACAGTTGGAATCAGTCACTAAAAGGACCTAGGAGTCTGGATTGAGGGGAAGCTGAACAGGAACCAGCAGTGTGCCCAGGTAGCCAAAAAGGCCAATGGCATCCTGGCTTGGATCAGGAACAGCGTGGCCAGCAGGTCCAGGAAAGTGATTCTGCCCCTGTACTCAGCGCTGGTGAGGCCACAGCTTGAGTTCTGTGTCCAGTTCTGGGCCCCTCAGTTCAGGAAGGAGACTGAGGTGCTGGAGCAGGTCTAGAGAAGAGCAAGGAGGCTGTGAAGGGATCCAGCACAAGTCCTGTGAGGAAGGGCTGAGGGAGCTGGGGGTGTTCAGGCTGGAGAAGAGGAGGCTCAGGGGAGACCTCATCACTCTCTACAACTCCCTGAAAGGAGGTTGGAGCCAGGGGGGGTTGGGTCCCTTTTCCCAGGCAGCTCTCAGCAAGACAAGAGGGCAGGGTCTCAAGTTGTGCCAGGGGAGGTTTAGGTTGGAGATTAGAAAGAATTTCTTTCTGGAGAGGGTGATCAGGCATTGGAATGGGCTGCCCAGGGAAGTAGTGGATTCTCTGTGTCTGGAGATATTTCAAAAGAGACTGGATGTGGCACTGAGTGCCATGGGCTGGGAACTGCAGCGGGAGTGGATCAAGGGTTGGGCTTGATGATTCTGAGGTCCCTTCCAACCCCAGCCAATTCTGTGATTCTATGAATGATCAAGAAATCAATTAAACAGCTCAGCTAAGAGGGTGTCAGCCACAAGTCAGCAGGAATTTCCACTTATTTACTTAAAACAAGCTTTGTGCATATCAATATTAAAAGGAAATCTATCAGTGTGAAGCACACCACATGTAAATACCATCTCTGTGTTTAATTCACAGCAATCTGCACAACCCACCTGCATAAAACTCAACATTGAAGATGCTTATTACCAGAATCACCACAGACATGAGGAGGATACAAAAGATGACATAGGAAGTACGTAGATCATTGAAAGAGTCTAAAATGAAAAACATGTTATCATTATTGCTCAGAGGACTGCAGGAACACAACAGTGACAAACTGAGTACAGAAAAGAACACTGAAGCAGATATCAGTAATGGACTCTCTAATCTCATCCCAGACCTGCCCGCTGCACAGCATTTCTACATAAAATCTTATTTTGATTTCACAGAAACTATTTTAAGGCAGTTAAAAGGGCGTAGAAACACAAGTGAATGCTCAGAAATTTGGTTAAAAAGTGTATTAAACTATGGCTCAACTAACACAGCTTCATTAAGAAAAGCTGCAACCATTCAGCCACACCTCAAAGGTAAGATATTGCTTACAGAGTAAACTGTTTTGTAAATACAAAACACAACAAACAATCACACAGTGAAATAAATCAAATCCCCTGTCCAGAGCAGGTAAACAATCACAGGTATCAAGCATCCAGCTGACCAACTCTCCATTCTCTGTGTGGTGGTTCTCACCAGCAGAGCCTGTCTCAGGAATTCATTGGTGATTCATTGCCCCAAAGTCAGAGGACACTCAAGCTCTTTATGCAATCAGCAAGCTGCACAGAAAGGGGAAGCCTCTCCAAATACTTACAATAGTGACTCATTTAACTTGATTTTTCATTTTTTTCTTTGAAGTTTAAACATAGGTGAGCTGACAACAACTATTACTACCTGTGGGGAGTTACAGCCATCACATTTACAAGCAGCACAGACATCCAGACTTAACATTCCAAAGCCCGGTCAGAAACACACACGGCAGAAACACAACAGTTTCTGTTACCCGAGCTGGAGCCCAAAACAGCAGATAAGGGAATAACCCGACGGCTCCCAGCCCAGCTCCCCCACCAGGGTGTTGGGGTGCGTGTGTGAGTGGTGGTTGTGTGTATGTGTGAGGTGTGAGGGTGTATGGGGGTGGTTGTGGGTGTGTGTGTATGTGTGTGGGTGTAGTTGTGTGTGTGTGTATGTGTGAGGTGTGAGGGGGTGGTTGTGTGCGTGTGTGTATGTGTGAGGGTGTATGGGGGTGGTTGTGGGGGTGTGTGTTATGTGTGTGGGTGTAGTTGTGTGTGTGTGTATGTGGGAGGTGTGAGGGTGTGCGGGAGGGGGGTGTCCTGTGTGTGTATGTGAGGTGTGAGGGTTGTGGGAGAGGAGGGTGAAGAGGGGTAGGGCTGGGTGTGTGAGGTGAGGGGCGGAGGGGGGGTGAGGGTGGGTCTGGGTTGTGAGGGTGTGTCTGAGGAGGCCAAAGCACCTACTGGAGATCCAGCGCAGCGGGTGGAAGGGGTCGAGGCCGCTGAGGACGACGAAGGCCGCGGTGCAGAGGGGCAGGAGCAGCACGGACCAAACGACGGCAGCCGCCACCCTCCAGCCCAGCACCTGAGGGAAGCACAGCGTGAGCACGACACGGGGACACCGCCCCCTCCCGCAGGCCTCACCCTCACCTGGCGGAGCAGGGACCGCTGCCGCCCCGCCCCCTCCTCCATGGCCCGGACCGGACCGGCCGCGCCGTCGTTCAAAGTCTCCGCCGCGCAATGGCCACCCCCGCCGGTGTGACGTCACTTCCGCCGCACGCCGGCAGGACCCGCGGCCTGTAGCCAATGGGAGGCGCGCACGCTCGCTTTCCCCGCCCCCTAAGCGGAAGTGGTGAGGCGCTCACATCACCCAGGACTACAAGTCCCAGCGTGCCCCGCGGCCCCGGCCCCGCCGCCATCACGGGAAGCGCGGGTCTCTGCGCGGCCGCGGAGGCTGAGCCGCTGTCCCGGGGGAAAAGGGGAAGCGTGACACAGCCCCCACGGGCACGGAGAGCGTGGATGAGGGGAAAGAAAGCAGCTGGGCCCTGGAAAATGGGGGGGGACGGCTGTGGGGGGGGGCAGAGGTGTTGCTCAGGGTGGCAAAATCCTGCAGTGCCTCCGCTTCTCCACCCCGGTGCGGAGGAGATGGGGTCAGAGCATCAGCAAACCAAAAAGAAAGCCTTCAGAAAATTTTATTCAGAGGCAAAATAGCGTGGTGAGCACAAACAGATTAAAAAAAAAAAAAAAAAAAAAAAAAAAAAAAAAAAAAAAAGGTGGAGGGAACAACCCAAAATCCAAACAAAACAAAAGTCAAACAAAAAGTGCTGTACAGAATTCACTCTCCTTATGGAACCAGTCAGGCTCCAAGTCCATAGGAACATCCTTGGTGTTTGGGTTGGGTTTTGGTTGTTTTTTTCCAAAAAACATTCCCCTATTTTTGCACTTTCCATGGTCTTCATTGAAAAAATAAAGTTAGATGGAGAAAGAGGCGTTGCAATCTGAAAGAGACAAACAGCTCCTGTGAATATCACAGCTCCTCACAGGCACCAGAGGACACAAAGAGGCACAAATTTGTACCTAAATACTACAACTCATCACTATCATGTTTAATTCTAAAGGGCACTTGGGATGAGAAAGTGATTTTGCAGGAAGAAAGCTGCTAAAATTGATCTGCATGATAAGGGAGTGTCACAGCTGGTAATTTTTAATATTTTTTGCCAGGTATATTTGGCTATTTTATTTTTTTTTAAATCAATTGCAGGTTCCAGTCAGTAAATGGACCGAGCTCCACGTCCACACCTGTGGCTGGTTGTATGTGCAAGGGCCTGGTCTCTCAGCCTTGTCCTGGACCTGCTCCACATCTCATCCAACAGCACTTGGATGTCATCTGGTGCTGGCAGCAGTCCCAGCTACCCAGGAAACAAAACCTCAGACATCCCACACAAGGAATGCTGCCGGGTGGCTCAGCCTCTGACTCAGCCCTGCTCAGGGGCACATGGGTGTCCCTGCACTGAAACACATTGTCACAAACAGCCAGGGGGAAAAAAAATCCACTTTTAAGGTGAAATGGAAGGAAAACAGAAATACAAGAGTTTATTTTTTAAGTTTCACTTGTGCAGTACAAATACTAACACACTTTTTTTTTTTTCCTCTCAATCCCCTTGCAGAAATCTTTGAAATGACCTATGGGATTATTTAAATGTGTGTTTCCTTGCCAAGAGTAAACCTCAAAGAAAGGAAGATAAAAGTGTCTTTGTTCCTCAGAGCCTTTCATGGTTTTTATGGCAATCCTTAAAACTTACAACAGGAAGAAAAGTTAATGAATGGTATTTAGATGTGGCCAACATTTGACAAAATTGTTCTCTTAAACCCTTCTACTTCAACCACAGTAATGGGAAAAGCTTCAAGATATCTGTGATGGTTACAGAGAAAATTCAGACTGGATTCTTACCTTATTTACTGACTCTTTGTTACTACTGCTGTTCCATTGTGAGCAGGATAATAGGTGCAGGAAAATCCAGTTCAGGGGCATCAAAAAAGTATGCCTGTATTATTACAGGGGAAAAAGCTGTTGAGAGAAACTTCTACTTCTGCCTCATCCCAGTTTCCACCCCTACCATTAACGGGTACAAATAGCTCTGAAATGGCAAGTTTTGATCTTTTTTTATCAATTCCTAACAGTCAACTAAAACATTGCTCTAAACTGTACTTATAATGGTCATCAGGTAAAGTCTTTGAAAAGACCCTGTACTGGGAAAGGACTGATACCAGAAGTTTATTTCACTGTTGGCTGCTGGAGCTCCAGGCAGCCTCTGGTGACAGGAGCACCACTGAAGTCAGCTGCAAGTCCTCTGCCAACACAAGAGTTGTGTTTCCCCTTTGCCTCCCTACAGAGAACCAAATCTAT
This sequence comes from Calypte anna, assembly GCF_003957555.1. Lineage (NCBI taxonomy): Eukaryota > Metazoa > Chordata > Aves > Apodiformes > Trochilidae > Calypte > Calypte anna. The sequence goes on from NC_044254.1 coordinate 25,987,840, forward strand.
CTACTTTGGAAGCACAGTTTGGGGGAGCAGAACTGAAGCCTGGATGTTATCATTCTCTCTGCTGTTACAAAAAGTAATTTAATTCTCATCATGAGGTATTTTAGTAGCATTATGGTCTGTTCTCACAACACTGGTATTTACCAAGCTGAAGCAGGTTTATGGTTTCATACATGAAACTCATAAGCACACACTGCATATTGAACATTTATCATTTTAAAGGACTAAGCACAGTGCTTACAATAAAGAGTAACACTTTGCTGTTACTGTGATGAAGTCCAGATAAATTTAAGGCTATTCCACGAGTGATTCTGCCTTAAGGACAAATTCATTACTGAATTTATTACTGGAACTTGTCAAAGCCAGACTGGCACCAATTTTTTTTCCTGTGAAATAATTAGCAGATTTGCTTCAGAGATGTTTCAGAAGTACCATTTTGCTTTCTTTGTTAAAAATTATTTTCCAGCAACCAGCCAACCCCTCCTTCCCTACACTGTGAGGTGCCAACAGCCCAGGAAATTAGTAAAAGGCAGTGTCATACCAAACAGCCAACAGACAGCAGGGCATGAAGCAGAACAACGGTGCCCACAGTTGCCAGCGCAATCCTCCGTTGTCATCGCGGACAGCAGGCCAAAAGGTCATCACCAGGACAGACCCGAGAGGCCCAGGAGAACATCATCAGGACCCAGCGCACCACTTTTTGTGGAATGATCCATAAAATCTATGAAAGGGAGAGAAAAGATTGTGGAGAGAGAGAGACTGTGTGAAAAAAGGGATGAATTCACTTAAGGCATTGCTGGGTGACACTTCATCACTTCCAGCCAGTTTGTGCTCTGATTAACTCGTGCCTTATCTGATAATTCTGTTATTTGAGGAACAGCTTTACTCCTGCATGTGACAAGGACATGTTCCCTGAGCTATGACACCCTCTCCAAGGCCTGTCCCCTGCCTGAGCAGCCCAGAATGGTCCCTGCCAGGGGCACTTGTCCTCGAAGCCATCAGCACTGCCACCCGCACACCAACGTCTGTATCCTGGGGACTCACACATCCCAAATCCTGGAGCTGCCTGCCAGGCTGGCCAGCAGCACCCTTGCTTGGATTTGCTGCCTCTGGTCCTGGCTTTTCCAGGACATACAAGATTTCTTTACATTAGACAAGCTTTATTCCAAGGAAAAGGCACAAATTCTTTACCCAGTCCCCAAGATTTTGATGAATAGAAATAATATTGTGAGAAATAGCAGATTTTCTAAACCAGGACCTTTTTGCAGGGCAAGGAAAAGGCACAAATTATTTACTCAGTCCCCAAGATTTTGATAAATACAAACAATATTATGAGAAATAGCAAATTTTCTAAACCAGGACCTTTTTGCAGGGCAGGTAAGAGAAGTGCACTCTTTAGGCCATACGTACCGCGGTGGGAATGTAAATGAAGAGGGAGTATCCATACACACACAAGATCTCCAGGAAGGAGTAGGAAACAATGTTCATAACTTTACTGTTCCTCCACATCAGGAACCCCCAGAGAGCAAGGGGCACAAGCCAAGCATATGCATAAATCGTTGTTGCTGCTATAGACACTGGAAACATGACAGAAAATTTCAGATTTTACTTAAAATTCCAGCCAGAGTCAACCATGTAGAAGGAAGTAGCCCAAAAACTAGAAAGCTATCTGAAGTTCCTTTCAAAATATGAAATATGAATTATTAAAAAACTAAGAACTTTGAGTTTACATCCAGTTTACATTATAGAATAACTGCTCTAATTAGTCCTGCCTGCTCTACTAAAAACCAGTACCTACTTTCTGCTCTGGAGGAGTAGGTTATACCAGCTACAGGCTGCTTTAAGACTTGTTTTACATCTCTAAAACATTAAAATCAATCCAAAGACTTTGCTAAATCAAAGCTGTGACCTGTTTTCACTTCACTACTGGGTTAAAAAGCCTTCAAACCATCACCCCACAGACACCACCCCCCCACACACACAAAAAAGAAAAAAAAAAAGAAAAAAAAAAAAAAAGAAAAAAAAAAAAAAAAAAAAGAAAAAAAGAAAAAAAAGAAAAAAAACCAACCACCAAACTCTGGACTGTATCAACAACTTACAAACCTTTTCTGAAACTGGGGCACATAGTGGTATGTTGGCTTGCCCAGATGGATGAAGAAATTTGAGAGATTGCCACTAACAGCAATGGTAAAGACCAGCGTGGCACATATCCAAAGGGACCTTAAAAGACACAAAACAATAACAATTCCTCTGCTTTCTTGGTTTTTAGCAAGTAAAAGGGAATACAAACTCAAGATATTTAGCACAGAAGAGCACTTCTCACACCTTGTACCTACCATAGAGGTCAGGATTGCTGCGGATATACAGGCCTTACAAAGTTCTTCCCTGGTACTGGGAAAATGAACCTTTGATTCTGTCCAGGACCTATGAAAAACACACACGTGTCTGACTTAAGATGCAAAAAGAAAAAAAAGCCTCAATATCTAGATCAAGCATAGCTCAGACAGTAAGTTCTCTCCTGGAGTAGAGTACTAACCTGGTATGTGTCCACATCAAAGAATGTCTGGTAGTAATCAAATGTCCAGAAAGGAGCACTTTTCTTCTGTCCTGCAAGCAGCTGGATAGGGGGAAGATAACATACATTGCCATTTATGTGTTGCTAGTTCATTTACACAATAATTAAATTATTTCTGCACCTGGAGAAAAAACAAACTCAACAGGTTGGTGCTTACTATTTAAATTATTTAACCTTTCCCCCCTCTAGTGTTTGTCAGCAGCAGCTGGTCCCTTATCTCCCTGCAAGCAGAACAGTGGCCTGGACTTCTGAAGAGCATCCTGATACCATCTTCCACCATATCATTTATAAGAGATGCCTTCATCAGTATCAGGCCTTCAGACAAGCTCTGTTTCCAAGTTTCCTGCTTTCCTGCCAGAGCCACCAGCCCTACAGCAGATCAGGCAGAAACAAACACAGTGCTGGGTTTTCAGCAGCTGCTGCACTCATCTCCTGGTATATTTGCTTAGCTTAGATCATCTCAATACAATTTCCTAGGCTGCAAACCACAACAACTGAAAGCCCAACAGCTCTTTGCTTCTGCCATCTCTGCTTTTGAGAAACAGTGAAAAAGCAGGATCTGAAGTCACCCAGCATGAAACCCTGGTGTCCTCTAGAAATACCTGTGTTGTCAGCACCATTTCTCTGCACGCTGATGGAGGCACTGCAGGTGTAAGAGCATTACCTCTGTTTTATCCGAGTCATCAGTCCCCAGTAACTCATCATCCTCTTCTCTCCCTGGCTGATGCAGACGGCTGTGCTGATTCTTGGGGACTTCAGCTGGCTCCTCGATGCTTATCGTGGTGGCATCAGGATTTGCTGCAAGCAAATTAGCTGCATCATCAAATTCTGCAAGTAAGTACAAGACAGGTGATGGCCAAGCTACCCAGATTTTTGTCCTCCTGACTCAGAAAGATTTCTACACAACCCAAGAGAGGACACATCACATGTCAGCTGTCAACCACATTTCTGAAAGCCCGAAGTGACACGGATCAAGCTGAACACTTACACTGCACAAAGTGGGAAGCCTTCTGTCCTGCTAACCTGCCTCAGTTCACACAGCAGCAGCCCTGCAGCCTGCCTCTCCCCCCGGCCCTCAGCCCCAGGCTGGGAAGCAGCAGGTCCCTCAGAGGCAGAGGGAAAGCAGCTGCTCTGAAGAGACTGTAGAAATGGGTAACTTTAATCTACAAAAATCAGTTTTTTCAGACCTGAATGTATCAACAAAACACGTTTGAGAAAGCCTGAGAGCACCGTCCATTCCAAACCAGAGTGTCCTGCCCGTTTCCAGCTTTAACTTCCCAAAACGGAGGATTTCAGCCAACACACCCAACACTTCTTAGCTCACTCTCACCTCAGAAAGCTGGAGATACTCCTGACGCTGCTGCCGCAACTTCAAGGCACCTTTCCCACAAGAACCCCAGGCACAGGAAGCTCAGGAACGCTCCCAAGCCCCTCGGAGCCTGTCCCTTCCCCTCCCCGAGCCTCACATTTACCTTGAAACTTGAGGTCATCCACAGCCGCCATTCACCCGCTCGGTTGAGGAGCCGGTCCCCGAGGCCTCAACCCTCCTGTAACACAGGCGCCAGCGCTTCACCCGCGCCCTCCCCCCCTCCCCGCACCCTCCCGCTTCCCTGACGCTGCCTCCGCCCCTCTCCGTCCCACACCCCCCCTCCCGCAGCCCGCCCAGGGCCGGCTTAGAGCCCCCGGGTCCCCTCGCACCTCCGCAGCCCAAACGCTCCGGTTAGCGGCCGCTCCGCTCCCTTAAAGGGCCCGCAGGCACCGCGCGGCGGCAGCCAATCAGCGCCCCGCTGCTCCCCGCTCCCTGCCCCGCCCCCTCGGGCTCCCGAGGAACAAACCGGCGACGCGTCTTGGAGCCGCCCAATCAGAGCCCGTGCGAGCCTCCCCCTCCCTGCCGCCCTCCGCCCCGAGCCCTTAAAGGGACCGCGGCACCGGGATGCAACGCCCGGGCGTCACCGGGCATATACACACAGACACACAGACACACAGACACACAGACACACAGACACACCACAGACACACACAGACATGCACACACACACACACACACCACACACACACACACACACACAGACACACACAGGACACGCATATAGACATTTATTCTACTGTAGATGTATGGTCGTACGTTTCATAATTTAGACTTTTTTATCTTTACATTGGATATTAGAAAGAATTCTTTACGGAGAGGGTGAATCAGACATTGGAATGGGCTGCCCAGGAAGTAGTGGATTCTCCATTCCTGGAGATAAAGAGACTGGATGTGCACTCAGTGCCATGGTCTGGTAACTGCAGTGGTAGTGGATCAAGGTTGGACTTGATGATCTCTGAGGTCCCTTCCAACCCAGCCAGTTCTATGATTCTATGATAAGAGTATTTTGGGGGGTCTCAAAAGTATCTTTTTGTTAAAAAAAATACAGAGTAAGTGTATTTTGGGGTGTTTGGGTTCCAACCCCAAAGTGAGAAATGTGTGGTGCAGCACAGTACCAGAGGAGGCAGAGCTGCAGAACAGGGCACTGTTTGCACAGCACCAGCCAAAGCCCTGCCACAGTGACACAGATGGGCTGGTGGAGCTGGAGAGCTCAGAGTCCTGAATCTGCAGGGTCTGACCGTAACTGCGTGGCAAGGACAAAACCTCAGGCATTGATAATGTAAAATTCCAATTTTGGTCTGGAAAATATCCTGATTTGTTCCTCTGATTAAAAAAATGCACCACATACCTGTCAACAGCCTTGTAGCTGTGCCAGTTGCACTAAAAATCTGCTGTAATAACACCCTTGAATTAATGGGGGTGATGTGTCCACACATGCAGGATGCTGAAGGTCCACAGTGAGTGATATCCTGCTAAGGCAAGGCAAAGATTTGGCCAACACTGGGTATTTTGCCCCTCCTCCTCACCCTCTTACCTTTGCCCCCACCATTTCACCACATTCCCCTCTCAGGAGTGGCCAGACCTCCCTCCACCACCATGTTCAGCATCAGGATATTCCTACAAAAAATCCTCATCCTTCTGCACGTTACCGCTGTGCGTTTGTTGTTGGCAAAACTCTGCTGATCCTGTTCCCCAATGCCATGAAAGATACATCCTAAAACAGGGAGAAAAGAGAGGATGAACGAGAACCCAAAGTTCAGCTACGAAAACTGGGGCCCGACTTTTTCAGCTTCAAGTATTGCTCTTCGGTGCTGAAGGTGAAGTGGAAGAGGCTGGAAAGACGAAGCCTATGAGGGACATCCTGCTCCCAACACACCCGTGGTGACTTCCAACGGAGAAGTTCGTCACCTCTTTGATTTCCTGCAAGGTCAGGTACCTCAGTCAGGGACATGGCTTCAGTTTGTCAGGAGGTATAAATGAGGAGAAGAGGCTGCTGAGGCAGGGGGATAGGGGGGTGGGATGAGACTGCTGATCATCCAGCATTCAGTTAATGGGAAAAGATGCAGCACATTCACTCCACCTCTCTGCTCTTGATCTTCAAAATAATTTGTATTATCATACAGAATCACTCTCCTACCTGTAAGCTCATGAGACTCTTGCAACTATTTCCTGGCTCTGCCTGGAAACCACCTTTCCTAAAAGCCAAATAGTGATTTATCTTAGTTAGGAGAAGGCTGAGAATCAGAATTGTGTGCCTGACTCACGGACTGTTGGCTGTCATTCCCTGTACATACAAGAAGTCCCACAGGAGCTCTCTCAGCCAGCTGAAGCCTAGGAAAGCCAAACAGAGGGGTTTCCAGGTTCAAAGTGGGCTGGAAAATACAAGCAGAAAAAAAAGGAGTTTCGCTCTGTACTTTGACCACTGGTCTGCCAACTGAGAGCTCTGGTAGCTAACTGATGAATTAATCATTAATGCTGTACAGTCTCGATCTCTCATTATGGTAGGGAATTACATCCTTCTCTGACTCTGCTTTTCTAATTCTATCCATAATATATTAATTTTATGTAGAAAATAAGATGCAAAATTTGTAAAGAGAGATACACAATAATTCTTAACAGGAAAAGGTGCTCCACTGGCATTAGATTCTTTAGGATGGGCATCTATTGGTATGAAAGCAGATCTTGGCAAGTTAAGGCCCAGCCAGAAAGGAAGATCTTTAAATAAACCATTCAATTTAGCAATGACCATACACTAAAAATCCTGCAACGTCCCATCTTAAAATTAGAGCGCTTGCTAAACACCTAGAGACATACCCGCTGTGTTAATTAGTAAGCAACTGCATAAAGACTTTGCCAGTGGGGTTGCTTATAAATAATTATACATAACCAGAGCTCTGTTGGATAAGAAAATTGCAGAAATACACTGAAAGCATGAAAGCCTGGGATGCATGACTCAAAAGTGCAGCTTCCACTCAGCTAAGCTAGAACTCTGACAAAGATAATACCCAGTGGTTTATTGTGCAGCATTTTGACTCCTCTGGACTACTGTCCTTTGAAAAACCTTGCAGATGATCATGTTTAGTTTGAAAATCCTGTGTCCTAAGAGTCTGGGGGAGGCTGTGATGTGCCACACACTTTATAGCCATTTGAGATCTGTTCGCTGTCCCAAAATGGCCTGAAGTTGCACCAGGGGGGGTTTAGACTAGATATTAGGAAGAATTTCTTCACTGAGAGGGTAGTTAGGCACTGAAATGAGCTGCCCCAGGAGGTGGTGGAGTCACAATCCCTGGAGGGATTTAAAAAAGATGTAGATGAGGCACTTCAGGACATGGTCTAGTGGACATAGTATATCTATTTTTTATCTGGGGGGATGTTGACAGGTGGACCTGGTGATCTTAAGAGGTCTTTTCCAACTGTGACAATTCTGTGATTCTTTGAAAATGCTGATAACTTGAGAACTGGCTCTCCTGATGAGAGCAGGAGAGGAGCCATGGGACTGCTTGGCACCTCTTGCCTTTGCTGAGCTGTGCAAATAAAAGGATTGTCCTCAGTTACCCCTCATTGCTGGATTGGGCACAGGTCAGAGCCAGGCTTGGGAAAAGAAAGTATCTTTGTGCCCATTTTACACAGACACAGATGTTCTGCTGCTGATTTTAATGTCCAAGGAGGAAAATTATGGGGTAAGTAACCTACCAGATGTTGCCCAGGAAACTCTGGAGCAGAGGCTCAATCCAGTGCATTGATTTAATCCCATCCTTCCTCCCACCACTGATTTAACCACAAACTTTTTTCCTTCTCTCCAGATAAACCGGCCCTCTAATCCTGAATTTTGGGAAGCTGCACCTGACCTTCCTTTAATGTTAAAATTTCATGAGTTTAACGAGCCTCATCAAAGATTTCAGCTCTGTAGCAGATTTCCTTATCATCTACATTGAAGAAGCTCATGCAGTAGGTACAGTACAAACACCACAGTAATGCCCACAAAAATTTCAGACACATGATCATTCCCTGGAGGAAAAAAAGTGTTATCAAAGGGAGGAGCTGCACACAGGGAAAAAAATCTTCCTCAGCTCAAAAGAGGGTAACACCAAATCTAGGCACCAGTTTGTGTCCCTAATCCTCCAAGTTTGACTCACTCATCTGACTTTAAGCTTCCTCCTGCTGAAAGCCTCTCATCCTGGTGAAGGTGAAGCACATGGTTGTATCTTCACAAAGCTTCCCCTCTGCTAGTACAGCTCCTTTTGGAGGGGAATAAAGAAAGCATTTCACAGAACAAAGGTTAAGTGTATGGTGCCAGCATATGTTATCTGTTTGTTTTTTTTAAAACAAACCCACTGTGTAGTTAGTATAAATTGCTTTTAACATGTGACAAGAACAGGATGCAGATTCCTATTTGAAAAAATAGCAAAAAAATTAAACACACTTTTATCTACACTAGACTTTAAGTAACACATCAGCACTGATGTTATCCCAGGGTGAAGGTGGTTTTCTAAATTGTTACAGTTACAGTTTTCAAGTTTTCTAACAACAAATCAATTCCAGCAGTTGAGAAGCAGATAACTGCCCAATGTCTTTCTAGGGTTGGTTTATGTGAGAAAATTTCAGCTAAAATACATCAAATATTCCTGAATCAAGGGCAAGAGGAAAATGCAGTTTGCAGAAATTTAAAATACTAATTATCTTGAAACCATTTATTGGAAAAGCTCCAGTGCTCTCATACTCTGAGGGGTGGGGGGAGAGGCTTTCCTTGCATGGCAAGTTTTGGTATCCAGAGTAAACTGCAGCATTGTTTTAGAATATTTTCAGCTATGACACAAAGTACATCTCCACCCTTCACACCAATTCAAAATGTTGTCTGCTAAATCCCTTTCTCGTTTGTTTTAGATGGATGGGCTTTTAAAAACAACATTGTTATTAAAAATCACAGAAGCCTTGAAGATCGTAAAATTGCAGCACAGTTCCTTCAGAAAAATAATCCCTTATGTCCAGTGGTTTTAGACACTATGGAAAACCTGAGCAGTTCAAAATATGCTGCATTACCAGAACGACTCTATCTGCTTCAGGGAGGGAAAGTCATCTACAAGGTAAAAAACAGCAGCAATCATTTTGAGCACAATATGTTGAGATTTTTAAATTTCAGAATAATTTGACAATGCTTTACACTTCACAGTCTATTTCAATTCTGCCCAAGAGCTAAAACTGTCACAATTCACTGTAACAGCAGAGAGAAAACCTGCAGCAAGAGCAGTCTGAGCCTCTATAATGCATATATTTGCTGTACACCTCAGTCTTGCTCAAATATTTATCTTTTGGCTCACTGGGAGACCTTACATCTAAGCTGTGAGATCCACTTCCCAGCCCCAGGATCCAGAGGCTGGCCCTGTCCCGGTTATACAGCAGGGTGTAAGCTGTGCATACACCATCTCCCACAGGATGGCTGCAGAGGAAGGCCAAGCACACCCACCCACAGCTCTGGAGCAACTGCTGTGCTCCAGAATTCTGCTTTGCCTGCTTGAGCATCACTTTCTGACTTTATTGCCTTTGCAGGGAGGAGTGGGGCCTTGGAATTACCACCCCCAGGAAATCCGTGCCATCCTGGAAAAAATGAAATAGAGAAAGAAGACTTCAGAGGAAAGACTATCTGGATAAAGAAGCTCCATGAATAAGGTGTCATAAACTTAAGAGAAAAAAACAATGGAAAAATAATGGAAGCAACAACAACAACAAAATAATAATATGCCTCTAAAGAACACCTGCAATGTGGTTCATGATGTGTTTGTCTAGAGGTTTTCAAGACTCATCACAACCCCAACTACTCCATAATAATATCTTACTGTGCTTAAACACCACATGTGGTAACTAATAGTAGTTGGGTCCAATGAGCTGCAGAGACTGGACACCAATGTTCACATTTATAAGGAATATCACACAGGATAAACTTCAGGGGTGGTGACATTTGCAAAAATCAACACCAACTTCACATTATTGAGATATTCTTTCTCTTGTATACCTACAAGTTTCCCAAGTGCTCACTTTCACTGACTTCAGAAGGCTTCTGGATAAGACAATCAACATTTGTTTCTATCAATATTTGTGATGACAGTCACAGCATAAAGCACTGACTGCTGTGACCTGATTGTAGAAATATTTATAGAAACAAGGGATTAACCTGCAATTATTAAAAATCTACCAGAGCACTTCTTATGGCTTCAGATTATTTCCCTATCCTTCTCCTTCCCCCACCATTATTTCTAAGCATCAGTGGACATATATATTCATCCTACTCATCTTGAGTTGATGAGAAATTTACCAGTTTAAGAACTCCTTAAGGACTTGCTTGAGAGTATGAAGTTCCCCCATTTCCCCCACTTTTTTCTATTCAAAGTAAAAGAGAAACGTTTTGCAAGAAATTGAATTTTAATTCACATATTTATAAAGCCTGATATAAACATATTAATTTACATGGACTAAGTTATGTTGTAGGGTAACAATTTAATTTATAAAACTAGAGCACTGTTACTAAAATTATTGTGAGTACTGCATTACATACATTAAACTGGTGGGGAATACATACCACAGCTGCACTTTCAAAAAATGCTTTAATACAAGGTTTTAATAATAAATACTCTCTGCACTATAGATATCAAAATATAACTTCTCTATTAAAACAAAAAAGAGGTATAAATTAAGCTAGACCTAAGCATTTTCTGCTGTGCCCTCTGCCATCACCCGGTGCACTGATACAAAGTGATCAAAGGCAGATTTGATGATGAAACGCAAGTAAGTGGCTTGGAAATCAGGAAGCTGTAGAAAAACAACAAAAAACAATGTTACTGCACTCTTTGTAGTAACATAACTATATAAAAACCCCCAAACCAGATGTTTGTTAGACAGAGAATCTAGATGTTTCTGTGTGGTTTTGGATTACACACAAATCAAGCTCTTTTAATATATCTCACCAGCTTCACAGTTTCTTTAGATGACAGCAAATAAAAAAGCCCCATCCCTCCTGAATACTGCAGCCTGAAAGGCAACAACTGAAGGAGCAAGGATTGCCATGCCTCTGGTCACAGCTCTTTCACACAGCTAGGAGCAGCAGGCAGGTACAATTTCATATCCTAATCTACAAAGCAGCAGTCAGGGAGTGCAATTCCAGAGTATGATCTACAAATTCCTAAACATCGATTTATCAGTAATTGTAAATAAAGATATGTTTTGGTTTTTTATTGTTTCTCCCCAGTTAGCTTAGACATCTGATTTCATGAACCACTACTGCTGTACACTGTGAATACTCACTGAAAATTCTTCTGTTTGAAGCTGTCCTTCCGTGTGCTGCAGATCTAGAAAATATATTTTATAGGAAAAAATTAAGAACAATGTGCAATGCTGTGAAAACTCATTGCAGAGAGTTTAAGGACCATGAACTTAGACTGCATATAGAAATTGGTTTTTACAAAGTTATTTAAGAGAAAAAAATTTTGTAATGTATAATGTATACATTATAAGGATAATGTATATCCTACTCATTAAAGTGTTTTATAAAATACCACCCAAGAGGCATTAAAAAATTCCCAGAGCAACCAGCACAGGAAATGGCACTCTAATGTACTATATAAATCTGGTTCTAATTTTTGGAATATGAAAGTAGTGTTAAACAGTATTCTACATCTCCAAACTGCTACAGAGACCAGCAGTGTTTATAAACCTAATTTAGATGTGGCTGTTACATTAATGTCTAGTAAAATCACCAAGACACACTTGACTACTCAACAAATAGACATAGGGTTAAAATGACCAATTGAAAAAGACCAACACAATTCCCCCAAAATCTCACTGCTTCAGATTGACAATCTTACCTTTTTCAATGCACTGCTCAAAACCTACTGGGTCTTCAGATACGCTTCTTTCAATCCTTAAAGTCTGAACTGAAATGTATATACATTTAAAATATCAACACAAATTCTGATTTTTTAATTGATAATTATATTTATTCCATTACTTTTCACATACAAAGCACTTAATAACTAATCCATTCTTCCTCTAGCTTATGGGCAGGACTGTAAGACAGCCACCATCCTCATGTTCCAGGTTGGACTAATTTTCATGACTTTTGTGTAGCCTTTGTTAATTATGGTAAAGGTCCTGTTTCCATCCTCTGACCTTGAAACAGAGCTTTCCATTTTAAAACTCGCAATTTCCTTCATATCATTTAAAAAAGACAAAGACACTTCTGTCCTACAAAATTACACAAATCAATACTCAAATCATCAAAACCAGCAAGTATGGTAATCCTGTCCATTAAATTAGTTCAGCCACCACTGTGTGACAGAACACTTAACTGCAAGCTCAATACGAGGCTTTATAAGAACAAAGTAAGTGCAGGTGTTGCAGACTTTCCAGCTTTTTCTGACTTATCAAAACCTTTGGACGGAGAAGACAACTGCTTTGATAAAATAAACGAAGTTTTTATTAACTAAACTCAGCTTTACATGTCTGCTGGAAGTGAGTACTTAAAGCATTTGACACTGCTGTGAGGATGCAGATGTAGGCACACATTTTAGCACAGTATATACTGCAGTTACATACAGGAAATCTTACCCAAATAACACTGGATTGCGACTTTGCTGATTTTTACACGTTTAGGGAAACCAATAATGAATTCCTGTGGGAACATGCCTGTCGTTGTCCAAAAGGTTTTTGAACTCCTTTGGAGACAAAAAAAAAAAAAAAAGGATGAAATTCTTTACCTGTGGCTTTCCCCCTTACAAAGAAAGTTCTCACATTAAAAAATAAATAATTAAAAGCCGTGTTTATTGGGGGGACTTTATGCACACTCCACGACAAAGGGGAAGCCCTCTGGAGGTTTTCATAGAATTGGCTGGGTTGGAAGGGACCTCAGAGATCATCGAGTCCAACCCTTGATACTTTAATACTTCACAACCCTTTACAATCCTTTATACTTTAACCTTTTAATACTTCAACATTCCGGCCCTGTACCCGAGCAGGACCACAAAAGGACTCACGATCGGCCTGGGGGAGGGTGTGGGGGGGGAGTGCCAGAAAAGAATTGAATTATGTGTCAAGACGAGAAGGAGGGCGAAGCAGAGAGCCCGGTGGTGCCGGGCTGCGGTTGCAGCAGCACCGGGGAGGTTTTCTGGGGAAGCCGCTCCCCCCTCACTGCCCCTCGGCACCCCGCGCCCTCCATCCCTCCCTCCCTCCCTCCCTCCCTCCTCACCCGTCCGCCATGTTCTCGGCGGGGTGCTCCTCGTCGCTGGAGGTGGCCAGGACGATGGCGGCCCCCGCCGAGCTCAGGCACCAGTCGGTGTCCTTCATCCCCGCTCACCGACCGCCGGAGGAGCGACGGAGAGGGGAAGGACGGCTCTACCGCTACCAGGCAACGGCGGCGGTCGAGCTCCGCCCGCAAAGCGGCCCTGCCCTCAGCCCCGCCCGCCCGCGCCAGCCGCCACCTCACACCAAGCGCCTGGCAGGCGAGAGAGGCACCGGGAGCCCCTCACGGCGCCGTGGTCTCCCGGGGGTCTGACACCCCGGACCTGATGCAGAGGGGAGGGAGAGTGCGGAGCTCTGCTCCCCCACCTCACTCCCCATGAAATCCTCCCCACTGAGGCGCCCGGGGAGCCTCCCCCTTGCCCCCGAGCGCCCGCTCCCGACATGCCCCGCACCGCCCCGGCACCGCCCCGCTCCCCGCCCCGGCTCCGCCCGCCGCCCGTGGGCGCTGCGGGATGGGCGGCGGGAGCGCTGAGTGGCGGCCCGGCTGACGGCGCTTCGGGGCGGCCCCTCTAGGGGCAGGTAGGGGGGATGGGGAGGGAGGCTGGGTCGGTGGGCACGGAGGGTCGTGGGGAGCGGGGCACTCGCTTCCTTGCCTCGCATCTCCCGGCCGGGCCGGGGTGGACCGGGCGGGGCGGGAACGGGACCCTTCCCCTTGTGCCCCTCGGAGCTGCGCCTGGCCTCGGCGGGTTGACCCCCAGGCAGGGCCCGATCCCTTCACAAAACCCCCGGGCAGGGCCCGAGCCTCCCGCTCTGTCAGAGCTGGAACCCATCCGTCCTTCCCCCTCCCCTGCCCCGGGCAGCCCCGGTCCCTTCAGAGCCCCTTCCACCCCCAGGGAGTGCCCGATCCCCTCAGCACCTGAGCCCTCAGCCCCTCAGGGGCTGAAAGGACCGTGTGCCCCCCTCCCCCAATGCCCATGGCAGGGTATGTCCTCTCCTGCCCCCTCTCCAGGACCCTTGCTCACAACAGAGCCCTTGGCAGCGGCTGGGGAAAGGGCAGCAGGAGCCTGCCCACCCTGCCAGGGAGGGAGCTCCTCCGGCAGGCTCCTCTGCCCTGCTGCAGTCAGCCATTTGCCCTCCTCCCCGCCTGCGGCAGGGCCAGGCCGGGCTGTGGGGCCGCTTCCCTCACAGCCCCAGAGCCTCAGTCCCTGCAGGATCCGGATCCAGCCCCAGGCCACTGACCGGCACCGGGCACAGAGCCAGAGCAAAGGCCCTTCACCTCGCTGCCGGCACTGGGTTCGGTGCTGGCAGGTTGATGGCAGGCAGCACTCACTCCTCTTCCTCGCAGCTTGGCCTTCCTGGCCCTGCAAGGGTGCTCAGGGCATTGAGGAGAGCTGGCAGGGGCTGAGGTCTTTGCTGAGCGGTGTTTGTGGCTGTTCTTTACCTGTCTGTGGTTTGTTTTGTTCTGTTTTGTTGTTTTTTTTTTGCAGAACTGGAGGAGGGGAATGTCTTACTGTCTTCACTCAGAAAGCGATTTGGATGCTGGGCCAATCTACGTGCGTGAAAACGGGAAGCTGCACGTGGTCAATCGGGGCGCAGGCAGCGTGCAGAATGTCACCCGCAAAGCGAGACCTTTCAGGCTGTTTTCCAGAGGATTTTCGGTGGAGCTGTGTATGAACAGGGAGGATGATAGGGCAAGGAGGCAGAGGACTGATCATTTCATCTTCACGTACACTAAGGAGGGGAACCTCCGGTACTCGGCCAAGTCTCTCTTCAGCCTAGTGCTGGGTTACATTTCTGACAATGTTGATCACATTGACTCTTTGATTGGTTTCCCAGAGCAGATTGCTGAAAAGCTCTTTTCAGCTGCGGAAGCAAGACAAAAGTTCACAGAGCCAGCAACAGGACTGAGAGCTCTACAGAAGTTTACTGAAGCATATGGCAGTTTGGTGCTATGTTCATTATGCTTGCGGAATAGGTAAGTGTGCTCAGTAACAAGTACCATTGTCTGCTGGTGCCTTTTGCTAGCACACCTCAGGGGTGCCTTAAAGTATTTACCCTCAGAAATAAAAATAATTAAAAAAAAATCTCTTAGGACCCCACCTCATTTTAGTGAAATGACCTGAGCCTTGTCTCACTTCTGCCCACATCCTGTTTTCCTCTTCCCACTAGGATGAGAGGAAATGGCCTCAAGTTGCACCAGGGGAGGTTTAGCTTGGATATTTTGAAAAATTTCTTCACCAAAAAGGTATCAGGCACTGGAACAGGCTGCCCAGGGAAGTCGTGGAGTCACCATCCTGTGAGGGATTTAAAAGACCTGTAGAGGTGGTTCTCATGTGGGACATGGCTTAGTGGTGGACTTGGTAGTGCTGGATAAACACTTGGACTTGATCTTAAAGGTCTTTTCCAACCAAAACAATTCTGTTATTCTATGCTTCCTTTCCCACAACTGCAGTCATTGGTTTCATTCTAAGATACATCATAATACAGGTAACAGACTTCATCTGTGTTAATTAAAAGGGGATTTTATGTGAAGGATTAAACCTGCAAGTATATTTTAACAATAATAGCCAGCACTTCCATGGCAATCTGTGTGTTTAATGCCTTCCCTGGTATTTCATGGGAGGTTTTTGTAATTGCTGTTCTTAAGCATTTCAGCATACTTAGCTGACTGTACAGCTGCAAACTCTCTGGGTTTCTTTTCTATAAGCTATCCTGCCTAATTTGGGGGGCTCAGAAGAAGATACAGCCTTATGGGTAAGTTACAGGCTTTGAAGTCAGGCAGGTTTTACCTTAGTTCATTGTGGTTCTCTATTGAACATGCTTTAATGAGGTCCTAATGAGAGTCCAGCACCAGTTTTTCCATCTTCTTAATATCCACACTGCCTTTCACTAAAAGAGAGACTTACCAAGCTTAAAACTGGATTATGTTTTTAAAGCCTTGCTCTTACTGAATCTTTCCCAGTAATATAACCAGTCTGTCTTCCAGCTGTACACTTGAAAAAGGGATGGTTTATCCAGTTTACAATCAAAGCACAGGCATATTCATCTCAAGTGCCAGGGGTGTTTTGAGCACAGTAGGAATGTTTGAGCAGGGTTCAATTATCCTTTGTCTTACCCTTTAAAACTGCTCCTTTTTTATCTCTAGTACATACACATTTTATGGGCTTAATTCAGAAATGAAGTTGCCTTTGCTATCTTTTGCTATTACAGAAGGCTGAGTTAAGTATCAAGTCTTTGAAATCCAGGCAGCAAGATATGAAGGCATTTTCTGATTAATCTTATTTCTAAGAGCCCACTCTTATCTTCACAACCCCCCTGAGCTTGTAGCATCTCTCAAAAATTGACTTGTGCTCTGACTATACTTACTGACTTCTGCACAGCTGAACTGCATGGCAGAGGGACTTGGTGGGGTAATTTCATAGACATACTTGCAGTAGGAACATGATTCAAGTCCCCTTATTTGCAAATAAGACACCAAAGAGGTGTTCCTTGAGGCAGCAAATTAGTAAGCACCCCTCATATCAGGAGTGAAGAGGACTGAGCTTGGGGTTTGCCTTGCCATGGGGAATATAATGTAAATTCAGGAGAGATTTGTGAATTTGGGGCTTGTCTTACCACAGGGACAATAAGAAGTAAATGCAGGGGGGGACTGGGGAGGTGGTGACTGCTATGTGCTTATTACATGCTCTGTGCTCATTACTGCATATTCATGCATGCCATTCTTTAGTGGTTAGTTCCCAGCTCTAAACCTCCTACTGAATAGTTCCAGCACAGATGTTTGCATGGCTGTGGAGTGAATCAGATCAAAGAAGCAACACAGCCAAAAAAATAACTCACTGAGTAACTGCTGCCTGGGCTACAGTCACAGCTCTAGCTGGGGTCCTGCTGGGGTCCTCGAGGACTTTGGTTTCTAGTCAAGTATTTTCTTTACATATATAAAAAGTAAAATTTTTACTATTTGACAAACTAGCCTGATACATTTGAAGTAGATTTTTAAACCTGGATGAACCAGAGTTTGTCTACACACTTCCTAGATACTGGGGAAGAGCACTGTGTGAAGTTGATTTATGCTAAACTGGAATATATATTTTGCATTAAACTGAAATAATATAATAACAGTCTGCAAAGAAGTCCCCAACTGCAAGTGTTGTGCAAGTTGAAGTCTGACTTGTTAGGCCAATATTTTAAATCAAAGCAAACCTGTGACATTTCTTCAAGGAGAAGACTGGGAACTCAGGTGTGTTGTGTGCAGACTGCTCATAAAAAGGTAGGGCTGCTGACTGTCTGACAGTTTCCACATAGCTACTTACAAGAAATGACTGCCTTGTGCTCTTGACACTTGAAGTTAGAGGATTCTTCTTACTTGCCTGAACAACTGACAGCTTTTTTTTTTGTTTTTTTTCCTCTTTGGAGATACCTGGTTATCTCTGAAAAGCTAGAAGAAATTAAGTCTTTCCGGGAGCTGACGTGTTTGGATCTCTCCTGCTGTAAACTTGGAGATGAACATGAGCTACTGGAACACCTCACCAAAGAGGCTCTGTCTAGGTACTGATTTCTTGACATATAGCTAAAAAAAAACCCCAACAAAACAACAGACACTTGCTTTTCCTATCACTAAGCATTTCAAAGAATTAGGCTGTGACTTTAAAGGAAATTTTCAGTGTGTAAGTTTGAAGATTTTGATTGTTTGTAAAACTGGTTCTTGAGGTAAACAAAATACAGAATTTACTGTACACAAAGCAGGTGATTTAAAGCATATACTGAATCATAAAAGGCCCTGTATATGTACAAGATAGATAACTGCAGATAGATAATTTACTGTCTCGTGGTTTTAAATCAACTTTTTATGATTTCCATTGGCCAGGTAAAAAGGGCATCTTAAGCATTTGAAAGAGTTTTGTAATTTTATTTCCTTTTTTAAGAGGAAGCCAAATTTTTAACCTACCAGCATTCCAGATGAAGATCTCTGCAAGCAGTAGGTGGAGTTAGTTAACATTTTTTTAAAAATAAATTTTCTAATTTTGATACGAGAGATTGAAAAACAGAAAATATTGGAAATCAATAGGAAATAAATACCTTACTGCTGCTTGCTTAAAATCCTTGCCATATCTCTTACCAAACCTGGCTTCTCCTGCTTTGACAAGCATTTTTCTCTTCAGTTTGGAGTGGAGCTGAGATTGACAGCCTTGCTTTAAATAACTTCAGGGTATAAAGAAGCTTATTGTCTGTTAGTAAATGCTCTAGGACCAGTTTTTCAGTGGAGCTCTGGGAATAGCTGGTCAAGTAAATACATCTGCTGAGCTAGCAGAGGCAATATAGAGATATTTGTTAATCCTACTGACCCAGGCTGCTTTCTTGCTGCTTTTTACTCATGTTAAAAAAGGAGAAAACTGAAAGGTTGGAACAGGAAAAACCTGGATACTTGACATCAAAATTTAGGACATTTTGGCAAAACTGTTTCAGTAATGAGTGTGAACTCTGCCTTTGTATCTCCCAGTGTAAAACGTCTTCTCCTGAAAGACACCTCCCTGTCAGACGTCGGCCTTCGCAGAATGACAGCACCAGTAAGAGTTCTGAAAAAGGGACTTGAGAATCTTTTGGTATTAGACTTGTCTTGTAAGTACCTGAAGAGTTTAATGTGAGAAGCTACCTCCATCCTCTCTGATAAAGAATTTATCCTCTTGATATTGGCAGACCATAATTAATTTGATGATTCCCTTGGGCCCAATGCGTGACCCCAGATTTCAGCAACAACTTTCTGGAAGGCACAGGTCATACCTGTAGTCCCAGCCACCTGCTCCTTACATAAATATTTTTAAATGGTATTGTAAATAATTGTACTTTGGTCCTTAAAGGGAAAAGGTCAGTTTGAGTCACTTTCAAAACCTAAAGCATACTACAATAACAACAAAAAAAGCCAAAATCCCCTTGTTGTGCTAGTAGGTTTTGAAAAAAATGTGGCTTTTTTTTTTTTAACAAATTTGTTTGGTTTGGGTTTTTTTTGTTTGTTTTCTGATCACCTTGCAGCTTAAGTTAACTTCACTTGACCTTACAGGTAACCCTAAAATCACAGATGTGGGAATTGGATATCTACTTTCTTTCAAGACATTGAATTGTTTGGACATTTCTGGGACAGGTCTCAAGGTAAAAGAGGATCAGCCTGAGTTTACTGGACAAGTGTAATCCCAATGTTTTTCCCCTCTGACTACTTTAGTTCCCTTTTCACTAGGACATTAATGCTGTCACTAAGCGAATCCAAACACAACTGGGCCTGGTTCACTCAAAAGTGCCTCTGGAAGAATTTGATCACAGTAACTGCAAAACAGAGGGATGGGCAGAGCAGGTATGGGCTCTTAAATCTCTTTTACTCTCTAGAAACTGTCCCTATGAAGGACTGAATTACTGAATAGGAAAGAATAAGGGATAAAGTTGTTTCCAGTGGTATTTCTGTAACAAATAACTTCAAATGTTATTTCAGACAGTCTTGCAGTGGGAGCAGGCAGTCATGGAAGCCATCAAGCCACAAGATGACTTGAGATCCAGAGCAGCTCTGCACTTCTGTATGTAACTGCATGGAGACTACATAATCTGTTTTCTTTTCCACAAGGAACATTTTCATACTTCTTTTTAGTACAAGTATCACCTTAAGTGTCCAATTTCATCCATTTACATAACTGCATTACAATGCATTTGAGTTTTTTCATTTGTTATACTGCTGGATAATCCTTAAAGCACACCATGGCAGCATGCTCAGGGCAACATATAATGAGCAAGTTTTCATCTTAAAATTCTAAGTCCAAAAGATAAATGTTATTTTTCCCTATGCACATTTCAGCAAAGCAGTCAGGATTCCAGGTTTGCAACACAGCTATGCATTTTACAGCATAATTGTGTTTTTCCCAAAGTCTAAACTTTGTTTTTCATTTTCCTGTAGATGGGAAGACACGAAGAATACAGGAAGTAGTCAAATGCAAGCTGGTGGAGGCAGAAACAAAAGCATGTGGAAACTTGCAGTTTTATAAGGAAAAAGTTCAGAATTGCCATTTACCTTTGAAAAAGGAGGTTACAGGCAGCCATGAATTAAAGAACAATAAAAAAAGAGCTCGGGCTGAACAAGAGAAAGAAAGGACTTCCAAACAGAAACATCTGTGCCTCACTGTGGAGGACTGGGACTTGTTAAATACCTACTGAGTCAGAAGGAAGTTGGTCTTTTGAATGTTGTTTTCTTGCTGATGAGAGAATTTTGACATATTGATAAGGAGTAACGAAGGAGACCAGTACTGTTAAATCTGGTTGCTGTGGTATGCTTGTGGGTTAACCTGTGCTTGGGGAGGGACAGAGTCTAGAAGGTTGATGATACTACTGTATATTTTCAATAAGTAATAACCTTTTGAAATAAAGTTGGGCTTTTTTTTGTTGTCATCCTTATCTAATTCTTCTAGATCTCATGCCAAAAAAAAGAGCTGGTCCTATCTCTCCTCCTCCCTTGCCTCCTGAGGGGCAGAGAGCTAACCACTGCAGCTCATCTGAAAAGAAGCTTTAACTCTTGCTTGTCAGGTGCTCTGGGACTTCAACAGTGCTGGCAGAACATAAACCTCAGCCTGTGAGCACCAGGTTGTGCTGACAGAGCTCTGACAAAGGGAGGAAGCAAAAAGGATAAGCACAGGCTCCAGGGGAGGGAGGCAGAGAGACAGTAACTGCTCCAGAACACTGCAGAAATCTAAATAGAACAGAAGTCCCCCCATCTCCCACTTTTTAGCCCAGGAAGTCAAAGCTGGAATTGGGTTACTGTAGAGATTGGACTCTGCAGCTGGAATATATTCTCCCTGGTAAGCAAATGCCCTGCATCTGAGCAGATTCTGTGGTTTAAAAGCTGGTGCTGATGTGCAGGCATGCGTGCAATACAGTAACTGTACTCCTCCCTCTAACAGACATTCAGGGAAGTGCTCAAAGAATTATATATATTTGCTGTAAAAAAAAAACCCCACAAAACAAAAAACCCTGGATGCTCAGACTCATTTTGTGGTGGTCAGCCTGCAGCCAGGAGAGCTGTGGTGCTGCAGGAGACCAAGAAAAGGAACTTCACCTCAATAATGCAGAAAGAGTTAAACCCCTTTCTTTGTTCCTCTGTGGCTGAATTTTCCTCAAAAAAAAAAAAAAAAAAAAAGCCTCCACACAAACAAAAGAAAGATCCTCACGTTCAAACCCCACATTTTTTTCCCAGAATCTCAAGGCTATTAATAGCTTCCACTGATGACTCCACCAGCTCTCTGCTGAGACAAATAATGGCACAAAATGTGACTGAGCAAAACGGGCTCACCAGGGAGGAGAGAGACTGTGGCACTCAAGTATAATTCCACTCCCCCTGCAGCTGGCTTCTGGCCCAGTGGCCACCATGGGTTTCTTTTGCTAGCCCTTCCACCACTGTGGAGATCTGCTAAAATCTGAGCATGGAGAGATGCACAGCTCAGAGAATGTTCCTCCATTTCACCTGGGTAAAGCAGGAGGGAGCTGATGCCTTGAGCTGGAGAACAGGCCCATCATGATTTGACAGGATCTGCCCAGGTCACAGCCTTGTTGGTAAAATACTGCAGCACAAATTTTAGTTTCAGTAGTGGTACAGAGCACTGTTTCTTACACTCTCCATCCCTGGTACAATTATTCCTTTTTTCAGGTTTCTTGCTGACCAAACTTCCTCTTTTAAGCCTCACCAGACCTCTGCTGGAGTGGAGGAGCAGCCCCTCCTGCACAGCAAACACAAACTGACTTCTGCACCCTCAGACCCTCTTTCCCCTTCACCCTGGGGAGCACCTTAGAACTTGTCAGAGCTGAGCTGGAGAAATGAGCCACAAAGAGAGCAGTTGCCACCCAGGTCAGCCTAACCAGCATCCTCCTTTCAACCACAGCCACACCAGAGACTCCAGAAAATCACAGCTGCCCCAGCATGTTTGATACAAATTTCTTTTACCAACTACCCTGCTGGACCCATAACTGAGAGTTTCTATATTTTTATTTTAACAGATTAGTTCAACCCTTACCAAGCACAGTTGTTCCATTATCCTTACACAGCTTTCACCATGAGGAATTAAATTCTTCTTCCCCTCTCTCCCACCTTTCTTTGCCCCCACAGAAGCATGCAGCAGCTGTAGTCCACCTGCACCCTTCCAACACAGAGCCCTTGCTGCATTCCAAAAGCCAAGGAACAGGCAATCAGACTGAACCCAGTCAGAACCAGAAAGCAGCTCTTCTCTCCCAGGAAGGAGAAGCTGACCTGGTAGCACTGCCTCCAGGTCCCTCTTCCTTGAGCCACACATTCCTCACTGATATCCCCAGAAGACACTTTGGGGTGACAAGAGGAACAACAGCAACCATGACAAGCCAGGTTTTATTTACCAACCCCTCACAAGCCCTGGTGAAGTGTTACACGTCTGTGGCTCCAGGAAAAATCTGCATCTCTATTTCAGGCTTTGATTGAGGCTGGAAGCTTTGCAAGTGAGAAATGTTTACCTAGAAAACTCCTAACCTCTCCTGAGCTGCAGCACGGAATGCACTCCAGGAATGTTTTCCAGGCATGGAGAAACCCAGCCAGCCACCTAAGCCAAGCATGGAGAGGGATGGGTTATAAAATGCAACTTCAGAATTTTTCTCTAGTACTGGTTCTGTAGTGCAGAGTTTTGCCCTCTTGTTCCAAGTGAAGTATGAGTCAGAACATAGAAAAAAAAAAATCTGTTTTTAAAAGCTCTCCCAGATCTGCAGTTGCATCCCAGCTACAAATTCGAAGAACTATTCACCAATGACACAAGCCATGGTGACATGTAGAGCTGCAGATCCCAGGGCAGAGAGGAAGTGATTGAAGGGGGGTTATTTTTAACCATAGATGACTTGTGATGGTGGTGGGAAGAAAACCACCTCTATTTTGGGCCTAGAAAAGTAAGTGTACTCTCTATAAATGTGGGGTTTTTCCTCAGAGAAGATATTCTGGACACAGGTGAGCTTTTCAAAGAGGCAGAGAACACCATCTTAGTTAAATTTCACTGGCACACCCATACTTATATCCTGAGGACTGCTTTGGAAGTTTGGCTACCTTCTCCTGCTCTGCAGCACCAGACCCTCTGTCCTCCCACACACCACCCCGGGACCAGCTGTGACACTTGGGCTGGGACTTTTTCCTCCTTTCTTTGCCATCTTCTGTGCATATTCACCCCAACCCCATGGTTTTTCTAAGCCTGCTGAGCTGCTGCTCCAGAGCTGCACAGCCCTGAAGAGAACAGTTTATATTCCTGCCATTTCCTTGCCTGCAGGGACAGCTACATGGTCACAGGGACAAAATGACCCATCCCCAACCCATTGAAACACCCATTTCACTCTTCCTTGCCATTGCACTCTCCATGTTGGTCTGGAGAAGAGCACAGATATGGCCTCTGCAGCAGGTCCCCACTGTGTCACCCCCAGCACAGTGCTCCCAAGAAGTCTTCTGGCAGCATCAATGCAAAACCTCTAAAACCACTGCTGAAACCAAACATGCTTTGAACACAAACACAGCCTTTTCCTCCTGCCCGTGAGGATCAGAGGTGTGAAGATGTGTTGGAGAGAAATGCCAACCCAAGGGCTAGAAAGGCTCACACCTCATGTCCTGCTCTGTAGGACAGTCCTCAATGTACCTTGATCTGGCTTCCTACAGAGGTACCAGCACATCCAGACTGGAGAAGTCTCTTGCATAGGGTTGGCCAGACACACTATGGCTGGGGACAGCCCCTGGGAGTCTCCAGCAGCCTGCAGAAAACCTTTCAAGCTATTGGGTCAATGTTGCAAGATGGCATTCTGCCTGTGTAGAAAGGACTCACCCTCACATGACAGCAGAACCTGTGAAGGTGTCCCACAGAGAGAGTCCAGCCTGCAGCATGGGCTGCTGTGGGATGGAAGGGCAGAACTTCATCCCTATTCAATGTCATTGCATGCTGGGCAGAGGGCTTGCTTGGGTTGGAGCTTCCAGAGCAGGTGGCAGAGCAGGACATCAAGGCTTAAAGGTGACAATGCAGGAAGCACTGTGGGGTCTACAGCTCTCCTAGGCACCAAGACTTCATGGTCTGCAGATGTACTCATCAGCCCAGGTGGTGCAGTGCTGGATGCCATCCCCACACAGCCTCCTGGGGATGCAGGAGCAGAACTCATAGAGCACAGGTCTGCAGCTCCACCACTCCGGCCCACATGGGGGGCAGGCAGCCACTAGGAGGGAGAGAAAACAGGAACAGAAATTTTCTGCTGCACCAACCCCCTTTTCCCTCCTTTCTTAGGTGGGTAGCTAACCTTTCATCCCCTCTAGCTACTGAAAAGCTACTGGTGATGACACTGAATCTGTGAAACCTCCAAAGAGGACACTTGCTTGATGCTACCTGTGGGAGGCAATGAGGCAGCATGACATTGCAGTGACCTCCACAACAGCGATGCTGGGAGGAGCAGCTAGATGGGATTTATTTTTTTTTTAGCAAGCAACTCCAGAGAAATCTGCTGATACAGGCAGCTCTCACCTGTGCTTCAAAACCACGGAGGTGACTGAGTGACAGACCCACTGCTCATTTTAGCAGGAGAATCATCTGCATGACTTTGAAGCTGCTGAGACACACTCAGTCCCCCTGGCTCAGAGACATATCCATCTCCTGACCATACCCACCTCCTGACCATACCCATCATCTCCTGACCAAGAAACAAAGGCCACTTGGAGTGATGGCAGCACCTACAGATGCCAATGGAACTGCTCCACACTCACCAAGCTGTGTGTAGAGGAACAACTTCAGGGGCTGGGAGCAAAGCCCAAAGCCTTGCTCTCATGGTTGCCAGCAGGTTTTGACACAGCTGATGGGAGGGAGCCCACACAGTTTGTCCTCACATCCTGTCCTGGCTATTTTGTGCTCCAGTGGCCAGTGTCACCCTCCTGGCCTTTCCAGCAGCACCTGTGAGCACCACACCTCTGCAAGCTACTTCAGTCCCTCAGCAGAAGAAAAACTCTTGCTCAGCCATAGGCAGAAGAGAGACTTACAGCTCCCCAGCTCATCAGAGCAGTCTCCACAGTCGTTCATCCCATCACACCTCTGATCAGCGTAGACCCAGCGCGCCGGGTGACCGCAGCGGAAAACCAGGAACCCCGGGAGGCTGTGGGGCAAGTCACCTGCCAGGTGGAGATACAGGACACCTGCTCGACTCCACCAGGCACAGAGGAGCCAGATAAAATGAGGATGACAGCTACCAAAGGCTGCTGTCCTAGGGGTCAGTCAGTTGGTCCTTCCCTGGGAGGTGTCGGGATGCGAAGGATGCCAGAGATGGGGAAGGTGTGGTTGGAGAGGGGAAGGACTGCTCATGCAGTCAGAAGTGGAGCCTGAGTGTCCCAGGCTTCTGCTTGAAGTATTTTTCCAGGGTAATTGGACACTAAACTAACCATGCACATGTATGGCTTAACCAGTGGAAGAAAACTGAATCAGGGTTTAAAAAAAAAAACCCTTAGGAAAAATCAGAGGAGTTTGGACTCTTTGATTCCTGGCTGGGAGTTTGGACTCTGATTCCTGGCTGGGTTTTGGGCATTGCCATCTCTCAGCACCTGCCCTGCAGAGGATCTACCAGGTTTATTTGTTCATGGACACAACCAGAAGCATGGAGCAGGATCAGAGGGATAGGGACTGCTGTGTCTTACAACAGGAAGCCCAGAGCTGGAAGGACAATGACAACAAAACCACTCACCACAGAGCTTCTCTTGCTCATCCTCTCCATTCCTGCAGTTGCTGGCTCTGTCACAGACCTGGCTGGCCAGGACACAGGTCTCTCTGTCATCACACAAGAAGCCTGTCTTGTTTTTGGAGGCTAAACAGAAGCGGTTCACTGGAGGAAAAAGCAAAACACTTCATTTTCCAACATTTTTGTAGGTATGAGGAACAGATATGGGGCAAGAAAGGAGGATTTCCAAAGTTCATTTCTGGCTCTAGAAAGCACCAGGGGCCAGGATTAATCACAGCCCTACAGAGCAGGACACCAGAGCCCAGGAATGGGGAGTGGCAACTTGGTGACCTCACATCATTCCATCAGTCCCCTTCCCTCCTCCTGGTCTGCACCACCCCACACGAGGGTGAACACGAAGCCTCCTTTATAATTAAAAATATTTTTTTTTTACAAGGATACCAACCTGGTGTGCGTGGCAGGAGCCCCAGTGCCACTGCCAAGCCGGTGGCAGCAGCAAGGATGAGCAGTGCAGTGGCTGAGATGCAGACACATCTCCTGGTGCAGCCCCCATGGGCGCTGGGTGGCCGGCAGCAGGCTGCTGGGGGGCAAGAGACCAAGGTGAGGGGCTGGGGAAGGGTCCAGCAGAGCCTGGTGGGGTTGGGGTGTTTTAGAAGGGGATGGAAAGGGGATGTTCTGGGGGCTCTGAGTGTGGGACTGGCAGGGGGATGCTGGGGTTTGAGGGTTGAGTTTTAAAGAAAAACCATGGCAGTGTTTAATACCTCCTCATAGGGAATTTTGCTGCTTGTGGTGTGGGAGAGCCCCAGATGCACTGGGACCAAGTGGTACAAATGTCCTGTCTGTGTCACAGCCCTCCCAATGCACCTGGATGCAAGAGGGTGAAGTCCCTGCCCAACCCAGTGGGTCAGCAGTGCCTTTTGCATGGTGGGAGCAGGCAAAACACAGGGCAGGGGATGCACAGCTGGGAAAAGTGCCCTTCCAGGGCCCACAGCAAAACTCCTTAAGAGGTAAAACCTCATTTTACAGCACTTTGGGCTTTCTGCCCCAACCAAGCCTCCAATGCTGCCACAGGAACAAGGCTGAACTATCAGCTCAAAATAGTCAGAACTGGCTGAAGAGTAGCCCAGTCCCTCCTCAAAGACATCTCCAGGGAACAAAGGGCAGCAGCTTCCAGAAAGTCACACACATCAATCAAACAGGAGCCAGAAGCTGAAGGCCAAACCCAGAGCCATTGCAACACAGGCAAGAGCCACCCCAAGCAGCTGCCCTCATCTCTGCAGTGCCTCTCAACCAGCATTGGGTTTTCTTCTGTCCCTTTGTATTTCCAGACCCACAGGAGAAAAATTAGCATCATCATCTGAGAAACATGTAACGAGTCACTTAAGACAGCCCTGTACCTATAACTGGGTTTTGGTATTCCTGGACTTACAGAGCTTCAGTTGAAAAGTTAGGTCTGAGCTGTGCTTTGTATTTACTCAGTTGTTGTGCTGGACAAACACCAAGGAAGGCAGAGCCTCTGCTCAATGGCAAAGGGATCCTGGCTGCAGTAACCACCCCCTCTGTCATGCTTGAGAGGAAATCAAACACAGAAAACATCTCAGCTTGAAATAAAAGTGGTAAATTACAGCATGTCTCTGTCTACCAGACAACACCTTTGACCAGAGAGCAAAATAGCTGCAAACAGAGAGGAGCATAGAGTAATGGCAGTGATGAAAGGTTGTTACAACTCAATCTACAGGTTTGGTATTGATTCTGTTTGATCTCACCTTCTCCTTCTTAATATGGACAAAATTTGATGAAGTTTGGGTATTAAAAATTTATGGAAAGCTTACAGCAAGTTCATTATGAGCCTTTCTGAGGCAAACAGGAATTAGGTATCAT